>NW_026705241.1:340000-967443 GCF_029867415.1 Vicia villosa | reverse complement strand
GAGGGGACCAAAATTGTTTAAATCTAAAATAGGGGGACCAAATTTTTTTCAATTTAAAATAGGGTGATCAATTTCGTGGGTCAGGAAAAATAGAGGGACCAAAACTGTAATTAAGTCAAAAACAAAATAAGATAGTAAAAAAATAAAACCCAAAAAATAACCGAGAAAAAAATTAAGACAACAAAAATTCATCCTTTTAAGAAGATTACGCAAAATAACATGGAGTATGTTTAAGTTATTTTTGGTGTAGAAGGGGACAATATGTGAAACACACGATACTTCAACATGAGTGTTGTAACATTTAGTCTCTGACACATACAAATGTTATTGTTGTATTGGTTTAGACTTATTCTTTCCGAGATTCACTTTACAAAGTAGATCTATGAAAAGAGTTAATTTGTATGTTCTGGTACAACATATGAAACACGATGGTCCAACATGTGTGCAGTGAAACATCTGACCCTTATCAGCAGGCCATGATATATGTTGTTGTATGCGGAATTTCTGAATAAGATTCAATCAAATTTGTTGCATATTGTTTAGCAATATTTGTGTGATTTGTTTGACAGTTGTTGAAGATCAAATTAGATTTAAATTTGAATTTATGGAGCAAACCATATCTTTTGTTGGAGATTTTATGGAGCAAACCAAATCTAACATATTCAACTATTATTCTGGATGAAATTAATTTAGAAAGGAGAAAATTCCAAAACACATTGTTATTTAAGGAGACTCATGTCTCATGTTTGAGATAAGTTGTGCGCTAGAATTAAGTTCTTTGTGCTAGGATTTTTGAGTCTATTGTTACATGTATTCTTCGCACTCTAGTTTTATCCTAATATTTTTTAATCATTTTTGCATACCATTTGCATTAGGTACCTTATTTGAAATTGCAAAAATATTCTAAGTAGACTATAATTATCATATGTCATGTTTCCTTCAAAATCCATTCATTTCAAGTTGATTCCATCAAAATTCAATCAAAATATCAAACAGACAACTTTTATCCATTTGGATGATTCCATTCAAATCATTTGCAAATAAATATCTATCATTCATTATATGCATTTTTTATCTTTCAAAATTAAAAGTCAACATAAAAATAAATGTTAAAGTTAACTAAAATATTCAAGTCATTTTGCATTGTTTTTCATTTTTGCATCATATGCAGAAAAAAATCTAATTTTTTTGCAAAAATAACTTAATGGTTCTCATTGAGTACAACGGATGTGAGGGGATGCTAATACTCTCCCCCTTTCATAACCGACTCGCGAACTTAAATTTGGGTGCGACGACCGTTATTCGTTCTCTAAGGGTTTGATCAATATTTTCCTTTCCTTCTTGAATAAATATGTAAGAACAAGAATGGTTATGCATCAGGCATTAGGTTTTGATGATAACTTTACATATTATCTTATGGAACAATTATATACACTAATTATTTTCTTTCTAGTCTGTGGCTTTTGCCTTGCAGGTTCTGACTCTGGTAAGAAGACGTGTGACGTCATCAGATTATGAACTCAACACTTTGGAAGAATACTAGTGTTCTGTTAGAATGGAAGTCAAGATATAGGTGATCAGTGCATTTTGATGCATATTCCTCTATGTTTATACTTATGCATTTCCATACTTTACCTTGGTTATTTTTCTATTTTAATGTGTTTTTTATAAATCAGTTTATTTTTGTACTTATTTGATTTTCGTACTTTATTTTCAGCATTAACAGTCTGCACTAAAATGATCATAATTGGATCTACGGGAATCAGATCGACGCGTTCTAATAATCGCCGGAAAGCTAAGAGAAAGAGCTACAATGTTCATGTTAGAGTCAAAGGCAGATCCGGAGTGCATCATTTCTATAATTTTGTTTGAAGTTTCAGCATTAGATATATTTTTGTTTTGGGTCATTTGTTATGGGCCTGAGTTATGTATTTGACCCAGTTCGGTTGTAAACCGAATTGGTGGTTCTCTCTATTACCTAGCAGTCGTGCACTATTCATGGACACATACTATTCCTGATTTTATTTTGCAAGTACGAATTCCATGAGAACTAATCAATCTTGACAATTTGTTGTATTCGGGTTCCGACCTTGAGGTTATTATAATTTTAATTTAGTTTTTATTCCTTTTAATATTATTCTATGTTCTTGCATGCTTAATTCAAATTACATAGATTATATTGATTTGATTCGATTGATTGCATGATCCTAACCATAGTCACGTTGGCGTTTGTTTAATTCATTATCGTTTATGATCAATTCATGTTTGCTAAATTCATGAAACTTAATCCTGTTTGAATAATTCGGATAATAGGATCATACATCATACAATAATCATTGTGCTTGTCATTGAGTTTGTAGTCGAATAGGAATAGATAACCCACTTAGGAGATTGAAATTATGATAATCGATGATAGATAGGAATCGAATAAGCAAATTGACTTTTCAGCTTATTTGATAATCACTTAATTGCAACTTCTCTGTTAAATCGATCCTAAGCCAAAATTCCCTAAATCTATTTGGATTGGCTAACAATTACAAGAATCCTTGAGAATGATATTCGATTCATTATGGCTGTCTACAGTCTTTTAAAAATTGCTCGTTATGATCCGCCCGCGGTAGCAGTTCAATAGGAATGCTACTTATGCAACGATTCCAATGAACGTTAGTACAAGAGCTTCTGATCATGACTTTGTAAGGGAAGCTTTGGAGGCTTGTCGCTACAGCAAAAAAACACAGAGTATCCACTGAACATATTTATCCCATCAGGGGAAAGGAAATGCTCGCAAACCTAAAAAATGGCAAGAACAGGGTTTCACAACAAAGAACAGGGTACGAAAGTCGGTTACGCGAGGAGAAGGTAAACCTACCAGATAGGGGGATGCAATGCATGAATTTTTTAGTATTATTATGCTCGCTATGGTTTCTTGAACCCTATGCCTAGGTACATGCACCGTGCAATGAAGAAGTCAGAGCATCGTAGTTCTTCCTAACATTCTTCAGTTTTTGTTTGTTGTGTGTTTTTTTTTAGACCAAGACGTCCTTAAAAGCAAAGGGTATCATAAAGCATGAACCCTAAGAAAACTTGAATTGGTTGGTGTTTTGATTGGATGAATCCCTCAAGTGGTCCTCTTAGGCAAGAGGTACTTGAATACATCCACCTGTTACTTTGAAAGTGATTTAACCTTTGTTAGGTGTTTTATGATTTGATCAAGAAAAGATATTTTAGTTTTATTATATGCAACATGGGAGGACACAAACTAAAGGGAATCTCAAACCTTCTTGTTATCATGCAATGATGGACCTAAAGTTATGATACAAGGAATCGCACCTAAGTGTTATCATGCATGGTTTTCAATCATAAGGTCTATCTTAATTCATATCCTCAAGCAAGATGGAATCAGTAACCTAAGGGAACATGTGACCAAACAAGAAAAGAACACAGGGGTTCTAAACATGCAATAGGCATCACACAACAAGTAACGAGAAGACATGTTACAAGTAAACATGCTATCAATCATCAAGATAATCCAAAAAAGTAATGAAAGGGTGCATGTAACAAGTAAACATGCATGAGGGTGCCAATAAGTAAGGTTAGACATGTTATCATGACAAACAAGTAGAAAGGTATTAAAGAAATCCTAAACAAGTATTATGATAGTCCTGCATCATCTAAACAAGTAATAGATAGCATATGAGCAAGACCTCATACCAACAAGTAAGGTAAATATGCAACAAGCAAGCATGTGAATGATATCAAAGAATCCTAAACAAGTAGTAGGATGAACACATTATCAAGACAAATATGTGAGATACCAAAGAATAACCTAAACATGAATTTGGTAAGCATACACGTAACAAGCAAACATGCATAAGAGTGTCAGCAAGTAAGTCTAGACATGTTATCATGACAAACATGTAAAGAGGTATTAGAGAAATCCTAAACAAGTAATAGGATGATCATGTTATGAAGACAAACATGTGAGATACCAAAGTAAGACCTAAACGTGAATTAGGAAAACATACATTTAACAAGCAAACATGTATTCAAATATATGATGCCAACAAGTAAGGCAAAACATATTATCAAGACAAACATATAACAAAGATGTCAAAGAGTGCATCTAAACAAGCAATAGGTGATCATACATGTAACAATCAAACATGCATTCAAATATTGACCTAAACAAGCAATAGGTAACATGTTATCAAGACAAACATGTGAGACATCAAGGAAAGTCCTAAACAAGTATCTCAACATGCATTAGATACAAGGAGTGAACATGAATCATAAATATTGAAAAATTATCAATCATAACATGGACAAGTACCAAAGAGAAATGATCATGTAACAAAGAACTTAACAAGTAACAAGGGATGTGAACAAGTAACACATAGAGTTATCATGTAAACAAAGGAAAGTGAACATGTTGAAAAATCTAGTAACACACGATCGATGTCGTATTGGATGTTATGACATCCACTTCAGAACTGATCATACAATTTATGCAGAAAGTAAACAAACACAGTAAAGAACATAGATGATTGTCTATCCAGTTCGCTATACAACAACACCTACTCTGGGGGCTACCAAGTCAGAGAGGAAATCCACTATAAGCAGTATTAATTCAGAGCTAAACTCCCTCGTTTACAACTCTTTACTTAAGACCTACCCAATGCAATTTCAATCTAGTGCTAGACCTGAGTTCCTACTCACTCCCCCTCAATCACAGTAGTGATAACAAACACAAAACAATAGAGATCGAGTGAAGACACACTTCAAATAAATCTTGATCTTGTTTCAAAGCTTCAATCAAGAGACACGACACTCATGCTTAAAAGCATAGAGTGACAAAACAATTACAACTTAAAAACACCTTACTCCAATACAATCATCAACGTGATAATTGCTTAGATTACAAGAAAACACTAAGACACGCGTGAATACACAAAAAAGCATAATAATTTTCACGCTCAAAATCTCTGCCTCTGAAAGTAGGATTAGCAGTCTTCTTATAAGCAGCACTTGGGCCTTCCAAACATAAATTAGGGTTAACTAAGTTAACCTAATTTCCACATCATCAGGGTGTCCTCATATGCTGTAGTACGGGATATTTTAGCGCAAATCACACAACACAAAATATATAGTTTCCTAAATTATAGCCTGAGATAAATAGGGAAACATAATAACTAAAAAGTAACAGCTACTGCTGTCAGATACTGATGTCATGACATCGAGCATGACATCCAAAGAAAACATGTATTAGCTCAACCATACAATCCTGCACAATTCCACACATAGTGATTCATGTCATTAGTCAAGACATCACACACACGGGAATGTTTTACCACAAAATGCAGCCAATTTAAAAGCATCTATACATGTATCACAAGCATTGAACAGTATCAAAGAGGGACCTACACCCTATCTATCATGTCAAGAATCTCATCAAAACATAGCTACAAGCAAGCTCAAGACAGCAAGTGTGTCAACATCTCTCAAGTTAAAGAAAAGGTGAAAGCAAGATTCAAGTAAGGAGGAGATGACAAGATTCAAACATGCTACAAGACTAGTATCCTGAAGCTAACATGTAAAGCTTATAAACATGGCATGAGAACTTCACCCATCTCAAGGGTTCAATCTTCCTTGATACATTTTACCTTCAGACCATGATTACATAACTGACTTATGTTTATCACAATAGTCATCAACCCTTTAGTAAGAGGAATATCATCATAACACAAGGAATAATGTATACTTCAGTTTTCCAAAAACATAATCTCATTTTTTTGAAACCATCATTGAAAATTCCACCAGAGATACCTTTACTCCAATCATATTTCTGGAAAAATCAATGTCAAAATACCAAACTTCTAAGTTGGAGTTCTAAGAAAGGTAGTAGAAATAAGGCAATTGTCACCCTCCTTGAGTTTTAATCACTGTTTGGTTGACCATTTGGAACAACCATACAAATAGACACAAAAGAGCCTTTTATGATCAACTTTTCATAGAATAAAAATCTTCAGTGCAAGTATTTGCCTTTAGCATGAGTATTCTGATGTTAGACACAATATTGAGACATATAGATTGATATCCTTCACTCAACTTTCCTTTAGATGGAAACAACTTTCTTCATTTTTGATGAACAAATCTTTGCAAGAAATAGCCAGCACATTATGAGATAGTTCTTCAATACATAGAAAATCCTTTCAGATGGTTCTTTGAGATAAATAGGGTATTCTAAAAAACATCCAAGACCTTCAGAATAACTGCAGCTTTTTCTTGGGCATCTTAGTACTTTCTGATGTCAGTACTGATGTTCTCGACATTTTGTCTAGACATTCAGTCCGTTCTCCTCAAGACCTGATTAAATTTCCTCCCAAGGAATAGAATTGAGAAATCCTTTATCAAAAATCTAAGTATCTTCTTCTTGATAAGCCTTTCTTCTGATCTCTTCTCTCTCAAAACACTTAGATGCGCCTTTATGAGTGGACTAAAGTCTAAACAGTCCCAATTTACAAATTCTCTCCTAATCACTACCCCGTACAACTTCTATGTAGAACTCACCATCTAGATATGAGAAATCACATCCCACCTCCAATCACCCTAGTGATATACCTGCAGCCACAAACCTTGTGAATGGAATCAAAAGAACCCAATAGAAAGATTACACTTTCAAATTTATAATACTTAATTTTTCTTAAAAGCTTCAGCCAAGAACAATACTCGACTCTATGCTTAAAAGCTTTAAGAGTGAGAATAATAACTTGATAAACAATCAAGTAACAATCATTCTACCACATGGTATCAAAAGATGCATGGGTGACTTAAAACACAAGAGACTCTGAAAACTTAAGACTTCCCCTAATTTTATAATTGTGAATGTTATTTCACATTAGGATTGGGGTTCTCTTTAAATACTCTTCAGCAGTCCATGGACTTTGAAATCTTCACCCAAATATTCCTTGATCCTCAAGATGAGAAAATCTTCAAGTTTTTTAAATTGTCTTAATATCCAATTTTAGAAACTTTAATTTTGTTGGAGATTTGTTTTACTTGTTCCATATTAAATCCTCTGGACCTGCGTAAATATCTATAATATATCCAAAAGAAATATCACAAAATCAAATCAAATCAGTCAAGATTTAAAACAGCCTGTACTGATGTTATGGTTCGACATGTCACAACATTTGTCAGAACATCTGTCTTTAATGCAACCTTCTCATTCTACTGTACCAGCTTGATCGAGATATTATGACATCTTGCTCAGCACTTATCATGAACCATGTTTTAGCAAAAGCCATGGTACTAACACACAGCTATGGTTCTTGTGACATCTTGGATCATGGGCCAAAAATGAGGAAATCACATCAAGCCCATCACAAAATCAACATAATCACTCAAGGTCCTCTACGTGATTAACAAGGAAACTGGTACATGGAAAATTGGTGGGAGACAAGGTGTACTCTGATAGACTACCACAACAGAGGTGTCGGCGGCGGTACATAAGCTGCGCAATGTACTATTGTACTATACATTTGTCTTCTAGCGCTCCCAACTCTCGTCTTTTGATTCAAATGCAATTTTGCTTTAGCACAACAAAGATTCTCTCCAATGCTTCCATCATTCCATGTTTGCCCCATAAATTAGCAGGATTCATTCTCTTTCCCTTAGCCAGGTCCATCTTGCCTCAATTTGTGTTCCTTGCTACAGACCAATGCGGTCTTGCCTTAGCTGGACATAACTAACCTTGAAACAAGTAAAAACATATCAAAACAACAAAAGGGAGCATCTATTATGCTCCAAACTAATTCTTATAAAACAACTGAAAAGCAATAAAACATTAATTAAAAAGCAATTATTTAATAATAACCCAAACTATTAGAGCATGTATTAACTCACAAAATGTGGGTTAGCAAATATGCTTATATGTTTTAGCATTTATTCAAGAAAAGATTTGAAGACCCCTTGACAAAGTCAAGGTTTATTGCAAAAGAGTTTAAGTTTGAAAATAAGAAGATTTTGAAAAGAGGGAGAATATTTTAAAATTTAAGAAGATGGGCAAGAGATGAAGGGACTCTCCTAAATCATAAAGTAAAAGTTAAGGAATAGAAAGATCTAATCAAGAAGAAGTCAAACAAATTAACATAAGAATTCCATTCCTTTGAATTAACCTCAAAGCATATCATCAGATGAACCAAAGCACTTAGCAGATGAATAACCAAAACCATAAGTTCAAAATAACAATCCAACTCAGCATGCATCACATAAAACTTGAACTTGTCTCAGATGAATTTGCATCAAATGAAATTTTATAAGATGAACTTTCAAAGTTTCAAATCAATAAAACAATTGCACACTGACAAAACAACCAACAGATACAATCTCAAGGTCTCAGATACATTGGTATCAGATGAAAGACTCCAAGTCAAGGTTCTAATCCTAAATTCATCTCTCCGTATTTTGCGATATTGATCTCCTCTGTTCCGTTTACCTGTGCACGCGTCGATGTCGTGGAGTGAGATCCAAGAACCATCTCCTTGTATGTTGCTGGAGTAGGTGCGCTAAAGGATATTTCTTCCCCTTCTTCTCATTGCCAGCTAACTCTTTCTCTTTAACTCTTTTGGTGCTTCATTCTCTTCATTCTCTAAGATCATCTTCCTCAGGATTTGCATGGTCTGCATTGACAAACCCTAACAGAGGGTTACTCAACATTTTCTTAAAGAGTTTTTAGTACGTTAACACTAACTTATTTTTGTATGACTCCATTCTATCGATAGAGATCTCGACTCGTCCATTTTAAGAGTATCTGCATATAAAATTCTAATATGAATAAATATTAATTATATCAAGCAGGTCTATTAATTATAAGATACTTAAACATGCTTCAAGCAATCAATTTTGTTGTTTATGATTTATTGATTAATATAAAAATTCATTAATGTAGATTGACACCTCATTAAAGTTAAACCATTACTTTTTGACAAAACCAAACTAATGTATATTGTAGAAACAAAACTTTATTCAAACCAATTTATCAAAACAAATTATAATTTACCAATACAATTTGTATAGTACCACAAACCCATTTGAAATGTAATGAAGCATTCATTGTCTTGCCATCGCAATCTAGTGGTCCATAATGGTTGGTGTAAGTCATAACAACTTAATTAATATATATCTAATAATGTAAGCCATAGCTATGGACATTGAGTCTCTATCAAAGACCCTATATTTCTCCTCATTGAAGGCATCCATGCATACTTGAATTTCCAATAACAACCTTTCTTTCTTAATTCACTCAATACAATATTTTGTTGTGATTTGCAAGGTAGTTTCGAGATATATATATACACAAATCAACTTGACTAGTCATTTTTAAAAGTATTTTTTGAAATTAGGAGAGAATAATTAATAAACTATTTAATAGTTGCATATTCGTGGGAAAATGTTCATTGGTCAAACATACATACAGTGATACTATACTAGCCACTTTATTATTTTTCTATGCTTCTTCACAAGCTGCAAAGTTTGCAAACTAGAAAGAAAGATAGTATATATATCTTAGCAAGGAAAAATTCTAAGGTAAGAAACTATATATATGTTGGTCTATTCTTCTTCTCTAATTAACTTTATTTCTATGCTCTTTTTTATTTCTTGAATTATTTTTCATGAATTATAGGATTAAAGATGAAGCTCATGAATGAGTGAAACTGGTGATGCAGAAAGCAAAATCAAGATATTGACGCGCTTCAATTTGACGACATGGCTATAAAAATGCATTATATCAGCCATGTAGTTTGATTGAGCCGCGTCAATATCTTGTTTCCATCTCCAAATTTACCCATATCTCATCAAACGCCATAAGCAAGGTATGTATATAATTTATTTTTTCTTCTTAGTTATGTCTCCTCATCTTGATGAATATATGTGAATTAGTTTGAATATGGATAACATATTCAGAAAGAATGATTCTGGATGAAGAACACCATCTCCATGAAAATTAAAATCAAGACTTCTGCAGCTACCATATTTGAATGGTAGGTAGGTTAATAATACAAATATAAAAATAGGCAGTAGGTAAAATTGGGGTATCATAATAGCATGCTAATTTCATCAAATTATTATATTTAAATATAATATTGTATTTTCTGATATTATGTATATAAAAATAGAAATAATTCTATAAATAAATATTAGGGTGCCGGAGCAGGATATAGGTAGAGAATCAATTTGAGAATATGGTCCGTATGCACTTGTGTTTATTATATGTTTATGATCTCTTTTAGATGCAGATTGTTAAGATGTCGCATTAAGATCTATATGAACCTAGCTAGACCTATATATATTGCAATAAGAATTACTATAATCAATATATAGCTAGTTAATTATATAGTTCATGTTTTAAATCTTGTGATTGAAATGTAAGTGGTTTGATTTTAATTCAATGACTCTAATTAAGTGATTCATAACTGTTTTGATCATTTTTTTTTTTTTGCAATAAAACTTGAAACTTTAATCCAACTGTTGGATGGTTAAAAATATTTGACTTTAATTATATTTATTTTAACAGTCATATAAATTATGATTTGTTATTATTAATTTCATTTCTTTTAAACCCGACTTTGACTGGTTGGTTGTATCGGTCGAATAAAAAACAATCAAAAATCGGCGGATAGGACAGATAAAAAAAAATTAAAAAACTGAAAGTGCAATTGATTCATTGAAAATTGATACAGTTTTGCTGGTTCACTGATCAAACCAACGAATAAACATGCTTGAATTGGCTAGTAATACATGTTTTGTTACTAAGACATATTAAGGATAAAAAATTGAAATTAAAACAACATCATCTCTTTCGTGTATCAACTCAAAAGATGAAATTTTCACAACCTTTGAAAATCTTTTATTGATTCTTCAATTTATCTTAATCTCTTAATTCTAAAATCAATCTCTTATCATAAGGATAGTCTTATTATTATTCAATTTTTTTTTTGGGTGTACAAATCAATCACTTCTTTCATTTGCATTGTGATCATGTTATAAAATTTTGTCATTATATTTTTTCTTTGATTTTATTCTTACTTTGTTTGGGGAATTTGCTCAAGGGTTTAAGACCCATGATTTCATTTTTGCTTCGTGTTGGTGTGTTGAGATTTGTTCTTATGGTAGTTTTAGGTAGGAAACAAAAATTATGTAATATTAATTCTGTGTTATTATCATCTATTAAAAATTATTTCTCCTTATAATTTATAAATTTGATTATTGTATTTCTTTAATTCTTGAGTTTTATTATGGCATGCATGTGTTCAAAATTTCTTTAGATTTTATTAACAAAAACTAGATTATATAATTAAATATTTATATAATAAATTTCAATGAATATATATTTTTTAATATTTGTATATAAATTGAGTAATTAGTCATGTCGTCTGACTAATAACTTCTATGTTTAACCAATAATCTATCGGTCTGATGTGATCAATAATCTAATAACTCTGATTTGCTCAAATTGATTACCTATTTGAATTTAAAACATTGATTAGGATGCTAGTTGGAAGAAAAAAATAGTAATGCTTTTGTACCAGAAGTTTAATATAAATATCCAGGTATATAAATAAAATTTAGGGATATAGAAAATTGGGGATGGATTTTAGCATTATGGAGTAATATATACTTCAAGCATGACATCTAAATGAAAAGGAGTGACGGAGACTGATTGTAGAGAGGGGACAAGTAGAGTTAATGAAGGGAATCCTTCGTTTTCAAGAACTGCTGTAGCTAAAATCTTGATGCAAAATGGAGTGGGACCTATTAATTACTCTTTACTTTTATGGGTTTGCATTAATTTCTATGCCATAATAAGTTGTGTCTTCATGCATGTTGCTAGAGAGTAGCTAGGCCAGGCCTTGTAATGTGTTTTTCTTTCATATACAAATTGTTTTTAAGGGATAGACACTCTACAAGCCTATATTAAACCACCTGTTATGTTATGATTAAATTTAAATTACCTTTTAGAAAGGTATATATAATTGTTTTTGATGAAATTGTCTTTTATTAGTATAAAAAACACAATTTAAAAAAAAAAATTAGAAGCTTGATAAAAAATAACATTAATATCTTATTTGTATTGTAAAACAATGGATAATTTAATATAACTTTTTTACTATAAGAGTTTATAATAAGGGTCATGCTAACATGTGCCCTTACATGTGCCCTAAGGGCACATGTTATGAGTTAAATGTAAAAAAGATTTTAAGAAATTGTGGATTGTTTTCGTAAAAAGTTTATAATTAATGTGTTTATTACGTTTTCCAATACAAATTTACTATATTTAGGTTTTTTAACATGTGCCCTTTAACTTTATCTTTATAATAAAAAGTATAGGAATATATATATAGGTGTTGTTCACTTTATAAGTTAATTTTTGTAGGATGATTACATATGTATTTCACTAAATTATATGCTTAATTAAGAATTCCACTAAGTGGAATCACGTTAGAAAGTCAAGTACTCGATCCTAATCGTCTAAGCATCGTCTATCGTTAGATATGATCGAACGGCTACATGTATCACACGTCGGGTTAGACATAGGCGATTTCAACCACATGTCAAATATAAACTCTACCGAGTATCATTTATAGGTATTATCTCAATCTCACTCTCAAACTACATATCTCTGACTTCACTAACTTTGTGTGTTGGAGTACTAACCATGGAGATCCTCCTTATTATGTTGTACCAGAAGCTTTAATTCACCGCTGCACTAGAAGAGCTTATTTTCCCAACACCTCCCTTTTCTCGTTCAACCACAAAATAATGATACTGTCTGTGGGTATCAAAATTTGATTTTCACCTATTTGCACATCAAATTCATCTATTTCTAAAATTCATTTCTCATTAACATGCATCTCGCGCGATCACCGATGATGATCTCTAATCTAGCTACTAGAGTCCCCTCCCATGCATCTTCTTAGAGATTCTCAACAAACTTCGAGATAATGTAGCTCAACAAAAATATATTCAAGTCAATCCGAATAGGAGCAGACTTGCCGATTTCGATAAGGAAATGCCTAATTTCGTGCCTAAGGGCATCCGCCCCAACGTAGCCATTCATCAACTGAATATCGACCTTTCCATCATATATGTGGCCCAAAGAAGGAGGCGACAATCCCCTGAGAAAGTCGAGGCCAAAATGAACATGGTTTAAGGCCCCTTCCTGGTCAACTTTATTTTTGATGTGAGACACACTGAATGGCTATCTACTGTTCTCCTAGTTAAAAAGGCATATGGAAAATGGAGAATGTATGTAGAATACACCAAACCTCAACCAAAGTTTCCCTAAATATTCATATCCACTCCCCAACAACGACAAGCTGGTAGGTAACTCTACCTAATAAAAATTGTTGTCATTCAAGGATGCGTACTCTGGATACAATCATATCCTTATACACTAAGCAGGCATAGACAAAACCACTTTCATAATGAAACACAGACAAAAATTGGTTTTAAAAACTAGACTACCAAACAAGAATTGGGTTAGGTAGGTTACCAAATAGGGACTGGTAAAAGGAAAATAAAAAGACATAACACTCTCGTGCAAAATGCATAAACATCCTGCAAAAGGCAAGACGCTTGGTTTAACATATTTTATGAAAAAGGCATAGAAAACTGGCAAGAGATAAAAGACAAGTGTTGCACCCCAAAATTTGCCCTCTTTATTTGCGCTATAAGTTATACGATGTTTATTTCGTCATCCAAAGAATTGAAGAAAAATAATAAAGTGTTCGAGTGGTTTCGAGAAAATATGATACAAATTCAGTTTTGCGGTGAAAAGCACAAAAATATTAACTCACGTACGGAAAGAGATATATGTTTTATTCTCGCATTGTCGGGGTTTTTTGCCATTCTCTACATCTTTCATGTTCGGACCGAGAGAAAATTAACAAAGGAAAGCGACGAAAATATTTGTTTACGGTATTTCGGGTTTATTGCAATACAGTTTCCTGGACGCTTAAAAATTCGTATCTCACAATCCGCTTGCCTGTTTCGCTTCTTTTTATAACCGCAGCTCCATCTCATCATCCCCGACATTTCGTATGTTCGGGTCATTGTTCACATCTTCACCGAAAAGTCCAGAAAATTGCAAATACGCCGTGTTTCTTCATTAGAAAATACAGGTTTTAACGTGTCGCGGCGACGTTTGAAAATTCATAACTCCTTCGATTTTTATCGTATGGAGCCCATTCCAGTGCGGTTCTCTCTGAAATTTTGTTAGCTTCGATTCGTCGCCATCTACTCAGGTCCAGATTTCGAGTGGAAGGTGAAGGGTTATCGAGTTCTTTTAGCGTTACTCGCAAAATTCTGCATGTTTACGTCAGATGAATTGATAAAAATTCTCGCCGTTCGAATGCGCATAAATTTTTCACCGTTTATCATATGAAAGTGATTCTCGCGGACACGAGTCATAAATTTACTCATCTTCGAGTTAGCGTTGGTCCCGTTCCCGTTTTTTCTGTCGATTCATGTTTCCAGAAAAATATCCAAAAATAGCAAGGTTAAAGGCGTTTTTGACATTTCGCCACTTCCAATATATAAACCATTTTCCTTCACAATCTCTCATAACTCACTCTCACCCCAAAAATTCAAAAACTACTCTCTCATTTCTCTCCCAATTCTTTTGAATCAAAAACCTAAAAACATAGAAAAATTGTGAAGAACATGATGAACACGATGAATATCACGTAGCCAAGGTTCATTGACGTCCGTCACGCATCACCACCTCCTCCCTACGCCGACCGTCACTCCTCCTCACCTGCTTGCCGTTCGTCATCCTTGCCATCTTCTCAGTGACGTCCGTCACTATCTTCCTTCTCATAATTGCCGCTCGTTGTTAAGTGCCAAATTGTAGTTATTTTGTGTATGTAAATAGTGGCACTTATCAATGCTTTTTGTTAATACCGTTTGAATAATCCCCCGTTTTTGTGTAATTACGTTAACTTTACGAATACTTGTATTTTCATACACTTTTATACCGTTTGATAGTTTTGTTGTATTTTTGTAGGTATTCTTGCGTTTTCGGAGCCTTGAGGAATAAAGTGTCGAAGACACGGCTGCGAGAGCCTTGAGGAAATAATTCTGCTGTTCTGGTGCAGGGCGCTTCGCGCGCTGTAGGGCGCGTCGCGCCCTCTTTGAGTTTGAAGAGCTTAGTCTGGCAGAAGTTAGGGCGCGTCGCGCCGGATTAGGGCGCGTCGCGCCGGAGGGCGGTTTGCTAAATTTATAAAGGGCGCATCGCGCCGAAATAGGGCGCGTCGCGCCCACTGCGAAACTCAGTTTTGTATAAATAGTTAATAACAGATTTTTTAGGTTTTTTATCACCTCTTCTTGACAAGTTGAGCTCTGATCCTTTTTTGGTAGTTTAGAGGCTTAGGAAACACCATTGGGTGAGACGTCATGTGGATTGATCATGGATCTGACTCGATTTCATTGTACCGGTGAGATCTTTCCAGTTCATCTTCTCTCTTCCCTTTGTTTCATTCCAATGGTGGGTGTTGTATGTTTGTTTCTACTCTTAATGTATGTATATTTGTGGATCTTGGGATCGTTTATATATTCTCTTTACAAATCATCATTGTTGTTGTTCTTGATCTTTTTGCTTAAATGCTCTGGATTTGTGTTGTTGCAGACATGGACACCATAGATTTTGATTAGGAATGATAATTGTTAGTTTCTGGGTTGCAGACATGGATTCAGGATTAACAATCTTAGTGGGTATCGAGTCTAATGCCTCCGTGTTGTTTGTGTCGGTGGAGAAATCGCTGATGTGAATAGTACGGTTGAGCTTTCGTCGGTGTTGCAGACATGGGCACCGATGCGGCATCTCGAGTGATGCCCGGTGATGTTGATGCGTATTGTGAGTGTAGAGCGATAGATCTTCAGATTTAAGTATTCGACGGGTAGAACGAAATGCAATTCCATAACTATTTCTCTTAGGCTATTGAGATTGTTTATCTGCTTTTATTTACTTTTCCCGCATTTACCTTTCCGCACCCAAATCATGAAACTTAGAACGCGAGATAGTCGAACGGCAGTTCTTCTCACCGATCTCTGTGGACACGATAATTCCCGGATGAATACTTCCAAAACTTTTGTTGCTTGCCGCTTTACCGCTTCAACAAAATGGCGCCGTTGCCGGGGATTGGTTGAGATTAATCGCATTGCGATGGTTTTATGTTTTAAGTTTCGTATAGTTTTGATTAAGTGTTTGGGCAGGTCATTTTCTTTAGGTTGCGTTTGAGGCGAAAGCATTGGCGTACCGCGAGGAAGTTTCTTACCATTCGCGAAACAATAAAGGCGTCGAGCTAACGACGTTAAACGAGCGCTTGTTGGGAGGCACCCCAACGGTTTTATTTTTCTGTTTTTCTGTAATTGAGTTTTGTAGGTGTTAAGTGGTGGCTCACTGGAAAATCTGTCTTTTTAGACTGGTCTGGTTTTTCTGGTGTAGCGCGCGTCGCGCGCTCATGGGTGCGTCGCGCGCTGGGTTGCTTTTGGCCAGTGACCTCTTTTTAACGGGTCACTCGGCTCGCCTTTTTCCCACTTACACCAAGGCTTTATAGTATAGTATTTTATCGATTTATTTTTAATTCTTTTGTTTGTGTTTAGACTCAAATTTTGGCCCGATTACTTGGAGTCGCATTTGGTAATTCTCCGATTGTGATAGATTCAACATGCCGGTTGTGCGGTAATGATTGTTCGAATTTGTACATAGCAAGGTACTCGTTTATCGCTTTCTATAGCATAGCATGTTTTTGAGACTTTTCATTTGTACAAATTTCATACTATTCATTCTTTTTGCATAACTTGCTCATGACTTGAATCACAATTAGTTTCCCCTTTTTACCATAAATGTGAGGTGGCTTTCCATTGTGTATATATGTGAGTGACCGACATTTCTTGTTTTAACTGGATATTATTATGTTTAATCTTTCGTCTGTATCGATTTTGTGAATGCACGAAAGTGATCAAGGCACTTGTTTGATTTTGAGCACAACTACCATAAGCCAAATGTCATTTTACCTTGTGAGTGTGTGACCATTCGTACCCCCTTTGAGCCTTTTTGTCATTGTCCATTTTGTTTTTGAACTTGAGACATAGTTCACCCTTTTTGATGGATTTTGATTATCTTTGTTTTCTTGACCTTAACTATGATGTTTAGTTGGATTTTTACCTTGCCTTAGAAAGTAGGGAGTATTCACTTTATGTTATGGTTGAATTCAAGTTGGGGAGAAGGTGTTTGCCTCTTTATGTTGTGATTGATGTGAGGTTAAGAAAAGAAAAAGAAAAAAAAAGTGAGAAAGAAAGAAAAGAAAAAGAAAGAAAAAAAGAGAAAAGCTTGAAAAAGAAAAGAACAAAAAGAGTTTTGAATAAGAGTGTGCTAATAAGTTTTGTGTTTGGTGTGAAATTTGTGATGAAGAGAAAAGTTGGATTGAAATTGTATTGTTTGAAACTTTGTGGAAGTAATTACTCCCTTAGGTTTAGGCAAGTTTTTGTTTCGATTAGCTTTAGGACTTATCACTTGTTTGTTAACCGAGCCACATTACAACCTTAAAAGCCCTTGTGATTCGTGCTGTTGCATTTTCAATACTATTTTTAGATGAATGCATAATTTTGTCTATTGTTTTCAAGATTGTTGGATGAGTGTTCAAAGTCCTCACCTTTCGGTGTTTTTCATCTACAGATGAGTTTTTGCTAGGCGTGATTCATTATTGAGCTTGTTTTGTTTTAGGATGTTTTGTATGAATTTTTGTACTTAGGAATCGTTTCATTTTCATGTTGTCATTGTAGGATAGTGGTAAGTATTTACTTTTTTCGTACGTTTTTGTTTGAACCGTACAATTGTTTTGTTTTTCCAAATCTTGTTGATTCTTGATTCTTTGGATTTTTACTTTTGCGATTTGAGTGTTTGGCCCTGTTTGAGGACAAACAGATTCTAGTTGGGGAGAGTTGTTAAGTGCCAAATTGTAGTTATTTTGTGTATGTAAATAGTGGCACTTATCAATGCTTTTTGTTAATACCGTTTGAATAATCCCCCGTTTTTGTGTAATTACGTTAACTTTACGAATACTTGTATTTTCATACACTTTTATACCGTTTGATAGTTTTGTTGTATTTTTGTAGGTATTCTTGCATTTTCGGAGCCTTGAGGAATAAAGTGTCGAAGACACGGCTGCGAGAGCCTTGAGGAAATAATTCTGCTGTTCTGGTGCAGGGCGCTTCGCGCGCTGTAGGGCGCGTCGCGCCCTCTTTGAGTTTGAAGAGCTTAGTCTGGCAGAAGTTAGGGCGCGTCGCGCCGGATTAGGGCGCGTCGCGCCGGAGGGCGGTTTGCTAAATTTATAAAGGGCGCATCGCGCCGAAATAGGGCGCGTCGCGCCCACTGCGAAACTCAGTTTTGTATAAATAGTTAATAACAGATTTTTTAGGTTTTTTATCACCTCTTCTTGACAAGTTGAGCTCTGATCCTTTTTTGGTAGTTTAGAGGCTTAGGAAACACCATTGGGTGAGACGTCATGTGGATTGATCATGGATCTGACTCGATTTCATTGTACCGGTGAGATCTTTCCAGTTCATCTTCTCTCTTCCCTTTGTTTCATTCCAATGGTGGGTGTTGTATGTTTGTTTCTACTCTTAATGTATGTATATTTGTGGATCTTGGGATCGTTTATATATTCTCTTTACAAATCATCATTGTTGTTGTTCTTGATCTTTTTGCTTAAATGCTCTGGATTTGTGTTGTTGCAGACATGGACACCATAGATTTTGATTAGGAATGATAATTGTTAGTTTCTGGGTTGCAGACATGGATTCAGGATTAACAATCTTAGTGGGTATCGAGTCTAATGCCTCCGTGTTGTTTGTGTCGGTGGAGAAATCGCTGATGTGAATAGTACGGTTGAGCTTTCGTCGGTGTTGCAGACATGGGCACCGATGCGGCATCTCGAGTGATGCCCGGTGATGTTGATGCGTATTGTGAGTGTAGAGCGATAGATCTTCAGATTTAAGTATTCGACGGGTAGAACGAAATGCAATTCCATAACTATTTCTCTTAGGCTATTGAGATTGTTTATCTGCTTTTATTTACTTTTCCCGCATTTACCTTTCCGCACCCAAATCATGAAACTTAGAACGCGAGATAGTCGAACGGCAGTTCTTCTCACCGATCTCTGTGGACACGATAATTCCCGGATGAATACTTCCAAAACTTTTGTTGCTTGCCGCTTTACCGCTTCAACACTCGTCACCTTTCAACGCAGCAACGCCGCCCGTCATCTCCGTACGCCGAACGTCACACTCCACACGAAGTGGTATACTTGGCCTCTGATATAAATTTTGAAGGATAGAAAAACACTTAGAAAGGGGGGGGATTGAATAAGTGTGACTTTAAATCTTGGACGATAAAAATAAATTGCACAATTATTTTTATCCTGGTTCGCTGTTAACGAAGCTACTCCAGTCCACCCCCGCAGAGATGATTTACCTCAACCTGAGGATTTAATCCACTAATCGCACGGATTACAATGGTTTTCCACTTAGTCCACGACTAAGTCTTCTAGAGTATTCTGATCACAACTTGATCACTCCAGGAACAACTGCTTAGACAACTTCTAAGACTTTTCTAGAGTCTACTGATCAACCTGATCACTCTAGTTACAAACTGCTCAGCCAACTGCTAAGACTTCCTAGAGTATACTGATCACACGATCACTCTAGTTCCTTACAACTTAATGTAATCTATTCAAGAGTTTACAAATGCTTCTTAAAAGCTATAATCACAAACTGTGATATTTCTCTTATCGTTTAAGCTTAATCTCACTAAGATATTACAACAGCAATGTAGTGAGTTGATGAAGATTCTGAGCTTTGATTGAATAGCGTTTCAGCAAGTTTATTTTCGTTCAGAGTTGTTAAGAATTGGTAACCTTGCTTCTCATCAGAACTTCATATTTATAGGCGTTGAGAAGATGACCGTTGAGTGCATTTAATGCTTTGCGTGTTCCGTACAGCATTGCATTTAATGTTATACGCTTTTGTCAACTACCTCGAGCCTTGTTCACGCTGTGTCTACTGACGTTGCCTTTAGTAGCTTTAACGTTCCTTTTGTCAGTCAGCGTAGTCTGCCACCTGTACTTCCTTCTGATTTGATGTTTGTGAATACGACGTTTGAATATCATCAGAGTCAAAAACAGCTTGGTGCATAACATCTTCTGATCTTCTGATCTTGAAGTGCTTCTGTTGCGTGATACCATCTTCTGATCTTCAGTGCTTCTGATCTCATGTTCTTCTGATGCTTCCATAGACCCATGTTCTGATTCTGCTTCGACCATCTTCTGATGTCTTGCCAGACCATGTTCTGATGTTGCATGCTGAACCATTTGAGACACAACTTCTGAGCGCTGAATTATGCGTACTCTATATATATATTTCCTGAAAGGGAAATTGCATTGGATTAGAGTACCATATTATCTTAAGCAAAATTCATATTATTGTTATCATCAAAACTAAGATAATTGATAAGAACAAATCTTGTTCTAACAATCTCCCCCTTTTTGATGATGACAAAAACATATATAAATGATATGAATTTGCGATCAGAAAGAGTAGACGGCAAAAGACAAATTACACAGCTATAGCATAAGCATATGAATATGTCTCTCCCTGAGATTAACAATCTCCCCCTGAGATAAATAATCTCCCCCTGAAATAAATACTCGAAGAACTTTGATAAAAGACTTCCCTGATTATTTCGGTAGAGACGATCATATAAGCTTCTGCCTTCAGAGAATTCATAGCTTCTGACTTCTGCTTCCATTGGACAGCTTCAGAACTTGAATTTCTTTAGATCCTTAGAACACTCACAGCTTCTGATTCCTGCTTCCATCGTGGACAGCTTCAGAACTTGAATTTCTTTGATCTTCAGAACATTCACAGCTTCTGACTTCTGCTTCCATTCAGGACAGCTTCAGAACTTGAATTTCTTTGATCTTCAGAACATTCACAGCTTCTGATTTCTGCTTCCATTCAGGACAGCTTCAGAACTTGAGTTTTCTGGATCTTTTAGAACATTCACATCTTCTGATTTCTGCTTCCCTCGGATAGCTTCAGAACTTTGAATGTCTACCAACATCACTTCATGCTAGATTTGTATCAGAACATTGTTGAATGTACCAGAGCATCATCAGAGCATCTCTACATCCTGAAATGTTACAGAACAAAAACTAAACGACAAAAGTCAGCATGAACGAGTTAGAACATAAAATGTATGTTTGAACACATTATATGTATCAGAGCCATATAGGCTGAAATAATGTATCAGAGCAAATAATGTATCAGAGCCATAACATTATATGTATCAGAGCAAATAGAATTTTGTCAGAACAGGATAGACAATGATATTCAAATTCTATTATCAGTGCTTCTGATTCATTCTTCTTTCTTGCTTCTGATCTCTGAAGCTTGACAGCACTCAGCTTGCTTCAGTTTCCAAGAGCTTATTCCTTTTACAGAATAACGCTTCTTATGGTTTTGCTTCTAGTGTTTGCTTCTGAAGATTCACTTCACTTCTCTGTACCTGCAAAACACTTAAACCATATAGAACTTGCAGTTCTTGTTAGTGAATGTGTGGGAGCCTCTTTACCCAGCAACTGATAGATTTAATCAAATCATTTATCATTTATCTTCTCCCCCTTTTTGTCATAACA
Organism: Vicia villosa; assembly: GCF_029867415.1. Classification (NCBI taxonomy): domain Eukaryota; kingdom Viridiplantae; phylum Streptophyta; class Magnoliopsida; order Fabales; family Fabaceae; genus Vicia; species Vicia villosa. The sequence continues at coordinate 945,688 of NW_026705241.1, read as the reverse complement.
TCAAAAAGAATATTTAAAAAGATTCAGATGCATAAAACGACAAATAGAATCACTGGAATGTAAATCAAAGAAACTTCTCATCTTCTCATTCTGGGCATAGATCCATATTGATGTTCTTCAGAATGAATTTAAACCTATCTTCAGCCAGGGGTTTTGTAAAGATATCAGCCCATTGATGGTCTGTATCCACAAAGTTTAAAGAAATAACACCCTTCTGAACATAGTCCCTTATGAAATGATGTTTAATCTCAATATGTTTAGCTTTTGAATGAAGAATAGGATTTTTAGATAAACATATAGCAGAAGTATTATCACAGAATATAGGAATGTTACTCTCAAATATCTGATAATCTTCCAACTGACTCTTCATCCAGAGCATCTGTGTACTACAGCCAGCAGCAGCGACATATTCTGCTTCTGTTGTTGATAGAGCAATAGTTGCTTGCTTCTTGCTATACCAAGAGATCAAATGACTTCCAAGAAATTGGCAACTTCCTGAAGTACTTTTTCTTTCAATTCTGTCTCCAGCATAATCAGCATCACAGAATCCTACTAAGTTGTATTCTTTAGATTTTCTGTAAACTAAACCAACATTAGTAGTACCTTTCAGATACCTTAGAATTCTCTTAACAGCAGTTAAATGAGATTCTCTAGGATCTGATTGGAATCTAGCACACAAACAAACACTGAACAGAATGTCAGGTCTAGAAGCAGTCAAATATAGAAGAGATCCAATCATACCTCTGTATAACTTCTGATCTACCTTCTTACTTACCTCATCCTTACCTAGGATGCATGTTGGATGCATAGGAGTTTTGGCTTCTTTGCAGTCCAGAAGATTAAACTTCTTCAGAAGTTCCTTCACATACTTGGTTTGGTGAACATATGTTTCTTCTGATGTTTGATTTATTTGTATTCCAAGGAAATACTTGAGTTCTCCCATCATGCTCATTTCAAACTCAGCCTGCATAGACTTAGCAAACTCCTTTCCAAGTGTAGCATTAGATGTTCCAAAAATAATATCATCTACATATATTTGACAGATTAAAATATCCTTTTCAAAGGTTTTACAAAAGAGAGTAGTGTCCACTTTTCCTCTAGTGAAACCATTATCTAGAAGGAAAGAACTTAAGCGTTCATACCAAGCTCTGGGAGCTTGCTTCAATCCATATAATGATTTCTTTAGTTTAAACACATGATTCGGAGACATAGAGTCTTCAAAACCAGGAGGTTGATGGACATAAACTTCTTCATCTATATAACCATTTAAGAAGGCACTCTTAACATCCATCTGATAGAGAGTGATGTTATGTTGAGTGGCAAAAGAAATTAATAGACGAATAGACTCTAACCTGGCCACTGGTGCAAAGGTTTCTGTATAGTCAATCCCTTCTTGCTGACTATAACCCTGAGCCACCAATCTGGCTTTGTTCCTTACCACCTCACCTTTCTCACTGAGCTTGTTTCTGAAGACCCATTTTGTACCAATTATATTGAATCCATCTGGTCTAGGAACAAGATCCCAAACATCATTCCTTGTAAACTGATTCAGTTCTTCTTGCATAGCAATTATCCAGTCTGGATCTTCTAGAGCATGATCAACAGAAGTTGGCTCGATCAAAGATACAAGACCTAATTGACAGTCTGCATTGTTCTTAAGGAATGCTCTTGTTCTGATTGGATCATCCTTCTTTCCAAGAATGACATCTTCTGAATGACCAGAGATGAGTCTGGATGATCTTCTGACAGATGGTTCTTCAGAAATACTTAGATCCTCCAGAGAAGCTGATATTTGATCTTCAGATTCTTTGCTTCTGAGAAGCTCTGCTTCTGATGCATTGCTTCTTGGCTCAACAACTTCTGATATGTCAATATCATAACCTGCAAAATGATCAACCTGCTTTGGTTTTTCAGAACCAAGCTTATCATCAAACCTGATATTGATTGATTCTTCCACAATCAATGTTTCAGTATTGTATACTCTGTAGCCTTTTGAGCGTTCAGAATATCCAAGAAGAAAACATTTTTGAGCTTTGGAATCAAACTTACCAAGACGATCTTTAGTGTTCAGAATAAAACATACACATCCAAAAGGATGGAAATATGAAATGTTGGGCCTTTTATTCTTCCACAATTCATAGGGAGTCTTATTTAGAATAGGTCTGATAGAGATTCTATTCTGAATATAGCATGCAGTGTTTATTGCTTCTGCCCAGAAATGCTTAGCCATATTGGTTTCATTGATCATGGTTCTGGCCATTTCTTGCAGAGTCCTATTCTTTCGTTCTACAACCCCATTTTGCTGTGGAGTTCTAGGACAAGAGAAATCATGGGCAATACCATTTTCTTTGAAGAACTCTTCAAAGGATCTGTTCTCAAATTCACCACCATGATCACTTCTGACCTTTATGATTTTACACTCTTTTTCAGATTGAATCTGAATGCAGAAATCAAAGAACACTGAATGAGTCTCATCCTTGTGTTTCAAGAATTTTACCCACGTCCAGCGACTATAATCATCTACGATGACTAATCCATATTTCTTTCCTCTGACAGATGCTGTTTTGACTGGTCCAAACAGATCAATGTGCAAGAGTTCTAATGGCCTTGAGGTAGAAACAACATTCTTAGACTTGAATGCAGGTTTGGAGAACTTGCCCTTCTGACATGCTTCACAAAGAGCATCTGATTGGAATTTCAGATTAGGGAGTCCTCTGACAAGATTCAGTTTGTTAATCTGAGAGATCTTTCTCAAACTAGCATGACCTAATCTCCTGTGCCAGACCCACTGCTCTTCAGAAACAGACATAAGACAAGTCACCTTCTGACTCATAAGATCTTGCAGATCTGTCTTATAAATGTTGTTCTTCCTCTTGCCTGTAAATAGGATTGAGCCATCCTTCTGATTTACAGCCTTGCAAGACTTTTGATTGAAGATTATATCATAACCATTGTCACTTAATTGACTGATAGATAAGAGGTTATGAGTTAATCCTTCTACAAGAAGTACATTAGAAATGGAAGGAGAGTTACCAGACTTTATAGTTCCAGAGCCAATTATCTTGCCCTTCTGATCTCCTCCAAACTTGACTTCTCCTCCAGACTTAAGCACCAGGTCTTGGAACATAGACCTTCTTCCTGTCATGTGTCGTGAGCATCCAGAGTCCAGGTACCATGACATGTTGTGCTTTGTCCTTCTTGCAGCCAAGGATATCTGCAATAGGAATAATCTTATCCTTAGGTACCCACATTTTCTTGGGTCCTTTCTTGTTAGATTTTCTCAAGTTCTGATTGAACTTGGGTTTGACATTATAAGCAATAGGAGGAACAGCATGATAATTTTTAATATGAGTTTCATGATATTTCCTAGGTTGTGTCACATGCTTCTTGGTGTGTGTTATGTGAAAACTTTGTGCATGTGAAGTGTGCCTAATATCATGAGAGTGGCCATACTTGAACTGATCATACAATGGCTTGTATGTGAGTTTCATTTCATCAACAGGTTCAAGTTTGTATGGGGTTTCACCCTCATAACCAATGCCAACTCTTTTGTTTCCAGATACGGCATATATCATAGAAGCTAGCTGACTTCTGCCAATACTTCTAGATAAGAACTTCCTGAAACTTAAATCATATTCTTTCAGAATATGGTTTAGACTAGGAGTGGATTTTTCTGAATTAGAAGGAGATCCAACATCATTGGATAATTTTAAAAGTTTATCTTTCAATTCAGAATTTTCCAATTCAAGCCTCTTTGTTTCAAATTCAAATAGCTTTTTCAGCTTTTTGTATTTAATACAAATCTGAGACTTGGATTCCAGAAGTTCAGTTAATCCGGAAACTAACTCATCTCTAGTAAGTTCAGAAAATACCTCTTCAGAATCTGATTCTGATGTAGATTCTGATCCGTCATCTTCTGTCGCCATCAGCGCACAGTTGGCCTGCTCATCTTCTGAATCATCTTCTGACTCATCCCAGGTTGCCATAAGACCTTTCTTCTTATGAAACTTCTTCTTGGGATTCTCCTTCTGAAGATTTGGACATTCATTCCTGAAGTGTCCTGGTTCATTGCATTCATAGCACATGACCTTCTTCTTGTCAGATCTTCTGTCATCAGAAGATTCTCCATGTTCAAATCTCTTTGAACTTCTGAAGCCTCTGAACTTCCTTTGCTTGCTCTTCCAGAGTTGATTTACCCTTCTGGAAATCATGGACAGTTCATCTTCTTCTTCAGATTCTGATTCTTCAGGATCTTCTTCTTTGGCCTGAAAAGCGTTAGTGCATTTCTTGATATTAGATTTTAATGCAATAGATTTACCTTTCTTTTGAGGCTCATTTGCATCCAGCTCAATCTCATGGCTTCTCAAGGCACTGATCAGCTCTTCCAGAGAAACTTCATTCAGATTCTTTGCAATCTTGAATGCAGTCACCATAGGACCCCATCTTCTGGGTAAGCTTCTGATGATCTTCTTCACATGATCAGCCTTGGTGTATCCTTTGTCAAGAACTCTCAATCCAGCAGTCAGAGTTTGAAATCTCGAAAACATCTTTTCAATGTCTTCATCATCCTCCATCTTGAAGGCTTCATACTTCTGGATTAAGGCAAGAGCTTTTGTCTCCTTGACTTGAGCATTTCCTTCATGAGTCATTTTCAAGGATTCATATATATCATAGGCTGTTTCCCTGTTTGATATTTTCTCATACTCAACATGAGAAATAGCATTCAGCAAAACAGTTCTGCATTTATGATGATTCCTGAAATGCTTCTTTTGATCATCATTCATTTCTTGCCTTGTCAGCTTTACGCCACTGGCATTTACTGGATGTTTGTAACCATCCATCAGAAGATCCCATAGATCACCATCTAGACCAAGAAAGTAACTTTCCAGTTTATCTTTCCAGTATTCAAAGTTTTCACCCTCAAATACCGGCGGTCTTGTATAACCATTGTTACCGTTGTATTGCTCAGCAGAGCCAGATGTAGATGCAGGTGGATTTGTCGGAGTTTCACCAGCCATCTTTTAAATGAAGCGTTTTTCTCTTCCTGAATCTTTTCTAAACACGGTTAAGTGCTTGCACCTTAGAACCGGCGCTCTGATACCAATTGAAGGATAGAAAAACACTTAGAAAGGGGGGGGATTGAATAAGTGTGACTTTAAATCTTGGACGATAAAAATAAATTGCACAATTATTTTTATCCTGGTTCGCTGTAACGAAGCTACTCCAGTCCACCCCCGCAGAGATGATTTACCTCAACCTGAGGATTTAATCCACTAATCGCACGGATTACAATGGTTTTCCACTTAGTCCACGACTAAGTCTTCTAGAGTATTCTGATCACAACTTGATCACTCCAGGAACAACTGCTTAGACAACTTCTAAGACTTTTCTAGAGTCTACTGATCAACCTGATCACTCTAGTTACAAACTGCTCAGCCAACTGCTAAGACTTCCTAGAGTATACTGATCACACGATCACTCTAGTTCCTTACAACTTAATGTAATCTATTCAAGAGTTTACAAATGCTTCTTAAAAGCTATAATCACAAACTGTGATATTTCTCTTATCGTTTAAGCTTAATCTCACTAAGATATTACAACAGCAATGTAGTGAGTTGATGAAGATTCTGAGCTTTGATTGAATAGCGTTTCAGCAAGTTTATTTTCGTTCAGAGTTGTTAAGAATTGGTAACCTTGCTTCTCATCAGAACTTCATATTTATAGGCGTTGAGAAGATGACCGTTGAGTGCATTTAATGCTTTGCGTGTTCCGTACAGCATTGCATTTAATGTTATACGCTTTTGTCAACTACCTCGAGCCTTGTTCACGCTGTGTCTACTGACGTTGCCTTTAGTAGCTTTAACGTTCCTTTTGTCAGTCAGCGTAGTCTGCCACCTGTACTTCCTTCTGATCTGATGTTTGTGAATACGACGTTTGAATATCATCAGAGTCAAAAACAGCTTGGTGCATAGCATCTTCTGATCTTCTGATCTTGAAGTGCTTCTGTTGCGTGATACCATCTTCTGATCTTCAGTGCTTCTGATCTCATGTTCTTCTGATGCTTCCATAGACCCATGTTCTGATTCTGCTTCGACCATCTTCTGATGTCTTGCCAGACCATGTTCTGATGTTGCATGCTGAACCATTTGAGACACAACTTCTGAGCGCTGAATTATGCGTACTCTATATATATATTTCCTGAAAGGGAAATTGCATTGGATTAGAGTACCATATTATCTTAAGCAAAATTCATATTATTGTTATCATCAAAACTAAGATAATTGATAAGAACAAATCTTGTTCTAACAAATTTGGCCTCTAGGAGGTCTTTTACAGCTAGTTCGGCGACGGGCCTTGCAAGCGGGGTCGATGGTCAGGTGATGGCAGGCCACCTCTGGGTCGAGTCCGAGCATCTCGGTTGCACTCCAGGCGAATAGGTCAGCGTTCTTGCGGAGGCAAGCTTTGAGTTGTCTTTTGGCGAGTTTCGGTGGGCCTGCTCCGATCTTGACTCCTCTGGTCGGATCTTTCCCGAGGGCTACGAGCTCGAAATCCCCGTCGGGAATCGGCCGGAGGCCTTCCTCAGATGTCCCCGAGCGGGTACCCTGCTCGGGATCTTCAAGGAAGTGGCTGTCTAGGTCGACAGTGTCGATGCGCGGGATTGGTAGATTGGGCTCGGATATGGCGATGGTCGCTTTATTTTCTTGAGGGGCCGTTTTTATCGAGCTCAGGCCTCTGGCGGAGGCTTCGAAGCATCTTCTGGCTGCTTCGATGTCGTCGTTGAGTGTCGCGACATGTCCTCTTGTTGTGTAGTACTTGAGTTTGAGATGCACAGTCGAGGGGACCGCGATCATTTCGGCCAGGGTCGAGCGTCTAAGGATACACTGGTAGATCGAAGGGCAGTCGATGACCATGAATTGAACTTTGATGGCCCTGGCGGTTTCCGCCGATCCGATGGAAACGATGAGCTCGACGAACCCCCATGGTTTCGTCACGGTGCCGTTGAAACCTTGTAGGTCTGATCCCACATAGGGGGTAAGATGGTTGTCGTTGAGTTGCAGTGTTTTGAACAGTTGGGAGTACATGATGTCCACCGAACTCCCCTGATCGACTAGAATGCGTCGCACGTCAAAATTGGCCATCTGAGCCCGGATGAGGAGGGGGATGGTTGCGTTGGGTGGTCCACCGGGTAGTTCCTATTTGTAGAAGGATATGGAGGATGGGTTGCCCTTGGCTTGGTCGAGAGCGACGGCTTTGCTCGAACTGGCTGAGAGTAGTTCGTCGAATTTTCGTTTTACGGATACGATGGTGAATTTGCTGAATCCCCCGCCGGATATGACCATGGCAGAGGGGAACATTTCCCATGGGCTGTGAGGAGAGGGGGCGGTCGCCGATTTGGCCCAATCAGGGAGGTAAAGGTCTTCTGGCCTGGTGATGCACATGGCTACTTGCATGGCGGGCGTATCCTCTGTCGGCTTTTCCTCAGTGGTTGGTTTGGCTTCTTTGGCGGCCTCTTGCTTCTTCGCGTATTGCTTCAGGTGTCCCTCCCTGATTAATATCTCTATGGCATCCTTTAGGTTGATGGAGTCCTCGGTGTTGTGCCCGTGGCCTTTGTGGAATCGGCAGAACTTCGATTTGTCCACGTTCGGTCATGCAGGCATGGTTTTAGGGAAATGGACCTTGCCCGTCTGGAATTCGGCGTTCGCGCATTCGTTTAGGATGTGTTCCCTTGAACCGTTGAGCGGGGTGTATTCTCGGAACTTTGGGGCTGGGGCCTTGTAGTCCTTGGGATCCCGGCCCTTGTCGTCTTTCTTTTTGTCCGTTCCCCGTCGGGAATCGTCTTGGCAACCGTTTTTACTGCTTTCTTCCTGTCTGGAATTGCGTACCGCATGAGCGGCCTCCTTTTCCTCATATTGTATGTATGCCTGGGCTTTGAGGAAGAACTCGTCCAGAGTGGCCGGTGTTTCGATCCCGACGGCTTTGGCGAAGTCTGAGCGTGGTCGGAGGCCTCGCTCGAGCAAGAATTTCTTCATATGGGCAGTTGTGGATACTTGCTCGCCTTCCTTGTTGAATCTTTCTATGTAAGCCCGTAAGGACTCGTCTTTTCCTTGGATGATGGCTTCCAAGGAGGCTTCTGATTTGGGGTTCCTTCGGGAGGCTGTGAAGTGTCTGGAAAAAAGTTTCCCGAGCACCTTCCATGAGGTGATCGACTCATCGGGCAAACTCTTATACCAAGTCAAGGCTCCTTTGCGCAGGGTGGTAGGGAATAGACGACATTTCATGGCACCGGGCACTCCTATATAGTCGAGAACGGCGTCGATGTTCTCTATGTGTTCGTCCAAATCGGTGGTCTCGTCGTACGTGCCCAGCGGCGGGGTTTCTCAAGACCGATGGTTAGGGGCGTTTCCAAGATTGAGTGGGACAGAGGGCCTCTGCGCTCCTCTTCGTCGTCGCTGGTGGAAGGAGTGGAAGAGCGGCTCCGACTCCGTCTGTGTCGCCTCCGGTTATCGTTGTGCCCTGTCGGGGGTAACCGGGATCTCTTTATTGGTAGAGGAGACTGTGACCGGTGTCGGGAGCGGTGGTCGCTTGATCCTTTCTTGGAGGATGAACCTGCGTTCTCCCTGGGGGATGGAGACCGATAGCGTTTCTTGGGAATCACGTCACACTGAGAGCGATGCTTGCAACCGGGGGGAGTCTTTGATCTGCACTTTTGCTCGAGCGCCCCGATCCTGTCGTTTTGTTGTTATATGAGCGCGTTGGTCTGGGCAAGAGCGGCCAGAACAGCGTTCATGGTCTGGTCCTGGGGAGCCTGACCTTTGGAGGGGAAGGGGTTGCCCAAGATTTCTTCGTGGTTGTCCCTCCCGCCTGTATTCTCGAGATGCTGGAGTGCATCGTCTTGGAGATTTCTTGGGGAGGGAGATGTTGTTGCACCATCGCGAGGGACGGTGTTCCTGGATGGAGGCACGACGATGGAAACATCGTTTTTGGTGAGTATCGCAGCGTCTAATGAAGAGGAGTCTTCGTTATTGCCGGCCATGAGTGAAAGTTGATTTGAGCTTTGGTTCCTGGGTTCTTACGAGAGGCAAGAATGGATCAAGAAAGTGCAAGAAGAGGAACGGGGAAGCTGGGTTTCCCACAAACGGCGTCACTGATCTTACCGAGCAGATCAGATGGCCAGCAACAATGAAGGCTTGAAGTTCGGACGGTTGAGATGGGAAAAAGGGGGTTGAACCTACAAGGAACTCTGATGCCAAAGTGATTATGTGTTCCACAAGGTACAACAAAGTGAGAGAATTTTGGGGTAAGAAAAGATTACCTTGCCCTCTGTAATGAGAAGGCTATTTATAGGGTCCCCTTATGCGAAATTGGCTCCGTCTTTTGAGGCAGAGATTTTGGTGACGCGGGGGCTGGCTGTTTACCGGGCACGAGTGTGCCTCGTGGTCCAAGGCGCCTTGGGCCGAAGGTTGGGTTGCCCCAATTAGATCAATTGGGTCGGCCCAGAACAAAAACACATTATAACAAATCAGAAGAAAAAAATTGAAGATTAGAAATAGATAGAAGAAAAAAGAAAAAAAACAATGGGGGTAAAAGAGACGAAGTGGTGATGAGAAAGAGAAAGAAGAAAGTGATGAGAAAGCAAAAGAAAAAATAGAGAGAGTTTGATAAGAGGGAAAAGACAATTGATATATCAGAAAACCTAGAGACATTTCAAAAAGAAAGATTTTGTTTGTAAAAGGAGGATTTTGTTTAGAGAAGCGCACAAAAGTCTTTTATGGATTTTTTATATCCAAGTGGCTGAAACTGCTATTCGTCTCTCTGACACTAATAACTTTGTGTGAGTATTTTTTTATAATTAAACATTCAATTAACTCAATCAATCAATTAAATTACTTTTCTGTTTGTTTATGTGGAGCTGGGATGTCCGCGGTGCAAATATTCAACGCTAATCCTTGGCAGTGGGCTCAATCTGCTTTTGGTCTCGGATCACCAAATGCCCAACGCTCAGCACCAAGGCTCAGTTCGACCTTCCAGCAGATTTGGATACGATGGCTGACCCTTTCAATGTTTTGTGGTTTATCACTTCAGTAGATCTGGCATAAAATAGGCTTTATTTATAATACCGAATGTATAGCCACCGCAGTGGTAAGAGCGCGCGCCTTTGAGTATTGATTCTAGGGTTAAAATCCCCCTCCCCCACACTCTTTTTAATCCTTTGATTTATTGTTATTTTTTCTAGTTTTTCTAATTTTTTTAACAAAATTTCTTTGATTTTTTTAGCCAATCAAAACACCTTATTTTCATCTGATTTTTTGCACACCTCTTATTTAACATGTTTATTTTATGATCATGAGAAAAAAATCAAAAAATTTTATTTTTGATCATTTTTTGTTTAGGTAAAAACCTTGACTTTTAATGATTTTCAAACTTTGTTTTTTAGGGTTTTCAGTAAAAAAATCTTTGATCAATTTTTTGTTGTTGTTGATCAAATCAAAGCAAATAAGATGTCATGCTATCAATAAATCTCATTTATTTATTTATTTCAAAAAATATTAGGGTCTCACATTTGTATAAAACTCATTGAAACAAAAAAACCAATAAATAAATCAAAAGTTGAAAAAAATACTAATGGAGTATATTTTTTACAGGATCAAATATGCAAAGTCTAAATCGTGAAAAATCAAAACATAATTATGAATAAAATTAAACATAGAATGGAGTATATTTTTAAATGGAATATATTTTCAACTTCAAGTCCTAACTTCACCATCACACACATTCTTCTTCTATTTTCCTCTTGTTACAGTTAAAAAACAAAGCAGGAAAAAGGAAACATAGAAAAATAAAATGGTGAACACAAATCTATACAAATAAGAGGAGTTATATATTTTTACCTACTTTTGTTCTTTATTTTTTCTTGATAACGATGAAGAACTTTTAATAAATCTGCAAAACACAAAACACAGTATAACAAATCATCAAAAAAAAATTTAGATTCGAAATAGAGAAAAAATAAAATGGTGAAGACAAATCTATACAAATAAGAGGAGTCCATAATTTTATCTACTCTTATTCTTTACTTTTTTTTTCTTGATGAAGATGAAAAACTTTTAGTAGATCTGCAAAATACAAAACACAGTATAACAAATAAGCAAAAAAGATGTTGAAGATAAGAAATAGAGAAAAATAAAATGGTGAAGACAGATCTATACAAATAAGAGTAGTTTTATATTTTTACCTATTCTTGTTCTTTATTTTTTTCTTGATAAAGATAAAGAACTTTGATTAGATATGCAAAACAGAAAACACATTATAACAAATCTGAAGAAAAAAATTGAAGATTAGAAATAGATAGCAGAAAAAATAAAATAAAAACATTGAGGGGTAAAATAGAAGAAGTGGTGATGAGAAAGATAAAGAAGAAAGTGGTGAGAAAGCAAAAGAAAAAATAGAGAGAGTTTGATAAGAGAGAGAAGACAATTGATATATTAGAAAACATAAGAGAGAGAAGACAATTGATATATTAGAAGGATTTTGTTTAGAGAAGCGCACAAAGATCTTTTATGGATTTTTTATATCCAAATGGCCGACACTGCTATTTGTTTATGTAGAGCTGGGATGTCGGCGGTGCAATAATTCAACGCTAATCCTTGGCAGTGTGCTCAACCTGCTTTTGGTCTCGAATCAGTTGTAGTGGACCTTACTTTTCTGTTTGTTTATGTAGAGCTGGGATGTCGGCGGGGCAATAATTCAACGCCAATCCTTGGCAGTGGGCTCAACCTGCTTTTGGTCTCGAATCAGTTGTAGTGGACCGAATGCCCAACGCTCAACACCAGGCTCAATTCGACCTTCCAGCAGACTTGGTTACGATGGCTGACCCTTTCAATGTTTTGTGGTTTATCACTTCAGTTGATCTGGCATAAAATAGTCTTTATTCATAATACCGGATGTATAGCCACCCCAGTGGTAAGAGTTCGCGCCTTTGAGTCTTGAGTCTGGGGTTCAAAACCTTCTCGACCCAGACTCTTTTTAATCCTTTGATTTATTTTGTTATTTTTTCTATTTTTTAACAAAACTTCTTTGATTTTTTTAGCCAATCAAAACACCTTATTTTCATCTGATTTTTTGCAGACCTCTTATTTAACATGTTTATATGAAGATCATGAGAAAAAAATCACAAAAATATTAATTTTTGATATTTTTTGCTTAGGTATTAAACCTTGACTTTTAATGATTTTCAAACTTTGTTTTTTAGGGTTTTCACTAAAAAACTTTGATCAATTCATTTATTGTTCATCAAATCAAAGCTAATAAGATGTCATGCTATCAATAAATCTCATTTATTTATTTATTTATTTCAAAAAATATTAGGGTTTCACATTTGTATAAAACTCATTGAAACAAAAAAACAATAAATAAATCAAAAGTTGAAAAAAATACTAATGGAGTATATGTTTTACAGGATCAAATATGCAAAGTCAAAATCGTGAAAAATCAAAAAATAATGTTGGATAAAATTAAAAATAGAATGGAGTATATTTTTAAATGGAATATATCTTCAACTTCAATTCCTAACTTCACCATCACACACATCCTTTTTCTATTTTCCTCTATCCTTGCATATTTTTTTTAGAGATAAAATTTATTACAGTTGAAAAACAAAGCAGGAAAAAGGAAACATAGATAAAATAAAATGGTGAAGACATATCTATACAAATAAGAGGCGTCCTATATGTTAACCTACTTTTGTTATTTATTTTTTTTCTTGTTGAAGATGAAGAACTTTTAATAAATCTGCAAAACACAAAACACGATATAACAAATCAGCAAAAAAAAATTGAAGATTAGAAATAGCGAAAAAATAAAATGGTGAAGACAAATCTAGACAAATAAGAGGAGTCCATAATTTTATCTACTCTTATTCTTTACTTTTTTTTCTTGATGAAGATGAAAAACATTTAATAGATCTGCAAAATACAAAACACAGTATAACAAATAAGCAAAAAAGATGTTGAAGATAAGAAATAGAGAAAAATAAAATGGTGAAGACAGATCTATACAAATAAGAGTAGTTTTATATTTTTACCTCTTCTTGTTCTTTATTTTTTTTCTTGATAAAGATAAAGAACTTTGATTAGATATGCAAAACACAAAACACATTATAACAAATCAGAAGAAAAAAAATTGAAGATTAGAAATAGATAGCAGAAAAAGAAAAAAAAACATTGGGGGTAAAAGAGAAGAAATGGTGATGAGAAAGAGAAAGAAGAAATTGATGAGAAAGCAAAAGAAAAAATAGAGAGAGTTTGATAAGAGAGGGAAGACAATTGATATATCAGAAAACATAGAGATATTTCAAAAAGAAAGATTTTATTTGTAAAAGGAGGATTTTGTTTAGAGAAGCGCACAAAGGTCTTTAATGGATTTTTTATATCCAGGTGGCTGACACTGCTATTCGTATCTCCGACACTACTAACTTTGTGTGAGTATTTTTTTTATATTTAAACATTCAATTTACTCAATCAATCAATAAAATTACTTTTCTGTTTGTTTATATAGAGTTGGGATGTCGGCGGTGCAAATATTCAACGCTGGCTCAACCTACTTTTGGTCTCGGATCAGTTGTAGTGGACCAAATGCCCAAGGCTCAGCACCAAGGCTCAGTTCGACCTTCCAGCTTACTTGGTTACGATGGCTGACCCTTTCAATGTTTTGTGGTATATCACTTCAGTAGATCTGGCATAAAATGGCTTTATTTATAATACCGAATGTATAGCCACCCCTGTGGTAAGAGCGCGCGCCTTTGAGTCTTGAGTCGGGGTTCAAATCCCCCTCGCCCCACACTCTTTTTAGTCCTTTGATTTATTTTTTATTTTATCTATTTTTAACAAAAATTATAATGAGAAAAAAATCACAAAAATATTTATTTTTGATCCTTTTTTCTTTGGTAAAAACCTTGACTTTTAATGATTTTCAAACTTTGGTTTTTTAGGGTTTTCACTAAGAAACTTTGATCAATTCATTTTTTGTTGATCAAATCAAAACAAATAAGATGTCATGCTATCAATAAATCTAATTTTTTACTTGTTTCAAAAAATATTAGGGTTTCACATTTGTATAAAACTAATTAAAACAAAAAACCCAATAAATAAATCAAAAGTTAAAAAAATACTAATGGAGTATATTTTTTACATGATCAAATATGTATGTAGAATACACCAAACCTCAGCCAGAATTTTCCCAAATATTCATATCCACTCCCCAACAACGACAAGCTGGTAGGAACCCTGCCTAATAAAAATTGTTGTCATTCAAGAATGCGTACTCTAGATACTATCATATCCTTGTATACTAAGAAGGCATGGACAAAACAACTTTCATAATGAAACACAGACAAAGATTGGTTTTAAAAACTAGACTACCAGACAAGAATTGGGTTTGGTAGGTTACCAAACAGGGACTGGTAAAATAAAAATAAAAAGACATAAAACTCTCGTGCAAAAGGCATAAACATCCTTCAAAAGGCAAGACGCTTGGTTTAACATATTTTATGAAAAAGGCATAAAAAACTGGCAAGAGACAAAAGACAAGTGTTGCACCCCAAAATTTGCCCTCTTTATTCGCGCTATAAGTTATACGACGTTTATTTCGTCATCCAAAGAATTGAAGAAAAATAAAAAAGTGTTCGAGTGGTTTCGAGAAAATATGATACAAATTCAGTTTTGCGGTGAAAAGCACAAAAATATTAACTCACGTACGGAAAGATATATATGTTTTATTCCCGTTTATCCGGGGTTTTTTTGCCATTCTCTACATCTTTCATGTTCAGACCGAGAGCAAATTAACAAAGGAAAGCGACGAAAATATTTGTTAACAGTATTTCGGGTTTATTGCAATATAATTTCCTGGACACTTAAAAATTCGTATCTCACAATCCGCTTGCCCGTTTCGCTTCTTTTTTTAACCGCAGCTCCATCTCATCATCCCCGACATTTCGTATGTTCGGGTCATTGTTCAAATCTTCACCGAAAAGTCCAGAAAATTGCAAATACGTCGTGTTTCTTCATTAGAAAATCAGGTTTTAAAGTGTCGCGGAGACGTTTGAAAATTCATAACTCCTTCGATTTTTATCGTATGGAGCCCATTTCGGTGCGGTTCTCTCCGAAATTTTGTTAACTTCGATTCTTCGCCACATACTCATTTCCAGATTTCGAGTGGAAGGTGAAGGTTTATCTTGTTCTTTGAGCGTTACTCGCAAAATTCTGCACGTTTACGTCAGATGAACTGATAAAAATTCTCGCCGTTCGAACGCGCATAACGTTTTCACCGTTTATCATATGAAAGTGATTCTCGCGGACACGAGTCAAAAATTTACTCATCTTCGAATTGGCGTTGGTCCCGTTCCCGTTTTTTCTGCCGATTCGTGTTTCCTGAAAAAATATCCAAAAATAGCAAGGTTAAGGGCGTTTTTGACATTTCTCCACTTCCACTATATAAACCGTTTTCTTTCACAATCTCTCATAACTCACTCTCACCCCAAAAATTCAAAAACTACTCTCTCATTTCTCTCCCAATTCTTTTGAATCAAAAACCTAAAAACATAGAAAAATTGTGAAGAACATGATGAACACGATGAAGATCACGTAGCCAAGGTTCATTGACGTCCGTCACGCATCACCACCTCCTCCCTACGCCGACCGTCACTTCTCCTCATCTGCTTGCCGTTCGTCATCATTGCCATCTTCTTAGTGACGTCCGTCACTCTCTTCCTTCTCATAATTGCCGCTCGTCACCTTTCAACGCAGCAACGCCGTCTGTCATCTCCGTACGCCGACCGTCACACTCCACACGAAGTTCGTCGTTCACCTCCATCCTTGCCGTCTGTCATCAGCACACGTCACTCGTCACTTCTCCGTTCATCAACACAGCTCCGTCCGTCATCCAAGCTTCTGTCGTCCGTCAAGCACCTCTCCTTCCTTCGATTTGCCGTTAGTCACTTATGTTCGTCTCCGATCACACTTTCTTCAAATCCGCGGTAATTCCTCAACCTCTATTTACTTGATCTTTCTATGCTTGACTGATTTGAGTAGTTTTGTTTGTCTATAATTGATTGAGTAGTGAGAATCGGTGTTGATTGTTAGAATTAAACTTGAACTATAATATTCATTTGAGTTTTAATAATTGGAATTGAGTTTGGCATAGGTTGGTTACAAACGATATTTGTTGTTAATGATTCTTGAATGTAGGAAGTTTGGATATGAATGTGGCCGACATATGTTGCCATTGAATCTTCGATGATGTTTGTTTATATTCACTTGTTTGACGATAAAAGTTGATATTAATTGGTGGACATAGTAAGTGACTCAATTGCTTGTTGATTGGATATTATGGATTTGTGTTGCTGAATTTTTCATGTTGCTTGTTACTATACTTGTTGATTTGTAGTGCTATACTTGTTGCTTGGTTCACATGTTGGTAGCTTATGAGTAATGTTGGTTATATGTTCATAAATGTGTTAAATCTTGCAAGTTGGAAGTGATTTTGATCATGTTAGTGGTACTCAATTTTACACTTGATTTGCTTGCCATGAGTTGATTATTGTTGTCATGTGCTTAATTGATCAAACTTTTGAAGCGTTGTTGACTCCACTCTTTGAATTGCTTATTTTCATGTTGTTTTGATGTGCACAATAAATGCTTGAGTTTACTACTTGAAAATGTGTGAAAAATGTTTAAAAGTGTGGTAATTGTCAAAATTCCACCTAGAAAAAAACCATATAATTGTGTTTACTCACTTTATGTCCGTTTATGGATGCTTATTGCTTATTCCCGATTGATTTGATATTCGATCTCTTGTGTGCGTAGTTTCTGCCCCGTAAGGGTATCGTTTTCTTTTTGCCGCATTCTTGTTTCTATTCCGTTTGATTTTTCGGTTTAGTTTTATAACACTAATAAACGCTATTCCGATTGCAATGCTTGATATCTCTAACGTGTGCGCTAGTATGCAAGGTACCTCGAAGTTTTGCTCCGATTGGCATCCACTTTTGTGTCTCGCTCCGCAAGCGAGACACATCTTATAATCTATCTGTTTCGCGCTCTACGTGCACATTTTATCATTATGCATGCTTGTTTCGATTTCTGTTTCACTTGCAATCGTATGATATTTGTGGTGCTTGATGCACGCTTTGGCCCGTGATTCGCTTTCACAGTGTCGCACCTTACTTGCTTTCGGGGATTTTCAATCGGAGTGCTGACTTTGTTTTGCTTTTGCTGTTGCTAGCTCACACGCGGGATTCGTAGCTTTCTTCTTCGCTTAGATTTTGTTAGCGGATCATCATCAGTTTGGTATTGATTCTGTTTTGTTTTATTTCTTATTTTTGTTTATCGCTTTCCGCATCATATATAACATGACAGGTTATGCATTTACATGTAGAAAGTCCTCCTATTGAGGCCATGTTTTTATTGGCGTGTTTATGTTTGTGCTTGCAAGAAGTCCTAACCGAGTATATTTTTTACAGTATCAAATATGCAAAGTCTAAATCGTGAAAAATCAAAACATAATGTTGGATAAAAATAAAAATAGAATGGAGTATATTTTTAAATGGAATATATCTTCAACTTCAAGTCCTAAATTCACCATCACACACATCCTTCTTCTATTTTCCTCTATATCTGCATATTTTTTTAGAGATAAAATTTGTTACAGTTGAAAAACATAGCAGGAAAAAGGATACATAGAAAAAGTAAAATGGTGAAGACAGATCTATACAAATAAGAGGAGTTCTATATTTTTATCTAATTTTGTTCTTTATTTTTTTTCTTGATGAAGATGTAGAACTTTTAATAAATCTGCAAAACAAAAAACACAGTATAACAAATCAGCAAAAAAAAATTGAAGATTAGAAATAGAGAAAAAATAAAATGGTGAAGACAAATCTATACAAATAAGAGGAGTCCATAATTTTATCTACTCTTATTCTTTATTTTTTTTCTTGATGAATATGAAAAACTTTTAATAGACCTGCAAAATACAAAACACAGTATAACAAATAAGCAAAAAAGATGTTGAAGATAAGAAATAGAGAAAAATAAAATTGTAAAGACAGATCTATACAAATAAGAGGAGTTTAATATTTTTACCTATTTTTGTTCTTTTTTTTTCTTGATAAAGATAAAGAACTTTAATTAGATATGCAAAACACATTATAACAAATTAGAAGAAAAAAATTGAAGATTAGAAATAGATGGCAAAAAAAAGAAAAAAAAACATTGGGGGTAAAAGAGAAGGAAGAAAGTGATGAGAAAGCAAAAGAAAAAATAGAGAGAGTTTGATAAGAGAGAGAAGACAATTGATATATCAGAAAACATAGAGACATTTCAAAAGAAAGATTTTGTTTGTAAAAGGAGTATTTTGTTTAGAGAAGCGCATGAAGGTATCTTATGGATTTTTTATATCCAAGTGGCTGACACTGCTATTCGTCTCTCCGACACTAATAACTTTGTGTGAGTATTTTTTTATATTTAAACATTCAATTAACTCAATCAATCCATTAAATTACTTTGTTTGTTTGTTTATGTAGAGCTGGGATATCGGCGATGCAAATATTCAACGCTAATCCTTGTCGGTGGGCTTAATCTGCTTTTGGTCTCGGATCACCAAATGCCCAACGCTCAGCACCAAGGATCAGTTACGATGGCTGACCCTTTCAATGTTTTGTGGTTTATCACTTCAGTATATCTGGCATAAAATAGACTTTATTTATAATACCGGATGTATAGCCACACTAGTGGTAAGAGCGCACGCCTTTGAGTCTTGAGTCTGGGTTCTAATCCCCATCGCCCCAAACTCTTTTTAATTCTTAATTTATTTTGTTATTTTTTCTATTTTTTAACAAAACTTCTTTGATTTTTTTAGCCAATCAAAACATCTTATTTTCTTTTGATTTTTTGCACACCTCTTATTTAACATGTTTTTTTTAAGATGATGAGAAAAAAATCACAAAAATATTTATTTTTGATCATTTTTTGCTTAGGTAAAAACATTGACTTTTAATGATTTTCAAACTTTGTTTTTTAGGGTTTTCACTAAAAAACTTTGTTCAATTTATTTTTTTTGTTGATCAAATCAAAGCAAATAAGATGTCATGCTATCAATAAATCTAATTTACTTATTTATTTCAAAAAGTATTAGGGTTTCACATTTGTATAAAGCTCATTGAAACAAAAAAAACCAATAAATAAATCAAAAGTCGAAAAAATACTAATGGAGTATATTTTTTACAGGATCAAATATGCAAAGTCTAAATTGTGAAAAATCAAAACATAATGTTGGATAAAATTAAAAATAGAATGGTGTATATTTTTAAATAGAATATATCTTCAACTTCAAGTCCTAACTTCACCATCACACAAATCCTTCTTCTATTTTCCTCTATCTTTGCATATTTTTTGAGATAAAATTTGTTATAGTTAAAAAACAAAGCAGGAAAAAGGAAACATAAAAAAAAAATAAAATGGTGAAGACAGATCTATACAAATAAGAGGAGTTATATATTTTTACCTATTTTTGTTCTTTATTTTTTTTCTTGAAGAAGATGAAGAACTTTTAATAAATCTGCAAAACCCAAAACACAGTATAACAAATCAGCAAAAAAAATTGTAGATTCGAAATAGAGAAAAAATAAAACGGTGAAGACAAGAAATAGAGAAAATAGACAAAATTAAAATGGTGAAGATAAGAAATAGAGAAAATTAAAATGGTGAAGACACATCTATACAAATAAGAGGAGTTTTATATTTTTATCTATTCTTGTTTTTTATTTTTTTCTTGATAAAGATAAATAACTTTGATTAGATATGCAAAACAAAAAACACATTATAACAAATAAGAAGAAAAAAATTGAAGATTAGAAATAGATTGCAGAAAAAACAAAAAAAACATTGAGGATTAAAACGGTGAAGATAAGAAATAAAGAAAATTAAAATGGTGAAGACAGATCTATACAAATAAGAGGAGTTTTATATTTTTAGCTATTCATGTTTTTTTATTTTTTTTCTTGATAAAGATAAATAACTTTGATTAGATATGTAAAACACAAAACACATTATAACAAATCAGAAGAAAAAAAATTGAAAATTAGAAATAGATAGCAGAAAAAACAAAAAAAAAAACATTGAGGGCTAAAAGAGAAGAAGTGGTGATGAGAAAGATAAAGAAGAAAGCAATGACAAAACAAAAGAAAAAATAGAGAGAGTTTGATAAGAGAGAGAAGACAATTGATATATAAGATAACATAGAGACATTTTAAAAAGAAAGATTTTGTTTGTAAAAGAAGGATTTTGTTTAGAGAAGCGCACAAAGGTTTTTTATGGATTTTTTATATCCAAGTGGCAGACACTGTTATTCATCTCTCTGACACTAATAACTTTGTGTGAGTATTTTTTTAATATTTAAATATTCAATTAACTCAATCAATCAATTAAATTACTTTTCTATTTGTTTATATAGAGCTGGGATGTCGGCAGTGCGAATATTCAACGATAATCCTTGGAAGTGGGCTCAACCTACTTTTGGTCTCGGATCAGTTGTAGTGGACCGAATGTCAAATGCTCAGCACCAGGCTCAGTTCGACCTTCCAGCAGACTTGGTTACGATGGCTGACCCTTTTAATGTTTTGTGGTTTATCACTTCAGTAGATCTGGCATAAAACAGGCTTTATTTATAATACCGGATGTATAGTCACTCCAGTGGTAAGAGTGCGCGCCTTTGAGTCTTGAGTTTAGGGTTCAAGTTCCCCTCGCCCCAGACTCTTTTTAATCCTTTGATTTCTTTTGTTATTTTTTAACAAAACTTCCTTGATTTTTTTAGCCTATCAAAACACATTATTTTCATCTGATTTTTTGCACACCTCTTTATTTTAAGATCATGAGAAAAAAATCACAAAAATATTTATTTTTGATCATTTTTTGCTTAGGTAAAAACCTTGACTTTTAATGATTTTCAAACTTTGTTTTTTAGGGTTTTCACTAAAACTTTGATCAATTCATTTTTTGTTGATCAAATCAAAGCAGATAAGATGTCATGCTATCATTAAATCTCATTTATATATTTATTTCAAAAAATATTAGGGTTTCACATTTGTATAAAACTCATTGAAACAAAAAACCAATAAATAAATCAAAAGTTGAAAAAAATACTAATGGAGTATATTTTTTACAGGATCAAATATGCAAAGTCTTAATCGTGAAAAATTAAAACATAATGTTGGATAAAATTAAAAATAGAATGGATTATATTTTTAAATGGAATATATCTTCAACTTCAAGTCCTAACTTCCCCATCACACACATCCTTCTTCTATTTTCCTCTATCTCTGCATATTTTTTTAGAGATAAAATTTGTTACAGTTGAAAAACAAAGCAGGAAAAAGGAAACATAGATAAATTAAAATGGTGAAGACAAATCTATAAAAATAAGAGGAGTTCTATATGTTTACCTACTTTTTTTTCTTTATGAAGATGAAGAACTTTAAATAATTCTGCAAAACACAAAACACAGTATAACAATTCAGCAAAAAAAATTGAAGATTAGAAATAGCGAAAACATAAAATGGTGAAGACAAATCTATACAAATAAGCGGAGTCCATAATTTATTTTACTCTTGTTCTTTACTTTTTTTCTTGGTGAAGATGAAAAACTTTTAATAGATCTGCAAAATACAAAACACAGTATAACAAATAAGCGAAAAAAATTTGAAGATAAGATATAGAGAAAAATAAAATGGTGAAGACAGATCTATACAAATAAGAGGAGTTTTATATTTTTACCTATTCTTTTTCTTTATTTTTTTTCTTGATAAAGATAAAGAACTTTGATTAGATATGCAAAACACAAAACATATTATAACAAATCAGAAGATAAAAAATTGAAGATTAGAAATAGATAGCAGAAAAAAGAAAAAAAAAACATTGGGGGTAAAAGAAAAGAAGTTGTGATGAGAAAGAGAAAGAAGAAAGTGATGAGAAAGCAAAAGAAAAAATAGAGAGAGTTGTATAAGAGAGAGAAGACAAATGATATATCAGAAAACATAAAGCATTTCAAAAAGAAAGATTTTGTTTGTAAAAGGAGGATTTTGTTTAGAGAAGCGCACGAAGGTTTTTATATCCAAGTGGCTGACACTGCTATTCATCTCTCCGACACTAATAATTTTGTGTGAGTACTTTTTTTATATTTAAACATTCAATTAACGCAATCAATTAAATTACTTTTCTGTTTGTTTATGTAGAGCTGAGATGTTGGCAGTGCGCAGTGGGCTCAACCTTCTTTTGGTCTCGGATCAGTTGTAGTGGACCGAATGCCCAACGCTCAACACCAGGCTCAGTTCGACCTTCCAGCAGACTTGGTTACGATGGCTGACCCTTTCAATGTTTTATGGTTTATCACTTCAGTAGATCTGGCATAAATAGGCTTTACTTATAATAACGGATGTAGAGTCACCCTAGTGGTAAGAGAGGGCCGCCTTTGAGTCTTGAGTTTGGGGTTCAAATCCCCTTCCCCAGACTCTTTTTAATCCTTTGACTTATTTTTTCATTTTTTCTATTTTTTAACCAAACTTCTTTGATTTTTTTAGCCAATCAAAACACCTTATTTTCATTTGATTTTTTACACACCTCTTATTTAACATGTTTATTTTAAGATCATGAGAAAAAATCACAAAAATATTTATTTTTGATCATTTTTTGCTTAGGTAAAAACCTTGACTTTTAGTGATTTCCAAACCTTATTTTTCAGGGTTTTCACTAAAAAAAAGTTTGATCAATTCATTTTTTGTTGACTAAATCAAAGCAAATAAGATGTCATGCTATCAATAAATATAATTTATTTATTTATTTCAAAAAATATTAGGGTTTCACATTTGTATAAAACTCATTGAAACAAAAAAAACCAATAAATAAATCAAAAGTCGAAAAAATACTAAAGGAGTATATTTTTTACAGGATCAAATATGCAAAGTCTAAATCATGAAAAATTAAAACATAATGTTGGATAAAATTAAAAATAGAATGGATTATATTTTTAAATGGAATATATCTTCGACTTCAAGTCCTAACTTCACCATTACACACATCCTTCTTCTATTTTCCTCTATCTCTGCATTTTTTTTAGAGATAAAATTTGTTACAGTAAACAAAACAGAAAAAAGAAAACATAGAAAAAATAAAATGGTGAAGACATGTCTATACTAATAAGAGGAGTTCTATATTTTTACCTATTCTTATTCTTTATTTTTTTCTTGATAAAGATAAAGAACTTTGATTAGATATGCAAACACAAAAAACATTATAACAAATCAGAAGAAAAAAACTGAAGATTAGAAATAGATAGCAGAAAAAAGAAAAAAAAACATTGGGGTGTAAAAGAGAAGAAGTGGTGATGAGAAAGAGAAAGAAGAAAGTGATGAGAAAGCAAAAGAAAAAATAGAGAGAGTTTGGTAAGAGAGAGAAGGCAACTGATATATCAGAAAACATAGAGACATTTCAAAAAGAAAGATTTTGTTTGTAAAAGGAGGATTTTGTTTAGAGAAGCGCACGAAGGTCTTTTATGGATTTTTTATATCCAAGTGGCTGACACTGCTATTCGTCTCTCCAACACTAATAACTTTGTGTGAGTATTTTTTTTATATTTAAACATTCAATTAACTCAATCAATCAATTAAATTACTTTTCTGTTTGTTTATGTAGAGCTGGGATGTCGGCGGTGCAAACATTCAACGCTAATCCTTAGCAGAGGGCTCAAATACCCCTCGCCCCACACACTGTTTAATCCTTTGATTTATTTTGTTATTTTTTCTCTTTTTTAACAAAACTTCTTTGATTTTCTTAGCCAATCAAAACACCTTATTTTCATCTGATTTTTTGCACACCTCTTATTTAACATGTTTATTTTAAGATGATAAGTTGATGTGCACAATAAATGCTTGAGTTTACAACTTGAAAATGTGTGAAAAATGTTTAAAAGTGTGGTAATTGTCAAAATTCCACCTAGAAAAAAACCATATAATTGTGCTTATTTTCATGTTGTTTTGATGTGCACAATAAATGCTTGAGTTTACTACTTGAAAATGTGTGAAAAATGTTTAAAAGTGTGGTAATTGTCAAAATTCCACCTAAAAAAAACCACATAATTGTGTTTACTCGCTTTATGCCCGTTTATGGATGCTTATGCTTATTCCCGATTGGTTTGATATTCGATCTCTTGTGTGCATAGTTGTTTCCCCGTAAGGGTATCGTTTTCTTTTCGCCGCATTCTTGTTTCTATTCCGTTTGACTTTTTGGTTTAGTTTTATAACACTAATAAACGCAATTCCGATTGCGATGCTTGATATATCTAACATGTGTGCTAGTATGCAAGGTACCTCGAAGTTTCGCTCCGATTGGCATCCACTTTTGTGTCTCGCTCGGTAAGCGAGACACATCTTATAATCTATCTGTTTCGCGCTCTACGCGCACATTTTATCATTATGCATGCTTGTTTCGATTTCTGTTTCACTTGCAATCGTATGATATTTGTGGTGCTTGACGCACGCTTTGGCCCGTGATTCGCTTTCACAGTGTCGCACCTTACTTGCTTTCGGGGATTTTCAATCGGAGTGCTGACTTTGTTTTGCTTTTGCTGTTGCTAGCTCACACGCGGGATTCGTAGCTTTCTTCTTCGCTTAGATTTTGTTAGCGGATCATCATCAGTTTGGTATTGATTCTGTTTTGTTTTATTTCTTATTTTTGTTTATCGCTTTCCGCATCATATATAACATGACAGGTTTTGCATTTGCATGTAGAAAGTCCTCCTTTCGAGGCCATGTTTTTATTGGCGTGTTTATGTTTGTGCTTGCAGGAAGTCCTAACCGAGTATATTTTTTACAGTATCAAATATGTAAAGTCTAAATCGGAAAAATCAAAACATAATGTTGGATAAAAATAAAAATAGAATGGAGTATATTTTTAAATGGAATATATCTTCAACTTCAAGTCCTAAATTCACCATAACACACATCCTTCTTCTATTTTCCTCTATATCTGCATATTTTTTTAGAGATAAAATTTGTTACAGTTGAAAAACATAGCAGGAAAAAGGATACATAGAAAAAATAAAATGGTGAAGACAAATCTATACAAATAAGAGGAGTTCTATATTTTTATCTAATTTTGTTCTTTATTTTTTTTCTTGATGAAGATGAAGAACTTTTAATAAATCTGCAAAACAAAAAACACAGTATAACAAATCAGCAAAAAAAAATTGAAGATTAGAAATAGAGAAAAAATAAAATGGTGAAGACAAATCTATACAAATAAGAGGAGTCCATAATTTTATCTACTCTTATTCTTTATTTTTTTTCTTGATGAATATGAAAAACTTTAAATAGACCTGCAAAATAAAAAACACAGTATAACAAATAAGCAAAAAAGATGTTGAAGATAAGAAATAGAGAAAAATAAAATTGTGAAGACATATCTATACAAATAAGAGGAGTTTGATATTTTTACCTATTTTTGTTTTTTTTTCTTGATAAAGATAAAGAACTTTAATTAGATATGCAAAACACATTATAACAAATTAGAAGAAAAAAATTGAAGATTAGAAATAGATGGCAAAAAAAAGAAAAAAAAAACATTGGGAGTAAAAGAGATGGAAGAAAGTGATGAGAAAGCAAAAGAAAAAATAGAGAGAGTTTGATAAGAGAGAGAAGACAATTGATATATCAGAAAACATAGAGACATTTCAAAAAAAAGTTTTTGTTTGTAAAAGGAGGATTTTGTTTAGAGAAGCGCATGAAGGTCTCTTATGGATTTTTTATATCCAAGTGGCTGACACTGCTATTCGTCTCTCCGACACTAATAACTTTGTGTGAGTATTTTTTTATATTTAAACATTCAATTAACTCAATCAATCCATTAAATTACTTTTTTGTTTGTTTATGTAGAGCTGGGATATCGGCGGTGCAAATATTCAACGCTAATCCTTGGCAGTGGGCTCAATCTGCTTTTGGTCTCGGATCACCAAATGCCCAACGCTCAGCAGCCAGGCTCAGTTACGATGGCTGACCCTTTCAATGTTTTGTGGTTTATCACTTCAGTATATCTGGCATAAAATAGACTTTATTTATAATACCGGATGTATAGCCACACTAGTGGTAAGAGCGCGCGCCTTTGAGTCTTGAGTCTGGGTTCAAATCCCCATCGCCCCAAACTCTTTTTAATTCTTAATTTATTTTGTTATTTTTTATATTTTTTAACAAAACTTCTTTGATTTTTTTAGCCAATCAAAACACCTTATTTTCTTTTGATTTTTTGCACACCTCTTATTTAACATGTTTTTTTTAAGATGATGAGAAAAAAATCACAAAAATATTTATTTTTGATCATTTTTTGCTTAGGTAAAACATTGACTTTTAATGATTTTCAAACTTTGTTTTTTAGGGTTTTCACTAAAAAAACTTTGATCAATTTATTTTTTTTGTTGATCAAATCAAAGCAAATAAGATTTCATGCTATCAATAAATCTCACTTATTTATTTATTTCAAAAAATATTAGGGTTTCACATTTGTATAAAACTTATTGAAACAAAAAAACAAATAAATAAATCAAAAGTTGAATAAAATACTAATGGAGTATATTTTTTACAGGATCAAATATGCAAAGTCTAAATTGTGAAAAATCAAAACATAATGTTGGATAAAATTAAAAATAGAATGGTGTATATTTTTAAATGGAATATATCTTCAACTTCAAGTCCTAACTTCACCATCACACACATCCTTCTTCTATTTTCCTCTATCTCTGCATATTTTTTGAGATAAAATTTGTTATAGTTAAAAAACAAAGCAGGAAAAAGGAAACATAAAAAAATAAAAATGGTGAAGACAGATCTATACAAATAAGAGGAGTTATATATTTTTACCTTTTTTTGTTCTTTATTTTTTTTCTTGAAGAAGATGAAGAACTTTTAATAAATCTGCAAAACACAAAACACAGTATAACAAATCAGCAAAAAAAATTGTATATTCGAAATAGAGAAAAAATAAAACGGTGAAGACAAGAAATAGAGAAAATAGAGAAAATTAAAATGGTGAAGATAAGAAATAGAGAAAATTAAAATGGTGAAGACACATCTATACAAATAAGAGGAGTTTTATATTTTTATCTATTCTTGTTTTTTATTTTTTTTCTTGATAAAGATAAATAACTTTGATTAGATATGCAAAACCAAAACACATTATAACAAATAAGAAGAAAAAAAATTAAAGATTAGAAATAGATTGCAGAAAAAACAAAAAAAAAACATTGAGGATTAAAACGGTGAAGATAAGAAATAAAGAAAATTAAAATGGTGAAGACAGATCTATACAAATAAGATGAGTTTTATATTTCTAGCTATTCATGTTTTTTATTTTTTTTCTTGATAAAGATAAATAACTTTGATTAGATATGTAAAACACAAAACACATTATAACAAATCAGAAGAAAAAAATTGAAAATTAGAAATAGATAGCAGAAAAAACAAAAAAAAACATTGAGGGCTAAAAGAGAAGAAGTGGTGATGAGAAAGATAAAAGAAGAAAGCGATGACAAAACAAAAGAAAAAATAGAGAGAGTTTGATAAGAGAGAGAAGACAATTGATATATCAGATAACATAGAGACATTTTAAAAAGAAAGATTTTGTTTGTAAAAGAAGGATTTTGTTTAGAGAAGCGCACAAAGGTCTTTTATGGATTTTTTATATCCAAGTGGCAGACACTGTTATTCATCTCTCTGACACTAATAACTTTGTGTGAGTATTTTTTTTTATATTTAAATATTCAATTAACTCAATCAATCAATTAAATTACTTTTCTATTTGTTTATGTAGAGCTGGGATGTCAGCAGTGCGAATATTCAACGATAATCCTTGGAAGTGGGCTCAACCTGCTTTTTGTCTCGGATCAGTTGTAGTGGACCGAATGCCAAACGCTCAGCACCAGGCTCAGTTCGACCTTCCAGCAGACTTGGTTACGATGGCTGACCCTTTTAATGTTTTGTGGTTTATCACTTCAGTAGATCTGGCATAAAACAGGCTTTATTTATAATACCGGATGTATAGTCACTCCAGTGGTAAGAGTGCGCGCCTTTGAGTCTTGAGTTTAGGGTTCAAATCCCCCTCGCCCCAGACTCTTTTTAATCCTTTGATTTCTTTTGTTATTTTTTCTATTTTTTAACAAAACTTCCTTGATTTTTTTAGTCAATCAAAACACATTATTTTCATCTGATTTTTTGCACACCTCTTTATTTTAAGATCATGAGAAAAAAATCACAAAAATATTTATTTTTGATCATTTTTTGCTTAGGTAAAAACCTTGACTTTTAATGATTTTCAAACTTTGTTTTTTAGGGTTTTCACTAAAATACTTTGATCAATTCATTTTTTGTTGATCAAATCAAAGCAGATAAGATGTCATGCTATCATTAAATCTCATTTATATATTTATTTCAAAAAATATTAGGGTTTCACATTTGTATAAAACTCATTGAAACAAAAAACCAATAAATAAACCAAAAGTTGAAAAAAATACTAATGGAGTATATTTTTTACATGATCAAATATGCAAAGTCTTAATCGTGAAAAATTAAAACATAATGTTGGATAAAATTAAAAATAGAATGGATTATATTTTTAAATGGAATATATCTTCAACTTCAAGTCCTAACTTCCCCATCACACACATCCTTCTTCTATTTTCCTCTATCTCTGCATATTTTTTTAGAGATAAAATTTGTTACAGCTGAAAAACAAAGCAGGAAAAAGGAAACATAGATAAATTAAAATGGTGAAGACAAATCTATAAAAATAAGAGGAGTTCTATATGTTTACCTACTTTTTTTTCTTTATGAAGATGAAGAACTTTAAATAATTCTGCAAAACACAAAACACAGTATAACAATTCAGCAAAAAAAATTGAAGATTAGAAATAGCGAAAACATAAAATGGTGAAGACAAATCTATACAAATAAGCGGAGTCCATAATTTATTTTACTTTTGTTCTTTACTTTTTTTCTTGGTGAAGATGAAAAACTTTTAATAGATCTGCAAAATACAAAACACAGTATAACAAATAAGCGAAAAAAATTTGAAGATAAGATATAGAGAAAAATAAAATGGTGAAGACAGATATATACAAATAAGAGGAGTTTTATATTTTTACCTATTCTTTTTCTTTATTTTTTTTTCTTGATAAAGATAAAGAACTTTGATTAGATATGCAAAACACAAAACATATTATAACAAATCAGAAGATAAAAAATTGAAGATTAGAAATAGATAGCAGAAAAAAACATTGGGGGTAAAAGAAAAGAAGTTGTGATGAGAAAGAGAAAGAAGAAAGTGATGAGAAAGCAAAAGAAAAAATAGAGAGAGTTTGATAAGAGAGAGAAGACAAATGATATATCAGAAAACATAAAGCATTTCAAAAAGAAAGATTTTGTTTGTAAAAGGAGGATTTTGTTTAGAGAAGCGCACGAAGGTTTTTATATCCAAGTGGCTGACACTGCTATTCATCTCTCCGACACTAATAATTTTGTGTGAGTACTTTTTTTATATTTAAACATTCAATTAACGCAATCAATTAAATTACTTTTCTGTTTGTTTATGTAGAGCTGAGATGTCGGCGGTGCGCAGTGGGCTCAACCTTCTTTTGGTCTCGGATCAGTTGTAGTGGACCGAATGCCCAACGCTCAACACCAGGCTCAGTTCGACCTTCCAGCAGACTTGGTTACGATGGCTGACCCTTTCAATGTTTTATGGTTTATCACTTCAGTAGATCTGGCATAAATAGGCTTTACTTATAATAACGGATGTAGAGTCACCCTAGTGGTAAGAGAGGGCGCCTTTGAGTCTTGAGTTTGGGGTTCAAATCCCCTTCCCCCAGACTCTTTTTAATCCTTTGACTTATTTTGTCATTTTTTCTATTTTTTAACAAAACTTCTTTGATTTTTTTAGCCAATCAAAACAGCTTATTTTCATTTGATTTTTTACACACCTCTTATTTAACATGTTTATTTTAAGATCATGAGAAAAAATCACAAAAATATTTATTTTTGATCATTTTTTGCTTAGGTAAAAACCTTGACTTTTAGTGATTTCCAAACCTTATTTTTCAGGGTTTTCACTAAAAAAAACTTTGATCAATTCATTTTTTGTTGACTAAATCAAAGCAAATAAGATGTCATGCTATCAATAAATCTAATTTATTTATTTATTTCAAAAAATATTAGGGTTTCACATTTGTATAAAACTCATTGAAACAAAAAAAACCAATAAATAAATCAAAAGTCGAAAAAATACTAATGGAGTATATTTTTTACAGGATCAAATATCCAAAGTCTGAAAAATTAAAACATAATGTTGGATAAAATTAAAAATAGAATGGATTATATTTTTAAATGGAATATATCTTCGACTTCAAGTCCTAACTTCACCATTACACACATCCTTCTTCTATTTTCCTCTATCTCTGCATTTTTTTTAGAGATAAAATTTGTTACAGTAAACAAAACAGAAAAAAGAAAACATAGAAAAAATAAAATGGTGAAGACATGTCTATACAAATAAGAGGAGATCTATATTTTTACCTATTCTTATTCTTTATTTTTTCTTGATAAAGATAAAGAACTTTGATTAGATATGCAAACACAAAAAACATTATAACAAATCAGAAGAAAAAAATTGAAGATTAGAAATAGATAGCAGAAAAAAGAAAAAAAAAACATTGGGGGTAAAAGAGAAGAAGTGGTGATGAGAAAGAGAAAGAAGAAAGTGATGAGAAAGCAAAAGAAAAAATAGAGAGAGTTTGGTAAGAGAGAGAAGGCAATTGATATATCAGAAAACATAGAGACATTTCAAAAAGAAAGATTTTGTTTGTAAAAGGAGGATTTTGTTTAGAGAAGCGCACGAAGGTCTTTTATGGATTTTTTATATCCAAGTGGCTGACACTGCTATTCGTCTCTCCAACACTAATAACTTTGTGTGAGTATTTTTTTTATATTTAAACATTCAATTAACGTAATCAATCAATTAAATTACTTTTCTGTTTGTTTATGTAGAGCTGGGATGTCGGCGGTGCAACATTCAACGCTAATCCTTAGCAGAGGGCTCAAATACCCCTCGCCCCACACACTTTTTAATCCTTTGATTTATTTTGTTATTTTTTCTATTTTTTAACAAAACTTCTTTGATTTTCTTAGCCAATCAAAACACCTTATTTTCATCTGATTTTTTGCACACCTCTTATTTAACATGTTTATTTTAAGATGATGAGAAAAAAATCACAAAAATATATTTTATTTTGATCATTTTTTGCTTAGGTAAATACCTTGACTTTTAATTATTTTCAAACTTTGTTTTTTAGGGTTTTCAATAAAAAAATTTGATCAATTCATTTTTTGTTGACTAAATCAAAGCAAATAAGATGTCATGCTATCAATAAATCTCATTTATTTATTTATTTATTTCAAAAAATATTAGGGTTTCACATTTGTATAAAACTCATTGAAACAAAAAACCAATAAATAAATCAAAAGTTGAAAAAAATACTAATGGAGTATATTTTTTACAGGATCAAATATGCAAAGTCTAAATCGTGAAAAATTAAAACATAATGTTGGATAAAACTAAAAATAGAATGGAGTATATTTTTAAATGGAATATATCTTCAACTTCAAGTCCTAACTTCACCATCACACACATCCTTCTTCTATTTTCCTCTATCTCTACATATTTTTTTAGAGATAAAATTTGTTACAGTTGAAAAACAAAGCAGGAAAAAGGAAACATAGAAAAAATAAAATGGTGAAGACAGATCTATACAAATAAGAGGAGTTCTATATTTTTACCTACTTTTTTCTTTATTTTTTTTCTTGATGAAGATGAAGAACTTTTAATAAATCTGCAAAACACAAAACACAGTATAACAAATCAGCAAAAAAAAAGAGAAGATTAGAAATAGAGAAAAAATAAAATGGTGAAGACAAATCTATACAAATAAGAGGAGTCCATAATTTTATCTACTCTTGTTCTTTACTTTTTTTCTTAATGAAGATGAAAAACTTTTAATAGATCTGCAAAATACAAAACACAGTATAATAAATAAGCAAAAAAGATGTTGAAGATAAGAAATAGAGAAAAATAAAATGGTGAAGACAGATCTATACAAATGATAACAAGAATTTATATCATGTATTTGACTTAATTTTCATAAATAATGTTAGTATTTTTATTTAATTTAATTACTTTATTTTAGTATTATGTTCATGTTGAGAACTATTTGTCAAAAGAAGAAGAAATGTAGAGAAATCGCCTTAAAAAGACAAATAAAGAAGAAGTGAGCCCATGTTATGATTGGAGGTGCAAAGAGCAAAACAAATTCCATATCCACGTATGAGGCCCAACCCAAAAAGGGGCGAAAACCCCATATCTCGAAGCTGAGACGCCCGTCTCAGGGCCCCATAGAGACGAAGATGCCCGTCTTGGGCCTACAACATGGAGAGGGCGCAAATTGAAAGAGAAAGACCACATAAAAGGAGTGGAGACGTCTGTCCCCCACTCCCCTTGCCATATCATCACAAAGACGCCCGTCTCCTTAATATTAGGCCACTTGAGACGCACGTCTCAAGTCCTTTTCAAATAATGTCTCCATTTTCTCGGTCAATTGAACGCTAATTCTATGGAGAATAAGAGGAGACATGGAGACTGAAGTGAAAAAGGACGTTGCATAC
Source organism: Vicia villosa (assembly GCF_029867415.1). NCBI lineage: Eukaryota > Viridiplantae > Streptophyta > Magnoliopsida > Fabales > Fabaceae > Vicia > Vicia villosa. The sequence goes on along the minus strand of NW_026705241.1, from coordinate 912,891 downwards.
CTACACTGTAAAAGCAAGACAGATAGTTAATTATAAGGGTCCGAATTTTTGCAAGAGAAAGAGCTACTATTTTATTTCTGTTTTCATACCTTCATTTAGTTTTCAGCAAGTTAATTCTCGTTTCCTTCTTTAATTCCAGTTTACTTTTTTTCACAACAATTTCTACACCGAAAATTGTTGTGAACCTTTAATTGGTCTAACCTTACGTTAGGTCCAATTTTTTATTTCCTTGATTTATTTCCTGCCGAATTTTCATTTACCGAAGAACAATCCAACCGACTTGTGGTGGAGGTTCGAGTACTTGAAGATCTAAAGATTTATTCCAGATTTATATTATTCAGGTTTTTATTTATCGCATTTATTCCTTGCATGATTATAAATTGTGTTCAAATCAATATGTCTGAATTTATAAACCAAATTTGTTTATGCATGTTTAACCGTATCAATATGTCTGACTAAATCATTTAGATATCGGTATGTAAAGTAATCTAACCGAAGGGATCCGAAGTAAATTGGCCTAAATATGTTTTATTAAAAATCACCTGTTTCTGGTTGTTGTGTCTAATTTTATTTACTAAAGTTATAAAATCAACAGAGTGAGAGTTTGAGAACTTTAATCAGATAGTAGACATTGGACATTAGTTTTAAGGACAACGAGAGCATATTAAAACTAATTAGATTTTATTTATTTTCAAAAAGTGCTTTTAAACTCAACACGAGACAACAAGAGCGTATGCTAGGGAATAATAGCATGATCTGAGTCAACAGAGCGAGAGTTTGAGACAAGCATTTTTAATTAAATAACATCTGCATGAAATAGGCATTTTATCAATTATGATGTTTTCAAAAAGCGTTTCTAAATCTGGTGGGACAGCGAGAGCGTACATTATGAGCTAGGATCGTAGTCTTAATCAATAGAGCGAGAGTTTGAGAGGAGGACTTTTAAATGACATAGTTAGTAAAGATTTTTGATCGAATAAGAATCTAGCCAATGGAACTTCGGATCACCTAAATTAGACGAACTACATACTAATATCCGCTTATTATTATATTACCTAGATTTAAGATTTTAGTTTCCTTTTATAAACAATCCAAATATTCTCAGCCTTAGCTTTACATAGTAACCTTGGATAGCGGTAGATCGACTCATAGTCCCTGTGAATTTGATATCTTTTAAAACTACACGACACGACTATGCACTTGCAGTCATCAGATTAATAGACACGTAAAGTCGCGATCAAGTTTTTGGCGCCATTGCCGGGGACTATTTAAGTCGATATCGTAACTCACTGTTACACCGTAGAGACTAGGGCAATTCTTTTCCTTCTCTTTGAACGATTGTATGCCAAATACTCATTTACAAGGAGGGGAATTAATATAACGAATTAACGAAATCGAACGTTTTATTAACATAAGGCATCGAATTCATCATCTTCCCGAAGTAGAACCGATTCCAGTTTCCCAGGAATTGATTCTTTCTGATCAATGAACCCCGAAGTTAGAGATGGCTGCCAATCGTCCTCTTAGGGACTATGCCGCTCCTTCACGAGTCGAACCACACTCAAGTATCGCACCACCCGCGATTGAGGCAAACAACTTCGAACTCAAACCTTCGCTGGTGCAAGCTGTCCAGCAAAACCAATTTTCTAAAAGCTCTGTGGACGATCCAAATCTCCATTTATCTGTGTTCGTGTAATACGCTGACACTGTCAAAGCTAACAATGTTAGTCCCGAAGCAATACGATTACGTCTTTTTCCTTTCACCTTAAGAGATATAGCTAGAGCGTGGCTTCAATCTTTACCCTTTAACTCCATAACTACCTGGGACGAATTGAAGAGAGTTTTCTTAGCGAGATATTTCCCGCCCAGTAAAACCGCAATGCTAAGAGGTCAAATCAACAGATTTACCCAAAAAGATAACGAATCACTCTTCGAGGCCTGGGAGTGATATAAGGATATGCTAAGACTCTATCCTCATCATGGACTTGAGCCATGGTTGATCATCCATACTTTCTATGGCGGTCTATTATATAACACCAAAATGACTTTAGATGCCGCCGTAGGCGGAGCTCTGATGGACAAACCCCATGACAAAGCCTATAACCTTATAGAGAACATGGTGCAAAACCATTACCGATGGGGAGGAGAACGAACCGCTGTAGAAAAATCTCAAACCAAAGGAGGAATGTACGAAGTCAGTGGCATAGACCGCATTAACACCAAAGTAGATGCTTTAACTTAAAAGATCGAAAACTTAACCATAACTGCTGCAGCCACCGCGGCTGCTGTAGCTCCTAATTGTGAGATATGCAGATTAACTGGACATGTCGTTACTGAATGTCAACTGTTGACAGGTGTTCCGCCTGATCAAGTAAATTACGCTCAGGGAAATCCTTACTCAAACACGTACAACCCTGGATGGAAGAATCATCCTAACTTTTCGTATAAGAACAACAATGCATTGTACGCACCTGGACAAGCACCTGCTATCCCACCTGGATACCCAAAAGCACCCTAAGCTGCTCCAAATGCCCCTAGGAATTCGAACCTAGAAATCATGATGGAAAACTTCATAGCTTCCCAACAACAAACTAACAAAGACATCCTTAATCAAAACATGCACAATAGTTAGCAATTGAAACAATTAGCAAACAAAGTAGACGCTTTAGCTACACATAATAAAATGCTCGAAACACAAATTTCTCAAGTAGCTCAACAACAAACGCCTACTACTGCCCCTGCTGGCACATTTCCTGCTCAACCACAACCTAATCCTAAAGGACATGCGAATGCTATTAAACTAAGAAGTGGAACGAACTACGATGGACCAATTGAACCTAGAACTCAAAACGCACCCATGTCGCAGCAAGAAATAAATCAACCTAAAAAGACATCAACTGATGACCAACCCGCTAAGATAAATGAAAACAAAACCGAAGTGGAGGCTGAAAAAGAGAAACCCTATGTACCTCCACCACCATATAAGCCACCTATTCCGTATCCTCAGAGGCTAGTGAAATCTAAAACTGAAGCGCAATTTAAAAAGTTTGTAGAACTTCTGAAATAATTAAACATAACGACACCTTTCACAGAAGCTATAACCCAAATGCCTTCCTATGCTAAGTTTCTTAAAGAAATCTTATCTAACAAGAAGAATCTCGAGGATAACGAAACAGTTATGTTTAGTGCAGAATGTAGCGCCATTATTCAAAACAACATGCCTCCCAAACTAAAAGATCCTGGTAGTTTCTCCATACCTTGCGTAATAGGAAAAACCATTATAGACAAAGCCTTGTGCGATTTAGGAGCTAGTGTTAGTTTGATTCCTCTTTCAATCTGTAAAAAGCTAAACCTAAGTGAGCTGAAATCTACAAGAATGTCACTCTATAATACGGTGCGAGAACTGACTTTTTATTTCGCAAGCAAACAATGTTGCGGTGAGTAAGAGTCGCCACCGACTTTTATTTTATCCAATTTAGGAAAGGTATAAAAGAACAGGAAAGACCTTCTTTGAAAAGAGATTGAGCTCGGGGGTTAGGTTATGCAAAGGGAAGGTGTAAGCACCCTTTGCATCCATGGTTATCCATGGGCCCTTAATTTCTTAGCTCACTTTGTTTGTTTGAAATATTTGAAAGGTGTCGTGTGTGTTTAGAAAAACAACTTGATTTTGAGAATGTCTGAAAAAGACAACGTTAGAAAATGAGGTGTGAAAAGTATTTGATTTGAATTGATTGTGAGCAAGCACTTAAGATTTACCTACCCTAAAATTGTAAGGTCTTTCTTATTCTAAAGACTTTCCTTGAGCGATAGTACTATCCATACCATATAAGGGTAGGTAGTCCTATACATTGGATGTGCGGGTCATCAAAGGGTCATCGAATCATCATAGGGACTATCCATACCATAAAGAGGGTAGGAAGTCCTATGAGATGTGAATAGTCATAAAGGCAACCAGTATAGATACCTTAGCAATCCGAAGGGACTATCATCATTTATCGAAGGCAACTCGAGGGACGAGATCATTTCATTGTAGGCAACTCTAAGGGGCTATGATCTTTATTCCGAAGGGACGATGATGATTTTGAATCGTAGGCAGCATATGCTAAGGTATCCCTATGCACCGCATTATGCTCGAGGGACTTGATTATTATTTTCCGAAAGGCAACGTAAGAGGGGAAACCCTAAAGGTGAGTGTGTGCAAGTGTGTTAGATTTGAGTATTTAATTTATCTTTGAGTTTAAAGGTTAGCTAGCGATTGATTAATTATCTTGCCATACAATCCTAACCATACACCTAAACAGATATAGGAGTGCAAAAAGTAAAAGCGGAAAAGAAAAGCCTCCTACGCTATTACAAAAAAAAACCATGCGACCTATACATTGATTTCTAGAATTTAAATAAATAAGTAAATAAATAATTAAATGACGGAATTCGAAACAAGCACGCAAAATTCATTGGAGTGTGAGGTGAGAAGAGAATCGAGAGAAAAATTAGAGTTTGGAAAAATTAGTTTTAAGGGGATTAAGTGAAAACCTAAGTTAATTACTAAACCAATTCTAAATTACCCTAATTATAAATTAATTGCCTACTTATTGGTTATACAACCTAACTGATCTAACTAATTAAATCCTAAATTAACTACTAAATTAGCCTAAGTAATTATCCTAATATCTAATATCTTTGTATTTTTTTAAAAAAATTTAATCTAATTAAAATAAGTTAAGCTAATGAAAGTTGAACCTAATCCTACTTATTAGGTAAATGGTTATTTTTAATCTAAAACTAGGTAACTAAAAACAATCAATGGAAAAAGAAAGAAAGAAAAAAAAAAGTGAAAAAAAAAATAAGAAGAAAAAAAAACAATGGGCCTGTGTTGGTGTGAAGAGTAATGAACCAAGGCCCATTATTGAAGAAGGGTCCAAGGGCGTCCGATCCAGTGTGGCACGACTTGATGGTAAACGGTGGAATAGCGCTCACGGGCCTTTAGATCTGGTGAAGGATGAATCCAATGGCAGATGTGTGCTGGTATACCGTAATCGCACTTGGCTGGTGGTACCTGATCTGCAAGCAAATAACATGTTTAATTTGTAAAAAAAAGAAAGAGTGGCGTCCACTCTAGGAATCGAACCAGGTTTTCCTGGCTTGCACACGAATGCCTCTTGCCAGTCATGCTGTGTAATTTTAGTCATTAACCGTACAACCATTAAATAATATATGTGAAAAGTATATCCAAATGGTGAAATTCAAAAGCTGAGTCAAACCACCACAAATCCATGCGCCAGCCAATAAAAACTGGAGGGAGGGTACGCAGAGCTTTGACCGGCCAATGAGGATTAAGCACGCGCGGTCAACCATTCCCAGCCAGTGTTCATCACCTCCTACCTCTAGAGCGGATTTTCCTATGAATTTTGATGCGGATTCAGCTGCGATTTTTGCTACCATTAGCGTATCAAATTTATGGACTCTGCAAAATATCAAACATGAATACAAACAAAAGACCCTGCCCCCCTAATTTGGACCTTATGAACCCATTGGTGGTGTCCATTCGGTCTAGAAATCTCCATAGCCATGAGTACGAAGAGCTCCACCTTCATGCCCTAACCATGGCATATTGCATTATGGACGTGAGAGCTTCTTTCTAAGGATCCTATCCTCTTTTAAATGGAACCAGGAATGCAACAAAATCATCAAACCACATTACGCAACAGTCATATGCAAAGTATAAGAATTTGAAATATGAGGAAACTTTATAATGATGATGCACGATTTATAAATGCAATACGGCTTGTTTAACGATGCATACCTATTCTATACCACCTCAGAAACAATTTGGAATGGCTGCTTGGACCTGGAAAGAGTTGCACCAAGGGACACGAATTCTACACTTTCTTTGGATTTTTTTGAGCTTTGAAACCCTAGCCTTTTTCTCCCAAAAAATCGTCTCCTTGAGGATGAGTATTAAGAGCAATATATAAGGGTGATATTAGGGTTAGATGAACTTGGAAAGAAACAATTGGATTGTGTGAAAAAATTTGATTTGAAGATTATATAAAATCTTTCTAATTCAAGTTCCCATTCTATTTTCAATACTTTTCTTCACGTGTTCTCTTGCTTGTGATTGTGATTTGGATCTGAATAAATAAACAAGAATAATTCCAAGAATATCCTTTTATTCAATTATGTTTTTTATTTGAATTAAAATGACTTTAAATGAATAAAAATCAAAATAATTGAAATAAAATTCACAAAACAAATAAAGATTTGCTCATGGGCCTCTTGCAAGCTTAGAATCACATGGGAGAGCCAAAAGTCCAAGCCCAATGTTTAAAAGTATGAATTTTGTCCATTTGAGTTCCATGCATTTCTCAAAATTAGTCCAACTCGCACCATCCATAACTTTCTCAGTTTTAATCATATGAGGGTGCTATAAGACTTTTTAGAAAGCTTAATGTGTCCTCTGAAATCTCCTTTTGGTTTCATCTCAATTGAATTTTCCATATTCAAGTTATGAGCTCTTGAAAAAGATGACTTTTGTTGACCTTTTGGAGGACCTATAATGTCTTGAGTAATATCTTCCAAATCATGCATTTTTGGCCAAGCCTTTAGAGATACAAAGTTGTAGAAATTCAATTTCCTTCAAAATAGGCTTTGGTTGGGAAATTTCTGATGTTCCATGTGAAAGTTATGATCAGTCAAAGTTGGGTTGACTTTTAGTTCAAAACCCTAATTTAGAAACTTGGACATTTCTCAACTTTGGAGCTCTTCTTGATGAATCATGATCAAAAATTTATCAAATGATGGATATAACTTCAAAATGTTTATGTTGACCAAAAATCAGGAGTTTTGATTGCACATTGACCATAATTGACTTTTAACCTAACATAGTCGACTGTTGACCTTTTGAACGATTGAATGAGCAATCTTGGGAATCAAGGCTTAAAAATTTGTATGGGGATTCTTTTAAACATATAGTAATCCATGAGGTCCACTTGAGATGTCAAAAATCTCATTTCCTTGAAAAGATACCAAACCCTAGTTGGGGACCTATTGCTTAGGAGAAGGATGAGCATGCCTAATTCTTGTGTAGCCTTGAGTATCTAATGATCACATGTGCCTGAGGAGATTGCTTGGTAAAAAATATGGTGGGAAAATTTTGGGGTATGACACACTCCAATTAGCCTACCGCTCAATTAAGTATCCCATAGGAATGTTAGAAAATATCTTTGTACGTATAGGTCAATTATATATCCCAACAGATTTTATCATCATGGATATCCAAGAGGATTCTAACATCCCGATCATACTAGGAAGACCATTCTTAGAAACCGCTGGTGCGATCATAGATGTAAAACGTGGGAAATTAAATTTTGAAGTAGGAGAAGAAAAGATTGAATTTATTCTATCTCACTTCTTAAAAGCACCTGCAATAGATGACACCTGTTGTTTCATGGACATCACTGACGAATGCGTCAAAGAAGAAAAAACTGAACCACCCGAAGATCCAGAGATCCTAGAAATCCCTATAACTCAAACATCTGACGATGACTCGCACGATGAAAGCCAAAACTTAAGTTTGAACAAATGTTTAGCATTAACACCTGATCCTACATCTTCTCCAAATAAACTAACTGTCGAACTCAAAACACTTCCTAAAAATCTAAGGTATGAGTTCCTAGACACTGAACTCGAACGACCTGTGATAGTCGATGCTGACTTAGGACTGATCGAAACCGAAAAATTACAAAGTATCCTAAGAAAATATCCAACAGCTTTAGGCTATAAGATAGCTGATCTTAAAGGAATAAGTCCCTCTATTTGTATGCACCAAATTATGCTTGAGGAAGATTCGAAAACCTCTGGAGAACACCAGAGGAAACTTAACCCAATCATGAGCGAAGTGGTTAGGATAGAAGTATTAAAGATTTTAGAAGCTGGAATAATATACCCCATATCCGATAGTAAATGGGTTAGCCCAGTTCATGTAGTACCTAAGAAAGAAGGAGTCACAATGATCAAAAATGAGAAAGGTGAAAACATAAACAAGCGAGTTGAATCAGGTTGGCGAATGTGCATAGACTATAGGAAACTAAACAAAGCCACTCGAAAAGGCCATTTTCCCCTTCCATTCATTGACCAAATGTTAGAACGCCTAGCTACACATTCCCATTTCTGTTACTTGGACGGTTATTCCGGTTTCTTCCAAATCCCGATCCATCCTGATGACCAAGAGAAAACAACCTTCACCTGCCCTTTCAGAACCTTTTCTTACCGACGAATGCCATTTGGATTGTGTAACGCTCCTGCGACATTTCAAAGATGTATGATGGCAATATTCGCCGATTTCCTTGACAATATTATGGAAGTCTTTATGGACGACTTCTTTGTATGTGGACAAAGTTTCGAGGGATGTCTTGCGAATTTAGAGAAAGTTCTAGAACGCAGCGTGAAAGTTAACCTAGTACTAAATTGGGAGAAGTGTCATTTTATGGTACAAGAAGGGATTGTGTTAGGACATATTGTATCTAATAGAGGAATTAAAGTAGATAGAGCTAAAATAGAAGTTATTGAAAACCTTCAACCCCCAAAGACCATTAAAGAAATACGAAGTTTCTTAGGACACGCTGGTTTCTACCGATGTTTTATTAAAGACTTCTAAAAGATAACTAAACCCTTAACTGAACTATTAATGAAAGATGTTGATTTTATCTTTGACGACAAGTGTTTAGAAGCCTTTAAAACCCTTAAGGAAGCTTTAATCTCTGCACCCATTATGCAACCTCCCGATTGGACTGAACCATTCGAAATAATGTGTGACGCAAGTGATTTTGCTGTAGGCGCTGTCTTAGGACAACGAAAAAAAGAAACTTCACGTTATTTACTATGCAAGTAGAACTATGGACGAAGCCCAGATGAATTACGCTACAACCAAGAAAGAACTTTTAGCGGTATTATTTGCTTTAGACAAGTTTCATTCCTATTTAGTAGGAGCCAAAATAATCATATACACCGACTATGCTGCAATTAGGTACCTGTTAACTAAGAAAGACGCTAAACCTAGACTCCAAAGATGGATTCTGTTATTGCAAGAATTTGACTTAGAAATTAAAGATAAAAAAGGAACAAAAAATGTCGTAGCAGACCACCATTCTCGTCTAGAAATTTTAGAACCTGAAACCGTACCGATTAATGATGACTTTCCATACGATAAACTTCTCGCTCAACTAGAAAGAGATACTTCTGGCGAACCAGTCGAAACCATTCTAGCCATTACTATTACACCCTGGTATGCGAATTTCGTAAATTATTTAGCCGTTGGTGTACTCCCACCCGATTTAAGTTACCAATAGAAGAAGAAATTCTTCCACGACCTAAAACAATATTATTGGGACGATCCTCTACTCTTGAAAAGAGGCCCCGACGGAATCTTTCGTCGTTGAATACCCGAGGAAGAAGTAGAAAGTATAATAACACATTGCCATTCAGCCCCCTATGGAGGTCATGCAAGCACATCCAAAAGTTACGCAAAAATCCTCCAATCTAGACATTTTTGGCCCAACCTGTGGAAAGACGTACACGCTGCCGTTATAAAATGCGATAGATGTCAACGAACTGGAAACATTTCAAGAAGAGAAGAAATGCCTCAAAAGGGTATTTTAGAAGTAGAAATATTTGATGTCTGGGGAATAGATTTTATGGGTCCATTTCCGTCATCATTTGGTAATAAGTATATCCTCGTAGCTGTCGACTACGTTTCAAAATGGATTGAGGCTATAGCCTCTCCTACAAATGACACACAAGTAGTAATTAAGCTTTTTAAGAATGTGATTTTTCCGAGGTTTGGTGTACCAAGACTAGTAATTAGTGATGGAGGATCCCATTTCATCTCGAGAATACTTGAGAAACTTCTTCTTAAGTTTGGAGTTAAGCATCGAGTAGCAACACCGTACCATCCGCAAACAAGTGGACAAGTGGAAGTGTCCAACAGAGAAATAAAACAAATATTGGAAAAGACTGTTGCTATATCTAGAAAAGACTAGTCCTCCAAGTTAAACGAAGCTTTATGGGCATATTGAACCGCCTTCAAAACTCCAATAGGAACCACTCCCTTTAAACTTGTTTATGGTAAATCTTGTTATCTCCCAGTGGAATTAGAACATAAGGCCTATTGGACCATTAAAACTTTAAATTTAAACTATACAACTGCTGGTGAAAAACGAATTCTAGATATAAATGAATTAGAAGAACTTCGACAAGATGCTTACGAAAACGCTAAAATTTATAAGGAAAGAACAAAAAAATGGCACGACAAGCGCATATCTAGGAAATTTTTGAATAAAGGCGATAAAGTGTTACTGTTTCGCTCTAGATGGTCAGGTCCTTTCGAAGTTACTAACATTTTTCCGAGTGGAGCAATAGAAATTAGAGGAAAATCGGTTGAACCTTTTATCGTAAATGAGCAACGCCTTAAACATTATCATTGTCTCGAAAACGATGAAAATGTGCAAATTTTAAAACTTGACGAGCTACTCACTCAATTTAACAAATAAATCTGTCGAGCTTACGACAATAAACAAAGCGCTTTGTGGGAGACAACCCACGTTTTTCTTACTTCTTTATTTTTCTTAAATTTTCTTATCATCTATTTTCATTTTATTTTAATTATCATTATCTCCAATTTCTATTTTTATTTTATTTTCATTTTTATTATTTCACTTTTGATTTTAATTATTATTATTATTAGAATTATAATTATAAAAATTTCACCTCTTTATTTTTCTTATAACTCTTTTTTATCTCTTCCCATTCTTTTTATCTTCTTATTTTATATTATATTATATTTTATTTTTCTATTTTCTTCTTCTTCGGCATCTAGCTCATTCTGACTTTATTTTCATATTTTCAACTTACTTTACAAGCTAACTTAGTTAACTAACTTATTCGATTGTTTTATTGCTTTTATGTTAAGTTTATCATGTTTATTAATTTATAGTATTGCATAGCATTTTGTTTAAAGTTTATGTCAAAAGAGTATCTTTATGCCTTTGTTTGGTAGTGTTAGTGTTTCAGGTTGATGTGTTTGATCAGAGGAAACAATGGACGCAATTAGGGGACTCTAGAAGGCGGAGAGATGGAAGTTTATGAAGAATCAGGAGGTCAACAAGGGCACCCGTGTGAAAAAACACTGCTCGTGTGGAAAAGCCAAGGGAAAGCACAAAAAGACATCAAGACAGTGAAAAAACACGGGCACCCGTGTGAAAAAAAACTGCCCGTGCTTTTGGGCCTGATGCAAAATTCGAAGCCACGTGAATCAGAAAATAAACACGGGCACCCGTGTAAATAAACATGGCCCGTGTAAATGGATGCGGACAGAAACTTCACTTTTTGATATATTTTACTCTGTCTTGTATCAAGGGTACTTTGGACTTTTTGCTGACACTGAGACTGATACTGAAGCTACTTAAACGCAGTTTATGTAAGGGAAGGGGACTTTTTGGACGTGTGGAGAAAAGAATACGATTGAAGATTGGAGAAACCAAGGGTTTGGGAGAGAAGAAGATCTTCATGAACGGAAACAATTGAAGATTCAATCTCCTCTTATTTCTTGTAATGTCTTTATTCATTATGTTGTTTTCAATAACATATTTATCTTTCACGTTCAATTTAATGGTATACGGTTTTTAACGCTTTCCTCGTCAGATCAACAAGATTGATTTATGACTAACAATTAGGATGGACCTCCATTGTTAGGGTTTTTATACCATTATACTATAGTAGATATCACCTAGGACTAGGGATACCCTATAGTAACTGGAATATTCTTGATAAAAATAATGCTTGATTTTATCACTAATTTCGAAGGACTTTGAGATTAGGATTGAATGTTCAAAGGTTTTCCCACTAAGGACTTAGGGGCAAACACCCTTAAGAACCGGTAATTGATAAGTTGGATTTTGTTATGAAACAAGGGTTTAGAATTGTTACATGTTAATGCACACACCTACCCTGGCATGTTACTCATATTTGGCCATGTAAATCTTTTATTCTTATTTACAATTTTTATTCTTCAAACCAAAACCCCAAGACTTTTGTTTAATTGAATTGAAACATAACTCTATATCACCATGCAGTCCTTGAGATCGATACTTTGGGATTTCTCATTATTACTACGTTGGCAGATTAGTACACTTGCTAATTTATCGATCAAGTTTTTGGCGCTGTTGCCAGGGACTGCCATAGTATAGAGTTTTTTTAGTTCAATTAAAATTTTGTTGCTCGCCAACTAAAATTTTATTTTCAGCTTTGTTTTTTTATTGTTGTTAATTTCAACTAATCTGCTCTAATATTTGTATGTGAGGAAAGTCCTCAGCTGATTTATCTTTTAACGCAGAACCTGAAAGATCTTTGCACGCTAGGCTCAGAAAAGCTAAACAAGCAAGATTGGCAGAGTCAACCGTAGAATCCTTAATTCCAGAACCAGAAAAAGAGGAAGAAGCTTCAGATCATTCTGGTCATTCAAATACAGGGTCAAAATCAGATACAGAGTCAGAGACAGAGACAGTTATAGGGGAACCTCAAGAAAGGCTCCTCGGAGACTATGGTGTTGCGAATACACCGGGTGGGAGACTAACAATTTTCAACCAACCGGTGAATGTTCCTAATTTTCAATTTCATCCAAGCACCATCACTCAGCTCGAAAGAAAGCCTTTCACCGCAAAGGTTAATGAAGATGCAAACAAGCACTTGCAGAGATTTTTGACCATGAGCACCACTCTAAAAATTGATGGTCATACTGAAGAAGCAAAGAAGCTAAGGATGTTTCCTTTCACCTTAGCTGAAGAGGCAGAAGAGTGGTTCTATTCTCTCCCAGCGGGCACTATCACATCGTGGAAGGAGATGGAAAAGGCCTTCCTGAATGAGTATTTTCCAGCGTCAGTCTTTCTACGAAAAAGATATGAAATCCTGAACTTCAAGCAGAAGGAGGGTGAACCTTTAGGAGATGCCTACAAAAGATTCAAGAGGATCCTCGTAGCATGCCCAACTCATAACATGGATCATATTGAACAGATGCAAGTGTTTGTTAATGGGCTCAAAATAAAGACAAAGCAGTTGATCGATACAGCAGCCGATTGTTAGAACAAGATTTGTTCTGATCAATTATCTTAGTTTTGATGATAACAATAATATGAATTTTGCTTAAGATAATATGGTACTCTAATCCTATGCAATTTCCTTTTCAGGAAATATATAAAGAGTACGCATAATTCAGCGCTCAGAAGCTTTGTCTCAAAGGGTTCAGCATGCAACATCAGAACATGGTCTGGCAAGACATCAGAAGATGGTCGAAGCAGAATCAGAACATGGGTCTATGGAAGCATCAGAAGAACAAGAGAACAGAAGCACTGAAGTACTGATGGTATCACGCTCAGAAGCACTTCAAGGTCAGAAGATCAGAAGATGCTATGCACCAAGCTGTTTGACTCTGATGATATTCAAACGTTGTATTCACAAACATCAGATCAGAAGGAAGTACAAGTGGCAAGCTACGCTGACTGACAAAAGGAACGTTAAAAGCTATTAAAGGCTACGTCAGTAGACACAGCGTGAACAAGGCTCGAGGTAGTTGACAAAAGCGTATAACATTAAATGCGATGCTGTACGGAACACGCAAAGCATTAAATGCACTCAACGGTCATCTTCTCCAACGCCTATAAATATGAAGTTCTGATGAGAAGCAAGGTTAACGATTATGCACCAAAACAACTCAAATCAACTTGCTTAAACTCTGTTCAAATCAAAGCTCAGAATCTTCATCTTCATCAAAGCTCACTACATTGCTGTTGTAATATATTAGTGAGATTAAGCTTAAACGTTAAGAGAAATATCACAGTTTGTGATTATCGCTTTTAAGAAGCAATTGTAATACTCTTAGAATTGATTACATTAAGTTGTAAGGAACTAGAGTGATCGTGTGGATCAGAATACTCTAGGAAGTCTTAGAGGTTATCTAAGCAGGTTGTAACTAGAGTGATCGTGTGGATCAGTAGACTCTAGAAAAGTCTTAGAGGGTATCTAAGCAGTTATTCCTGGAGTGATCAGTGTGTGATCAGAAGACTCTGGAAGACTTAGTTGCTGACTAAGTGGAGAACCATTGTAATCCGTGCGATTAGTGGATTAAATCCTCAGTTGAGGTAAATCATCTCTGCGGGGGTGGACTGGAGTAGTTTAGTTAACAACGAACCAGGATAAAAATAACTGTGCAATTTATTTTTATCTGTCAAGTTTTTAAAGCTACACTTATTCAAACCCCCCCTTTCTAAGTGTTTTTCTACCCTTCAATTGGCATCAGAGCGCCGGTTCTAAGGTGCAAGCACTTAACCGTGTTTAGAAAAGATTCAGGAAGAGAAAAACGCTTCAGTAAAAGATGGTTGATGAAAGTGAAAAGTCTACACCTGCATCTACATCTGGCTCTGCTGAGCAATACAACGGTAACAATGGTTATACTAGACCGCCGGTATTTGATGGTGAAAACTTTGAATACTGGAAAGATAAACTGGAAAGTTACTTTCTTGGTCTAGATGGTGATCTATGGGATCTTCTGATGGATGGTTACAAACATCCAGTAAATGCCAGAGGCGTAAAGCTGACAAGGCAAGAAATGAATGATGATCAGAAGAAGCTCTTCAGGAATCATCATAAATGCAGAACTGTTTTGCTGAATGCTATCTCTCATGCTGAGTATGAGAAGATATCTAACAGGGAAACGGCCTATGACATATATGAGTCCTTGAAAATGACTCATGAAGGAAATGCTCAAGTCAAGGAGACTAAAGCTCTAGCTTTAATCCAGAAGTATGAAGCCTTCAAGATGGAGGATGATGAAGACATTGAAAAGATGTTTTCAAGATTTCAAACTCTTACTGCTGGATTGAGAGTTCTTGACAAGGGATACACCAAGGCTGATCACGTAAAGAAGATCATCAGAAGCTTACCCAGAAGATGGGGTCCTATGGTGACTGCATTCAAGATTGCAAAGAATCTGAATGAAGTTTCTCTGGAAGAGCTTATCAGTGCCCTGAGGAGTCATGAAATAGAGCTGGACGCAAATGAGCCTCAAAAGAAAGGTAAGTCTATTGCATTAAAATCCAATATCAAGAAATGCACTAACGCTTTTCAGGCTAGAGAAGAAGATCCTGAAGAATCAGAATCTGAAGAAGAAGATGAACTGTCCTTGATCTCCAGAAGGCTAAATCAACTCTGGAAGACCAAGCAAAGGAAGTTCAGAGGCTTCAGAAGTTCAAGGAAATTTGAACGTGGAGAATCTTCTGATGAAAGAAGATTTGACAAGAAGAAGGTCATGTGCTATGAATGCAATGAGCCTGGACACTTCAAGAATGAATGTCCAAATCTTCAGAAGGAAAATCCCAAGAAGAAGTTTCATAAGAAGAAAAGTCTTATGGCAACCTGGGATGAGTCAGAAGATGATTCAGACTCTGAAGATGAGCAGGCTAACTGTGCGCTGATGGCGACAGAAGATGACGGATCAGAATCTACATCAGAATCAGATTCTGAAGAGGTATTTTCTGAACTTACTAGAGATGAGTTAGTTTCCGGTCTAACTGAACTTCTGGAACTCAAGTCTCAAATCAGTCTCAAATACAAAAAGCTGAAAAAGCTATTTGAATTTGAAACAAAGAAGCTTGAGTTGGAGAATTCTGAATTAAAAGAAAAACTTTTAAAATTATCCAATAATGTTGGATCTCCTTCTGATTCAGAAAAATCCACTCCTAGTCTAAACCATATTCTGAAAGAATATGATTTAAGTTTCAGGAAGTTCTTATCTAGAAGTATTGGCAGAAGTCAGCTAGCTTCTATGATATATGCTGTGTCTGGAAACAAAAGAGTTGGCATTGGTTTTGAGGGTGAAACCCCATACAAACTTGAACCTGTTGATGAAATGAAATTCACATACAAGCCATTGTATGATCAGTTCAAGTATGGCCACTCCCATGATATTAGGCACACTTCACATGCTCAAAGTTTTCACATAACACACACCAAAAAGCATGTGACACAACCTAGGAAATATCATGAAACTCACATTAAGAATTATCATGCTGTTCCTCCTATTGCTTACAATGTTAAACCCAAGTTCAATCAGAACTTGAGAAAATCTAACAAGAAAGGACCCAAAAAGATGTGGGTACCTAAGGATAAGATTATTCCTATTGCAGATATCCTTGACTGCAAAAAGGACAAAGCACAACATGTCATGGTACCTGGACTCTGGATGCTCACGACACATGACAGGAAGAAGGTCTATGTTCCAAGACCTGGTGCTTAAGTCTGGAGGAGAAGTCAAGTTTGGAGGAGATCAGAAGGGCAAGATAATTGGCTCTGGAACTATAAAGTCTGGTAACTCTCCTTCCATTTCTAATGTTCTTCTTGTAGAAGGATTAACACATAACCTCTTATCTATCAGTCAATTGAGTGACAATGGTTATGATATAATCTTTAATCAAGAGTCTTGCAAGGCTGTAAATCAGAAGGATGGCTCAATCCTATTTACAGGCAAGAGGAAGAACAACATTTATAAGACAGATCTGCAAGATCTTATGAGTCAGAAGGTGACCTGTCTTATGTCTGTTTCTGAAGAGCAGTGGGTCTGGCACAGAAGATTAGGTCATGCTAGTTTGAGAAAGATTTCTCAGATTAACAAACTGAATCTTGTCAGAGGACTCCCTAATCTGAAATTCAAATCAGATGCTCTTTGTGAAGCATGTCAGAAGGGCAAGTTCTCCAAACCTGCATTCAAGTCCAAGAATGTTGTTTCTACCTCAAGGCCATTAGAACTCTTGCACATTGATCTGTTTAGCCCAGTCAAAACAGCATCTGTCAGAGGAAAGAAATATGGATTAGTCATCGTAGATGATTATAGCCGCTGGACATGGGTAAAATTCTTGAAACACAAGGATGAGACTCATTCAGTGTTCTTTGATTTCTGCATTCAGATTCAATCTGAAAAAGAGTGTAAAATCATAAAGGTCAGAAGTGATCATGGTGGTGAATTTGAGAACAGATCCTTTGAAGAATTCTTCAAAGAAAATGGTATTGCCCATGATTTCTCTTGTCCTAGAACTCCACAGCAAAATGGGGTTGTAGAACGAAAGAATAGGACTCTGCAAGAAATGGCCAGAACCATGATCAATGAAACCAATATGGCTAAGCATTTCTGGGCAGAAGCAATAAACACTGCATGTTATATTCAGAATAGAATCTCTATCAGACCTATTCTAAATAAGACTCCTTATGAATTGTGGAAGAATAGAAAGCCCAACATTTCATATTTCCATCCTTTTGGATGTGTATGCTTTATTCTGAACACTAAAGATCATCTTGGTAAGTTTGATTCCAAAGCACAAAAATGTTTCCTTCTTGGATATTCTGAACGCTCAAAAGGCTACAGAGTATACAATACTGAAACTTTGACTGTAGAAGAATCAATCAATATCAGGTTTGATGATAAGCTTGGTTCTGAAAAACCAAAGCAGTTTGATAATTTTGCAGATTGTGATATTGATATATCAGAAGTTGTTGAGCCAAGAAGCAACGCATCAGAAGCAGAGCTTCTCAGAAGCAAAGAATCGGAAGATCAAGTATCAGCTTCTCTGGAGAATCTAAGCATTTCTGAAGAACCATCTGTCAGAAGATCATCCAGACTCATCTCTGGTCATTCAGAAGATGTCATTCTTGGAAAGAAGGATGATCCAATCAGAACAAGAGCATTCCTTAAGAACAATGCAGACTGTCAATTAGGTCTTGTATCTTTGATCGAGCCAACTTCTGTTGATCATGCTCTAGAAGATCCAGACTGGATAATTGCTATGCAAGAAGAACTGAATCAGTTTACAAGGAATGATGTTTGGGATCTTGTTCCTAGACCTGATGGATTCAATATAATCGGTACAAAATGGGTCTTCAGAAACAAGCTCAGTGAGAAAGGTGAAGTGGTAAGGAACAAAGCCAGACTGGTGGCTCAGGGTTATAGTCAGCAAGAAGGAATTGACTATACAGAAACCTTTGCACCAGTGGCCAGGTTAGAATCTATTCGTCTATTAATTTCATTTGCCACTCAACATAACATCACTCTCTATCAGATGGATGTTAAGAGTGCCTTCTTAAATGGTTATATAGATGAAGAAGTTTATGTCCATCAACCTCCTGGTTTTGAAGACTCTATGTCTCCTAATCATGTTTTTAAACTAAAGAAATCATTGTATGGATTGAAACAGGCTCCCAGAGCTTGGTATGAACGCTTAAGTTCTTTCCTTCTGGATAATGGTTTCACTAGAGGAAGAGTGGACACTACTCTCTTTTGTAAAACCTTTAAAAGGGATATTTTAATTTGTCAAATATATGTAGATGATATTATTTTTGGAACATCTAATGCTACACTTGGAAAGGAGTTTGCTGAGTCTATGCAGGCTGAGTTTGAAATGAGCATGATGGGAGAACTCAAGTATTTCCTTGGAATACAAATAAATCAAACATCAGAAGGAACGTATGTTCACCAAACCAAGTATGTGAAGGAACTTCTGAAGAAGTTTAATCTTCTAGACTGCAAAGAAGCCAAAACTCCTATGCATCCAACATGCATCCTAGGTAAGGATGAGGTAAGTAAGAAGGTAGATCAGAAGTTATACAGAGGTATGATTGGATCTCTTCTATATCTGACGGCTTCTAGACCTGACATTCTGTTCAGTGTTTGTTTGTGTGCTAGATTCCAATCAGATCCTAGAGAATCTCATTTAACTGCTGTTAAGAGAATTCTAAGGTATCTGAAAGGTACTACTAATGTTGGCTTAGTTTACAGAAAATCTAAAGAATACAACTTAGTAGGATTCTGCGATGCTGACTATGCTGGAGACAGAATTGAGAGAAAGAGTACTTCAGGAAGTTGCCAATTTCTTGGAAGTCATTTGATCTCCTGGTATAGCAAGAAGCAAGCAACTATTGCTCTATCAACAACAGAAGCAGAATATGTCGCTGTTGTTGGTTGCAGTACACAGATGCTCTGGATGAAGAGTCAGTTAGAAGATTATCAGATATATGAGAGTAACATTCCTATATTCTGTGATAATACTTCTGCTATATGTTTATCTAAGAATCCTATTCTTCATTCAAAAGCTAAACATATTGAGATTAAACATCATTTCATAAGGGACTATGTTCAGAAGGGTGTTATATCTTTAAACTTTGTTGATACAGACCATCAATGGGCTGATATTTTTACAAAACCCCTGGCTGAAGATAGGTTTAAGTTCATTCTGAAGAACATCAGTATGGATTTATGCCCAGAATAAGGAGATGAGAAGTTCTCATGTATGAGTATCTTCTGAAGTGAAAATGGACCATTTTTTAATCAGAAGTTCTGTTAGAAATCTTTTAGAAATTATGATTCGGTTATTACTAACGTTTCATTGTCTAAGTTGATTCAGAACCTCTTTCAAAGCAAAACAGCTGTAACGTTTTATCTCGGGATGGTAAACCTGTCGTTACTGTTCATAGATAAGCGCGCGTGCAGTTGAAGGGACGCCGACCATAGGTAACTGTGCAAATCACGTCTTTTGTCATTATTATCTCTCCTCACGTCACGTAACATTAAATGCTTTTCATCATTTACTCTCTTTCAGTTTTTCTTTATATTCTTCAAACATTTTTCCTTCCCTCTCATATTTTCTCTATTCACTCTATCTTTTTGCATTCATATCAAACCCTACCCGTTCATTATCTGCAAATCCATCATGAACTCCTCATCAAGCCCAGGAAACCATGGAAAAGATCAAAACAACAAGAGGAAAGCTGTTGAAACATCTCCCTCCGAACCCAAAAAGATAAAGATCACCTATGACCCTCTCAAGGTGAATCCATTCGAAGCAATGTTATCTGGAAACTATTCTAGACGTGTGTTTCAACCCCCTGGTGAAAGCCCTCCATCATCTCCATCTTCTTCCTCATCCTGTTTCCTTCTAGACTCAACTTCCTCTTCATCTAACCTTTCCTCTCCCTCAACCCATTCCGAAGAAATCTCTTCATCTTCACCCGCTGAGAATGTTGTCTCTGATAAAGATTGTGGAAGATCTGCATCAGAACCAAGTCTCCCTGACCCCTCGCCTGAAAGCCCAAGAAGCAGTCAATGAGGCGTTTCACTCCTTCATGGCATGCTGGCACAGACTTTGTCTTAGCTAGGGTCTTAGGATTTGGTCTTAGTAGTTTTTCTTTCCTTGTTGCATCTGCTTGTTAAAAAACCTTTTGTAATATCTTTTGATTATCAATGAAAAGTTTCTTTGTCATTTACATTCCAGTGATTTTATTTGTCATTTTATTCATCTGAATCTTTTGAAATATTCTTTTTGATGTTATGACAAAAAGGGGGAGAAGATAAATGATAAATGATTTGATTAAATCTATCAGTTGCTGGGTAAAGCTCCCACACATTTACTAACAAGAACTGCAAGTTCTATATGGTTTAAGTGTTTTGCAGGTATAAAGAAGTGAAGAGAATCTTCAGAGCAAACACAAGAAGCAAAACCATGGAAACTGAAGCAAGCTGAGTGCTGTCAAGCTTCAGAGATCAGAAGCACTGATAATAGAATTTGATCCATATTTGTCTATTTGATCTGACAAAATTCTATTTGCTCTGATACATTATTTTAGCCTATATGGCTCTGATACATATAATGTGTTCTAATATACATTTTATGTTCTGACTCGTTCATGCTGACTTTTGTCGTTTAGTTTTTTGTTCTGTAACATTTCAGGATGTAGAGATGCTCAGATGATGCTCTGGTACATTCAACAATGTTCTGATACAAATCTAGCATGAAGTAATGTTGGTAGAAATTCAAAGCTCTGAAGCTATCCGAGGGAAGCAGAAATCAGAAGCTGCGAAGGTTCTAAAGATCCAGAAAACTCAAGTTCTGAAGCTGTCCTAAATGGAAGCAGAAATCAGAAGCTGTGAATGTTCAGAAGATCAAAGAAATTCAAGTTCTGAAGCTGTCCTAGATGGAAGCAGAAGTCAGAAGCTGTGAATGTTCAGAAGATCAAAGAAATTCAAGTTCTGAAGCTGTCCTAGATGGAAGCAGGAATCAGAAGCTGTGAGTGTTCTAGGGATCTAAAGAAATTCTAGTTCTGAAGCTGTCCTATGGAAGCAGAAGTCAGAAGCTATGAATTCTCTGAAGACAAGAAGCTTATATGATCGTCTCTACCGAAATAATCAGGGAAGTCTTTTATTAAAGTTCTTCGAGTATTTATTTCAGGGGGAGATTATTTATCTCAGGGGGAGATTGTTAATCTCAGGGGGAGACATATTCATATGCTTATGCTATAGCTGTGTAATTTGTCTTTTGCCGTCTGTTCTTTCTGATCGCAAATTCATATCATTTATATATGTTTTTGTCATCATCAAAAAGGGGGAAATTGTTAGAACAAGATTTGTTCTGATCAATTATCTTAGTTTTGATGATAACAATAATATGAATTTTGCTTAAGATAATATGGTACTCTAATCCTATGCAATTTCCTTTTCAGGAAATATATAAAGAGTACGCATAATTCAGCGCTCAGAAGCTTTGTCTCAAAGGGTTCAGCATGCAACATCAGAACATGGTCTGGCAAGACATCAGAAGATGGTCGAAGCAGAATCAGAACATGGGTCTATGGAAGCATCAGAAGAACAAGAGAACAGAAGCACTGAAGTACTGATGGTATCACGCTCAGAAGCACTTCAAGGTCAGAAGATCAGAAGATGCTATGCACCAAGCTGTTTGACTCTGATGATATTCAAACGTTGTATTCACAAACATCAGATCAGAAGGAAGTACAAGTGGCAAGCTACGCTGACTGACAAAAGGAACGTTAAAAGCTATTAAAGGCTACGTCAGTAGACACAGCGTGAACAAGGCTCGAGGTAGTTGACAAAAGCGTATAACATTAAATGCGATGCTGTACGGAACACGCAAAGCATTAAATGCACTCAACGGTCATCTTCTCCAACGCCTATAAATATAAAGTTCTGATGAGAAGCAAGGTTAACGATTATGCACCAAAACAACTCAAATCAACTTGCTTAAACTCTGTTCAAATCAAAGCTCAGAATCTTCATCTTCATCAAAGCTCACTACATTGCTGTTGTAATATATTAGTGAGATTAAGCTTAAACGTTAAGAGAAATATCACAGTTTGTGATTATCGCTTTTAAGAAGCAATTGTAATACTCTTAGAATTGATTACATTAAGTTGTAAGGAACTAGAGTGATCGTGTGGATCAGAATACTCTAGGAAGTCTTAGAGGTTATCTAAGCAGGTTGTAACTAGAGTGATCGTGTGGATCAGTAGACTCTAGAAAAGTCTTAGAGGGTATCTAAGCAGTTATTCCTGGAGTGATCAGTGTGTGATCAGAAGACTCTGGAAGACTTAGTTGCTGACTAAGTGGAGAACCATTGTAATCCGTGCGATTAGTGGATTAAATCCTCAGTTGAGGTAAATCATCTCTGCGGGGGTGGACTGGAGTAGTTTAGTTAACAACGAACCAGGATAAAAATAACTGTGCAATTTATTTTTATCTGTCAAGTTTTTAAAGCTACACTTATTCAAACCCCCCCTTTCTAAGTGTTTTTCTACCCTTCACCGGTGGCTCAACTAATTTCTCAACAGCCACTGGTATTAAGAAGATCATTGAAGCGATAGCTGCAAATGAGCATCTGGAGTTGTATGACATGTGTACTAACAAACCTGAGGGAATAATTGATCTGAAGTTGGAGACTTCTAAAATTCGGGTTGAAGATGCGATAGCTGCAGAAGTTGAAAAGAAATTGAAGGATATGAATATAGATACACAACAGGTGGCTCAAGTTCAACAAGCTCAAACAGTCAGCTGTGAAATTTGTAATGGCCCTCACCAAACTGTGTATTGTGTTGCAACTCCCAAGCAGATTGAAGAAATCAAATTCTTAAGGCAAAATAATCTGTATTCTAACACATATAATCCAGGGTGGAAGAATCATCCCGACTTCTCTTGGAAAGATCAACAACAACAAGGCCCTCAGAAGGCATAGTGGGAGGTAGCTATAGAGAAACTGGCTGGACAATGTTCTCTTTTTCAAGAAGAGACAAGAAGCAACCACAGGAATACAACAGCTTCAATCAAAAACCTGGAAGTTCAAGTGGGGAAGATAGCACAACATCTCACTCTACAGGCACAAGGCACTCTTCCAAGCTCAACTGTGACAAATCCAAAAAACCAAGAGAAGATTAATGATGTCACAACAAGAAGTAAGAAAGTGGCAGAACCAGAAAAATAAAAAGAGGAAATAGATGATCCCATGGTAATAGAGGTGGATTTGGAAATAAGAGAGAATCCGAAAGAGCCCGAAATTGTGATACCACCAGTTAAGCCACTTGAAGAGAAAAATAAGAAAGATGCTAAACCGGCAATCAAGCTACCTTTTACTTCTAGAGTGACAAAGAAGAATTCAACAGAAAAGGATTTTGAGAAGTTTGCAGCCTTGTTTAAAAAATTAGAGGTTAATTTACCTTTCTTTGAAGCACTTGACCACATGCCTTTGTACAAAAAGTTTATGAAGGAGGTTATCGGTAAAAAGAGACCAGTGGGGGGAGAACCAGAAATTGCAACGGAAAAGTGTAGTATAGTCTCTCCAGCAAGGAAGATCCCTATCAAGAAGAAAGACCCTGGAGCGGTGGCGGTACCATGCACCATCAAGAACAAAATGTTTAAAAAGGTACTCATTGATTCTGGTTCTAGTGTGAGTTTAATGCCACTATCTATCTTTAAAATGATTGAATTGGGAAAGATAAGTGAAAGTGATACAAAGTTGAAGTTCGCTGATCACACCATCAAGAAATCATATGGGGTAGCTGAAGACGTACTAGTGGAGGTTGATAAGTTTGTGTTCCCTGTTGATTTCCACATCATGGACATTCCTGAAGATGAAGAAACTCCTATCCTTCTTGGGAGACCATTTTTGTTGACAAGTCGTTGCAACTTTGACATTGAGAAAGGAACTTTGGCGGTGAAAGCCTTTAATGAAGAAGTAACCTTAAAGATGTTAGAAGTTAAGAAACAAAGTGCAGGTGTACATGGTCAAGCTTCTGTTGGTATGATCGAAAGTGAGGGAGAATACAATAGCCCTAAACATCTCCAAGAAAAAGTTTCAAGCATAGCCTCTCTGGTGGAACCAACTCATATAGCTATCAAAAGTCCTAAGAAAGAGCAAGGTGAGAAAAAGAATGTGGGAAGTGAATTGAAGAAAAAAGTTGTCCATACTTTTCATCTTCATGAGTTCTTGGTGGCGGAGGTGAAAAGAAAACAAGTTTGGAACAGGAAGTACCCTCCTTAATAAAGGGTAGTGGACCGTCGAGCCAGGCGACGTTAAACGAAGCGCTTCGTGGGAGGCAACGCACGCTTTTAACAAACGTATTTCTCCTTTTGTTTTGTTTTATTTCAGGTAATAAAAAGGGGATTTTTCTGGTGAAAGCGGCAGCTGGAGTTGATGTACCCTCTGTGAGTCCTTTCCGTAGTGGGCTAAAACATTAAGGTCAATGTTTAGTTCAGGTGTGGGGGGGGGGGGGGTTTCTTGCATTGCTCTTGTTTCTGTTTTTATTTTGTTTTTAGCATTACTATTCGTCTTTGGTGTACCATTGTGTTATAGAGCGACAGATAGTTGTTGGATGAATCTGAGATTGATAGCTAATGGATGAAAGATTCTCCCCATACTTGATCTCCCGAGGCACCCCGAAAGTTGATGCAGCCATGAAATGATAAAATTAAAGGTTGGACGCGATTTGGTAACACCGGACCGAAATGGTTGTATGGTATACCCGAGTCGGGAAAGAAACCACATGACACGAGGAGGCTTTAGAGCTTGTAAGCATAACCAACATGGTGAGAGTACAAAGGCCAAACACTAAAATATCATCATGAGATTTCAGTCAGGTATGACCTTATCACTCTGATTTTGCGTATGTTCTTTTGGCACAGCACAACATGAGGACACACGCTGAGGCATGTTGTTTGTTTAACCCTTAGCCTTTCTATCCATACTTTAATTTATGTTTATCCTTTGTGAACCCCTATTGAGCCTTATCCTTTTTGTTTGAAATAAACCCCTGTTCACCCATAACCATACACTTCCTACCCTATTCGGCATGATTGTTGTAAATTATAAAGTGTGCGAAAAGATAAGTTTGGGGTGGTAACACGTATAGAAAGGGTAAGTGCTTAAAAAAATAAAAAAAAAAAAGATAAGAAGTAAAAAAATGAGAGGCATGCAAATGTCCTAATAGAAAAAAAAAAGAAAAGAGAAAAGCACTTGCCGTGACTAAAGACCCCAACATGCTCATTGAAAATTGAGTGAAGAAAAGTCAAAGTTAAATAAAACCCCAAGCCTATTAGTTAGGCACAAAAGTGAGAAAAACATCATGAATTCCGAATCCAAACCCCTTTGTTATCCATTTATTTGTCTATCCTACCATACCTAAGCCCCGTTACAATCCAAAAGACCTCATAAAGTGTGTGGAATATGTGTGTGTAGTGAAGATAGAACACATTCAAAATTAAGAGTTGATATTGCATACTTTGGTACTGTGAGTGCAAACACTTTAATCCCGAGAGATATGGTGAGAGTGTGAAAAAGTTTACAGGTAAAGAAGCCCTCTGATGTGAAAGTGTGGTAGATAGTTCGATTCAGGAAACCAGAAGCTTGATCGGGAAGGAAAAATCCAAGTTGCGAAAGACACAGGCTGTGTTGTGGAGAGGAGAAATTTGTGGGTGACCTCTGTTTAGTCTCAATACATTACTTGAGGACAAGCAATGATATAAGTTTGGGGTTGTGATCGGTCACCATTTCTATTAAGTTTTCGTCGTTTATCCGACACAAATTCATCATTTCGGTAACACGTTCGGTTGTTTTATTGCTTTTATGTTAAGTTTATCATGTTTATTAATTTATAGTATTGCATAGCATTTTGTTTAAAGTTTATGTCAAAAGAGTATCTTTATGCCTTTGTTTGGTAGTGTTAGTGTTTCAGGTTGATGTGCTTGATCAGAGGAAACAATGGACGCAATTAGGGGACTCTGGAAGGCGGAGAGATGGAAGTTTATGAAGAATCAGGAGGTCAACACGGGCACCCGTGTGAAAAAACACTGCCCGTGTGGAAAGGCCAAGGGAAAGCACAAAAAGACATCAAGACAGTGGAAAAACACGGGCACCCGTGTGAAAAAACACTGCCCGTGCTTTTGGGCCTGATGCAAAATTCTAAGCCACGTGAATCAGAAAATAAATACGGGCACCCATGTAAATAAACACGGCCCGTGTAAATGGATGCGGACAGAAACTTCACTTTTTGATCTATTTTACTCTGTCTTGTATCAAGGGTACTTTGGACTTTTTGCTGACACTGAGACTGATACTGAAGCTACTTAAACGCATTTTATGTAAGGGAAGGGGACTTTTTGGACGTATGGAGAAAAGAATACGATTGAAGATTGGAGAAACCAAGGGTTTGGGAGAGAAGAAGATCTTCATGAACGGAAGCAATTGAAGATTCAATCTCCTCCAATTTCTTGTAATGTCTTTATTCATTATGTTGTTTTCTTTGAATACTATGAGTAGCTAAACCCCCCAATGCTAGGGGGTGTCCCTGATTAACATTTGTGATGATTTTGAATTCCAAATTTCAATAACATATTTATCTTTCACGTTCAATTTAATGGTATACGGTTTTTAACGCTTTCCTCGTCGGATCAACAAGATTGATTTATGACTAACAATTAGGATGGACCTCCATTGTTAGGGTTTTTATACCATTATACTATAGTAGATATCACCTAGGACTAGGGATACCCTATAGTAACCGGAATATTCTTGATAAAATTAATGCTTGATTTTATCACTAATTTCGAAGGACTTTGAGATTAGGATTGAATGTTCAAAGGTTTGCCCACTAAGGACTTATGGGCAAACACCCTTAAGAACCGGTAATTGATAAGTTGGATTTTTTTATGAAACAAGGGTTTAGAATTGTTACATGTTAATGCACACACCTACCCTGGCATGTTACTCATATTTGGCCAAGTAAATCTTTTATTCTTATTTACAATTTTTATTCTTCAAACCAAAACCCCAAGACTTTTGTTTAATTGAATTGAAACATAACTCTATATCACCACGCAGTCATTGAGATCGATACTTTGGGATTTCCCATTATTACTACGTTGGCAGATTAGTACACTTGCTAATTTACCGATCAAAGAGGTCAAGTAAGAAGCTATGCTAAGTTGGCTGAAAGGAGGATGGATTTGTCTCTGTACCCTCATTGCCCCACTATGAAAACTTTAGGGATTGAGGAAAGTGTTATGTATCTGCTGAACAAAATAGGTTGGACAAGTTCTCACCTGATGAGACGATTTAGTACTTACCGTAAGCTCACCCTAGAGTTCTTGATTTCCCTCACTTATCTGCCTAATTGTGGACTGGGAATGAACAGAGGAGTAATTCTTTTTCGTCTTTTTGGACTCAAGTATAATTTCAACATTTATGATTTTGCTGCTTTATCCGGACTCCCCAACGGATTGGATGCATTCACTGTAGTTCAAGAAGAATTTTTTGCATACCGTGAGCTGGAACACTTCTGGGCCCGTATTACCGGTAATGACGAACCTGAAGAGCATGAATTCCATTCTGATAACATTCATAACCCTGCCTTCAGGTACTTCAATAAGATCCTCGCTCACTACATCTTTGGAAAAGATGAAAACATCACCATTGTTTCAAGAGAAGAGCTTTTCATCATGTTCTGTGCATCTCAAAACTGTCCGGTTAATGCCGTTACTTTCATGCTAGCAAACTTTGGGGAAATCACACAAGACGAAGTTTCACCTATTCTGATCGGAGGTTTAGTCACTATGATAGCTAATGCTATAGGTCTTCGACAGTCGCTCCTTGGATTGACACCTCTTGGTACCTATCAATCCATGGACATCGGTTTCTACTTTAACAGAGGAATTATTGGAAACCTGGGTCCTAATCAGTTTGAGCTTTTGATTGATCAGCAAGTCATGGATTAGTTCACTTTGCCAAACCCGAGAACAAGTGTGCATAACACCGTTAATTGGCTTTATTATGGTCAGATTCCTGAGAGACACTCATCTCCTGAGACTCCACAAGCTTATGAACATTTTGATGATGACATGCCTGAAGCGGAATCGGAATCTGAGCCTGAAACTCCTCCCGGTTATCATGATATGGCCGTACTTCCTTTAACTGGTACGTTTCCTCTGTTTTTGCTCTCTTTCAACTCCTTTATATGTTTAGCTTCAAGGGATTAGCTCTTTTTTAGCAATTGCATGCGGTTAGGATGTAGAGAAGACAATTTAGGGTTTGATAGAAGGTGAAGAATCTGGTGATTGGCGGTGGCCCAATTGCCGGTCAATTGTTCTGGTCCCAACGTGAGTCCTGCTGAAACCCTAAGTTAGTGACAGAGGAATCACGAGCGGTAATGGGCACCATAGGCGAATAGACCGAATGGTCATGGAGAATTCCTTGATAAACTAATTTTCGAGCGATGTAAAGGATTGCTGGAGAATCGTGCCTAAGTGAGGGCTCTGGTCGAGGGTTTCGCCCCTCGTATCCACAAGCCCTTTCACTTGACTAGCGGTGGAAGGGTGGATTTGGCATTTTGATGTCGAACTCATCTCTGTCCTATGCTTTTCAAGTTTTATGGCCGACGAAAATATTATCATGGATTGAAGCGAGCTAGAAGACTCCGAGAGCACATCTGAACAGACGGCCAGCTGCTCGGCCCAGAGCGAATCACATGATAGCGACCATCTGGCTCCGGCAGATCTTACTAACGAGTATTCGGCCGACTTATATGAAGGTAGGGAGAGAGACCCCCTGTAAACTGGGCGGTTCTTGAGGCGTTGGATAAGGTTTCAATCTTCAGCACGGATACCTCTGACGTGTTTCAGAGGCTCTACTGGTATTCGGATGGTCCAAGGAAAAATGAGTGGATGATGCAAGTGCCCAGCAAGGATGGGAGCATCTGCTCGAGTTATGGGAAGAAGTGAATTCCCATGTACGAAGTCTGGTTTCGGGAAATCCACCAACGGCCGCTCTTCTCTGACCTGGAAGTAGGGTTCTTCGAGCACTTATGCCTACCACAGTCGCAACTCCATCTGAATAGCTTGGCGTTCATCCGGGCGTTCGAGCTTACATGTGACTACTTGGGGATCAGGGCAACCCTTCGCCTATTCTTTCACTGTTTCCACTTGCAAAGGAACGATCTTAATGGGAGACACAGATGGGTGTCCCTGAAGCAGACAAACGACAAGTTATTTAAGGCTTACTTGAAGTCTCTCCGAGGATTCAAAGATAGGTATTTGTTGATCTCCCCTATCTCGAGTCGGGTGACAGTTATTTCAGATTATTTAAGTAATTATTTATCATATTATTGTATGTGACATTTTGTTAACGTATTATGATGTTGAATAAAAACATTTTGTTACTATTCTGATTTTCCAGGGCATTTTTAGAATTTCACGTGGTGCGTAAGAAAATCATAGGCTGGGTTAAGAAATTCCCAAAAACAAGGAGGCTAATGGGCTTGAGCTGGAAATGAATGTGGTCTGAACCATAAATTGCATATGAGCTACCAAGCAAAATGCTGAAAAAATAAATAACAAAATATGTAATTAAAAAAACAAAAATAAAAAGTAAGAAAAAAGATCTGAACCGAACCGGCCAATCAGTTGGATCGGACCGGTCCAACTCTCACCCCTACCTCTACGCGTGAGATGTCACGCATAACACAACATATGCAAGGTGTAACCCCTTTTGGGTCATACAAAGAATGGTTAAGGGGGGCCGGTCGGCCGCCCAAGGCAGCGGCAACCCCTTCTCGTAAAGGTGGTGGTGTTTTTTTTTACTTCTTTATTTCTCATACTCTCCCAACCTCCATTGAAGAGTTGCTTAAAATTTTTTGCTTAAAAATTATGAAAAATACATTTTGATGCTTGATTTGATATGAGTTTCATGTTCTAGTGTTAATTTCTTGATACTTCTATGATTGAGGTTGGCTTTAGAATCTTAGAAGTTCAAGAAAAGCAATTTTGGTTTTATGTCAAAAATGAGTTTTGTGGGTGAAAAAGTGATTATCCTAATAAGCTAATTTATTCTATGTATCTAAGTCAATGTTAATGATATGCCAGTGCTAAGTTTATTTTGGGAGAATTCAATGTTAGGCTAAATTTCCAATGCTACTTGAATTTGATTTTTTCTTTTTATATGATGAAAATCAACGCTAATGCTATCCTAAATGCAACTATATGTTTGTATATACTAGAAGCAATTATAAAATCCAAAATTAAAGTAGCTAACACTTTACAATTTGATTGAATTTTAGAGTTCTTAATCGACATCTAGTACAAGATTTTTTATAGTTGCATTTATGATAGCATTAGCGTTGTTTTCATCATAATCTAAAATAGCTTTTTCACTTAAGCACTTATTTTCAAAAAGAAAAAAAATCAAATTCAAGTAGCATTGGAAATTTAACATAACATTAAATTCTCCAAAAATTAACATAACATTGCATTGACATAGCATTAACATTGATTTAGATGCATATAATAAATTAGCTTATTAAGATAATCATTTTTAAACCAATTTTTGACATAAAACCGAAAATTGCTTTTCTTGAATTTTTAAAATTTTAAAATCAACCCCAATCATAGAATTAACACTAGAACATGAAACCCATATCAAACCAAGCATCAAAATGCATTTTTTTAAACAATTTTTAAGCAAAAAATTTTGAGTTAAATATCTTGCAAGTCTTCAATGGAGGTTGGGAGGTAGGAGGAAGAAGAAGTTAAAAAAAACACCACCACCCTCATGAGAGGGGGCCGCCACCACCGCTGTCTTAAGCGGGCGACCGTCCTCCTTGTACCACCCATTGTCCGCCCAAAAAGGGGTTGATGCCCTTGCATGTTTTGTTGTGCGTGAATGCTCACGCGTAAAGGGAGACTGATGAGAGATGGGTCAGTCCGGTCTGAATATTGTTTTTTACTTTTTCTTTTATTTTTTTATAATTTCAGATTTTATTTTTTCAGCATTTTGCTTTGTAGCCCATATGCAATTTCTAGTTCAGCCCACATTCATTTCCAACTCAAGCCCATTAGCCTTTTTTTTATTATTTTTAATTCAAGTTTAATAAAAATAAAATAAATTTAGAGAGAACTTATCTTGCCACACCCAAGTTATACATGTCATCCCCCATTTTACATTATTCCCAAAATATCAATGACACTATTTACTCAAAATTTTTACCTTTTCTGGAAAAAAAATTACTGTTGCCAAAATCATTAAAAAAAAAACAAATTTCCGGTACCGTAGAGCAAATTTCCAGTGCCTCTTTTTGGCCGATATCGGAAATTCTTTGTTTTTTTACAAAATTCTGATATCTATTTACCGAAAATTTGAAAATTCCTGTTATTTTATGAACTGAAGTTACACCCGATATTATTTCATATACCAGATATTTCAAATTTCTGATATTAATTTTAACTGCTGCTACATACAGAAAATTTGAAATATCCGGTACCGAAAATTTTAAATTTTCGGTATGTAGCATCAGACACGATAAATTGGTAAATCCAACAAAATTTTCGGTATTTATGTGAAATTTCCAGTACGGTACCGGAAATTTCAAAAAATCCAGTATTTTACAAGGATAATTTGGTAAAATCGCCCTACTTGAAAAGGGGGTGGCATATATAAAATAGGGGGTGGCAAGATAAATTCTCAAATTTAGACTATGCTTGAGATTTAATTGGGCCAGCACTACATTACTTTCTACACTTTATTTTTCAACTTTAAACCTCCTGGCCCATTCCTGTCAAAAAAAAAAACTCCTGGCCCATTAGTGTTTTTCCTCTATTTTCTTTTAGCATTTCTTGTGCACATAAAAAGTAATGAATATATATAATAATATCATGAGAAAAAAATATTGTTTTAGGCTAGTTTTAAGTTTAATTCTTAAATATTTTTAGATTAGTTTTTTTAGAGTTTTTTTTTTTTTTTGGTAAAAATCTTAGAATTTAGTCTAACTAATTAAGGTGCAACATTAGAACCTTTAATTTTTATATTTTTTTTACTTTTTAGAGATAGAATTAGTCATGCATTTTAACACCTTTTTTCTATCATACTTGCATCTATTTTAATTTGGCATTGTCATATCGTGGTTTATGTTTTAAATGCATTGTATGGTGTATGGTTCACCTATATGTATGATTTATTTTCTTGCACTTTGTATGACTTGTATGGTCTATTTTTTAATGGTATTTCATCCCCCATTGTGGCTAAAATATCTCCCACCTCCATGAAAGTGTAATAGTTTAGTTTATTTCCTTTATCGTTTTCCATTATTCGTTCATTAACTTAGAATAAAAAAAAAAAGTGATGTAAAAATAACCATTTTTCAAAAGAATAAAAACAAACTTGATCCAACATTAAGTATTTTCAAAATCAAATCAATTGAACACAACGCGAGTGTTTGGTCTAACGTCAAGTACCTTTTCCATTTAAATCATACAAATTCTAAAACTTCAAACATTTGATCTAACGCTGAGTCATTTACATAATAAATTAGTCGAAAAAAGGATGGTGTGTACATACTTGTCATCTCACTGAATGTAATGGTCATCTTACTAAATGACATGTGAAATGATGATGTCGCCATACGCCGCCTCTCCGCGAACGTTGTAACAAGTTTTATGTCTATCTTTGTCAGACTGGTTCTCTGTAGAGAAGTTAGACCTGACTCAGACATTCAATGCTCCATCTCATATGTGAAATCAAGAGTAACTCTTTCCTTCAGCTTAAGCCCGTGTCCATCCACTTTCAGCTCCATTTTCGGACCTTTTTCCTGAAAATAAAGAAAAAAACCACATTACAAAATATATATAAAATAAATTTATTTTACTTACATCCTTAAAAAAAAAATCGATATAGAATAAATTTATTTTACATACCTTATCAAACCATAGATATTGAGCAATATGATGCTCGTACCTCAGCAGAACGGATGTATCACAAGGTCCTCCCAGATATCCAACAGGCGCCTGTGGCGGCTGTGGAACCGGTGCAGAGGGACCAACATCCTTTGCATCGCCGTGTCGTCCAAGAGTGCGGTCTGGAATCCTCCAGTCTAACCCTCGTCTACGCGGCACTGTCGAATTTATAAAATAACAAAAAACAATAAAAATTAAAACAAATAAAAAACAAACCAAAACACTTTTGGAAAGTGTGCTAGTTTCACTAGAAAACAGAATCGAAAGAGTTTCAATATGTGTTCTGGTTTGGTTACGCACAAACCAGAAGACTTTAGAAATGTGTTCCGGTGTGAAACTTAAATACCAGAAGACTTAATTTAGTTGTTCCGGTATGAGATAATATAAATCGGAAGAGTTGGAGAAAGAGTTCTAGTGTGAGCTGTTGTAAACCGGAAGACTTGAGAAAAAATTCCGATTTGTGACAAACCTAAATCGGAAGAGTTGCGGAAAGTGTTCTTGTTTAGGATTTTTTTTCGGTTTCTCGAAGCATTTTTTTAAGTTGGGTGAAAGAGTAAAATTGTGAAAAAGGGAACCAATTTATATGAGGGTATTTTGGTCCAAACATTTTACGTGTAGGGGTATAAAGCCACTTGTAGGAGTACGAAGTAAGATTTTTCGTTTTTTTTTTAAATTCCAATTTAATAAAAACAATATAAATGCAGACTGGACTTAGAATTTAATTGGGCCAGCACTACATTATTTTCTAAACCTTATTTTTCAGCTTTTAACCTCCTGGCCCATTAGTGTTTTCCCTCTATTTTCTTTTAGCATTTCTTGTCTACATAAAAAGTAATAAAAACATATAAGAAAATATTTTCAGGCTAGTTTTGATTTTAATTCTTAGATAATTTTTAAGATTACTTTTCTTTTAGAATGTTTTTTTAAAAAAAAAAACCTTAGAACTTAGTCTAACTAATTTCTAGAGTTAGTTAGACTAAATTCTTTTAAATTCTTAGAATTGAGTTTAATTCTTTTAGGTGCTACATTAGAACCTTTAATTTCTAATTTTTCTTGACTTTTTAGAACTAGAATTAGTCATGCATCATATCATGGTTTATGGTTTAAATACATTGTATGGTGTATGGTTCACATATGTGTATGGTTTATTTTGTTGCACTTTGTATGATTTATATGGTTTATTTTTGAATGTTGATTCATTCCCCATTATGGGTAAAATATTTTTCATTTCCATGAAAGTGTAAAAGCTTAGTTTATTTCCTTTATCGCTTTCCAGTATTCGTTCATTAACTTAGAATAACAAAAAATGATGTAAAATTAATTATATTTCAAAAAAATAAAAACAAACTTGATCCAACGTCAATTACTTTCAAAATCAAATCAATTGAACACAACACGAGTGCCTTGTCCAACTCCAAATACCTCCTCCATTTAATTCATGCAAATTTCAAAACTTCAAACATTTGATCCAACGTCAAGTCATTTACATAATAAATTGGATGAAAAAAGGATGGTAAGTACGTACTAGTCCATATTATTTCTCAAGTACAAGGGTTGCCTGCTGTAACTAGCTTATGGTCCAACGATTGTCTTCCATGCAAAACACCTTAAAATACACGAGTTTAATTCGATCTTCCTGGGATGAAAAATGAGAGGTCAGGGCGTACTTGTCCTTTCAGGTTTCTAAGTGTTCTGGTTGTCGGTTGTACTTAGCTTGTGGTTAGATATTCTCATCCCTTTAAGTACCAATGATTAAAATCACCAAACAAATTTCATAAACAAAACCTTTTGACGATGAAAAAGGAGAGATATGGACTCAATTGCCCTTTCATCTTCTCAAGTACTTGGATTGTCGACCGTACTTAGCTTGGGGTTCGATACTTGTCTTCCACATTAAAATCAATCAAAACCAATAAAAACTTCTTTTTCCGTCTTAGGGCAACCTAAAACATTTTCAAAAAGGACATTTTATTTCCGTTCTACCTCAATACAAGCAACGCTTAGGCCTCCCATGCGCGAGCATACAAATAACGTTTAACTGCTTGAACGTAAACGTTAAAATCGTCAAATAAAAACAACAAACAAATACTTATTTTCTACCCCACGAACTATGAGGCTCTAATTTTCTCATTGCACTACGAGGATATGTTGGCCTAAGATTTTGAAATCTTGACGAGCAGATTAATTAAAAACTTATTTTCCCCCTTAATTAAATCTAATAATCAATAATAGCAAGTAAACTTTAGATAACAACACCCTCACACATAAAACAATCAGAACATTTCTCGTTGAGTACAACGGATGTGAGGGGTGCTAATACATCCCCCTTGTGTAATTGACTCCCAAACTTAAATTTGGTTGTGAGACCATTTTCTTTCACTTTAGGGTTTTTCTCAATATTTTCCATTTCCTTTGGATAAATAAAGTTTGGTGGCGACTCTGTATTTTTTTTGCGGCGCGAAAACAATCATGTAAAAATTTTGTACCCCATAAATAACGGCTCTTCCTTGTCACTATGTAAAGTATGTTACACATGAACTCTCCTAAAAGAATCTTCTTCAATATCACATATCATATCTTCTAGTTGACCACTCATATCTTCAGCAACTTCAACTCTATGTGACACAATTTGGTTTTTTGTGACTTCACCATGTCACACTCATGCCGTATAATTTTGACAAATTCTATTGTAACCTAGATAGTGAAATATTTCTTCCTTTCCCCGTTTCTTCGTATTCCGACATTTTTTACGAGGACAATAAAAATAGTTCTTGATCATCGGAAAGGTTTCTTTTGACAAATTCAAGAAATCGACACACTCAATTATCATACTCAACACTTAATATATTGACTTTTATCCAACTACAATGCCTAATTACTTATTTTCTAAAATAAAATTAAAATCCTACACAAATCTTAAACAAATTAACACAACAAGAATAACAATGAACATTCGATCTCAACAAAACAATAATAACATTAAACATTCAATCTCAACAAAACATTTATAACAACAACAACAACAATAAACCATTAGTCTCAAAAACAACACTAACATTAAAAATCTTATATATCTCAACAACAACAACAATAACAATAACAATAATGATGGAGAAATTATTTATGTACCATAAACATGGTGAAAGAGTCAATGATTTTGTATAAGTTTCGAGTTTTCCTTCCTCCTTTGTTTCCTTCGTTCGTCTTGAAAGATGGAGTTTGGTTTGGTTTGGTTTAGTGGAGAAGATGAAGAAGGTGCTCTAGTCGCTAGGGCTCAAAAAGTTGAGAAAAGAAAAAGTGAACGAGAGCTAGCATAATTGTTTTAGAAAATAAGCTCGCCATTAGTTTATCTCTTGATTGGAATTTATAATTAGATTTTAATAAATAAATAGAATAAAATAAGAGTGCCATTTTAAAAGAAATAAAAACATAAAATAGGTGTGTTTCTTAGGGACTTTTCTCCTAAATTTTAAGCCCAATTAAAGGAATAAATAGCTTCTACTGCAGACAAAAAAAATGGTGAATGGTAAGAAATATCAGATACAACCGAGACATTTTATTTTAGAATTTTTCTTTACCCACCTCCCTATGGGGGTCACCCCCATGGAAATCCCCCATTTGCCCCTGCTTCGGAGATGCATCTCCGAAGTATTTTTTTCAGATTTTTTAGACTTCGGAAATGCATTTCCGAAAACACCAAAAAATTGGTGTTTTCGGAGATGCATTTCCGTAATGCATGAAAATTCAAAAAATACGTTGTTTTTTACAATCAGGTAATATTTCGGAAGTTCATTTCCGAAAATAAATCTGCATATACAATTTTCCCTCCTTCACTATTTCATCATTTTTCTCCAAAACTCCTCCAAACCCTCTCCAAAACTCAATCAATCTCAATTCATTTTCCATCTCCAAACCAAGTTTCAAACCGTTGATCACGTTAAAGGGAACATAGAAAGCTACAATTTGAGGTAAACATCTCTCATTTCATCCCCTATTTCACTACATTGATTGAAGAAATTTCTGCTGAAAATTGAGATGGTTCGGAAGTACATTTCCGAAATAAGTTACCTAACAAATTTCGGAAATGTAATTCCGAAATAAGCCCTGGCAGTAAAAAAAACAGTTTTGGCCAATTTTGCTAATTTTTGCATATGTTAGGTATGGTGCATCCGGACAACATTGTCGACGATGACGTGGTAGTTTCGGAAGTTGTCAATATTAATAACGATCCGGTTATCGATGTTAAATCTATGATCAATGCGGTTGATGTACGACAACAATTTACAAATGATCGGTGCTTCGGTAGTCGTGAACAATTGCTTGATTGGGTTCGTAACGAAGCTAGTAAACTTGGATTTGGAATTTTTATTTTAAGGTCCGCAAATGGAAATAGTAGACGAAAAGCTTTTGTCGTTTTGAATTGCAAGCGGGGTGGGAATTATGTACAAACAAACCGGGTGTTAAAACACGAAGACACGGGATCGAGAAAGTGTGGGTGTCCGTTTAAGTTGCGCGCGACTCAGAGGGTTGATGATTTGTGGCGTTTAACCGTCATTTGTGGAATTCATAATCATGCCTTGGATGCCAAGTTACACGGGAATCCAATGGCGTGTCGTTTGTCCCGCGAAGAGAAGAATGTGATTTCGGATTTAACGATAGTCAAAGTGGCGCCTCACAACATACTTACCAATTTGAAGCGTAAAAAATCGGATAGCGTTTCAAATATCAAGCAAGTTTACAATGAACGACACAATCTTAAAGTCTTGAAAATGGGCCCTCGGTCGGAAATGCAACAACTTTTGAAACTATTAGGCGATAACCAATACGTGTCAAGCTTCCGAACGTCCGAGGACAAAGTTACGGTGCGTGACATTTTTTGGACTCATCCCGAAAGTATCAAATTGTTCAACACATTTCCAACCGTTCTTGATAATGGATAAGTTTGCTAAAGCGGATGACACAATGAAAATGCACATAAGAGAACAATTACGAAAAATTGCATTTCCGGAGACCACCTATTTGAAACCGCCATCTCAACCGGTTAAAACGAAAGGTGCACCGAAAAATTCCAAAAATACACAAGAAGACACATCAACAAAACGATCTCCTTCACACTTTGAACATGTTGATGCATTGTTCCTGGATTCACCGACACCAAAATCCAAGTGTAGTGGTAACAAAGGAGCCCGTATTTTGAAGCCACCTCGCACACCGCCGATCAAAAAATTACCCACTATCTACATTGATGAGATGCCATTTTTTATGCACAAATATATCGATAACATAGTTGATGTTGGAGGCGATGGCAATTGTGGATATCGGGCCGTTGCGGGTTTGCTCGGTAAAAGGGAAGAAAATCACACTTTAATTCAACAGGAACTTCTTTCGGAGTTGACTTTGCATCGGGACATCTACGCTCGACTATATGAAAATCAAGAAAACTTTGAGAAACTTCATGATTCACTTGTTCCATCACTTACCGGTATCGCTCCGGTTTCGAAGTGGATGTCATTCCCCGCTATGGGCCATCTAATAGCAAGTGCATATGATCGGGTGTGTGTCGATTTGACGAGATTTGGACTATGTGAGACATTCTTTCCACTTCATAGTCGACCGCCATTGGACGCGTCGAGCCGCATCATATGCATCGGGTATCTAAGATCGCGGCACTTTGTGCAAGTCTTTTTGAAACCGGGGTGTCCTATACCGGCTACTTCTTGTCAATGGACGGCACATCATTCAAATGAAGCGGAGACTTGGTCGGATCCTTTCGTTTCAAGAATGGCGGAGTTTGAAGAAATGATGAGCCAAGAGCGTGAGCAAAATAGAGAGCGGTCGAAGAACATACCTATTGTAGGTTTAGGCGCCACCAATTGGTTCGGCGAATTTTAGTTTTTACCGGGCCGTTTTTTGTTTGTAATGACCGGTGCATGTTTTTTTTGTATGTATTGTCGTTTACCATGTAAAATCAGACTGATTCAATACATATATAATATAAGTATGTTTTATGTTGTCATTGCCTATTTTAGTCTATTTTGTATGCTTTTGGTATTGTTAACAAAAAACAGAATGCAATGCATAAAATGCAAAATTTACCTCTATTTCTGTATAATTCGGAAATGAACTTCCGAAATATACATGTTTTCAGACCAATTTTGGAAGTTCATTTCCGAAACTTCCACTGAATGCAGGATAAGGTTTGTTGGGCCATTATTACTCCAATAATTCTATAAATACAACACACTCTTCTTCATCCTCTTCACACCACAAAACACAAATGACACAAACCTACCCCCACCTAGCATTCGTCTACTTCACCAGTGGCTACGCGATGCCGTTCCAATTCCGCTTCTCGCGCGACACGCCGTTTGCGGACTTGATAACGTCGCTCAACACGCTATTGCAATATCCGGAAAATTGAAAGGTTGTCAAGCTCGAGTACCGCTCGCCATCGCTTAATGACGACGGAGACGTTGAGTTCACACCTTTTGAGATCAAGAACGAAGAAGATTTAGCGGTTTTGTGGACAACTTTCGACCGATTTTCTTCGAAGGGTCCGATCGAGTAGGATGCGAAACTTCAAAGATCGGGGGCCGACGTTATCAAAATGTTGACTCATCCTCACCTACCCGTGTTTAACAATATGTAACTTTAATCTTATGTAACGTGATCGATGTAATCTTCATCCGTTAAATGAATCGAATTGTTGTTGTTTGTTATTTTTTTTCTGTCCAGACCTTATTTTGGAAGTACATTTCCGAATTCTTCCAAGGGGGGTGAATTCGGAGATGCACTTCCGAATTCACCTATTTTCTGGAAAAAAATATTATTTCCGAAATGTATTTCCGAAATCAATTTTTTTCATAAAAAAAACACGTTTTGGGAAATGTATTTCCGAAACACATTTCTTTTTTAAAAAAAAAAACACGTTTTCGGAAATGCATTTCCGAAACAGGGGGTAGTTTGGGGATTTCACCAGGAGTGACCAAAAAAGTAAGGAGGTAGGTAAAGAAATTTCCTTATTTTAAAATGCAATATCTTCTAAGAATGACTAAAGATAAATTTTTCAATATGGTTAACCGATACAAGCAATAAATTATTGAATGTTTGTCTTGATGATAACATTAAGAAATTATTCTTAAAAAATCAACTACAACACAACAATTCCAACAAAAAAAATAGAATTTAGTTTATGAGATAAATAAGAAATTTGGAGGCAAAAAGATAAATTTAGGATAAGAGTGAGAATGTGGTGCTTTATATATAAATTTATTGTAACATACTAACATGTTACCTCTATTATTTAAAAGAAAGAAGGAAAAATGTTAATTATTATTTATATCAAAATAAAAAAGAAATATGTCATTATAATTTTAAATAAAATATGAAATTGTTGTTGATAGGAATTAAAGTTTATCTTTGACTGATTTTTTCACTCAATTTTCAGCTGTAGCAATGAAATAAGTGACTTATTTTTTAAATAAAAATAAAAATAAAATTAAGGCGCGTTTTTAAATGTTTTTATCTTGTTTGGTTGAATAACCGAAATTAACTTTTTATTAGGAATATAGTATTTATAGAAAAAATGGTAAATAATTATTAATATATTCTTAGGAACAATCAATAAGAAAAGAATATTTTTTTAATTTATTTTAATTTTAATTTTATTTTTAATTAGATTCATGGGGTGGTTGAGATTATGAAAAAGAGAAAAAATTCAGTATTTAATTTTTAATCAATTAAAATTTTGTGATTGGTTGTGTGTAAAACAATTTCTTAGGTATGGTGTCCACCTAAGAATTTTCCATATATATATATATATATATATATATATATATATATATATATATATATATATATATATATATATATATATATATATATATATATATATATATATATATATATATATATATATATATATATATATATATATATATATATATATATATATATATATATATATATATATATATATATATATATATATATTCCTTTTTTAAAAAAGCTCAATTATTTGATGCACTAGTCACATATAAACACAACTCTTTTTTTGGACTCAACTTCAATATTTTCATTGATAGGAAAATCTACATACACACAATTGTTGTAAGGTATTTAAATGATTAAATTAAATATTAAAGGAAAGATAAAATGAACGAATTATTAGTATAGCTAAAATGCATATAGCATATAGCAAGTAATGGTAAACATTAATAAAAGTCACAAGAAAGATAGTAAAGACCTTTGATATTTCTAAATATTACTATTTTCTAAATAAAATAGTGCGTATATGTTAAAATAGATTAAATTTTATAAAAAAAATTCATTTTAATAAGTTTCAAAATTTGTAAAATGTGTCCTTAATAGAAAAATAAATAAATTTAATAGCTATCATTGAATAAAAGAAAACTACTTTAAATTAAAAATAAAATAAAATACTCATTTTTAATTAGCATATCAACGCATATATATTTAGATATCAAAATAAAATAACTAATAATCTACAGAAAGATATAGTGATACAAATGTAAAAAAATTATAAATTAAACTTAGATATACTGTAATTATATTATCGATGCTAGTATTTATCAATTTTATCGACAACTAATCTCTGTAAAAGACCAGAACCACCACCATTAATGAGGCCTATAAACGTGATGCCTAGAACACAAAATATATGATCTGCATTACAAAATTCTTTGTTGGATTAAACGTGATAAAATATAGAATATTTTTATAAATTTAACCTTAATATGAAATCATTTGTTTGTCAATATATAAATCAAAGTTCACATCATCTTATCAATATTTAACAAATCCAATTATTTTGATGTATTTTATTGACATTTTAAACAACTTTTTATTAATACTAAATTTAATAGACATTATTTAAATGACAACAACTTTCAAGGTAACATTGTATTTCTACACAAATCCGTATTTTATGTTTTATGTTACGTCTGCATACACGTTTATCATCTTCTTTTTTATTATATAAAAATAAATATTTATTTAATTTAATCTTATCTTTAACGAAGAAAGAAGATAATAAAAACGTTTATGTTTATAGACGTAACATAGAGCATGTAATCCGGAACGAAATGATAGCTCACACCTTTCATTAGACAAATTATCTCCTTCAACTTTTTTTTCCTTCTCTCTCTATTTTATTTTCTTTCTTTCCAAACACCAAATTTACCCTTGCAATCCAACACATAACTTCTCTTTCTTTCTCTATACACCTAATTTGCACTTCCTTAATTCTTTTTCTTTCTTTCCCTTAAAATCCACTGTCTCTATCTCAACAAAAACAAAAACTCAAGACAAGATTTTGTCCCTTTTTATATCTCTCTCTGTCTCTCCCTCACTTTCTCTCTGTCCCTTTTAAAAAAATTCAACACTTCTCTCTCTTTCTCTCCATTTTATTTTATCATCCCTCTCTCCTTTTCAGCATATTTGTTAAGAGGAGAGAAAAACTCTTGATTAAAAATTAACTACAAAGCATCTTTCCTTTTCTTAAACAACATTCATTTTTATCATCGCTTAAACCCTATTCCGCATTACAGTGATCGATCGAGATTTAACTCGATCGATTGACCAGTCAACTATTTCAGAGATCCAAATAATATTTTTCTTTTAAGGATATATTTAATTATTGTTCGCGCTAAGGCGATTAATTAATTATAACGA
Source organism: Vicia villosa (assembly GCF_029867415.1). Classification (NCBI taxonomy): domain Eukaryota; kingdom Viridiplantae; phylum Streptophyta; class Magnoliopsida; order Fabales; family Fabaceae; genus Vicia; species Vicia villosa. The sequence continues at coordinate 870,050 of NW_026705241.1, read as the reverse complement.
AAATGATTTCGATCATCAAATCCAATGACGATGATAATAATATTAACATTGAGGTTGACATTGAGTCATCAAAAGATGATGTTGATGCAAGAACTGGCATGAAGAAAGGGCCGTGGACCCCACAAGAAGACATGATCTTGATAGAGTACGTGAACAAGCATGGTGAAGGGAATTGGAATTCTGTTCAGAAGAATTCAGGATTGTTGAGATGTGGAAAAAGCTGCAGACTTAGATGGGCCAATCATCTAAGGCCAAATCTAAAGAAAGGTTCATTTTCTCAAGAGGAAGAAAGAATCATCATTCAACTTCATGCTAAGCTTGGAAACAAATGGGCTAGAATGGCTGCTCAGGTATTATATTTTATTAAATTAATAATATTAAAAATTTCCATAGATTATCTATATATTTTTTTATTTTCATGATCTATGTTCATTGCATGTTATTAAATTGCAACGACCGCAATGGCGGCTACAATATTGTTGACCCGATAGTTTACACAACCGTGGTTTACTGCAATTGAGGCGTGAATTGAAATCACGCGTTTTTCACATTAGAAATCGAATCAGGTTTTTTTTTTATTCTCAAAATTTAGATCATAAAACTTAATTACTTCTAAAAAATCCAAACATCAATTATTTTTTTATTGGTGTATTTCAAACTCTTCTCGATTGCGTGAAGTTCACGTTGCAATAACCTTAATCGCATCACAATAATTGTAATTGCAACATCTGCGACTGCAGCCGCGATTTAAAACCATGATTGATTGTCATCTCATGGTTTTTAGTGCAATCATATATTTTGATTTCCAAAGTAAATTTTGTATTGGTATATTGTATTTGTGATTTAATTGTATAATATTTTATGTTTTATACTTCTACTATTTTTTTTATACAATAATTGGATCTGAACTCGGATCAAAGTTTTATGCTTTTAGAAAAAAATTTCTTCCACATATGGATCTGAATTCAGATCTATTGTATTTGGTTTAATTATGTTCCAATTTGCAGGACCTTAAGCAAGAAACTAGGGGAAAGGAAGAGAAATCCATTATTACTCCAATTTTGTTCATCCTTATAAATGTTAAATTCTTAAAGATTGCATTTTTCTCTTATTAAAATAAAGTGAAAAAGTTGGGTTTTCAATTTCACCTTTTCAACCATAGTTTTAAATTGCGGTTTCGGTCGCAGTTGCAATTACAGTTTCAGGTATTGCGATTTCGACCCTTGCGATTATTGTGATGCACAGCGTAAATTTTGGTTGAAAAAAATTTAAAATACACCGTTAAAAACAATTTAATATTAAAATTTTTCAGAAATAAATTATATTTTGCGTTGTAGATCGTAAATTTTGACAAAAATATTTGAAGAAATTTGGACGAAATTTTCTTATACAGTTCATAATTCATAATGTAGAAGGACGCATGATTTTAAATTGCACTGCAATTACGGTATGATACGATAGAGATATCGGTGACTACCACATCTATAATATTACAGTCGCAATTACGATTACAAGCTGCAATTTAAAATCATGTGTTAAACCAAAATGAACATAAATTGAGTTTCTTTTTGGCGTTAGCATTTTTAAATACTAGTTTTGTACATAGTGAAATTATGATAACCACAATCAAGAAACTTGCCTCGCCTCATTCATTTTGTATGAATCTCACTTTGCCATTTTTGTGTCTTTTTTTTCGATATATTGTACTTTTGATAAGTATCCCATTTTCTTAAAGCTCTCATTTAAGGATAAAATAATCATTTTCATGTCTTTTGTGTACTTTGCTTGAAACAACTTCTTTCTATTGTTTTTCAAGAGTGACCTAACCCTAAAAATGTTCACACTTCAATCCTACTAAAGAGTTGTTTTTCTGACACCTTAAAAATTTTTCGATATTGTTTTTTCAGTTGCCGGGAAGAACGGATAATGAGATCAAGAACTTCTGGAACACGAGGATGAAAAGGCGTCAAAGAGCGGGTTTACCTATTTACCCTCCAGAAATCCATGCAGAAGCTCTTTCATACAACAATCATATGATGCTACAACATGAGCCATTCTCTTCTTCATCATCATTTTCCTTACTCTTATCTTCATGTTACCCTAAGAAGCTTGATGATCCAAACACAAACAGTTATGATTACAATCCTATGCAAAACAACTCTGATTCTGCTTACACCCACCCATATCCACAATTCACCTTTTCCAATGATGAAAACCTAGAGACTAATGAAAATCTTGCTTTGAAAAATTCACCTTCACTTTCTCCTTATCCATCTCCATCCTCAAATGTTTTCAACCAAGGTTTTACTCCTCCAAGTGATGATCATTCATATGATCACCAATATTCTGAGAACTTGAGCTATGGTCATCATGGATTCAATGCAGGATCCATGTATGATTCTGCAACTACTGCTTCATCTTATGCTAGCGGTGTTAATGATTACTATGAAGTTGCACCGTTATCGTCTGAAGGAAGAAATAGTGGACTTTTGGATGATCTTGTGAAGGAGGGTAGAAGTATTTCAAGCAATGACAAGGGTAAGAGTGTCGACTCAAACAAGAGGAAACGAATGGAGGCTGAAGAATATGAAGATGAAGAAGGCATTGCTTCTTTGGTGTCAGGTTCAATAAAGAAGAACAAGAGCTTTGATGAGACTCAGAAGAAAGATTTTAGCTCTTCTGAATTGTCAACAGGTGAAACCACTCACTCTTCTTGTAATTGATTTATTTGATAATCATATATGTCTAACAAAAATATATGCATGTTGTTATCATATAGATAACTCAATGTTACATGAATTTCAACTCACCTCATCTTCTTTTCCACAACTTTATTAAGGGTTGATGGCGAGGGAGATGGATAGAATTGATTTTTTAAAAATGAAACCGAATTAGCCAATCAAATTAACCAGTTTAACAAGAAGTTGAGCAAGTTACCGATTATTTTGATTTTGGTTACATTATAGTCTGCATGACAGTCTTAAGTTTTCGAAGTCCTTGCATACGTTGCAATACAAATAGGCTCTATTTTATCAAGGTTTAAACCTGACAAATATTTTATGAGAGTCTATTTAATTACAGTTTTACCGTATCAAAATTTGTGTTGTGCAGTAGTCCATTTTGTATATCCTTAAAGACGGTTCAGATAATTAGTTGGATTTTAATCATATATTGTATGATTATTTGAATTCTGTTGCACTAAAGCCATTTGAAACTTCTAAAATGCAGGGAACAAACCATTTGTGGATGATCCTTTAGGAGAGATGAATGCATTGTACGATGATGACTTGGATTGCTTGCTCCACAATTTTCCCTCAGAAATTCCAATGCCAGAATGGTACTGTAGAGGAAAAGGCCAAACACTGGGACTTGAAACTCAAACTGATCATGCTTCTCCATCATCTGGCCCTGGCCCCACCAATCAAGAATTTGCTTGGACTCTTGGATCAAGTTGGAATAACATGCCTGGCATATGTTAATTTTTACTCAAAGACAAAAAAAGAAGTGTGTTTGGTAACTCTTACAAAACAAATATTGATTGTGAAATAGAAAGTAGATCCATATGCAATAGTTTGAATATGTAAGGGATAGAGAGTTTTAAGGACATTAAATGATTTGCATGTAGTTTATTTAAGTTATTTAGATATAAATTAGAGTTTGGTTTAGCTATAGCTAGGTTGGTCTTAGTACAAACTTATTCCATCAAGTGTCTTATTTTTAGTTTAATGAGTTGTTATGATTAGAGATGTAGTAAAAAGAGTTTGTCTTGCGGCTTGTTTAACATTCTATAATGTTTTTTTTCAACGTGATTTATTTGGGTAAGGTAATGGAGAAAAAAAATGTAGAACATGAATAAAACCTTATGTATATTTTTTGAAGTATGAGTTAGAAGTCGAATATTTAGAGAAGTGTGGTATTAAATTTGTTGTGTGGTTGTTCTTAGTACAGTGTGATAATTTTTCAAACTCCTCTCATGTTCTACAATAGAATCAAAATTGATAATTTGTCAAAAGAAATTGATTTCTTGTGTGTCTCCTCTTAATTGTGTAGTTGAATCAAAATTGATAGTTTGTCCAAAGAAATTTATTCCTTGTGTTGAAAGTACTTAATCATATAACGTGTTACATTGAGCACATCAATGAATGTACTCACACTTAAGAGTGGGATAGTTAATGTCAAGTGCGTGTTAGAAGTCTCGTATTAAATAAAAATGTTAACGTTAATTAATATGTGTGAGATATTGGATTGAACTCTAGTATGGTCGAAGGGTAGTTTTTTGATTTGACAAGTCGACAAGATATTAGTATGTCGTCAAAGTATGTTCATATGATGTAGTCGAAGGCCGGAAATGTTGTAGACGAAGTATGCTCAAGTATGCAGTAGACGAAATGCTAGGATTGTTAGCATAGCTAGCATGTCGAGTTGAGCCTATTTGTTAAGCCCAATTGTTTAAGTTAGTCAGTTCCCTAAGTTAGCTTGTGTAAGAGGTCTGTGTATAAAAATTCATTAGTGTAGTGTGTTAGTTTTATTATAAATAGCATATTAGTGTAGTGTTTCATCATTGTACACTGCAAATCCTAATTAGGGTGAGAGAGGTTATTTGTTATTTTGTAACACTTGTAATCTTGTTTCGAAGAGAAAATAAAGAATAGTTTATAATCAATTTGATTGTGTTCTTCTTGCTTCCCTCTTTTCTATCCTTGTGGGTTTCTTGCCAAGAAAAAAACCCTATTATATTTTGTTCTTGGCATTGATTTCAAAATAAATTGGTGTGGGTAGCGTGGAGAAGAATGTCATCAACAAAGTATGAGATTGAAAAGTTCACCGGAGTGAACGATTTCAGTCTGTGGCGCTTGAAGATGAAAGCCCTACTAGTTCAGTAAGGTTGTTTAATAACAGTTGATAAAGTTGCATGAAGAAAGCTAATTTGTTCTCTTGATGTTATAGAGTTTGTTCCAAGGTGGAGATTTGTGAGATAGCGGATTGAACTCTAGATGTTCGAAGGGTAGTTTCTTGATTCGATAATTTGACAGAATTTTAGCATGTCGTCTGTAACGCCCATAAATGTGTTTTTCTGATTAATTGTGATGTTTGCTACATTTTCCTAATTTTACCGTTTTCGAGTCGAGTCAGTCGGTAAATATTAATTATGTTAATATTTTACTTATTACTTTCCATGTGTGTAATTATTATGTTTTGGGTGTTAATTGGTTAGAATTAATGTTTAGTGACATTTGGGCCAAAATTAGAATTTATGAAAGTTGAGTGGGGGAAAATGAGAAGTAGAGAAATAGAAAGAGATATTTTGATATAGAGAGAAAATGAGATATTTTGAGATAGAAAGAAAGAAAGAGAACTTGGGAAGAGAAGAGAAAGAAGAGAAAAACAAAGAGAAGAAGAGAGTTGTAGAATCCAAACCAAGCTAGAGCCAAGAATCCAACCAAGGTAAGGGGGATGAATATAGTTTATCTTGATTGTATGGTTCTTGTAGTTTTGTATGCTTTGTTCTTGTTCTTCCTCTTTTCCAAGCTTGTTCAACAATGGCAAATTGTGTGTTTTGTGAGTTTTGAAGATATAAACTTGATTTTATGGTGTGTATGTGTGCTATGATGATAGATATTCCCATGGGTCATGTTTGTTTTTCATTTCTCCATGTTTTCTTGCTTATGAAGAAATTTAGGTCAAAGACAATATGTGATGATCCAACCATATGATAATCATGGATTAGGTGTATATATAGCATGTTTGTGTTGTATTGGGGTTGGGATGAAGGTTTAAATGGGTTTTGAATGGGTTAGAGGGAGCTGAGACGGTCTGTTGCAGAACTGGTTTTTCTGGGTTTACGCAGGTCCGCTGAGCGGAGGGGGGTCCGCTGAGCGGAGGTTCTTTTGCAGGAAATCTCTGTCTGGGTCCGCTGAGCGGAGGTTCTGTATTTTAGTTTGGTGATTCCCTGTCTGGGTCCGCTGAGCGGAGCTCAAGCGGACTGTGTGAAATTTTGTTTTTCCAAACTTTGTTTCGTTGTATCTTTTGAACCGTAGGTCGTTTCTACGCGCCGTTTGAAGTATTATGAGAACCCTTGAGTATGCTTTATGATAAAGAGGAGTGTGTTGGTGGTTGAATGATTTTTCATAAATGTATTTTGTGAAATGATATTTGCTAATCAAGTATGTTTTGACGGTATACGTGTGTTGTGTGAATATGAACGCCTGAGTGGCAATTTTGATGATGTATCCGTGTAGAATAATATAACCGGTGTGATGTAGATATGTGACCGAGTTATATTGTTGTTGTTGTTGTTATGTAATTGAGTCGTTTGTATGCACAGCATGACATTTCATTACGTTAATGGCGGAATGCTATTAACAGGTGGCCTGAATTGGCAATTATTACCAGTGGGAGCTTAATGCTCGGTAAAAAGGTGTATTTGCCCGAGTGGCAAGAGGTCATCAGTGGGGGCTAGATGCTCGATGACGGTTAGTCGTAGCTTACTGCTCGACAAAGGTGTATTTTCCTTAGGGAAAGAAGTCCCAGCATAATGCTCGGCAAGGTGTATTTGTCATAATGACAAGGAGGAGTTTTACTCCGGATTTGGTACCACATGCATACGCATAGTCGAGTCTCATTCATCATCTTCGGTCTTTATAATTTATGTTATCATTCATGTACCGCATTACTTATATATTGATTGTGGTTGACTTATTGGATTATCTTGTTATATGATTCTTAATGATATTGTGGGCATTACTATATTGATCATGCTTTCATTATGAATTGTATTCTCACCCTTCTGCCTTAATGTTACCTACTCGTGGATAATGTGCAGGTGATCCGCAGGTGTAGGTGCTCTCTTTGTAGTCGTCCGTTTTGGTGTCATCCGCTCATGATACGTAACACCTAGGGGGGGATCGAACACTTATTTTGTAGATAATGCTTATAGGATCCTTTTGATGTATATTTGATCCTTTAGATGCATTCGTATTATGTATTTTGAATACCTTCTCATGCGATGTATTTTGGAAGAATGTTGTGGATATTTTGTTTACCGACACATATATATAAGTATGAATACATTCAGGTGCTTATGTGTATCCGTCCTCTTTGATTATTTGTGTTACGCATCTTTTGCGAGTATGTTATGTTTGGTTATGTGGTTACTTAAGTGTAACGCCCTAATTGTTTTTATGAATTTAATTTTTATACTCTGATATTTGTACCTATATGCCTGGGTAGAATTGGGGTGTTACATCGTCGAAGTCTGTTCACATGCTGTAGTCGAAGGTCTGCAATGTTGTAGTAGAAATATGATCAAGTATGAAGTAGTCAAATGCTAGGATTGTTAGCATAGCTAGCATGTTGATTTGGGCCTGTTTGTTAAGCCCAATGGTTTAAGTTAGCTTGTTCTCTAAATTAGCTTGTGTAATAGGTATGTGTGTAAAAATTCATTAGTTTAGTGTGTTTAGTTTTATTATAAATAGCATACTAGTCTTTTATCAATTTACCCTGCAAATTCTAACTATGGTGGGAGAGGTTATTTGTTATTTTGTAACACTTATAATCTTATTTCAAAGAGAGAGTAAAAAATAACAGTTTATAATCAAGTTCATCGTGTTCTTCTTGCTTCCCTATTTCCTACCATTGTGGGTTTTTTGCCAAGAAAAAAAATTCATTATACTTTATTCTTGGCATTGATTTCACAACAATATGTAAATACAATTACCCATAATACATAATGCCTTAAACATTTTTGTAAAAGTGTGATGTCAAATATTTTATGCGTGTTTTCTTTATCAAACATACCATATCTAATTGAGTAATTAGTTGCTTCATTATTAATATTTAAGTTTCGAGACATGTTTTTCGTTAAGATCTTTTACTCTTACAAATTAAGTGTATAAATAAGAGATAAGATCTATGATATCAACAACTTCAGAGAAAAACCCAACGTGGTGGGTTTGAAATGTGTTGCCTATTTAAAAATTTTTTTGGATAGTTTTAAATGAATATCAAATCAATCAAAAATGTTTTGATATGTACATAAATACGGGAAAAAAGATTAACAGGCATTATTTATCATGGTTCATCCCTTAACTCAAAGATACGTCCATACCTTTCATATTGAGAGATTTTCACTATAGTCAAACTGCTTACAATATATATAACTAATTATTTTTTAATTCAAGTAAAGTTATTTTTAATTGTTTGGTATATGCCTTTTAAACCTTCACTTATTTATTAACTATCACAATTGTTATTTTTTTTATTTTAATATGATATATTTCCCCACTTGAGCCTTTTAGTTTAAAAAATATTATTATTAATCTATAAATTATTGGAAATTACCAAATATTCAATTGATTACTTATCTAACCAATAACATCATCAATTTTTTTCTTTATAAAAACATCTATATGAGTCTTTTTATTTTCTAAATCAAAATAAATATTATAAAAATACTAAAAGGAAATTGGAAAAACATAAATGTCATCTAAAAAAAGTAATATCCATAACCTTATAAAATGATAACAATATTAATATATGTATTTTATTTTTCTATTTTTGGTACCTAAATACTCACTTTATATTACATGTTTTTAGTTGTTTTATATAAAATAAAATCAAAGAAAGAGCTTTACCATTTACTATAATCCTATCATATTCAAGAGATTAGTCTCTGCTATCATGATATCTAATTTCTATAAAAAAAATCAAAACTTTTGTAAATGAAATGGATAAAATCAAAACTTTTTATTAATATATTTCCGTTAAGCAAATGAGACTAAACTTTCACAATTTAACGAATTAATTTTAAATTAAGAATAAGAAATATTTGTTTTCAATGCGAGACACTTTTGTATAAGAATACCTCAAATGGATTTATGAAAAGAAAAAAAAAGTATTAAATTTTTTTATTTTTTTTACTATATATTTGCAAAAAAACTTTCAAATTTTTCACTTATTTAACTTCTTTGATTAGTATATAAATTTCTTTAGTCAGTGTTAAATATATTACATATTTAAAAATTTTAAAAATGACCAATGCTTTAATTTAGTATAGTTTTAAATCCAAAATTTAAAACTTTATGTGTTAGACTTATATTTTTGATGTGTATAACTTTTCAATTATAACATTCGCAAATAATTTTTATAGTTGGTATTTTATAAATATTCATACATTGGAAATATATTTAAATTAAATTAAACTTTTTTTAATGGATTAGGATGAAATGAAATGAAGGTGTCAATCTTATTATTATGACACCTTTAATAACTCTTCATTGCATATCAGTATAATAAAACCAACCGTTAAATTGAAAGATATTATCATATTACGCATGTCTATAAAATTTAAAATTTAACATCAATCCGGAATCATTTAAGTTGTTAATGAGATGCATAAAAATTAACGTCTTACAAAGTTAAGATGCATAAAATTCATCATTGAATTGATATTTAATATCTTATATATCATGTTTAGAAAATTTAACATAAATTGAAGTTCATTTGACATCTCAATAAAATGCATAAAATTAACGACTTACAAAACTTCTTTAAAAACATTAATTTTGATCATTCTCTTTCACATATTAAATAAATTCTATCTGATGTAAAATTTTATAGACGTGATCTATATGATAATAGCTATCAATCTAATGCTGAATTTACTTATACGAATATGTGGTAAAGAGTTATATTAGAATATAAAAATATTTATTATATGATAAAAGACAAGATATAAAAGATATAAAACAGCACGAAAGATATGATTTTGAGGAAAATTCATTTTAATTGATTTTGAGTTTAAAAAAAAATCAAACTTTAAAAGAAAGAAACGAGACGAATAATTGAGACACTAACACTCATTTTTAAATTGTTCACTTAATAATTTTGATGAGTTGATTTTAATAATTAAAAATATTATTTATCAATTAATACACTGATATTTTAATTTGTATTTTATTATTTAAAATTTTTTAAATATATATTTACAAAATTTTAAAATTATTTTATTTTATCATTTATTATATATGCTAATGTTAAATTCGAAACAAGTCAATAGTTCTAAAAAATAACAATTTTAATTAAAAAGATTATTTTAACGCGGATATGGACAAAAGACGGAATTTGAGTTCAACTATTCATCGTCATCTGAATTTGAGGCAGAGAAGATATATTTATTAGAGACTATGGTGTTTGGACGGAAACAATAAAAATCAACCCGTTCCACCTTGTTTGATGACACATAAGTATATGATAATTTAATCTCGAATCTTATCACATTTTCTCAGTAGTTGAAATCATTACTCTGAATTTGACTTAGATTAAAAATTATTATAATAAAATAAGAAAATAAATTACTTATTTTTAATAAAATATAAAAAATGTATATATAGTAAAAATTTAATAAATAAATTGGTATAAAATAAAAGAAATAAATTTAATAATTATTTTATTAAAATAAACTATTAAAAACTTCACAATGTTATAAATAATTAATTATATAAATTTGATTCTCCTAAATAATTAAATATAATTTCTTTGCAAGGCCAATTTTATAATTTACATATACTATATATTAATCTAACATATATAGTATAATCACTTCATGATTTTTCTATAAAAATGACTCTTTTTTTTTATTTTAGCAGTATTTGTGGATATTTTATAGAATTATATCAATATTACTTTGTAAGTTTTTTTATTATCTAATGTTACTTTTTATATATTAATATATAATTTCATAAAAACTTATGCAAGTATTTAAAAATAATAAGTTTATCATTTAAGTATGAAATATATTTTTCATGTCACACATGTACCAAAATTATGACATGTTAATATAATATATTATCACTAGTAATTGTTACCGTGCATTGCAAGGAAAGTAAATTATTTCAATGACGAATTAATATAAAATTAAAATATAATAAGTTATTAGATGTCTAAATTACTTTTTGTAATAATTTAGTAAATAACCCAAAATATAGTATCAAATAAATATAGTTATTATCTTCAAAAGATTGATGATTAAAAAAGTTAAAGAAAAATAAACACGTGAGTTATATTCATATTACATAACATATTGAAAGAATAAAATATAAACTTATTTGTTGTTTCATAACCATGCAATAAATGAAAAAAATTTCATAATTTTTTTCTTTCTTATGTTTGATTAATTAAAATAATAATTATTATAAAAAACACGTGAAACCAAATAATTCATCCATAACAACACATTTTGTAGTAAGAAAATCAATAGTAGGTTTAATCCCCCTATTTTAAATTCAAATAGCGTTACAATGTTAGTCCCTCTTTTATATATTTTTATAGAAAATAGATGAGATTTTTTTTTCTATAACTTATATTTTTATCTATAAAATTTAATACTAAATTTATATACGATGATTTGTTATATTTTACTAATAATTTTTCATTTAAAAAAGCAAAAACATCGTTAATTTTAAATGGAAAAATATGAGAGGGGGACAAAAACTGTTTAAATCTAAAATAAGGAAACTAAAATTGTTTAAATTTAAAATAGAAAAACAATTTCGTGAATCAAAGAAAATAGAGAGATCAAAACTATAATTAAGCAAAAAATATTTTATTAATTAAAACAAAAAAATCATAGTTAGTAGGATAAATAAATAAAACAATAGTTATTAGTGGAATATATAATATTAAATAAATAAATTTAAAAAATTATAAAAATAGGTAGTTAGTGGGATAACTAATAGTAAATAAATAAATAATATAAAAATGGCTAGTTAATGGAATATATATATATATATATATATATATATATATATATATATATATATATATATATATATATATATATATATATATATATATATATATATATATATATATATATATATATATATATATATATATATATATATATATATATATATATATACATATATAATAAATTATAAAATTAATATAATTTTTGCGACAAAGTTGCTAAATGACCTAACAAATTATATATATAAGATTTTTTGTTTGAAGTGTGCGTCAGCTATAACATATCAACTATATAACTAATTTATTCAAAGATTAAATATATTTTTTTTCTATAAATAACTCATCATTTAATATTGGGTTAATAGTAATTTACCCTCTATAATATGAGCGTGTTTTGATTTATCCTCACTATTGCCAATGGCAACAGTTTTGGCAACGGTTATTTTAAAAAAAGTTTTGCCAAAAGGTAGGTAGGGGAAACTGAGGGGCAACAGTTTTTTTTGCTACAAACCTCCATAAATCTCTAAATTCTTTAGACATTTCATCAAACAGCTTCTAAGCTTCAAGAATGTTACACTTGAGCATCAAGAACAAATGAGGATCTTGCTATTTCAACTCTGCTGCATTAATCAATGATCTTGATCCAAGTAAGTTTTTTTTTAATAGGCAATGGATTGATAATCGGAGTAAAAGGGATACTCCACCCACAATACAAAAAGGAAAACTCCTACGTCTCAAAACACGAGATCGGAAGGATATTCCAATGATAAAAGTTACAAGAGTTTACTCTAATATAAAAAGAATTTAGCCATCTCCAAGCTTTGTCAACGATCTCCGACCAACATTGAAGGAAGCTAAAGTTTTCACCTTTGAAAACAACGGCATTCCTAGACAACCAAAGATACCAAACCGTTGAAAGCCACACCACCGCCCCAATGACTCTAGTGTTTACACACCTAATCTTATCACAATTATGGAAAAAATTTACAAAATCCTCCATAGTCAAAGATGTTGAAACTCCAACCCAATCATAAACTTTCTTCCAAATTCTATTAGTCACTACACAATCAACAAATAAGTGCCGGTAAGTCTCATCCTCCGTTAAGCAAAGAACACATCGAGCATCGTTGCCCTCACTCAAAATGCCCCTATCAATCAAGAGATCTTTGGTTGCAAGTCTATTAATAATGCAACGCCAACCAAAGAAAAGAATCTTCGAAGGAACTTTGATTTTCCAAAGTTGAGATAAAGCTCTAACCGTGAAGCTTTCTAGCGGCGGACTAGAAAGTTTTTCTTTAAAAAGCTTATAACAAGAACTCACCGAAAAAAACTCCACTAGGCTCCTTTCTCCACCCGAAAGAATCAGCCCCACCACGCTGAACATACAGCTGCCGCTGCTGCAGCTCCGTCAATAAATCGGACAGAAGCGCTGCCAGCCGAGTGGCTTCTGGCCCGTCACCCCTTTCAGCCGTATCTGCATCAACTTCAGCAGCAGGGAGAACCATCTTTTGCAGCTGCCAGTGCCAAGTTTCAGAAGTGACAACCTCCTCGGTGCTGCCATCCAATCCATTGATCATACAACCTGCAAAAGAGACTACAGCATGATGGTTTTCGGCATAACGGAAAAGCTCCGGAAACGCCTCCATAAGAGTTTGAGGGCCGGTCCAGCAAGCATACCAAAATGGTATGTCATTACCGCTCCGAACCTTGCACTCTACAGCCCCTGCAAAATGATTGTTTTCTAACTTCTCGTAGTTGTCCGAAATTAAGATGTCCCTCCACCAAATTGAGTCCTTTTTCCCCACCACCAAAACATCCCCTATTAAAACCTTCGCCTTCACATTACCATATCAAGTAAGTAATATATGATATATCTTCTCTTTGATCAATAGGCTATGACTCTTGCAAGTTTGAGTTTATCCCTTGAATGAATTTTGGAGTAAATTATTTCCTCAAAGTGAAGACAATAATGAAGTCAATGAAATTTTCTTCCAGTGTCTCACAAATTGATGTTGTATTATATCCTGATATGAAAGTTTAGACGAACCCATATTCCTTATTTTAGATCTGCAACTTTTTTCCAATGTCTTTTCCCTACAACAATAAATAATGTATTTTCCTTACCAAAATGATTATCGGCAACAATAGTAACAACTCAACAAAAAAGAAACACAGTGATGTGACATCAATGATAAAGAGATAATAACCATGAGTGTGTAGACTAGAATATTAAAATAAATATTTGCTTTCAAGAATAGTGGGTTTCATCGAGGAGAACTTGAGGAAGATGATGTTTATGTTTTAAAAAAATTGTTGAGCAAGCAGAAGAGCCATGTGTTTGATTAATTTGTATGCGAATTAAGACAATTTTGATCAAACACGCCATGTGTTTGATGATATGCCTTAAAGAAAAGTAGGGCAAATAGACAAAAGGAGTCAAAATTGGAGACAGAAACTTAGGAGGATCTTTTTGTTAAGAAAATTTTATAGAAATTAATATTGAATGTTGATTTATTTATAAAGATTTCTGACATATTTAACTCTTTATTCAACTTTGTTTCACATATTGCTATAACATATCAACTTTATTATAATCAACTGCAATCTATTTTTTCTAATTTACTCTCAACTATTCATTATAACTACGAAAATCAACTACAACCACCTTTTTTTTTTAATTTACCCTCAACTATTCAAATCATTTACACTACAAAAAGGTCAAATGATATTTAAGAAATATACCAATTTAATCAGAACCTAACCCCTTGAAACGCCTTTCAAGGTTGAGAGCTTTTTGCTCTTTTCAAATGAGTAATCGTAATTATATGAACTTTCTTTTTATAAACTGAGGGGTCAAATCTGACTCAGTCAAACAATAGCAAAAATAATAGATATTCCAAACAGAATATAACTATTACAACAATGGTTTACAAGAGGTAAAAATATTCACAACACAGACACTGTCTAGCGAACCTAATTACATTACAGGAACAAAACTAGATAGCAAAAGAAAAGGTGTTGCGTAGATCTTTACAAGCATTAATATGGTGAATGAATCGGCCGCCAACACGAACCAATTCCCTGTGATAAAACACAGCAAACATAGATGCTCTTTCAAGCTAAATAAATCTTTATCACCGAGAACTATAACTAGTCACAACAAGGCATCAACAAGGTTGTGAAACATAACAAAATCGTTGTTGTGGTAGCATCAATCCAAACACTTTGATAACTGCAGATTTCAACAAATCTGAGCCAAATCAGAAATCAAAAGTAAGACACACAGCAATTCAAGTAATGTTTAAATAGACTAACAAATTAAAATATCAATGAGACTAAATACTTATTTCCATTTACTTATTTAAGTTTACTTATTAATATAAATTTTACAATAGTATTTGTTTAAAAGAACTTATGAAAACAACAGATGACATTATTCATAAGCTTTTTTCAGCTTATCTTCGTAAGTTCTTCAAAATAACAAGATTTATTTTTATATTTTATTTCAAAGTACAATTAAAATATAATGATAATGATATATTTATTTTATTTATTTAAATAGGTCGATTTTATAGATTTAAAAGATTTTTTATGGTCTGTGATCAAATATTTTTAACTAAATGAGTTTATAAAAGAATTTAAATTTTTTCTATTTAAAAAAAATCAAACCGTAGACTCTTATTAGTGAGCCTGGCTTATTTCCACCCTTAATTCTCAACCATTGATCCATGCAAAATCCCAAGAGCACCATATAAGTACATTTAATTTTTTTGTGATATGACACTCACACACAAAAGAGCCTTCCCTAATAACCGCTTTTTTCCATATATTATATGCTTCCTATTACTATTGCATTCGATCGCTCACGTAGAAGAAATGAAAGCTAAGTATCATAGGATTGCTTAAAATATGGCAAGAC
The DNA here is from genome assembly GCF_029867415.1 of Vicia villosa. Lineage (NCBI taxonomy): Eukaryota > Viridiplantae > Streptophyta > Magnoliopsida > Fabales > Fabaceae > Vicia > Vicia villosa. Next base: position 854,383 of record NW_026705241.1, on the reverse strand, counting down.
ACTTAATCATGAGTCATGCTATCTTGTTTTATTTAATTAAATTAATATTTTACGTTTTTGTTCAAGAGAATTAATCTTGATATTGCCACATGTATCTTTAGTTAATTTCATTATATTTTACTTACGGACAATACGTAGGTAAATTTTTTATGTGTGGTTCTTACTATTTTCCAATTAAAATATGACAAGTGTATGATTTCTTCTTACACATATGCAATTTTTTCTTATTTTTACTCACTAAATAATATTTAAGTATGTTTGTCATATTTTCATTGGAACATAGTAAGAACCACGCCTAAAGAATTATACCTAAGTTTTGTCCTATACTTATTCCGACTAAAATAATATAAACATTTTCTTTAAAAAATATATATACAAACATTATTAGAATATAATAATGGCTATGATAAAAGACAAGATAAAATAGTATAAAAGAATTTAACAGGGATTTAATTTTAACTTAACTGAATTTAAGTTTGAGTTTCTTCGATTTCAAAATATGAGAATGAGACCGACAATTGAGATACTAACGCTAATTCTCATAATTTAGATGATTTGTTTTTAATAAATTTGAGTATTATTTATTTGTTAACAGATTGTTATTTTGATTTTGATTTTATTATTTGAAAATTTTAAAATATATGTTTAGACATTTTCAAAATTAAAATTATTTTACTTTACTATTTGTATATTAATGTTTGTTTGAGTTCAAAACAAGTCGGGAATTCGGGAAAATGAATTATTTCAATTATAAAAATTAATTTTAATGAGGAGATTGTTAAAAGAAATTTCATAATTCAAGTCCTTTAATCAATTATCACATGTGATTCTAAGTTCTAACATTTAGCTTCAAGAGCCAGGTTCGATCCTCCAAACACCTAGTCTGCAACATTAATTTTGTCTCCATTGAAATCCCTATAAACCTATTCGTCTTTGATGCGAAGAATTATGACAAATGGTGCAAACAAATGAAGATGTTGTTTAGCTACCAAGATGTGTCATACCCCAAAATTTGCCCTCCTATATTCAATCAAGGTTTCCTCATCTCATCTCCAATAACTCAAGGCTCATAACTTGAGCATAGAAGCCCTAATTGAGGTGAAACCAAAAGGAGGTTTTTAAGGACTCTCTGAGTTTTCCAAAGAGTCATGGAACATGGTTATAAGGCAAATAATGAGGGAGAAACAATGCGCACAAGTTGGTCGATTTTCAAGAGATACATGAAACCCTAAGTGCACAACTTTGCATTCTTTGATTTGGTAAGCCTAAGATTTTGATTCCAAACAATCTTATGACCTAAAAGGGAGTATGTAAAGCCATTCATTTATTTTTGTAGATTTTATTCATATTTATTTGGATTTTATGCAAATAAAAACTAGATAAATTAGTTAAAATTATAAAAATATTTGAATTAATTTGCATGGCTTGATTACTAATCCTATATGGGCCCATATAACATCATCAAATAGCAAAGGTATCACTTGCATGGTTCATGAAGGAAAATTACCAAACTTAGAAAGAATTAAGCTTTTTTTTTATCAAAATTGCACTCTCTCTAAAAACCTAAGGGGAAAGCCCAATGATAACCCTAATAAGATCATATATATGCTAAAAAGAGGCTGGAGAGAAGGGGGGACGAAAAATCAGGGGAGGAAGCAAAGGTTCACGTTGCAAAAGCTTAACCAAAACTAGGGCATAATGAAGGATCTTGAGCAGCAAATTTGAACTCCTTTCAAGGGTTCCATCGTCGCCTACAAGCTCCCAGGGACGTACCTCAATCGTTCCTGAAGTCAATAGCGTCCCATACCGTCCCCTCTAAGGGCCACCGGTTTGTAAATATTCTTCATATTCAATTTTTGTTTTCATGTCGTTTAAATGGATTTAATATGCACACATGTGATCATAGTCATGTTAGGGACCACTTAGAGTCGTTTTCTTGGAGCTTTAACGTAGGAATAGAGGGCCGCCATTGTTAAAGCACCAACTTGGTGTTGCTTCGTTTTCATGGTTCTAGATGTTTTTAGGAGAAACTGATCATACCAACGAGTCCGCAGCATCGACTTTAGTCGATCTGAGTTTTTTTTTGCTTTTCGTTGAGGCGTTTTACACAGGTGCAGCGCTTATGGCCGGCCGGAGAAGACAACTGGCGTAGCACCGGTGCGGCAGCTCTGTGTATTCAACAGTGCATGATTACACGCGTGGCAACGTGTCAATTTCTGATTGGTCGGTCAGCTTTTCCTCTTCTCCTTCCACGCGCAACTCCCATTGGACGGTCAAACATGGAATGCTCTCTCTCTCTCCTTCTTTAATTGGCGCGTCAGCATACCATGGGTCCCACGCAGGCTATTTCTTTGACTCTTCCCATTTAATAACAGTTTTTATATTTATTTATTGGTTTTTGTCTAACTAACAACAAAAGCATGTGACACAAATGGCTAAAGAGAGAGAGAGGCGTAACCATGGTGTGTGCGGTTCGATCCCTTGCCAAAGCAATATTTTTTCAATTAAATCAAATACTGGATTCAGTGTTATGCCTTCATATGCATCCACCACGCACCCTCAGTTAACCACCATCAGATCTCCTCTGATCCAGATCTAACGTACGCAGGGCTGAGGGTTTACCATGCATTCTCAAGGACTCTCCACACTGGAGTATTGCCAGGTTTCTTTGTATATATATTCATTTTATTATTTATTTTGTTTTATTATTGATATAGATTAAACACTAGATAAATAGGTTTAAATAATTAATTTATTCTAATTAGGATTAGGATCCTATAAAATAGGATTAGGCTAATAATTAACGTTAGGTTTATCTCTCGATTATTCGATATCTCGATTAACTTATTTAATTAATTTTAATCAAATTCTAATTAATACCAAGTCACAAAAAACCCTATAAAGGCGTAAGTATTAGGGTTTGCCCAATCCCACTGCCATTTGGCAAAACATTAACCCTTAATTAATTCTCTCCTCGACCCGACTAAATCTATTAGTCGCATTAGACGAGAGATAAAAATAATAAAAACAATCAATTCTAACATCCCCTTTAACGGATAAATGGCGGATGGATATCTATTTCATCCCGCCTTCGAATTAGTCGACTCTCTATGTCGTACTGACCAAATATCTGAATAAAGCAATTTAATTAAAATCTAAAACACATTTAATTTGCTTCCCGCGACGATCAATCTATCGATATGAGTAACCAGCAATGCCCTTTAATCCGTTAGCGATACTGACCAAATCTATTGGTCATCGCATCTAACGGTGTCATATCAAACCAGGGTTGTATGCCCAAACACTTAAAACACATCAAACCACAAACCACATATTTTCATCTCTTCAATACTGCGAAACTACGCAGGTAATTCAAAATACCTTTTCAAAACTGTGAAATGGTAATTCAAAATACCGTCAACTATTCAAACTCTAATTCTAAGTCGTACAACCTTGTGCCCGAACTACGTTGACTCTGATTCTCCCTAAGGAGATACGTAGGCACTTGGATAACCAAGGCGAGTCCCCCTCCCTAAAATCTCAATTTTTCCCCTATTCAATTCCTTAGCTATTAACCTTAACTTTTAGCCATAAAACTTGACCCTTAGATTCAAAGCCAATAGGAAAGGGTTGTGGGTGCCTAACACCTTCCCTCGACCTGATTATAATAACTTACCCCGAATCTCATATCTGCGTAGGGTTTCCTATTCGCCCTTCAGAATAGGTGGCGACTCTAAATACCTTAATTTTTAGGGCAGGTTGCTACAGCTGGCGACTTCACTGGGGACAAATCATCAATGGTGAATTATTATGCTCCTAAGGCTTGGCAGGGTTTAGGTTTGATAAACGGTTTAGGTTTTTGGCGAAATTTTTAGGGTTTGGCTAATTCGCCATTTTTAGGGTTTGATTTAGGGTTATGTTTTTTTTTTTTTAAAAAAATAATATTAATTTCGGTTTTATTTATTTATTTAATTTTTATTATTATTTTCCTAAATATTAATTGCTTATGTTAATACATTTGCATTAAATGTTTAAATGTATATTAATATATTTGCACTGCTGGGATTATAAAACTGTTGTTAAACCTAAGCGTGGGAATTATAATAATGACCAGAGGGGAATTACATCGCCTACGAGTCTTATTATAATTCCACTCAGAGTGGGTTAAATATTCGGAAAGGTATGATATGAGGCTCGACCTTGTTGAGGGCTGGACTGGGTATTTAGCTGATCTCTCTGGGAACCTACCCCTAAAACTCGAACCTCATGGATAAAATAAGTTGTTCTAAAATCCAAAGAGACAAAAAGTCTCGGCGGCTACGAACGACCCCATGAGACCTTCTAGAACATACTAATGGGAAGGGTAGGCACCCTAAGCCGTTACGTCGAACCTATGAACCTAGGGCTTATGTGCTTACGTGCTTATTATATATGCAATTTATGTACTGCGAATGTCTTGCGTTTAATTTTTGCAGGTATTCCTACGTGTTCCATGGCCTGCAAGAACTTCATCTCTAAGACCATGTCCCTCCCACGAAGGACACCTCCATTTACGCACGTTGATTGGCTTCTCGATGGCCATGAGACCTAGTGACTGTCATGAACAGTCACTCCGCGCCTGCATCTACGCACTCCCTAGCCTGTAGGGACTTTCCTTATATGTCTTTGTAATCTTACAACTATGCGTCCTTCCCACGAAGGACATCTTCGTTTACGCACGTCGATTGGCCTCTCGATGGCCATGCGATTCGGTGACTGTCTCGAACGGTCACTCCGTGTCTACGTCTACGCATCCCTAACCTGTAGGGATTTTCTTCTTATACCTTTGTATTCTTACAACTACGTGTCCTTCCCACGAAGGACATCTTCGTTTACGCACGTCGATTGGCCTCTCGATGGCCATGCGATTCAGTGACTGTCTTGAACGGTCACCCCGTGCTTACATCTACGTGTCCCCTAGCCTGTAGGGATTCTATTTCTAAAAAAAAAAACACATCCCTCATACGAAGGACAACTTCATTAGCATGCGTTTGATTGGCCTCTCGATGGCTATGAGATCTAGTGACTGTCCTGAACGGTCACTCCATGCTTGTTTCTGCACACCCTGTAACTTGTAGGGTTCGGATTCCCATCTCCACGTCTTTCATCCCTAGCCTGTAGGGATTTCACTTCATTCGATATCATCCTTAGATAGGTTATGTTCTGCATAGAGAACCTTCCCACGAGGGACAACTTTATTGGTACACGTCGATTGGCCTCTCGATGGCCATGAGATTTGGTGACTGTCTTGAACGCTCACCAGCCGCTACCTTCTACATACTCCCTAATCTAAGGGATTTCCATTGGCGTGTCATAACATCTATCTTGCAAGGATTTCACTAGGGTCTAATGTCGCCTCTAAAGGCTATCCCTAGGATTATACGTCACACATCTACATTGCATACAAGGAGTTACAACACAAGGAGTCTCTCGCATACACATGCATTTGCATTTTCATGCATTCATACATTTACATTTGCATATTTATCTTCGCCCACATCCATACTTACCGTGCTAGCCGGTTTCCCAAAAGTCCCGAAGAAGACCAAAAAGGATCATAAACTATGTAGAAAGGAGGATCAATTATTGGGAGTGAGCCTGGTCCTACAAAGGAAAGAGAGGATGCCTTTCACCATGCCAGTTACATGTCCATGCCTTGTCGTAACAGGATTGTAAATGCAACTGAGGTCATCGTCGAGCAAGGATTAGTTCAACAAAGAAGTTTCCTCATAGATACACTCAAGATGTATCTAGTCATTAAGGGGTTCATCTTAGAACATATCAAACTTACATGGAAGCTCTACGATAACTTGGGGGCAAGGGTCAGTCCAACTGGGGCTATACCCTGAACGAGGATGCCTATTTACAGTGGAGGAAAAGCAACATATGTTAACTCCCCATCAAGGGTTAAAAGGGTCATAGGTGTTCTTTGTCAATTTACAAACGCTGAAGGTTGCAAACGGTGTGATACTATCCTTAGGAAAAGCAAAAGAGGTTCAGTCAAAGGAAACTCATGAAGTTCCGATACGACGAAAACCCGCCGCTAACAATTTATTTCAGACAGGTTTGACGTGCCCAAGGAGAATTCGAGGTTACCCTTTACTTCTACAAGTCTATGAACTAAGGAGTAAAACAAGGTCAACGGATTTACAAAGGAGATTACCCCTAGGATCAATAGGTTTTGCCACGCTCAAAATTTCAATCCCTACGATCGCTAAGTGTTACTCAAGATAAAAGTTGTACCTTCGGATTAGCAATTCTAATGGGATGACTATACAGGTTTTGGAATCGATTCATTCGCACGCTTCTATTCTATTCTATTTCAAATTTAGGGTTATTAACAAACTTAAGGGAGAATGACGAATACAAATAACTAAATCTCGCTAAACATATGCTTTCAAGGTAAGACCGAGCCGAGGATGTACAGGCATTGTTTCAATTCCCAAACAGTGGAGATATAAGGATGTTAATCCCTCGTCACCCCCTCGAGCCAGGAGTTGGAGTTTGTTTATACTTTTCAATTAAACCTTGATTTCAACCAGGGGCAGGGTAGATTTCAATTAATTCAATGGTGTATTTTGGTTGTCAAGAGAATCAATCAATCCAAGCAAAGGTTCAAGCATATCTTCGTCCTCGCATTCATCCAAGATTGAGGAAGCAATGGAGATAACATTTACAACATCTTCTTCCTCAATACATCATTCAAGATCGAGGACGTATCAAAGGCGAAGCTTACAAATAAAGTTCAACATGGCAGTCACAACATTCAAAATCCAAGGAGTATTCAAAACAAAAAAAGGAGAAAAAACGCCCGCTAAGTCAAAATGGAAAACAAAATGACTTAGGCAAAAATTAGGGCATCCCGATGGATCAAACTCAAAGGAATTGGTTCATGCAAAAATAAGGGATAAAAACAAAGGTGAAATACAAAGGATAAACTTGTGACTGCTAAATCATCGAAGCTTCTCATCAATGCTTGGATCTCTACGATAGTTTTTCATCAGTGCTTGAATCTCTACTAAGTCTTCTGCTCAACATCAAAACTGAAGCGATTCTCTTGCAAACAAAACACATTCATTGGATTAGGCGAATTTTAAGGATTTGGAGAACATCAAGGGGAAAGGGTTGGGTTAAATAAATTTTGAGCCTTATATCCATTGTTTCTTAAAACCGTGAACCAGGCCAAATTACAACATTCAAAAAGTCCTAATTGAGGCAAGGTTAACTACGAAAGCATATTAAGCAGGATTTTGTTATACGGACTCCTATGTTTGTTAAAACTATTTCTAAACCACTGCGCTTCTTCAAACATTCATTTCTAAATCATCCCGTCCTAATTCATAACGGACTACGATTTCAAAACTGTATTGGAGTTACTTCTCAAATGGTACAACGTCATCTGCGAGTATACACTTAGCATCGAGGAGATCTCGAAATGGGTTAATCAAAGGTGATCCTTTCTAATAAAGACTCTGGAATGGGGGAACCACATCTAGGGGGTTCTCCTAAACAGGGGCAAACTTTCAAGGATTGCAGGGGCATACAACCAAAGATCCTATTTACTAGGGGGCATTCTTCCTAAGGTTCAATCGACTTAGGGGCACATCTCGAAGCAATAACCAACAGGGGCATGTCAAACATGGGAAGAATTCAAATACAAAGGATAGAATGCTATGGATAGTCCTCCATATCCTGGAGATCAAGGGCATACCCTTCAATCTAAGAGGCGAAGCATACGATAGAGCCAAACTGGGGCAATGGATATCAAGTCCATAAGGCGCACGACATAAGGAAAAGGCGTTCTCACACTTTACAACCTCGGACACATCTTTCTCCTAACTACGATCTGCAAAATTTAAAAAAAAAATAGGGATTGGGAAGTCGAGCTAGCATCACACCCCACCTTATCAAACAAACCTACAATTCCAGCGAGCTATATACGCTTTGGTCATTGGAGTATCATGCAAATACATATAAATCATGCATTACATACATTGGTTGATACATTACACTATACATTTTTAAGCAGTCTTCTTTAAGACAAACCTTACGATCCTTTCTAGGAACCTTTTCGAACAGTCTTCTTTAAGACAAACCCTACGATCCTTTCTAGGAAGCTTTCTTCTTTAAGACAAACCCTACGATCCTTTCTAGGAAGCTTTTTTCTTTAAGACAAGTCTCACGATCCTTTCTAGGAGCCTCCTCAAGCAGTCTTATTCAAGACGAATTGTCATCCTTTCCAGGAACCTCTTCAGGTAGTCTTATTTAAGACATTATTTTTCTAAGAACCTCTCCAGGTAATTTTTTTAAGACATCTTTCAGCCTTTTCAGGTAGTCTTCTCTAAGACAAATCGCACGATCCTTTCTAGGAATCTTCTTAGGTGGTCTTCTTTAAGACAAATCGTCATCTCCAAGAACCTTTTAGGGTAGTCTTCTTTAAGACAGTCCTTTTCTAAGAACTTTTCTAAGTAGTCTTCTCTAAGACAATCATCGTTATTTCCAAGAACCTTTTTAGGTAGTCTTCTTCTGGACATTCTTTTTCTAAGTACCTTTTTAGGTAACCTTCTTTAAAACAATTTGTCATCCTTTTCAGGAACCTCTTCAGGTGGTCTTCTTTAAGACATTCTACGAACCTTTCTGGGTGGTCTTTTCTAAGACATTCACTGTCCTCTCCAAGAACCTCTTTAGGTAGTCTTTGTAAAACATTTTCAGCCTTTTCAGGTGGTCTTCTTCAAGACAAATTTATATCTATTCTAAGAACCTTTCCAGGTAGTCTTCTTTAAGACAAATTTCTATCCATTCTAAGAACCTATTCAGGTAGTCTTCTTCAAGACAAATTTTCATATCCATGCTAAAAACCTTTTCAGGTAGTCTTATAGAAGACATTATTTCGTTCCACTCATTACATCAATCAACACATGCATAAGCATTGTCCCATACATCAAAACATCCCAATTCAAAACTCTGGTGTTAAAGCTATACTATCCACCTGCTTCCCGGTAACCCTACCGATAATAGTAACCATACTGTTGGTGTACTTCCAATCACCTGATTGACGCTTTCCGGTAACCTTACCGATGACAGTAACCTTACTGTTGGTGTATTCCCAATCACCTGATTGATGCTTCCGGTAACCTTACCGATGACAGTAATCTTACTGTTGGCTTATTTCCGATCACCTGATTGATGCTTTCGGTAATCTTACCGATGATAGCGACCCCGCTGTTCATTTCACTCATAAAGCATACATACGCATTAGCATATACACATCATCTAGCGCATTCATATACTACAAAAGTCAGTTTCCGACCCTCGGGTCGTAAGTTTCCAACCCTCGTGTTGTGATAGGGGTGTTTTCCGACCCTCGAGTCGTGAGTTTCTGACCCTCGAGTCGTGAGTCTCCAAACAGGTGAATCTTTTTCATGCAGGTACGCTTGTCAGAACCATGGAAGGTAATTCCTATGGTTCAGGTAAACTTGTCAGAACAAGGGCAAGTGACTCCTAATGGTGCAGGTGAGTTTGCGATAACCCTCGCAAATGATCCTAATGGTGCAGGTGAGTTTGCGATAACCCTCGCAAATGATCCTAATGGTGCAGGTGAGTTTGCTATAACCCTAGCAAATAATCCTAATGGTGCAGGTGAGTTTGCTATAACCCTAGCAAATAATCCTAATGGTGCAGGTGAGTTTGCTATAATCATAGCAAATGATCCTATTGGTGCAGGGATTTATTTTCCCATATCAGGATTTTCTACACGGAGTTATCAATACATTTCAACCACATAGTGGTCATTCTACAATCAAATGAATATTATCAGTCCTTTTCAGGAACCTTTCCAGGCAGTCTTCTTTAAGACATATTCCATCCTTTTCAGGAGCCTTTCCAGGCAGTCTTCTTTAAGACGTATTCAATCCTTTCTAGGAGCTTTTCCAGGCAAACAGGGTGTTACAAAGGATCTACAAAAGGGTTTCTCAATTGGGTTTCTTATCACGTTAGTCCCTCGGCAGTGATATCTTTCAAAACATCATCAATAACATGCAAAGGTTTTATCTTTCTTTTCAGAATTACTAACATACTTCAACTAACATAACTAACAATTATGCATCATTCAACTAGCATACCTCATTCATACATAACGCATATACATACATAGCTCTCATTTATTTTGAGAAGCTCGTTGCATCATACATCGCATGCATCATAACATTGCATAAAATTCAGGTTACCTTTTCAGGCCATGCTACAACCAAAGCAACTGGTTCCTTTCGAAAGCATATGCTTCACAATCAAAAAGGGGTATTTACCCTGGGTGGCATCTTTAAGCCCATCTCCCACGGAACTTTTTCCTGACACACGCAAATTTCAGGGCATCTCAGTGTCCAATCATCTTCCACCTTTAGATCACGATAGGCAGACGTGCCTATCCGATTCTTCAGGTTTAAGAGGATTGAACAGGGGCAGCTGTCATACCCCAAAATTTGCCCTCCTATATTCAATCAAGGTTTCCTCATCTCATCTCCAATAACTCAAGGCTCATAACTTGAGCATAGAAGCCCTAATTGAGGTGAAACCAAAAGGAAGTTTTTAAGGACTCTCTGAGTTTTCCAAAGAGTCATGGAACATGGTTATAAGGCAAATAATGAGGGAGAAACAATGCGCACAAGTTGGTCGATTTTCAAGAGATACATGAAATCCTAAGTGCACAACTTTGCATTCTTTGATTTGGTAAGCCTAAGATTTTGATTCCAAACAATCTTATGACCTAAAAGGGAGTATGTAAAGCCATTCATTTATTTTTGTAGATTTTATTCATATTTATTTGGATTTTATGCAAATAAAAACTAGATAAATTAGTTAAAATTATAAAAATATTTGAATTAATTTGCATGGCTTGATTACTAATCCTATATGGGCCCATATAACATCATCAAATAGCAAAGGTATCACTTGCATGGTCCATGAAGGAAAATTACCAAACTTAGAAAGAATTAAGCTTATTTTTTTATCAAAATTGCACTCTCTCTAAAAACCTAAGGGGCAAGCCCAATGATAACCCTAATAAGATCATATATATGCTAAAAAGAGGCTGGAGAGAAGGGGGGACGAAAAATCAGGGGAGGAAGCAAAGGTTCACGTTGCAAAAGCTTAACCAAAACTAGGGCATAACGAAGGATCTTGAGCAGCAAATTTGAACTCCTTTCAAGGGTTCCATCGTCGCCTACAAGCTCCCAGGGACGTACCTCAATCGTTCCTGAAGTCAATAGCGTCCCATACCGTCCCCTCTAAGGGCCACCGGTTTGTAAATATTCTTCATATTCAATTTTTGTTTTCATGTCGTTTAAATGGATTTAATATGCACACATGTGATCATAGTCATGTTAGGGACCACTTAGAGTCGTTTTCTTGGAGCTTTAACGTAGGAATAGAGGGTCGCCATTGTTAAAGCACCAACTTGGTGTTGCTTCGTTTTCATGGTTCTAGATGTTTTCAGGGGAAACTGATCGTACCAACGAGTCCGCAGCATCGACTTTAGTCGATCTGAGTTTTTTTTTGCTTTTCGTTGAGGCGTTTTACGCAGGTGCAGCGCTTATGGCCGGCCGGAGAAGACAACCGGCGTAGCATCGGTGCGGCAGCTCTGTGTATTCAACAATGCATGATTACACGCGTGGCAACGTATCAATTTCTGATTGGCCGGTCAGCTTTTCCTCTTCTCTCTCCTTCCACGCGCAACTCCCATTGGACGGTCAAACATGGAATGCTCTCTCTCTCCTTCTTTAATTGGCGCGTCAGCATACCATGGGTCCCACGCAGGCTATTTCTTTGACTCTTCCCATTTAATAACAGTTTTTATATTTATTTATTGGTTTCTGTCTAACTAACAACAAAAGCATGTGACACAAATGGTTAAAGAGAGAGAGAGAGAGGCGTGACCATGGTGTGTGCGGTTCGATCCCTTGCCAAAGCAATATTTTTTCAATTAAATCAAATACTGGATTCAGTGCTATGCCTTCATATGCATCCACCACGCACCCTTGGTTAACCACCATCAGATCTCCTCTGATTCAGATCTAACGTACGCAGGGCTGAGGGTTTACCATGCATTCTCAAGGACTCTCCACACTGGAGTATTGCCAGGTTTCTTTGTATATATATTCATTTTATTATTTATTTTGTTTTATTATTGATATAGATTAAACACTAGATAAATAGGTTTAAATAATTAATTTATTCTAATTAGGATTAGGATCCTATAAAATAGGATTAGGCTAATAATTAACGTTAGGTTTATCTCTCGATTATTCAATATCTCGATTAACTTATTTAATTAATTTTAATCAAATTCTAATTAATACCAAGTCACAAAAAACCCTATAAAGGTGTAAGTATTAGGGTTTGCCCAATCCCACTGCCATTTGGCAAAACATTAACCCTTAATTAATTCTCTCCTCGACCCGACTAAATCTATTAGTCGCATTAGACGAGAGATAAAAATAATAAAAACAATCAATTCTAACTTCCCCTTTAACGGATAAATGGTGGATGGATATCTATTTCATCCCGCCATCGAATTAGTCGACTCTCTATGTCGTACTGACCAAATATCTGAATAAAGCAATTTAATTAAAATCTAAAACACATTTAATTTGCTGCCCGCGACGATCAATCTATCGATCTGAGTAACCAGCAATGCCCCTTAATCTGTTAGCTATACTGACCAAATCTATTGGTCATCGCATCTAACGGTGCCATATCAAACCAGGGTTGTACGCCCAAACACTTAAAACACATCAAACCACAAACCACAAATTTTCATCTCTTCAATACTGCGAAACTATGAAGGTAATTCAAAATACCTTTTCAAAACTGCGAAATGGTAATTCAAAATACCGTCAACTATTCAAACTCTAATTCTAAGGCGTACAACCCTGTGCCCGAACTACGTTGACTCTGATTCTCCCTAAGGAGATACGTAGGCACTTGGATAACCAAGGCGAGTCCCCCTCCCTAAAATCTCAATTTTCCCCTATTCAATTCCTTAGCTATTAACCTTAACTTTTAGCCATAAAACTTGACCCTTAGATTCAAAGCCAATAGGAAAGGGTTGTGGGTGCCTAACACCTTCCCTCGACCTGATTATAATAACTTACCCCGAATCTCATATCTGCGTAGGGTTTCCTATTCGCCCTTCAGAATAGGTGGCGACTCTAAATACCTTAATTTTTAGGGCAGGTTGCTACAAGATGTTCTTGAAGTGATCAAGAACGGGGTGAATCCTCTTTTTGAAGGTGCAACGGATGCACATCGAGCAACGCATAAGGAATAGAATAAGAAAGATTTCAAGGTGTTTTTTTTTTATCCATCAATGTGTGGATGATGACAACCTTGAGAAAGTTGGTGAACCAAGTAAAAGCATGTGGAGAAACTGTTACTAAGCAGTATGTTATCGCGAAAATCTTACGTTTTTTTACAATAAAATTTGATAGCATAGTCGTAGCGATTGAGAAATCAACGGATCTCGCGACAATGAAGAAAGAGGAGCTATAAAGCTCTCTTGAGACTCATGAGCAAAGAATGAAGGAGAGAAATAGTGACAAGACAAAGGCGAAGCTCGTTTTGAAAGCTCGTTTCAATGAGTAAAACAAGAAGTCGAAAGAAAAATGGCCAATTAAGGGTAAAGGGAATTTTTTTTGAATTTTGGTGGAAGAGAGTCCCAAAGTTCCAAGAATTAGGCTTGTCAAAAGAGTGAGAGTATTTGCAACAAGAATGGTGGTCAAGGCATCTTTAGAGGTGAAAGGAGAATGATTAACAACAGCAAGATACAATGTTTTAATTGTCAAAAGTTCAGCCATGTTGCAAGAGAGTGCTACGCAAACAAGAAAGAACCTCGAGAGGATGAAGCCAGGGTTGCAAGAAAAGATTTTGTTGAAGATAACACACTCTTGGTCATGATCACATAGGGGGAATGTAGCAGGAATAGGATGTGGGACAACAGCTGTAGTAGTTCCGGGAACACCGTAGAAACATGTGGTAATCGGTTACGTAAAAGTTGTAACCGGATACAAGCAAAAGAAAACATAATGGTGACTGTGAGAGAAGCAATTCATATAAACAGGGAATATTATTTGGACAATGTCTATTCTACTCATATGACAGGGAGGAAGAATTGATTTGTCAAAATCAATCGTGTCGTGAAGAAAAAAGTGAAGTTTGCGGATTACACCACTCTAGCGGCTGATGGAATCAATGATGTTTTGATCATGTGAAGGGATGGTGAACATTACTTGATAAAAAATGTATTATAAATTCCACGAATCAAGTGTAACCTTCTAAGTATTGGCCAACTTCTTGAGAAGGGTTACAAGATTCACATGGAGAATAAGGCGCAACCCGTTATGGATGCAAACAAGATTTTAGTCCTAAAAACTTCTATGAGCTGAAGGTTATGAAGCATAGGTGTCTTGATACATAGGCTAGTAAAGAAGATAGAATATGGCATTATCGTCTTGGGCATCTCAATTTTAGAGATCTCAATGCATTGCAAAAGAACGGAATGGTAACGAGGCTGCCATTGATCAACATACCGGCTTAAATTTGTGAAGAATGTGTGCAAGCGAAGAAACATAAGGGTAAATTCAGCAAGAATGCATGTTGTATAATCATACATCACCTTGAGATGATGTATTCTGATGTGTGTGGATCAATGCAAGTTGACTCGATTAGTGGCAATAGATATTTTGTCCCATTCATCGACGATTATAGTAGAAAGATATGGAAATACCTAATCAAGAGAAAGGATGAGGTATTCAAAGTGTTTAAAAAGTTCAAGTCCATGGTTGAGCGCCAAAGCGATCACAAGCTCAACATTTTCAAAATGGATGGTGGAGGCGAATAAGTCTCAAATGACTTTGGGAGGTTTTGTGATCAGGATGGTATAGTACATGAGGTTGTACCACCTTATACACGACAGTAAAAATGTGTTGCCAAAGTAAGAATAGATCGATTATGAACATGGTAAGAAGCATGTTGAAAGGGAAAAAATTCCCAAAACAATTATGGGGAGAAGCGGTATCCATAGCTACCTATTTGTTGAATAGGTGTCCGACAAATAAGCTTGAGAAGATAAAACCAGAAGATGCATCGTCCGAATTCAAATTGAATCTGAACCACTTGAAATTTTTTGGTTTCGTAGTGTACCAATATGTTACGGGGCAGCTTAGAAAGAAGTTGGACGATAAGGAAGAATTGATGATACATGTTATGTATCACTCCACCGCAGGTTACAAGTTGTATGATGTAGCAAATAAAAGGGTTGTGATCAGCTGAAACATTGTTTTTGAAAAAATTAAAGACTTGCAGCAGCAGTGGCGGAGCCAGCGCCCGGCGAGGTAGGGCAGCTGCCCGGGCTCGACCGCCTCGAATCACTTCCATGGAACTCTTCTCTCCCTCAACGCGATGAACAAGACGACAACTTTTTTTCACTCTTCACTGGCTCCCATGAACTCGAAGAAGGTTTGTTTCATTCTTATTTGATAGATTTCATTTTATCATAGACACTATATCTCTATAATTAGCCTCATATCTTCTTCTTCAAAAGTTATACCCACTGTAAGCATTACATATTGTTTGTTTCTGTTGATTGTTTTCTGCCCACCAACTGTTTGATGAATTTCTTGACTATACTATGTTTGTAATTGGTTATTTTTTCCATACATTGGCCATGGGATCGGTATCGAATTGTTTTCGTTAACACCGTTTTGCAACTCGCACACTAAGTGTTCGGTAAATTGCCTCAATCAAGTTTCTATTTCTTTTTCGCTTCTATTTATTACGAATTATGGTGTTGAGTTATTGTTATTGATTCAATTTGATATGTTTTACTTGCTGAACTTGTGAAGGAAAGAAAGAAGTATTGAAGCGAGCTCTTTTATTTTGGAGTCATATCCGCCATGTGATAATGTCGAGATTTTGAAGCAAACTCTTTTAAACAACTCAGTGAGTTACAGCTACAAGGTTGGATTCATCTGTGTTTCACCTCACACCAAGTAGAACCAGGTAACATTCATGATTCATCAATGGATTTCAACTTGTTGAAGATGTACTTGTTGATTTTATATAAATTATGATCTACTTAATTTATAGCTAGTATGAATGAGAGAGATATTGAGTTTGAAGAGCAGATAGTAACAGATGATTAGAAATATAATAAGAAAAACAATTATTAGTATTTTATAGGTATTATAAAATGATTTAATGAAGGAATTATTTTGTTGCTAGAATGCAGAATGTTTTAACAGATCAGGATTTATGAATGATTATCATAGCTTTACTTTGGTTGTATTTATGAATGATTATCAAATGACTATTGTTTAGAACCAGATGATCCTGTTACCTTGCTTAGAACTCCATTATTTGTGCATCCATTTTTGCTAACCTAAGAATAAGTTTGATCATTAAATTCTTTGTCAAGTGACTTGGAAGCTTTTTTTCCTCCATATTCAAAATGATGATGATATTAGCTACACTGATAGCTTTTTGTTTATCTTGAGGAAGTGTCTCTCATGAGGGTGCAGGCTCACTAATGTTTATTAGTTACACTGTTAGCTTTCTTAATCTTAGAGTTAGAATATCCTAATCTCTCTAGTTTTCATAGTCTAATTTAGATTCATCCTCCATATTCATCAGATCACTATTCTATGGTGCATATCTTATTCAAGTTTGATTGTCTTGTACTTACTCGCACATCATAATTATAGTTGAGGTTAATTACTATACAATATGTATTTAGTTTCCTCTTTCTTGCATTTGCCTGTATTTTGGATTATATTCCGATAAGAGGAGACCGGTGGATTTGCACAAAAATATACTACCAAAGGAAACACATATGATCGGATAGTTATATATTATATACTCTTTAAATTTTTGCCCTGGCTTCATAATTTTTCTGGCTCCGCCACTGTGCAGCAGCCTATAACCGATTAATTAAAAGATGTAACCGTTAACATCATTGAAAATTTAGATTGTGTAGAGTTTGATAGTGCAAAACTAGCCCCCATCGAAGTCCAAATTGAAGAGAATGTGAGAAGATCAACTAGGTAAAAAGGTTTACCTCCAAGACTCCAAGATTGTGATTTTCTCCGAGACAACAAAGTCAAGGATGATGGTGATTTCTTCCATTTTGCACTTAAGACCAAATCTGAACACGCTAAGACGAAAGAGGCCTTGAGTGATCCATGATGGATTTGTGATATGAAAGAGGGGCTGTAATGGATTGAGAAAAACAATATTTATGAGTTAGTTGATATTCGGGGAAGAAAGAAGTCAATTGTTGTGAGATGTGTGTTCAAAGTCAAGGAAAGTCTCAAGGGTTAAATAATCAAGCATAAGGCTCGATTAGTTGCAAATGAATTTTTGCAAAGAGAAGGCATAGACTTTGAAGAGATATTTGCACCAGTTGCTAGAATTGAAACCATTAGGCTATTTGTTGATATTGTGAATAACAAAAATTGGTCCATCTATCAAATGGATGTCAAATCTGCATTTTTGAATGGATTGCATGAAGAGGAGGTATATGTAAAACAACCCTCTGATTTTATTGTGAAAAAACAAGAGTCAAAGTTCTACAAGTTGAAGAAATTGTTATACGGTTTGAAACAAGCTTCAATAGCTTGGAACAAGAGGCTAAATGATTTCTTAAAGGAGATTGGCTTCAAGAAGTATGTATCTGAACATGGCGTGTATGTGAAGAGGGATACAAATGAAAGGGTGATAATCATTTGTCTCTACGTAAAGTGAATTTCTAAATTCAAAAGTGAGCTTAAGAAAGAGTTTGAAATGAACGAACTTGGCCTCATGACTTACTTGAAATGGAGCATTGTAATATTGCCATTACTCCAGCTGAACTGAGGCTACAGTTGTCGAAGAATGAGGATGAGCAATATGTTAATCAAACCCAGTATAAGAGGCTGGTTGGATCCTTGCGTTACTTGTGCAATATATGACTAAATTTGGCGTTTAGTGTCGGTATTGTGAGTAAATTCATGGAGAGACCGAAGGTATCTCACTTGGAAGTAGTCAAGAGGATCTATTGGCTGCAGAATTCTCTTTCCCACAACAGACACGGGCAGAAAATGCAATTTACTTAATTTATGTTCGGTTAAATAACAATCTCATGGTGTTATGAGAAGAAACTTGTAATAGCACTCTCGTCTTGTGAGGCCAAGTACATTGCCGCTTCGTTGTGTGTGTATCAAGCCGTAGGACTAATGAATCTATTGAAGGAGTTAGGCAACGATGAGAGTGATATTGTAATGCTCTTAGTTGTTAACGTTCCCGCTATAAACCTTGCTAAGAACTAAATTGCACATGGGAGGAGCAAGCATATTGAGATGGGGTTTATTACTTGAGAGAGCTTGCTAGTGAAGGAAGGTTGAGATTAGGATATTGTAGAAGTGAAGACCAAGTGGTTGATTTGTTGACCAAGGGAATTACAATTGAAGTGTTCAAAAGGTTGAAGATGAACATGGGCATGGAAGACTTGAAGCACTTTAATTAAGTTTGTGTGTTAAGAGAAATTTCATAATTCAAGTGTTGTAAGCGGTTACCACTAGCGTGTAACCGTTTACAGGTATGAAGAAAAGTCAAAGAAGCTAAAAATAAGTGTTTTGTTGGTGTAATTGGTTACGCATTCGCAGTAACCCGTTACAACTGTTAGTATTTTTCTAGTTTTTAGCAAGTTACACGAACGCAAATTTATTTTTTCACTTATTTGATTTGTTGCTTGTATCCCAATACACTTGTAATTGTTTAAATACCTTTAATGTATCATTATTATTTATTTTTTTATACAGTGGTCTCCTTCCTTCTGTACAGACTAATTCACCCGAGAGTATTACTGTCCCACGTAGCCTCCAAAAGTTGATCCTAGGCTCTTTCGAATGTTAATGAAAATATTTCCATCCTCAATTATATTCTCTCTAATTCTCTTTATTTTTATCTATCAAGTAATTCTAAATTCTAACGCAGGAAGAGATATCCAAATTCTTTTGAGAAAGAGTTTGAGTTTAGCTATTCATTATTGTTTGAATTTGAGACACAGAAGATATATTTATTAGAGAGTAAGGTTTGGGGATTGAAATGGTAAAAATCGACCCCCATCGCGCTCTGTTTGATAACACTCATGTATATGATAATTTAACTTCGAATCTTTGAGATCATTACCTTAAGAAAATAAATTACTTATGTACTCTAATAAAATATAAAAAATGTATATATAATAAAAATTTAATGAATAAATTGATATAAATAAAAGAAATAAATTTGATAATTATTTTATTTTAATATACTACTCCCTCTGGTCCCATTTATAAGAAAAAAATTCTCTTTTTAGATACATTGAATAAATAATGTATTTGGACAATATATTGTCTAAATACATTAAACTTTACAATTTTCTAAATATTAATTTGATTCTACTAAAAAATTTAATTTAATTTCATTGCAAGGACAATTTTATAATTTATATATACTATATGCTAATCTAACATATATAGTAGAAGCGTTTCATGATTTTTCTATAAAATATTTTTTTCTATTTTTTATGTTAGCAGTATTTGTGGATATTTTATAGAATTATATCCATATTTTACTTTGTAAGCTTTTTTATTATTTTATGTTACTTTTTAAATTTTAAATATATTAATATATAATTTTATAAAAACTTATTGAAGTGTTAAAAATAGTAACTTTGTCATTTAAGTATGAAATATATTTTATCATGTCACGCATGTACCAAAAATATGACTAGAAAAAAAAATGATAGGATTGCTTTTAAGTGTGCGCCAAACATATAATAGAAAAAAAAAATTCTCACTACTATTGTATTTTATTTTTATTCAACTCTGTTTCATTATATATCGCTATAACATATTGTAGGTATTATAGATACTCTAAAATATTACACATCTAGACATTAGATAATGGAACACGAGTTAGAATTCACAATACTTTCCTTTTTGTTTTGTTTTTGCAATTAAACTCTTTAAAGTAAAACAATTATAATTTAAATATTAATTAAATATTGTCATACTTAAGGATGGTAATTTGGTCCTTACCTAATTAATATCCATAAAAAAAATATTAAAAAAAAATAGGATAAAAACTCGGTACAATCATGAGTACAAATAACTACCCATTATAGTTTTAAAAAATATATTTTTCTTAAACTATTATATTTTTAATATAAACATTATTTCATTTTATAATTCAACAATAAATTTTTTAATATATAATATGAAATACATATTTATCATTAAAAATAAAAAATAAAAGAATAAATTTTATAATATATAAGTATAGAAAATATACCTAATAAAATTTTATTATTGACAAGAAAAATGCATACCACATATTTATCATTGAAATTTTTTAATTATAATATACAAAACTGATATTTATCTTTGAGAAAAATATTTATCAGTATAACTATTTATCAATGTAAACATATATATAAAAACACAAGATGATTATTTCTTGCCGATAAATATAAAACGAAAAATAAGAAATAGATATTTGTCCATGATGAAAAAAAACATAAGACATGCTTTTATAATTAAATATAAAAATTATATATATATATATATATATATATATATATATATATATATATATATATATATATATATATATATATATATATAAACACATATACATTTCCGGCTTTTAACAAAAACATATAAAAAAATTATTTATAATAAATCAATATAATAATTATAGTAAATTTTTTATAAATGTAAAATAAAAAGGATAAAAAATTTCTGAAATTCTGGCACTTGCAATACAAATGTCACTGTTGATGTCCCAACATTAGAGCATGATGTCAAGACAGATGTTACAACATCTGTTGACAGACAAAACCCTAATAACCAGACATAAATGTGCAGACATAAGTTACAGAATGATAAACAACACTCAACACAAATCACAATGTCAGAACAGATGTCATGACATCATCTTCTAACAAAACACACTTTACCAAACAGAAAACATGCAGGGTTAGTAAATCACACAGTCAATTGTTAACCCAGTTCAGTGCAACGTCACCTACTCTGAGGACTACCAAGTGAAACAACTGGATCGAAATCATCAGAATGAAATCAATGAAGTCGCCATCGATTGTTTATTTATCCCAAAAATGGGAAAGGAAAACATCGACTAAAACCTATAAAGAAAACAAACAACGGTCTTACGACCCAGAGAAACAGGTAAGGGTGTCGGTTACGCAAGGAGAAGGGGTTAGCACTCCTCACGTCCGTCGTACTCGACGGGATCCGCTCTTGTCAGTCTAAATCTAAGGGTGTTATCTAAAAATCTAAACCTAAAAGCTAAAGGGAAACGCGCAAAGAAAGAAAAGAAACACGGGGAAAAGAAAGAAAATATATACAAGATTGTGCTCGTTCAGGCCTCACGACCTAATGCCTACGTATCCCGATTAAGGAATCAGAGCAGCCGTAGTTCGGCTCAAAATATTTTGTGTGTGTGTGATGTTAAACGTCGCATTCCACTGCTGCTCGACCTTTGGAGACTTATACAATTGTCGTGGAACGGAGTTAACATGTGCATAAAAGAAAATAAAAGAAAATCGAACAAAACATTTTGAAAGGAAAAGAAAATATAAAAGATGAATATATACAAACAAGAGTAGCTAAAAAAGAAAATAAACAAATTAAAATATTTTTGTGGTTTTTAATATGAAAATGAAAATAAAGCCTAAATTTAAAATAAACACATGTTTTTTTGTATTTTAGAAATATCATATTAGAAATTAAAACAAATACCAAAATAAAACTAAATGAAAACAAATATGATAAAACAAAGTAGAAATGGGCTATAAAGACAAATAAAAGGGGAGGTGTAATGAGAAAGTCGCTGGGCCCAGATTATGTTGGCCCAAAAGAGAATAACAAGCCTGCCAGAGGGGTGTGACAAGGATTGGGAATGATGCAATAGAAAACGAAATGGGCTGAAGGCCCAATGGCCCACACACAACATAGAATTGATGGAAACCCTAAAACTAGCTTGGTCCGCCTCACTCTTCTTCTTCACTTCACGACTCTGTTTCTCTCAACATTGGGCATCGACTCTGTTACTCATCTCTTCCGAAACAATAACAACACAAACGTCACCTCTCTCTCGATCTCTCATAATCTATCTTCTCTACTATGTTTTCTCACTCTGCTTCACCTCTCTGTTAATCTCTCTGTTCCTTCCTTTACCGTAAAACAACAAACACGAGCATAATCTACCTCACCCTGGTTCTCACGGTTCACACTCTCAAGGTTCATACGGTTTCGAACACAACAATCAATAGTTCTCAAACAACAACAATAAAAGAAGCATGAACAATATCATCATATTATTTAGAATGCAAGATCACAGCAACAACAACATACATCAAGTAGAGAAGCAACAACATATCTCCAATTCACAGACAACAATCAATATGATAGAGTGAAGAGATAATGGAACCTGGATTAAAGCTTTGAGTCTGAGACAAGAATACCAGAGGTGTAGTAATATGCTCCTTCTTCTTCTCCGCTCTATTCTTCAAACTGTGATGATAACCACGAATCCGGTTATGTAGAATGAAAATCCGAGCGATCCGAGACTGTGCAATGATGAGTGGTTGATGAAGATTGTTGTTGCGTTTTGATTTGAAGAAGTATGGTTGAAAATAGGCTTCAGCTGTGTCGTCACGGTGATGATGTCGATGTCGTTGTACGGAATTGATGATGAATCGTGAATTTACAGATGTATGAATGCGAAGTTATGCCATTGGATCTGTGATGGACTATTGATGATGAAGATTGTATGAAGGTTTTGGATCAGTGATGAGGCTTGCGAAGGTTTGGTTATGGAAGATGATGATGGAAACTGTTGTAGAATTACAGGTTTGTAAATCGGTTTAGATCAAGTTTTGGAGGAGAAATTTTCTGGAATCATTTTGGCAGCATAACATTACTCTTTTTCTCCTCCCCTTTTCTGTTGTGATCTCACCCGTATTTATAGGAGAGTGAGGTATGGATGGTGTGATCAAAATGAGAGGGAAAGTTGAGTGAAAATTGTTAGAATTGAGAGGGAATTCCGTTCACGCTTTCTGAGTTTTGATCTTTTCGGAGAGGTGAATCCGTGTGAGCATATGAGATGAATTCTAGGCCCTTGATAACTCATGAATGGAGGGTTAAGATTGACTTGAAATGAAGTGATAAACGCATGAGCTGATGAAGGTATTGTTGTATGCATGCTTGCTGAAAACGTGAACAGAAGTGTGGAAATTTCTTGCTGAAGAAAATGTGAATTCCTTTGCTGAGTGGAAATCGTGACTTAATGTTGGTGGTCCCACTTGTGATTTTTCTTCATGGTTTGACTTCACAAAATGAGACTTGGATCAAACAAAAAGCAAATGGGCCTTCAATCTCATAATTGGACCTCCTTCTTTAAATCATCACCTACTAAAAAATGAAATATAAAAGCAAGTAATAATAATGTGATAAAAAGGGGATTTAATAATTTCAATTTAAAATTCAACTTGAAATCCAAATTGAATTTTAGAATTAAAACTATAAATCGAAAATACTAATAATCGAACCGAAATGCGTGTAATGAATGTACATGTATATATTTTTGATATTTTTTTCCTAAATGAATGCAAGGATATAAATGATGTGAATGAGACAAAATTGTAGGGTAAAAATCAGGGTGCAACAGCTGCCCCTATTTAAGTTTCTTCTATTAGGAGATAGGAGATACTTAAATACAAACAAAGCCCGATTTTTAGCCTAAGATGCCCCAAGAATGATATGAATGCATGAACTTTTATTTTTTTGTTTTTGCATGATATAAAATGAGACAGACTCGAATCTTCGTGGGGAATATAGCACCACAAGAGATGAACTGAAAATGGAATGAGTATAAAAAACTCGACGAAAGAGATATCTGAAGAAAGGTATCACAACATCCAGGAATGGATCTGAATGAGGTGAGAAATCACAATATCCGAGAATAGATCTGAATAAAGTGAGAACCAAGATGAAGCATGGTTGTAAAGGAACCAAGATGAAGCATGGTTGTAAGGGAAACCAAGATGAAACATGGTTGTAAAGAGACACATCCGGAATAAACATCGGATAAACGAGTTCTGGAATAAACATCAGAATAAAAGAGACACATCCGGAATAAACATCGGATAAGCGAGTTCTGGAAAAACATCAGAACAAAAGAGATACATCCGGAATAAACATCGGATAAACGAATTATGGCATTAACATCAGAACAAAGGAGACACATCCAGAACAAACATCGGATAAGCGAATTCTGGAATTAATATCAGAATAAAAGAGACACATCCGGAATAAACATCGGATAAATGAATTCTGGAAAAAACATCAGAACAAAAGAGACGCATCCGGAATAAACATCGGACAAACGATTTCTGGAAAAAACATCAGAACAAAGGAGACAAATCCGGAATAAACATCGGATAAACAAGTTATGGAATTAACATCAGAATAAAAGAGACACATCCGGAATAAACATCGGATAAATGAATTCTGGAAAAACATCAGAACAAAAGAGATACATCCGGAATAAACATCGGATAAACGAATTCAAATGGATAAATCTGTATTGGACAGATGCCAAGTGAGTTGGACTTTGATCTCAAGGTAAGAATGTTGATTGCAACAAGACCTCGGAAAATGCAAATGAATATGAATTTGTTTCTATGCATGATATGAAATTTTTCTATGCATGATATGAATGATGTATGCAACGCATTTGTGGGTAACAACTGAGATAGACTCTTTTGTGCGGCAGAGAAGGATATTTGATTCCTCAACACATGGAACACTGCCCAAAGCTCTTCGATTACACTTGCAAACTGTACTAAACTGATGATCCTCGGACAAGGACTGACAAACTACTCATAAATTCCCTTGAAAAATATTGCCCCATCTTGACTGATTGACATAGAACAAACTGATCATGGCTTCAGCTTGAGTAAACCTTGAAATGGCTATACTGTGCACTTTGAAACACTTGCCCCAGCAGAAATCTTGAAAGAAGTCTTTTGATAAACCAAATCTGAGAATAGCTCGCATTGAGATAAACCTTGAACTGAATCTTGAAATGAAATGCCCCTGATAAGATCACGGACCAAGTTTCTCACCTGTTTGAAATTCCTTGATAAGGAATGCTGTTTACAAGCAAAAATGTTTGTTTAAAACTGGTAATCTAGATGCAAAGAACATGCAAGTTTTTGAAATCAATAGAAATGGCATTGTAAAGCAAAGAGAAAGGCAAAGAAACATGGCATTTGAAGTGAAAGGTAAAGCAAAAAGATCAAAACAAATGATTGGCACAAACTTGGTAGTCAGGTTAACGCAACCTTGTTGTAGTATGCTTTCAAAATAAACCTGGCTTCAATTAGGACTTTTGAAGGTTGTAACTTGGTCAAGTTCACAATTTCTGAAACAAAGGATATAAGGCTCAAAATTTATTGGTGCCCACCCCATCTTCGTGATGAACTTCCATCCTATGTTCAATTAATTCAACCTATGCATTCAGGTTTTCAAGAGAACTTGGAATTGCAGCACTTGTTTGACAATGATGATTCAGAAGCCAACGAATATACTTTGAGATTGCAGTCACTTCTTTTTTACAACATTTTTTTGTTTCGGAATTTATTGACTTTTTTTTTCTTTTGATTTCCCTAACTTTTGCCTGAACTGTTTTATTGGAGATTTACAGTCAGCGGGATGCCCCAATTTTATTTTTTGCCTAAGTCTCCTTCATAGGTTTTGACTTAGCGGGCTTTTCTTGAAACTTTTTTTCTATTCATTTTTTTTTTAAAGATAGTGACTGCCTTGCTTAATAATTACGGAGAACCATCATCATCGCTTTTGTCTTGAGAACATCTTCGACACTTCTTAGATGTATGTGAAGGTAAGCTTGAAATTGCAATCTTTATTGAAAGGCATGTTGAATGAAACTCTTGCAATTGAATGCACAGATGAATAAACTGAAAACTTCCCATCCCCAGGTTAAAATTTGCGGGTTTTTCATTTAAAAAGAAAACTCCAACTTCAAAGGCTCAGAGGGGTTGACAAGGGATTAACTTCCTTATTTCTCCAGTGTTTGGGAATTGAAACAAGGCCTGTACATCATTAGCAAAGTTTTATTCAAAAGCACACTAACAGAAATTTTGGGTATCTTGTTTTCATCATCCTCCCTCCAATCTTTGCATAAACAGCATGGCAGAGAAAGCAAATAAAAGAAACATATTTTTGTTTTTTTATGAAAGAAATAAAGCAGTAAATGAGAAGAATTGAATCAAAACATGCAATGCTCATTTCATTTAAAATTAACAATAAGAAACAAACAAGTTTGAAATTAAACAGACATTACAATTGAAAGAAATGCAAACAGTAAAGAAACATGGCCTAGTGACTAATCAGCATCAAGGATGAGCCGTCCTGTCTGAAACACTTGGCTTTAGGAGATAATCTGACTCTGATTGAAGCTTCACTTGTCATGCCCTGATTTTGAACCATAAAACTCCATTCTGACTTCTAAATTTGCTTTTCTTGGTTTTCCATTCTTAATCTGACGGCAGCCCTAGTTCCGTAGCGGTGTTGAGGAAACAGCTTGACAATCAAGAACTAACTGGGATAAGGAAACAACTGAAAATAAGATCTCGGGCAACCTGGACAAATGTGAGAACTATGCAATGAAATGCAATGCAAGATGTAATGCTAGATGCAAATAAGTAACCAGCAGAACCATAGTAACCAATAGGATCAGAACCCAGTCACCATCAAACAGAGATGGAACCACTCGAACAAGAACCATAGTCACCAGCAATGTACCTGTAAAAATGATTGATTCCCGCCCCACTCACGGGTGTAATCTAGGTCAAGGTAAGGTCGAGAAACGCAGCATACGGTCCGCCTGAAAGTAAGTACAATCACAGCGCGGATGCGGGTGACGATAATACCTCCATTTGAAACCACTACTCTGCTCGTAGTCACATAATCCACCCCGAGACGTACACCTCGAGACAAACCATGCTCCCACTCTATCCTAGTGTTCCTATGGTTCACACATAGCCTGGGTATTGGGCCTTTTACCTCGGTAATATCCCACCCACCAAAAAAAAACAGCAGATCCAGAACAGTATATATACAGAACAGCAGATAACCAGAATATAACAGCAAATAAAGCAATATATACAAATATACAAATAAAACATGAAGAAAGCAAACACCCAAAGGTAAAACCAAACAAGAGCTAGGACTGACACTCAGGATGGGCCTAGCAAAGGTCAATCTGTCCCCAGTGAAGTCGCCAGCTGAAACAACTGGATCGAAATCATCAGAATGAAATCAATGAAGTCGCCATCGATTGTTTATTTATCCCAAAAATGGGAAAGGAAAACATCGACTAAAACCTATAAAGAAAACAAACAACGGTCTTACGACCCAGAGAAACAGGTAAGGGTGTCGGTTACGCAAGGAGAAGGGGTTAGCACTCCTCACGTCCGTCGTACTCGACGGGATCCGCTCTTGTCAGTCTAAATCTAAGGGTGTTATCTAAAAATCTAAACCTAAAAGATAAAGGGAAACGCACAAAGAAAGAAAAGAAACACGGGGAAAAGAAAGAAAATATATACAAGATTGTGCTCGTTCAGGCGTCACGACCTAATGCCTACGTATCCCGATTAAGGAATCAGAGCAGCCGTAGTTCGGCTCAAAATATTTTGTGTGTGTGTGATGTTAAACGTCGCATTCCACTGCTGCTCGACCTTTGGAGACTTATACAATTGTCGTGGAACGGAGTTAACATGTGCATAAAAGAAAATAAAAGAAAATCGAACAAAACATTTTGAAAGGAAAAGAAAATATAAAAGATGAATATATACAAACAAGAGTAGCTAAAAAAGAAAATAAACAAATTAAAATATTTTTGTGGTTTTTAATATGAAAATGAAAATAAAGCCTAAATTTAAAATAAAAACATGTTTTTTTGTATTTTAGAAATATCATATTAGAAATTAAAACAAATACCAAAATAAAACTAAATGAAAACAAATATGATAAAACAAAGTAGAAATGGGCTTAAAAGACAGATAAAAGGGGAGGTGTAATGAGAAAGTCGCTGGGCCCAGATTATGTTGGCCCAAAAGAGAATAACAAGCCTGCCAGAGGGGTGTGACAAGGATTGGGAATGATGCAATAGAAAACGAAATGGGCTGAAGGCCCAATGGCCCACACACAACATAGAATTGATGGAAACCCTAAAACTAGCTTGGTCCGCCTCACTCTTCTTCTTCACTTCACGACTCTGTTTCTCTCAACATTGGGCATCGACTCTGTTACTCATCTCTTCCGAAACAATAACAACACAAACGTCACCTCTCTCTCGATCTCTCATAATCTATCTTCTCTACTATGTTTTCTCACTCTGCTTCACCTCTCTGTTAATCTCTCTGTTCCTTCCTTTACCGTAAAACAACAAACACGAGCATAATCTACCTCACCCTGGTTCTCACGGTTCACACTCTCAAGGTTCATACGGTTTCGAACACAACAATCAATAGTTCTCAAACAACAACAATAAAAGAAGCATGAACAATATCATCATATTATTTAGAATGCAAGATCACAGCAACAACAACATACATCAAGTAGAGAAGCAACAACATATCTCCAATTCACAGACAACAATCAATATGATAGAGTGAAGCGATAATGGAACCTGGATTAAAGCTTTGAGTCTGAGACAAGAATACCAGAGGTGTAGTAATATGCTCCTTCTTCTTCTCCGCTCTATTCTTCAAACTGTGATGATAACCACGAATCCGGTTATGTAGAATGAAAATCCGAGCGATCCGAGACTGTGCAATGATGAGTGGTTGATGAAGATTGTTGTTGCGTTTTGATTTGAAGAAGTATGGTTGAAAATAGGCTTCAGCTGCGTCGTCACGGTGATGATGTCGATGTCGTTGTACGGAATTGATGATGAATCGTGAATTTACAGATGTATGAATGCGAAGTTATGCCATTGGATCTGTGATGGACTATTGATGATGAAGATTGTATGAAGGTTTTGGATCAGTGATGAGGCTTGCGAAGGTTTGGTTATGGAAGATGATGATGGAAACTGTTGTAGAATTACAGGTTTGTAAATCGGTTTAGATCAAGTTTTGGAGGAGAAATTTTCTGGAATCATTTTGGCAGCATAACATTACTCTTTTTCTCCTCCCCTTTTCTGTTGTGATCTCACCCGTATTTATAGGAGAGTGAGGTATGGATGGTGTGATCAAAATGAGAGGGAAAGTTGAGTGAAAATTGTTAGAATTGAGAGGGAATTCCGTTCACGCTTTCTGAGTTTTGATCTTTTCGGAGAGGTGAATCCGTGTGAGCATATGAGATGAATTCTAGGCCCTTGATAACTCATGAATGGAGGGTTAAGATTGACTTGAAATGAAGTGATAAACGCATGAGCTGATGAAGGTATTGTTGTATGCATGCTTGCTGAAAACGTGAACAGAAGTGTGGAAATTTCTTGCTGAAGAAAATGTGAATTCCTTTGCTGAGTGGAAATCGTGACTTAATGTTGGTGGTCCCACTTGTGATTTTTCTTCATGGTTTGACTTCACAAAATGAGACTTGGATCAAACAAAAAGCAAATGGGCCTTCAATCTCATAATTGGACCTCCTTCTTTAAATCATCACCTACTAAAAAATGAAATATAAAAGCAAGTAATAATAATGTGATAAAAAGGGGATTTAATAATTTCAATTTAAAATTCAACTTGAAATCCAAATTGAATTTTAGAATTAAAACTATAAATCGAAAATACTAATAATCGAACCGAAATGCGTGTAATGAATGTACATGTATATATTTTTGATATTTTTTTCCTAAATGAATGCAAGGATATAAATGATGTGAATGAGACAAAATTGTAGGGTAAAAATCAGGGTGCAACAGCTGCCCCTATTTAAGTTTCTTCTATTAGGAGATAGGAGATACTTAAATACAAACAAAGCCCGATTTTTAGCCTAAGATGCCCCAAGAATGATATGAATGCATGAACTTTTATTTTTTTGTTTTTGCATGATATAAAATGAGACAGACTCGAATCTTCGTGGGGAATATAGCACCACAAGAGATGAACTGAAAATGGAATGAGTATAAAAAACTCGACGAAAGAGATATCTGAAGAAAGGTATCACAACATCCAGGAATGGATCTGAATGAGGTGAGAAATCACAATATCCGAGAATAGATCTGAATAAAGTGAGAACCAAGATGAAGCATGGTTGTAAAGGAACCAAGATGAAGCATGGTTGTAAGGGAAACCAAGATGAAACATGGTTGTAAAGAGACACATCCGGAATAAACATCGGATAAACGAGTTCTGGAATAAACATCAGAATAAAAGAGACACATCCGAAATAAACATCGGATAAGCGAGTTCTGGAAAAACATCAGAACAAAAGAGATACATCCGGAATAAACATCGGATAAACGAATTATGGCATTAACATCAGAACAAAGGAGACACATCCAGAACAAACATCGGATAAGCGAATTCTGGAATTAACATCAGAATAAAAGAGACACATCCGGAATAAACATCGGATAAATGAATTCTGGAAAAAACATCAGAACAAAAGAGACGCATCCGGAATAAACATCGGACAAACGATTTCTGGAAAAAACATCAGAACAAAGGAGACAAATCCGGAATAAACATCGGATAAACAAGTTATGGAATTAACATCAGAATAAAAGAGACACATCCGGAATAAACATCGGATAAATGAATTCTGGAAAAACATCAGAACAAAAGAGATACATCCGGAATAAACATCGGATAAACGAATTCAAATGGATAAATCTGTATTGGACAGATGCCAAGTGAGTTGGACTTTGATCTCAAGGTAAGAATGTTGATTGCAACAAGACCTCGGAAAATGCAAATGAATATGAATTTGTTTCTATGCATGATATGAAATTTTTCTATGCATGATATGAATGATGTATGCAACGCATTTGTGGGTAACAACTGAGATAGACTCTTTTGTGCGGCAGAGAAGGATATCTGATTCCTCAACACATGGAACACTGCCCAAAGCTCTTCGATTACACTTGCAAACTGTACTAAACTGATGATCCTCGGAGAAGGACTGACAAACTACTCATAAATTCCCTTGAAAAATATTGCCCCATCTTGACTGATTGACATAGAACAAACTGATCATGGCTTCAGCTTGAGTAAACCTTGAAATGGCTATACTGTGCACTTTGAAACACTTTCCCCAGCAGAAATCTTGAAAGAAGTCTTTTGATAAACCAAATCTGAGAATAGCTCGCATTGAGATAAACCTTGAACTGAATCTTGAAATGAAATGCCCCTGATAAGATCACGGACCAAGTTTCTCACCTGTTTGAAATTCCTTGATGAGGAATGCTGTTTACAAGCAAAAATGTTTGTTTAAAACTGGTAATCTAAATGCAAAGAACATGCAAGTTTTTGAAATCAATAGAAATGGCATTGTAAAGCAAAGAGAAAGGCAAAGAAACATGGCATTTGAAGTGAAAGGTAAAGCAAAAAGATCAAAACAAATGATTGGCACAAACTTGGTAGTCAGGTTAACGCAACCTTGTTGTAGTATGCTTTCAAAATAAACCTGGCTTCAATTAGGACTTTTGAAGGTTGTAACTTGGTCAAGTTCACAGTTTCAGAAACAAAGGATATAAGGCTCAAAATTTATTGGTGCCCACCCCATCTTCGTGATGAACTTCCATCCTATGTTCAATTAATTCAACCTATGCATTCAGGTTTTCAAGAGAACTTGGAATTGCAGCACTTGTTTGACAATGATGATTCAGAAGCCAACGAATATACTTTGAGATTGCAGTCACTTCTTTTTTACAACATTTTTTTTTTCGGAATTTATTGACTTTTTTTTTTCTTTTGATTTCCCTAACTTTTGCCTGAACTGTTTTATTGGAGATTTACAGTCAGCGGGATGCCCCAATTTTATTTTTTGCCTAAGTCTCCTTCATAGGTTTTGACTTAGCGGGCTTTTCTTGAAACTTTTTTTCTATTCATTTTTTTATTGAAAGATAGTGACTGCCTTGCTTAATAATTACGGAGAACCATCATCATCGCTTTTGTCTTGAGAACATCTTCGACACTTCTTAGATGTATGTGAAGGTAAGCTTGAAATTGCAATCTTTATTGAAAGGCATGTTGAATGAAACTCTTGCAATTGAATGCACAGATGAATAAACTGAAAACTTCCCATCCCCAGGTTAAAATTTGCGGGTTTTTCATTTAAAAAGAAAACTCCAACTTCAAAGGCTCAGAGGGGTTGACAAGGGATTAACTTCCTTATTTCTCCAGTGTTTGGAATTGAAACAAGGCCTGTACATCATTAGCAAAGTTTTATTCAAAAGCACACTAACAGAAATTTTGGGTATCTTGTTTTCATCATCCTCCCTCCAATCTTTGCATAAACAGCATGGTAGAGAAAGCAAATAAAAGAAACATATTTTTGTTTTTTTATGAAAGAAATAAAGCAGTAAATGAGAAGAATTGAATCAAAACATGCAATGCTCATTTCATTTAAAATTAACAATAAGAAACAAACAAGTTTGAAATTAAACAGACATTACAATTGAAAGAAATGCAAACAGTAAAGAAACATGGCCTAGTGACTAATCAGCATCAAGGATGAGCCGTCCTGTCTGAAACACTTGGCTTTAGGAGATAATCTGACTCTGATTGAAGCTTCACTTGTCATGCCCTGATTTTGAACCATAAAACTCCATTCTGACTTCTAAATTTGCTTTTCTTGGTTTTCCATTCTTAATCTGACGGCAGCTCTAGTTCCGTAGCAGTGTTGAGGAAACAGCTTGACAATCAAGAACTAACTGGGATAAGGAAACAACTGAAAATAAGATCTCGGGCAACCTGGACAAATGTGAGAACTATGCAATGAAATGCAATGCAAGATGTAATGCTAGATGCAAATAAGTAACCAGCAGAACCATAGTAACCAATAGGATCAGAACCCAGTCACCATCAAACAGAGATGGAACCACTCGAACAAGAACCATAGTCACCAGCAATGTACCTGTAAAAATGATTGATTCCCGCCCCACTCACGGGTGTAATCTAGGTCAAGGTAAGGTCGAGAAACGCAGCATACGGTCCGCCTGAAAGTAAGTACCATCACAGCGCGGATGCGGGTGACGATAATACCTCCATTTGAAACCACTACTCTGCTCGTAGTCACATAATCCACCCCGAGACGTACACCTCGAGACAAACCATGCTCCCACTCTATCCTAGTGTTCCTATGGTTCACACATAGCCTGGGTATTGGGCCTTTTACCTCGGTAATATCCCACCCACAAAAAAAAAACAGCAGATCCAGAACAGTATATATACAGAACAGCAGATAACCAGAATATAACAGCAAATAAAGCAATATATACAAATATACAAATAAAACATGAAGAAAGCAAACACCCAAAGGTAAAACCAAACAAGAGCTAGGACTGACACTCAGGATGGGCCTAGCAAAGGTCAATCTGTCCCCAGTGAAGTCGCCAGCTGAAACAACTGGATCGAAATCATCAGAATGAAATCAATGAAGTCGCCATCGATTGTTTATTTATCCCAAAAATGGGAAAGGAAAACATCGACTAAAACCTATAAAGAAAACAAACAACGGTCTTACGACCCAGAGAAACAGGTAAGGGTGTCGGTTACGCAAGGAGAAGGGGTTAGCACTCCTCACGTCCGTCGTACTCGACTAGATCCGCTCTTGTCGGTCTAAATCTAAGGGTGTTATCTAAAAATCTAAACCTAAAAGCTAAAGGGAAACGCACAAAGAAAGAAAAGAAACACGGGGAAAAGAAAGAAAATATATACAAGATTGTGCTCGTTCAGGCGTCACGACCTAATGCCTACGTATCCCGATTAAGGAATCAGAGCAGCCGTAGTTCGGCTCAAAATATTTTGTGTGTGTGTGATGTTAAACGTCGCATTCCACTGCTGCTCGACCTTTGGAGACTTATACAATTGTCGTGGAACGGAGTTAACATGTGCATAAAAGAAAATAAAAGAAAATCGAACAAAACATTTTGAAAGGAAAAGAAAATATAAAAGATGAATATATACAAACAAGAGTAGCTAAAAAAGAAAATAAACAAATTAAAATATTTTTGTGGTTTTTAATATGAAAATGAAAATAAAGCCTAAATTTAAAATAAAAACATGTTTTTTTGTATTTTAGAAATATCATATTAGAAATTAAAACAAATACCAAAATAAAACTAAATGAAAACAAATATGATAAAACAAAGTAGAAATGGGCTTAAAAGACAGATAAAAGGGGAGGTGTAATGAGAAAGTCGCTGGGCCCAGATTATGTTGGCCCAAAAGAGAATAACAAGCCTGCCAGAGGGGTGTGACAAGGATTGGGAATGATGCAATAGAAAACGAAATGGGCTGAAGGCCCAATGGCCCACACACAACATAGAATTGATGGAAACCCTAAAACTAGCTTGGTCCGCCTCACTCTTCTTCTTCACTTCACGACTCTGTTTCTCTCAACATTGGGCATCGACTCTGTTACTCATCTCTTCCGAAACAATAACAACACAAACGTCACCTCTCTCTCGATCTCTCATAATCTATCTTCTCTACTATGTTTTCTCACTCTGCTTCACCTCTCTGTTAATCTCTCTGTTCCTTCCTTTACCGTAAAACAACAAACACGAGCATAATCTACCTCACCCTGGTTCTCACGGTTCACACTCTCAAGGTTCATACGGTTTCGAACACAACAATCAATAGTTCTCAAACAACAACAATAAAAGAAGCATGAACAATATCATCATATTATTTAGAATGCAAGATCACAGCAACAACAACATACATCAAGTAGAGAAGCAACAACATATCTCCAATTCACAGACAACAATCAATATGATAGAGTGAAGCGATAATGGAACCTGGATTAAAGC
This sequence comes from Vicia villosa, assembly GCF_029867415.1. Taxonomy (NCBI): domain Eukaryota; kingdom Viridiplantae; phylum Streptophyta; class Magnoliopsida; order Fabales; family Fabaceae; genus Vicia; species Vicia villosa. Next base: position 819,238 of record NW_026705241.1, on the reverse strand, counting down.
TTTGAGTCTGAGACAAGAATACCAGAGGTGTAGTAATATGCTCCTTCTTCTTCTCCGCTCTATTCTTCAAACTGTGATGATAACCACGAATCCGGTTATGTAGAATGAAAATCCGAGCGATCCGAGACTGTGCAATGATGAGTGGTTGATGAAGATTGTTGTTGCGTTTTGATTTGAAGAAGTATGGTTGAAAATAGGCTTCAGCTGCGTCGTCACGGTGATGATGTCGATGTCGTTGTACGGAATTGATGATGAATCGTGAATTTACAGATGTATGAATGCGAAGTTATGCCATTGGATCTGTGATGGACTATTGATGATGAAGATTGTATGAAGGTTTTGGATCAGTGATGAGGCTTGCGAAGGTTTGGTTATGGAAGATGATGATGGAAACTGTTGTAGAATTACAGGTTTGTAAATCGGTTTAGATCAAGTTTTGGAGGAGAAATTTTCTGGAATCATTTTGGCAGCATAACATTACTCTTTTTCTCCTCCCCTTTTCTGTTGTGATCTCACCCGTATTTATAGGAGAGTGAGGTATGGATGGTGTGATCAAAATGAGAGGGAAAGTTGAGTGAAAATTGTTAGAATTGAGAGGGAATTCCGTTCACGCTTTCTGAGTTTTGATCTTTTCGGAGAGGTGAATCCGTGTGAGCATATGAGATGAATTCTAGGCCCTTGATAACTCATGAATGGAGGGTTAAGATTGACTTGAAATGAAGTGATAAACGCATGAGCTGATGAAGGTATTGTTGTATGCATGCTTGCTGAAAACGTGAACAGAAGTGTGGAAATTTCTTGCTGAAGAAAATGTGAATTCCTTTGCTGAGTGGAAATCGTGACTTAATGTTGGTGGTCCCACTTGTGATTTTTCTTCATGGTTTGACTTCACAAAATGAGACTTGGATCAAACAAAAAGCAAATGGGCCTTCAATCTCATAATTGGACCTCCTTCTTTAAATCATCACCTACTAAAAAATGAAATATAAAAGCAAGTAATAATAATGTGATAAAAAGGGGATTTAATAATTTCAATTTAAAATTCAACTTGAAATCCAAATTGAATTTTAGAATTAAAACTATAAATCGAAAATACTAATAATCGAACCGAAATGCGTGTAATGAATGTACATGTATATATTTTTGATATTTTTTTCCTAAATGAATGCAAGGATATAAATGATGTGAATGAGACAAAATTGTAGGGTAAAAATCAGGGTGCAACAGCTGCCCCTATTTAAGTTTCTTCTATTAGGAGATAGGAGATACTTAAATACAAACAAAGCCCGATTTTTAGCCTAAGATGCCCCAAGAATGATATGAATGCATGAACTTTTATTTTTTTGTTTTTGCATGATATAAAATGAGACAGACTCGAATCTTCGTGGGGAATATAGCACCACAAGAGATGAACTGAAAATGGAATGAGTATAAAAAACTCGACGAAAGAGATATCTGAAGAAAGGTATCACAACATCCAGGAATGGATCTGAATGAGGTGAGAAATCACAATATCCGAGAATAGATCTGAATAAAGTGAGAACCAAGATGAAGCATGGTTGTAAAGGAACCAAGATGAAGCATGGTTGTAAGGGAAACCAAGATGAAACATGGTTGTAAAGAGACACATCCGGAATAAACATCGGATAAACGAGTTCTGGAATAAACATCAGAATAAAAGAGACACATCCGAAATAAACATCGGATAAGCGAGTTCTGGAAAAACATCAGAACAAAAGAGATACATCCGGAATAAACATCGGATAAACGAATTATGGCATTAACATCAGAACAAAGGAGACACATCCAGAACAAACATCGGATAAGCGAATTCTGGAATTAACATCAGAATAAAAGAGACACATCCGGAATAAACATCGGATAAATGAATTCTGGAAAAAACATCAGAACAAAAGAGACGCATCCGGAATAAACATCGGACAAACGATTTCTGGAAAAAACATCAGAACAAAGGAGACAAATCCGGAATAAACATCGGATAAACAAGTTATGGAATTAACATCAGAATAAAAGAGACACATCCGGAATAAACATCGGATAAATGAATTCTGGAAAAACATCAGAACAAAAGAGATACATCCGGAATAAACATCGGATAAACGAATTCAAATGGATAAATCTGTATTGGACAGATGCCAAGTGAGTTGGACTTTGATCTCAAGGTAAGAATGTTGATTGCAACAAGACCTCGGAAAATGCAAATGAATATGAATTTGTTTCTATGCATGATATGAAATTTTTCTATGCATGATATGAATGATGTATGCAACGCATTTGTGGGTAACAACTGAGATAGACTCTTTTGTGCGGCAGAGAAGGATATCTGATTCCTCAACACATGGAACACTGCCCAAAGCTCTTCGATTACACTTGCAAACTGTACTAAACTGATGATCCTCGGAGAAGGACTGACAAACTACTCATAAATTCCCTTGAAAAATATTGCCCCATCTTGACTGATTGACATAGAACAAACTGATCATGGCTTCAGCTTGAGTAAACCTTGAAATGGCTATACTGTGCACTTTGAAACACTTGCCCCAGCAGAAATCTTGAAAGAAGTCTTTTGATAAACCAAATCTGAGAATAGCTCGCATTGAGATAAACCTTGAACTGAATCTTGAAATGAAATGCCCCTGATAAGATCACGGACCAAGTTTCTCACCTGTTTGAAATTCCTTGATGAGGAATGCTGTTTACAAGCAAAAATGTTTGTTTAAAACTGGTAATCTAAATGCAAAGAACATGCAAGTTTTTGAAATCAATAGAAATGGCATTGTAAAGCAAGAGAAAGGCAAAGAAACATGGCATTTGAAGTGAAAGGTAAAGCAAAAAGATCAAAACAAATGATTGGCACAAACTTGGTAGTCAGGTTAACGCAACCTTGTTGTAGTATGCTTTCAAAATAAACCTGGCTTCAATTAGGACTTTTGAAGGTTGTAACTTGGTCAAGTTCACAGTTTTAGAAACAAAGGATATAAGGCTCAAAATTTATTGGTGCCCACCCCATCTTCGTGATGAACTTCCATCCTATGTTCAATTAATTCAACCTATGCATTCAGGTTTTCAAGAGAACTTGGAATTGCAGCACTTGTTTGACAATGATGATTCAGAAGCCAACGAATATACTTTGAGATTGCAGTCACTTCTTTTTTACAACATTTTTTTGTTTCGGAATTTATTGACTTTTTTTTTCTTTTGATTTCCCTAACTTTTGCCTGAACTGTTTTATTGGAGATTTACAGTCAGCGGGATGCCCCAATTTTATTTTTTGCCTAAGTCTCCTTCATAGGTTTTGACTTAGCGGGCTTTTCTTGAAACTTTTTTTCTATTCATTTTTTTTTTGAAAGATAGTGACTGCCTTGCTTAATAATTACGGAGAACCATCATCATCGCTTTTGTCTTGAGAACATCTTCGACACTTCTTAGATGTATGTGAAGGTAAGCTTGAAATTGCAATCTTTATTGAAAGGCATGTTGAATGAAACTCTTGCAATTGAATGCACAGATGAATAAACTGAAAACTTCCCATCCCCAGGTTAAAATTTGCGGGTTTTTCATTTAAAAAGAAAACTCCAACTTCAAAGGCTCAGAGGGGTTGACAAGGGATTAACTTCCTTATTTCTCCAGTGTTTGGGAATTGAAACAAGGCTTGTACATCATTAGCAAAGTTTTATTCAAAAGCACACTAACAGAAATTTTGGGTATCTTGTTTTCATCATCCTCCCTCCAATCTTTGCATAAACAGCATGGCAGAGAAAGCAAATAAAAGAAACATATTTTTGTTTTTTTATGAAAGAAATAAAGCAGTAAATGAGAAGAATTGAATCAAAACATGCAATGCTCATTTCATTTAAAATTAACAATAAGAAACAAACAAGTTTGAAATTAAACAGACATTACAATTGAAAGAAATGCAAACAGTAAAGAAACATGGCCTAGTGACTAATCAGCATCAAGGATGAGCCGTCCTGTCTGAAACACTTGGCTTTAGGAGATAATCTGACTCTGATTGAAGCTTCACTTGTCATGCCCTGATTTTGAACCATAAAACTCCATTCTGACTTCTAAATTTGCTTTTCTTGGTTTTCCATTCTTAATCTGACGGCAGCTCTAGTTCCGTAGCGGTGTTGAGGAAACAGCTTGACAATCAAGAACTAACTGGGATAAGGAAACAACTGAAAATAAGATCTCGGGCAACCTGGACAAATCTGAGAACTATGCAATGAAATGCAATGCAAGATGTAATGCTAGATGCAAATAAGTAACCAGCAGAACCATAGTAACCAATAGGATCAGAACCCAGTCACCATCAAACAGAGATGGAACCACTCGAACAAGAACCATAGTCACCAGCAATGTACCTGTAAAAATGATTGATTCCCGCCCCACTCACGGGTGTAATCTAGGTCAAGGTAAGGTCGAGAAACGCAGCATACGGTCCGCCTGAAAGTAAGTACCATCACAGCGCGGATGCGGGTGACGATAATACCTCCATTTGAAAACACTACTCTGCTCGTAGTCACATAATCCACCCCGAGACGTACACCTCGAGACAAACCATGCTCCCACTCTATCCTAGTGTTCCTATGGTTCACACATAGCCTGGGTATTGGGCCTTTTACCTCGGTAATATCCCACCCACCAAAAAAAACAGCAGATCCAGAACAGTATATATACAGAACAGCAGATAACCAGAATATAACAGCAAATAAAGCAATATATACAAATATACAAATAAAACATGAAGAAAGCAAACACCCAAAGGTAAAACCAAACAAGAGCTAGGACTGACACTCAGGATGGGCCTAGCAAAGGTCAATCTGTCCCCAGTGAAGTCGCCAGCTGAAACAACTGGATCGAAATCATCAGAATGAAATCAATGAAGTCGCCATCGATTGTTTATTTATCCCAAAAATGGGAAAGGAAAACATCGACTAAAACCTATAAAGAAAACAAACAACGGTCTTACGACCCAGAGAAACAGGTAAGGGTGTCGGTTACGCAAGGAGAAGGGGTTAGCACTCCTCACGTCCGTCGTACTCGACTAGATCCGCTCTTGTCAGTCTAAATCTAAGGGTGTTATCTAAAAATCTAAACCTAAAAGCTAAAGGGAAACGCACAAAGAAAGAAAAGAAACACGGGGAAAAGAAAGAAAATATATACAAGATTGTGCTCGTTCAGGCGTCACGACCTAATGCCTACGTATCCCGATTAAGGAATCAGAGCAGCCGTAGTTCGGCTCAAAATATTTTGTGTGTGTGTGTGATGTTAAACGTCGCATTCCACTGCTGCTCGACCTTTGGAGACTTATACAATTGTCGTGGAACGGAGTTAACATGTGCATAAAAGAAAATAAAAGAAAATCGAACAAAACATTTTGAAAGGAAAAGAAAATATAAAAGATGAATATATACAAACAAGAGTAGCTAAAAAAGAAAATAAACAAATTAAAATATTTTTGTGGTTTTTAATATGAAAATGAAAATAAAGCCTAAATTTAAAATAAAAACATGTTTTTTTGTATTTTAGAAATATCATATTAGAAATTAAAACAAATACCAAAATAAAACTAAATGAAAACAAATATGATAAAACAAAGTAGAAATGGGCTTAAAAGACAGATAAAAGGGGAGGTGTAATGAGAAAGTCGCTGGGCCCAGATTATGTTGGCCCAAAAGAGAATAACAAGCCTGCCAGAGGGGTGTGACAAGGATTGGGAATGATGCAATAGAAAACGAAATGGGCTGAAGGCCCAATGGCCCACACACAACATAGAATTGATGGAAACCCTAAAACTAGCTTGGTCCGCCTCACTCTTCTTCTTCACTTCACGACTCTGTTTCTCTCAACATTGGGCATCGACTCTGTTACTCATCTCTTCCGAAACAATAACAACACAAACGTCACCTCTCTCTCGATCTCTCATAATCTATCTTCTCTACTATGTTTTCTCACTCTGCTTCACCTCTCTGTTAATCTCTCTGTTCCTTCCTTTACCGTAAAACAACAAACACGAGCATAATCTACCTCACCCTGGTTCTCACGGTTCACACTCTCAAGGTTCATACGGTTTCGAACACAACAATCAATAGTTCTCAAACAACAACAATAAAAGAAGCATGAACAATATCATCATATTATTTAGAATGCAAGATCACAGCAACAACAACATACATCAAGTAGAGAAGCAACAACATATCTCCAATTCACAGACAACAATCAATATGATAGAGTGAAGCGATAATGGAACCTGGATTAAAGCTTTGAGTCTGAGACAAGAATACCAGAGGTGTAGTAATATGCTCCTTCTTCTTCTCCGCTCTATTCTTCAAACTGTGATGATAACCACGAATCCGGTTATGTAGAATGAAAATCCGAGCGATCCGAGACTGTGCAATGATGAGTGGTTGATGAAGATTGTTGTTGCGTTTTGATTTGAAGAAGTATGGTTGAAAATAGGCTTCAGCTGCGTCGTCACGGTGATGATGTCGATGTCGTTGTACGGAATTGATGATGAATCGTGAATTTACAGATGTATGAATGCGAAGTTATGCCATTGGATCTGTGATGGACTATTGATGATGAAGATTGTATGAAGGTTTTGGATCAGTGATGAGGCTTGCGAAGGTTTGGTTATGGAAGATGATGATGGAAACTGTTGTAGAATTACAGGTTTGTAAATCGGTTTAGATCAAGTTTTGGAGGAGAAATTTTCTGGAATCATTTTGGCAGCATAACATTACTCTTTTTCTCCTCCCCTTTTCTGTTGTGATCTCACCCGTATTTATAGGAGAGTGAGGTATGGATGGTGTGATCAAAATGAGAGGGAAAGTTGAGTGAAAATTGTTAGAATTGAGAGGGAATTCCGTTCACGCTTTCTGAGTTTTGATCTTTTCGGAGAGGTGAATCCGTGTGAGCATATGAGATGAATTCTAGGCCCTTGATAACTCATGAATGGAGGGTTAAGATTGACTTGAAATGAAGTGATAAACGCATGAGCTGATGAAGGTATTGTTGTATGCATGCTTGCTGAAAACGTGAACAGAAGTGTGGAAATTTCTTGCTGAAGAAAATGTGAATTCCTTTGCTGAGTGGAAATCGTGACTTAATGTTGGTGGTCCCACTTGTGATTTTTCTTCATGGTTTGACTTCACAAAATGAGACTTGGATCAAACAAAAAGCAAATGGGCCTTCAATCTCATAATTGGACCTCCTTCTTTAAATCATCACCTACTAAAAAATGAAATATAAAAGCAAGTAATAATAATGTGATAAAAAGGGGATTTAATAATTTCAATTTAAAATTCAACTTGAAATCCAAATTGAATTTTAGAATTAAAACTATAAATCGAAAATACTAATAATCGAACCGAAATGCGTGTAATGAATGTACATGTATATATTTTTGATATTTTTTTCCTAAATGAATGCAAGGATATAAATGATGTGAATGAGACAAAATTGTAGGGTAAAAATCAGGGTGCAACACCAAGTCAGGAAGGAAATTCACTATGATAGCATTAGTTCAAAGTCTAAACAGTCTCAGCTTACAACTTCTCGCCTAATCACTACCTTGTGCCACTTCTACCTAGAACCCTCTAGATATGAGATCCCCTTTTACTTTCTACAACCAATCACCGCACTGATAAAACAGTTTCAATCCCAGTTACTGTTTCAAAACAAATCACATTCCCAGTGACAAAACTAGTCACAATCCTAGTGACAAAAACCAATCACAATTACTGTGACTAGTAACCAAAAACAAAGAACCAAAACGGAAGATTACACTTCCAATACAACACAATACTTGATCTTGCTTAAATTTTTTAACCAAGAATAATACTCAAATCTATGCTTGTTACGGTATATCTAGGAAGAATGAAATATTTTTTGGGTGTTGAAGTTAGACAAGACTGTAACACCCCATTTCTACCCGGCAGTTATATGTAAGAATCAGAGTTTCAAAATTTCTCAACAAATAAATGAGGCGTCACATTTTCATTTCAAAACAAATCACTTCATCGCATTTAGCGGATACATAAAACAAATCACTTAATCGCATTTAGCGGATACATAGCACTTTATTTAACCAACTAAACAAATACTCAGCATATAATACTTTTCAAAACGGAATAACTTCATTTATTAAAACATGGCGGAATCATAGTTCTCAATCTTTGAATCAATAACATCTTATTCAGCTAAGATAAAACAATAAACAACAACAATCATAAATATCATAAATCATCCCCCGAGTGCTACGTATCAGAGCGACAACCGACTCGATTAACAACAACTAAATCTTCATACTCGAACACCTGCACGTTACCAATATAAAGGCAACGGCGAACAAGAGAAAATGGTGAGATATCAAATCATATAAGTGAGCGTATGATAAATTGTATATTAGGATTCAGACATATATAGTTATCACATCACCAGTATTAATATTGTCATACACTTCATACTTTCACTAACTCACAAATCTCACATACTTCTCATCGCATCATAAGTCACACTACTTCACAATCGCATCAATTATATATAAACATATCAGTCATTCACTTGCAAGTCAAATCATGATACATCACGAGTATAAATCACAATTTTAGTCTCAAAACATCACAGCATATAAGTCACTCATCTAGTCACAAAACATCACAGCATATAAGTCACTCATCTAGTCACAAAACATCACATATACATTTAATTACAAAACATCACATATACGGCTAATCACAAAACATCACATATAAGTCACACCAGACATATTCAGTTAATCGCATTCACAAATATTGACATCATCATACTATTCATAAAATCATCAATTCACATTTTCGCATTCTTCCATCATTTAACAAGTCACGAAATACAATTACGATATAGTCACAAAACGTCATAACTATGAATCACATAAGACACATGGGACACGACTCATGTATATGCATGTGGTACCAATCGGAGCTTCAGCCCCCGTCACCAATTGCCATTTGGCCCGTCATGTTTGCCATAGTTTTCAGGCCGTCATGTTTGCCATAGTTTTCAGGCAGTCACAGAGTATGCATATGGAATGTGACTCGACAAACAAGACAACACAACATACTCATCACAATCACATATCGTCACGAGGCATAAGCCTATATCACAATCAATTACCATTATACAAGGTAATTCACGTCACCATAATATTTCATCTTCACTTAGTCACAAAATTATCATCACGAATATATACAACATCACATATTACCAATCATCACAAACATCGTCATGTTTCGACACATCGCGACAAACATATAGCTTCACATATTAACGAAATCATTACAACAAATAAACACATTAAGTCAAGTCAAATTAGTCTTATAATCCTCCATAGGTTAGTCTTTAAATTAACTCGCTAATCCATTATCAATTAACCAAAATTATTCACCTAATAATCTCTAATTAATCGGGTTTATCCTGCGTCACTACCGGTTATCTAATTTCAGGTTAAATCCTTAATATTCACAACTTTACGAATTTTCGGGTTATACTCCCAAGTCACTAAAAACACAGCTCGACCGGTTTATTCGGATACAATCCTATTCTTTACCGACTATTCGATTCGTTCGGGTAAATTCTCAAGATACCGTTATTTACCGACAAACCAAATAATTAATCTAAGTCTAAGCATTTTCTAATTAAATAGGCTTATTGAAAATTAATTCAACCATTAATTTAATCGACCGATTAATATCGCGATTTCGACAAAGTAACACCAGCATGTTAATGTACTAATTAAACTTAGCTACCACGTTAATTTTCATCAAATTCCGAACAACTAATTATATCGCTTAATTCGACTATTTCGATCAAACGGAACAATTTGGAATACATTGATTTTATAATACCTACTGTTCACAATTTTATTTGGTTCTATATATGTTACTGTTTTGTCACATTCTATTTCATTTCCATTTAATTAATATACCATTATATACCTCATTTCATAAATCATCATATTTTACCATTATAATATGTTAGTTAACCATATAAAAACATAGAAAAGCAAATTAACAGAAGCAAGTTAACAACATGTACAGGAACAACACATGATGAAACAAGGGACCATATACTGAAATGCCTAAAACGAAAATGACAAGTTTAGCACACAGCTAGCATTGCCGACCGTCACCGATCTATTCTTTATTCTTTTCATTTCCACTACGCGCACAGTAATTCAACATTTTCCAAATTCAATTTTTATATGAACAGCAACATTTTTCAAACAATGACAGAAAATAAAATTAACAAACCACAATGATAATCTACACCCTAATTTCCAACAACAATTATCACAAACAAATGCAATAAATCTACACACCCAATCCCCGCATACAAAGTTTCATAAGCCCCATTATAGGAAGAGAACCTCACCCTTACCTTAATCAATTTGAAGCAACTTGTTGGGTCTCCGATTTGGTACCATGGATGGAAGTTTCTAAGCTTTGTTCATCTTCTCCAAGACTTGTCTCCTTCTCTTCACAATTTGTTTTTCTCTCAAATGACAACACTACACTTCATATCTCTAAACCCCTAATTTTATTATTCAATTGGGCTTAGCTAGCACTTCCTCTTCACAACCAATTTAGGCCCAATAAGATAAATAACTCCAATTAAATCAAAATATCATTTTTATTAATATTCCAACAATATAATAAATTCCGACTTGTAAATAATATTATTCTTAATATTATTCTTCGACCGTCCGACTAAAATCGAACTTTTAACTTAATAAATTCAAATACGCTTCTTAAAATAACACCGACAATCCAAATTCGACCAAAATATCATATTTTCGGTCTAATCTTAATTACTCAGAAAATTCCCAAAACTTCAAATATTATTCCAATAATATTTCTAATATTGAAAATATTAAAACTCTTGATTAAATATCGATCCTCTATCCCGAACTAATACGGACTAAATCGTCTTAAAATACAAAAACTTCACTAAACCCTCTAGATATGATATCCCCTTTTACTTTCTACAACCAATCACCGCACTGATAAAACAGTTCCAATCCCAGTTACTGTTTCAAAACAAATCACATTTCCAGTGACAAAACTAGTCACAATCCTAGTGACAAAAACCAATCACAATTACTGTGACTAGTAACCAAAAACAAAGAAGCAAAACGGAAGATTACACTTCCAATACAACACAATACTTGATCTTGCTTAAATTTTTTAACCAAGAACAATACTCAAATCTATGCTTGTTACGGTATATCTAGGAAGAATGAAATATTTTTTGGGTGTTGAAGTCAGACAAGACAGGTACATAATTCTCATTCACCAATATAGATATGCCAAAGAGGTCTTGAAAAAATTTGGCACGGAAAATGGTAACAAAGTTTGCAATCCAATTTTACTTGGATGCAAATGGAAAGGAGGGGATGTCAAGGAGTACAAACAACTAGTGGGATTCCATATATATCTTCTTACAAGTAGGTTTGTGTTATGTTGTATGCATGCTTGGTTGCTAGGTAAATGGAAAAGTCAACTAAGGTGCACATGGAAATTGCTAAGAGAATCCTCAGGTGGGTACCTTGAGATATGGTGTTCTCAATGGAAAAAATAAGAGATAAGATTTTATTGATTGGCCTAGTTTTAACTATGGGAGTGGTCCACTCAATAATATTCAAAGGTTGCATCATTTTAAGCGGCTTCTGATGCTTGATCTTTGATTTTTGACAAGTCAAACAATCGTACACAAACTCTACAACATCATTCTTCATACCTGGCCACCAAAAAATCTTCTTAAGGTCCTGATACATCTTTGTAGCTCATAGATGAATACTCATACCACTCCTGTGACATTCTTCCATATTCTTCTTTCTAAGTTCTGATACGTTTGGTACACACACCCTGTCAAAAAATTCATAATCGTATTCTCATATACTTTGAAGTCCATTTCCTTACCTTGATTAATCAGTACCAATCGATCAATCAACCCCAAATCCAACTTCTGATCTTCCTTGAATTATTATAGTACGCTGCTAGTCAATTTCAACATACCCAACTTCACACTTCATGACGTTATCTCACACACCAAGCTAAGATCTCTTAAATGCTCAATCAAATCCATTTCTCTAATAATTAGCGCGACATATGCAAGACTTCCTACTTAGCGCATCTACTACCATGTTAGCTTTATCAAGATGGTAACTCAACTCAAAATCATAGTTCTTCAAAAATTATAGCCACCTTCTTTGCCTCATATTCAATTCCTTCTGATCAAATAGATACATCAGACTCTTATGATTACTGAAAGCTTCAAACCTCAAATCATACAAATAATGTCTCCAAACTTTAAGCATGAAGACTATTGCTGTCAACTCCAAATCATGGATAGGGTAATTGTTTTCACGAGTCTTGAGCTGTCTAGAAGCATATGCTACAACTTAACCCTTCTGCATAAGCACACCATCTAAATCCATCTTAGATGCATCACAGTACAAAACAAAATATTTCCTTGCATCTGGTAAAATCAAAACTAGAGCCGGCATTAATCTCTTCTTCAACTCTTGGAAACTTTCTTCACATTGAGCATCCCATACATAAGTTTTCCCATTACGGGTTAAGTGCTACAAAGAAAAATCCAACTTCAAGAAACCTTCTACAAACCTCCTAAAGCAACCAGCTAAAACCAGAAAACTTTTGATCCCAATAATTGATTTAGGAGTTTTTTACTGCAATACTGCGTCTACTTTAGACGGATCAACCATTATTCCACCACTAGAGATTACATGACCAATGAAACTTACTTCTCTTAACCAAAACTCACACTTGGACAATTTGGCGTACAACTGAGTGTCTTTCAAAGTCTTCAATACAACTTGCAAGTGTTCTGTATGCTCTTCGCCTGACTTGAAATACACCAGAATACCATCTATGAACACCACGTCAAACTGATCCAAGTAAGGATGAGAAATCCTATTCATATATTCCATAAATACTCCTAGCGCATTAGACACACCGAACGACATAACCTACTCACAAAGACTGTAACGAGATCTAAATGCAATTTTAAATATATCCCCTGACTTCACGCGAATCTGATGGTAACCTGATCTCAGATCAATCTTGTTGAACACACAAGTTCCTACTATAATCCATAAGGTTGTCAATCCTAGAAAAAGGATACTTGTGCTTAATAGTAATATTATTCAACTGCTGATAATCCACTTATAATCTCATGCTCCCATCTTTTTTTCTTAACCAACAACACTGGCGCTCCCCAAGGCGGTACACTTGGTTTGACAAACTTCTTCTCCAATGATTCTTCTAACTGCTTTTTCAGCTCACCCAACTCTGATGCAGACATTCTCTATGATACAATGGATAGAGATCTTGTGTCAGGCACTAAATCTATAGCGAACTCCACTTCACGCTCCAACGGTAAATCGTTAATATCCTCAGGAAAAACATCAGGGAACTCGCATAGAACAGGAAGATCAACAATCACAATTTTTCTCACCATTGTTGAAACATGTTAGAACTGCACTCTTGCAGTCACCGGAATGATGTCCCTGCTTTCCAAACTTGAAACATATCAAATCGGTGCTCTTGCATTCAGAGGCACGATGACTTAACCCTCCACACTTGAAACATCTCAGAGAAGCAGACATGTCTCCCCCACTTGTTTCATTCTCACTTCTTTTGGATAGTAGTTAGGGGAAATGAGTGTCAAAAGTGTTCACACACGTGTCGTACACAAGGGTACAAACAAATTGACAAACTTAAGCCGAATGAACCAACTTGCTCTGATACTAATTATGTAACACCCTAAACCTCGAACGTATTATTTAAAGAAAACATGCTGAAAATAATAATATCAAAGGGTGTATTGACATGGCCCAAGGCAAAAATTGTTTGCACCTAACAAGATTCAAACTTGAGACATTGGAAGAAACACAGTCTTAAAACCAAAGGCTGCACCACTAAGTCAACTCTTGGAGGTTTAAACTTGAATTGCATAGTATATTTTACATATTCATTCTTAAGAGAAAAGCTTGAAACAAAGGGGAAATATGAAATGAAAAAAAATGGTCCAACACTCGCGCTAATAATACAAACATTATGATCAAGCATATGCTTACACATTTTACTGTTTGGACACTATGCCTTGACTTGAACAACAACTTTTCCAATGTTAGAGCTTGAGAATAAGGAATTGAAACTCTCCAAAAAGCTCTCAATTCCAATATTGATTTTACTCTTGGACTTAACTTTTCCTTCTTGTATATATCTTTCCATATCTTTAGCAAAATCTCCAAAACGATGCCAATATGATTCTAGCATAAAACCTTCCATCCTCACCTCCTTTCCCACCATATTCAGAAGATTCCTAACCCCTTCTCTTTCAGTCCAAACCTATAACAACATTATAACTTTTTAGTATTTAAAAAAACCATTGTTTTTGTGCATTTGTTAAATAATTGTCATAAGTTTACTTTATTATATTGAGATATCATTCCACAAAGTGGAATTCTAGCATGCTTGTTGACATGGTTAAGTACAGCTTCAAGCATTTTACCACCAACGTTGTCAAGGTAAACATCAATACCATTAGGGAAATACCTGCAAAATTATAGTGGAAATATTAATAAATTATGAGCTTAAGATTAAGATACATATTGTTTATTTTGCTTTTTTCTTCTTCTTCTTATGTTTGGATGATCATGGATTGTTTAGCAATTTCTAAAAGGAAAGGAATTGATAAAGAGAAAAAAGACGAATTTCTACTTGCTTAAAGCAGCATCATAATCTGTCTCTTTATTGTAATTGAATCCGTCGTCATATCCAAATTCTTCTTTGATGAGTTTTACCTAAAAAAAACAACCAGATAAGTTGTAAATGTTTTGAAAATATTAAAATGATAATATTCATATTTAATGTAGATATCACTGAGCATATATATGTATACAATTCTTATTTTCTTTCAAAGATTGCTGATTGAACACAATGATGTGTTTGGGAGTGAAACTATGACAAGGGGGGAAAAATCAAAACATGATTATATTTTTAGTCTTTTATATATTGGTGCTTTGAAACTGATGATGTCTTCAGATTTTTGATAAACTTTTGTAATAGATGTTAGTAATTGAGCTCACGTGTAATGTCTTTGGGCCTATATAAGGCTTGCCACTTAATGAGAATGAGACCTAATTAGTTTTTCTGAGTATGGAAAGGCATGTCAAACTAAAATTGGTGAGATGGTCTATATAATAACCCTTAATGAAAATGAGATTTGATCCCTGTTACTCTGGCCATCAATTCTGGTAAGAAAACAAACCGAACTATTTTAATTTTTTTAGAACCAAACTGAACTAAAAGTTTTGATTTGGTATATTTGATTTTGAATTGTTTTTAATGAAAAAGTTATTTAAAAAAATTATTTGATTTTTTTTATTTTCAGATAAAACTTGATTTTTTATTTTTGAAAAAAAATCTAATTTTTTTCCCAAAAAACCAACTTTCTTATTTTGATTTTTTTTTTAAAATTGAATTTTTTTTATTTTCATAAAAACCAATTTTTTTATTTTTGAAATAAATCAACTTTTTCAAATTTACGGAAAAAAATGACTTTTTTATTTTTGAAAAAAAATCAATTTAGAAATTAATGTAACAAACGGTTCGGTTCAGAGTCCATTTGAGATTGCTTAACAGTTCAGTTCTAGAACCATTAATAAAATATAAATTTGGTTCACTAACCATTAGTAATGATTTCGTTATTTTAAATTCACTTCGGTACAGTTCGGCGGTTCAGTTCCGTTCATATTTTCTCGAACAACCCTACTTCTATTATGATTTTATTCTAATATATATAACAATTATTAGCACTTCTATTATGATTTTATTATTCTAATATATATAACAATTATTAGCTAAAATTAAAAAATTTGCACACATGAACTATAGTTCTAGATCTACCATCAGTTAAAATATGAAATTTTTTGTAGTATATGTAACATCACTTTCCAAACCTAACTTTGAAACAAAACATAGTGATTAAACAGGCCCTACTACGAGAAATACATCACATGATTTTTTAAAAAGTAAGTGGTGGAAAATATATAATATGTTACCTTATCATCAGAGCCAGTACTTCCAATGACTCTACATCCTCTAATCTTAGCAAGCTGACCAGCATTCATACCAACAGCTCCTGAAGCAGCAGATATGAACACATTTGATCCTGCCTTTGGATCTCCAAGCACCTCTATTCCAACCCATGCTGCAAACCCCGGAACTCCTGCAACCAATCAAATAGCATTAATAATAACTTTCTTCTTACTTTCTTAAACATTGACTAAAACTTCCTATAAAAAAAAAAAAAAACATCATAAAGCAGAAAACAAACCTAAAGAACCAAGATAATCAGACAAAGAAATCCCATTTTTAGTATCAATTTTTCTAGCTATTTGAGAAGATGGCACAATAGCATACTCAGCCACAGGAGAAGATGGACACAAAGCAATATCTCCCTCATTGTATCTACTATCTTTTGATCTAATCACCCTTACAACTGCAAATACTGTAATAGCCTACAAATATACATGTTAAACAACAATTAACATGCATAAGCATATGCATAAATATAAACAAACTTTAGAATAAATTTAATGAAAATTTACCTGGTTAAGTTGATATTGTGAAATGAAAAGGCCCTCTAAGGAGCCGGTCATTCTTCCTCGAAGATAAGGGTCGACGGAGAGAAGAAGAGTTTCAACTAGTAGGTGATTATCAGGGATTGAATCAGAGTTGAGAGAAAGAGAGACCGTGCGGAGTTTGAGATGATTTGAGGTTGGAACACCTTCAGGGCAATATGCAGCTAAGTACCATTCTTTGCTTTCTACCAAATCTGCCATGGCTCTCTTAGCTTTTAGTTTCTGGTTCTAGGAGGAAATGGTTGCTGTTTCTATGTTATGTGTAGTGTTTGATTCTCACTTGTGAAGAGAATGTTTCTAATATAAGTTAAATTAGGCGTTGGAAAGTGTGGGAAATAATTAAATGTGTTGATAACGGTGCCCAACCCAACAAAAAATAAAACTTGATAAATTAAATAAAAAATCACTAGAAGGAAAATCTTATAGTTAAGAAGATCCACACGTTCTAACCAAATAGTTAGTGGAATGATAAATTAGAGTCTTGATGCGGGGAGCAGATCTCCGATGCAACGGCATGTGAAGGATCTGTAAGGTTATCATTCAAATATCCAAGTCAACAAGAAAATGAGGAATAATATGAGTTATGGTTTAGAGAATACCTTAGATTTCACATGTGATGCCTTATATATGAGAGACGGTTATGTATACCCCCTGCTATTTTGACGTGGAATGTGTGAGGCTCTCTAATGACATCTAATCGTAGCCAGCAACTCGTGGCTTGGATCCAGTGCGAAGTTGTTGAGTAGGGTTGCATTGTAACTTCAATGTCTTGGTGAAGTGACTTTAGATTTATTCTCCCCCTCTTTTGGGGATGTGACCAAAAGCCATATGATAGTCGTGGAGGAGAAGGTCAATGTATATCATTTTGAGATGTGTTCATGGGACTAAATGAAATTGTGGCTATTACAAGAGAAAAGGTTGATCTTATAGCTCAAAAATTAGTTTACATCGATCATGAAGAGAGAAATTGGTTACTACCTAGAGTGCATCTTGATGAGTGCTCAACGTGAAAGGATGCTATAATGTTAAGGTGCTGGGAAAAAGCTTGCGATACAAAGTCATGAAGGATAGGTTGCTTAAAATATGAAAGCTCGTAGGAAGATTTGATATGAGAGACAATGACAATGGTTTCCTTGTTGTGAAGCTTGAGATACAAGATAGATAGATTAGTTTCCCTCGACTAAATCTTATCATTTACAACAAAAACGAATGGATTCAAGTGTGAGTGGTTATGCCCTATATCGACTAACAATAGAGGAAATGTAAGGTTTATAAATGAAATAATTCGCACTTCTAATGTTACCTTACTTGTAAGCTTTACCGGTACCTCAAACTGTGTTTAAATGGTAAAAGAGAAGTGTGGGTTCCATAAATTACCTATTATACTGTGTTTAATTTTTTAATAAGAACATAGAAGATTTTACGCCTCCGCTTCAAACCTCACAAGAAACACCCTTCAAATTAAGGTATTAAATTAAATATTTAATGAAAGGTATATAAAAGTAACAGTTGTTTTAAGTGATTAATTTTATTGTTTCATAGCATATCATTATCTTTCTACTTAGTACTATAATAATCCCCAACAATCACAAGAGACAGACATCTCGCAATCATTGGGCTAAAATAATCGTATAAATATAAACTATGTTCCCAGATTTTGGCATGAGACACAACACAAGGCATCTAATAATGAAAAAAAATTAACTTCATTGATTTGAAATGTAAAAAGAAACATAAAAGTCATGATCAACTAGTTGCAGATTAGATAAGGACTGTCATAGCTTGACTATTTCACAATAGGATACTTTTATGTTCTATTTACATGACTTCCCCTTGTGAATATTTCACATTTCCATCCCAAAAGTGTTCTCTCCGCTGTAAGTCATATACAGGAATCCATCTTCATCCTTGTTTTCCTCATATATTGCAGACATCATAGCAGCTACATGAAGATACATAAAAAATCAACTCACAAAATTAACTACCACTAAGTATAAACTTATTAAAAACAACATAAAAAATACCATCAAGTATCGAGAACTACAATTCGTATATGTTACCTGTTGGTGGTAGAATGTTCTTCACAAAAATGAAGATGGCCTTCTCAGGACTCAGTTTGATTCTTTTACGCACCACATACACAAACTGGCCAACAGTTAGATCAGCAGGAACCAGATACCTACAATCATAAAAAAGCAATACACCGTGAATAAAGAGGAAAATATACCACAGATTAGTATCTTAAATTAGCAACCTAAATAGACATATTTCAAAGAGCATTTTACAAAACCATTTTCCCTTTAACATTGGGAGGGTGTGTGTGATGAGGACACGGGAGAATCATCCAACTCCGAAAGTCCAATCAAATATATTTAGAATGAAATAATGAAGGTTATGTTGAAAGACAAGAAATCATAAGCATGTGTAATGTAAGTTCAAACATAACAAAGTGTGCAGAGTAATTTTAACCCATGTTTTCAACATATAGGATTTCAAGATTCAACATTTAATCTCAAATCTCAATTGTTATGACGGAGGCCTAAACTAAAATCCCTCTTTTGTGGTATCTGACTTGGTTGTTCCTACACATTCCAACACAACCGCAACAACATCTAGTCCAAGTAAAACGGAAAATATTTTCAAACTCCAACGAACAATCTATGTGACATCAAAACATCAATGACGTGTACCAGAACAAACTTAATGCAGAAAGTAATTACCGAAACAAGTAACAACTTGAAAACAAAAAGTAGACTTCATAAACAATCCAAATATTCATACTTCCTGTTCACAACAAATAGGAAGAAGAAAAAAACTAACTTTTTCTTATCAATATCTGGAACATCACTCTTCTCAGCCCTTTCAACAATTACCTACACCCAAAAAAAATCAATCAAATAATTACTCAGAAAATCACGATCACCATGACAAAACTACAAATGAAGGTATAAAAAAAATATCTTACCGGAATTCTATCAGGATACTTTTCTCTAATGCGAGCTGCTTCAGCCTGCCTCCTCTCTAGCACATCAAATTCATAGTAAAAATCAAATTACATATTTTTAAAGCCAAATTTCAACCTCTAAGAAATAGGGTTTCAGATAACGATCATGATGAAAAAACCCAATTTTTCACATTCAAAGCCATAAAATTAAACAAATTTCATATCTAAGATTTCTCTGATCACATGAAATTCAACCCCGGAAAAAACCGAGACTCGAAATCTATAAATTATATCGTAAGGAAGAGAAAAAGGGGAGAAGTTAACCAAGGGGGTGTTCCATCTTGAATGAACTCTTAGCCATGATGATGATTCTGCAAGGGAATTAGGGTTAGCGATCGGCGATGCAACGAAAGGAAGAGAAATTGAAAATTGAAGAGGAAAGGGATTGGTTACCGAAAGGGTGAGAAGAGAGATAAGAGAATCCCTAGAAGCAAAGGGAAAGAAATCTCTCTTATTGTTGAGAAATATTTGGGATTTGGGAATAGGGAAACGTAGAAGGCTCAATTTGTGGACAACTCATGGCAAATGGAGTCATTATATTGGTTTAAGTTTAATGCTTCTTTGTCAAAAAAGTTTAATGCTTCTTTTTTATCCATCTTTTTTATTTCATCTAAAATTAACTTTTATTCTTTGATTCTTTGATTCTAAAATTAAATGTTTGGTCTTAACTAAAAAACAATGGGAATTTATATTTTTACCTTCAATAATATTTTATGATCTCACACTTTCATGGATAATATCACACTTGAATTACATTAGTGTTTATTTATGGATTCTAATAGTTTGATCACATGAGTATACATGAATTTGTTAAATGGATCATTTGGTGGGGTATTTTGTTCTCTTCCTTTATTTATTTATATTTTAAGGGATGGGAATATCCTTATAAAGACATTATGATGTAAAAGTAAGGTGAAGTGTATGTAAATAAGAAGTATGTGCGTTAATTGTGTGATTATACTTGGGGTGAGTCCATTATTTATATATTGAGTGAATTCACATGTGATTCATATATATTTTCTATTTCAAGTAAGATGGTTTCGTTTCAAGGATCATTGTATAAATTTGTTGTTATAACAACTATAAGATAGGGCGTGACTCTTATTTGGTTTGAATGTGTTCCACGTAGCTTTGAACGATGTGAGCATACAAGTGCCACTACTAAAAAAATGACTTTTCAGAAAAGAATTTTACATCAGGTATTAAAATATAAGATGTGAAAAATGTTTGTCAAAAGATTTTACATCAGGTAATTATTTCCAATGAAATATAAAATATAGGAAAAACTGAAAAATGTATAACTAGTGGCACTATTGTAAATAAAATGAAAAAATATAGGCGGTGGCAAAATTGTAATTAGAATGAAATTCTTGTTATTAGGAATTTTACATCAGCCCAGATATTAAATGATGTGAGAAATATTACGCAAGTGGGCCTTTCAATCGGTTCTTGTAATAACCGATGGGAAAAACTAAACATATTGGGTCTTTACTTCAGGCTAATATTCCACCGATGGGAAATGTTAAGACAACTTTTTCCTAAAACCCTATTCCATCTTTACACACGCATCTTCTTATTTCCTGAAACTTTTTTTTCTGCCGAAACCATTCTCCTCCGTCAAAACCATACCTGCCGCCACCATACTTTTCGTCACCACCCATTCTCCTCCGTTCGCCTTCCTACATTCGACAACCTCCGCAGTTCGCCGACCCTAACTTCGCGTCGATTCGCCTCCCAGTCCGCCGCACTTCGCAGATCTTCGCCGGACAATCTCGACAGTGCTTTTCCATCGAACCTCATACCTGATCCCGTCGCCGGTAAGATTTCGAATCTACTTCATATTGAGCTTGTGTGTTCTATGTTGTTTTGAGATTGAGATGAATGAAAAAACTTTGATTTTTACCATTGGATGTTGATGCAGAACATTAGAAGTGAGAGAAAAAGAACAAGTTGGCTTTTCTAGGTAATGTTGGCTTTTCTATTTCAGCAACAATTCGTCTTTCTTGTAACCAACATTGAAGGCATTTATTCTTAGAGTATTGTGATAATAAGTGTTACACACATTAGGAGTCTAACTTGCAGGCATATAAAGGTTGGGTGAGTGATTGATGTCGTGAGATTAAAGGTTTCAGATTTCATGAGTTTAATGATGTTTCTCTAACTTGCAGGTATAAGTGTTACACACATCTTTTGAAGCAGGCCATAAACCTATTTTAAGCAAATACTTCTTTCCCTTATAGAGTATTAATAATACTTATATTAATTGGATGTTGATTAGAACGGAATCACTGTCAATGTTGTCGTCGATGAAACCCTAATCCATGGTGACAAGAATGGAATCACTGTCAATGTTGTCGTGGAGTCCACTGCGGGGTCGGAAACTTCTGTTCTAGCGACCGGTAGCGATGGTCAGAAGTCTCTGGACATGGCGGTTTAGTTGATGGATAAGGGAAACAAGGCCATGAAAGAGAACGATTTTGGTGAGGCAGCTGATAACTATAGCCATGCTCTCGAGATCAGGTTCAATTTCTTTACGCATTAACCTAGGCTAAGGAGATTATTTTTTGAGCTGTTTCGCTTTAATTTGCTTATATCTTTGTAGATTACTGTTACGATATCGGTTTTGCTGATTTAGGTGTTCATAAGCTTTGGATTTAGTCTTTAGGTTAAATGATTGAGAATTGAGCTGGAAACAATCTTGCTTAGAAGTTCACGTTCTCAGTGTTAGATTCTAGACGTTCTTAGTGTTTTATGGATTATGCACACACTACTCGTTTGGTTTTCATTATCTCTACGCTATGATTGGTTGACTTCAATAGCTCTGCTTGGTTGGTTATTGACATCTTTATTTTCAAAAGAGCTTCCAATTATTCAGTGGAGGTTGTCAAATTCTGCACTATCAATATTTAAGAATATTAGTTGATGGAATGAAATCATGTTTTCTTTTCTTAGTATTTGAAATATGTATGTTAGTGTTATGGACGTCATTTTATGTCACGTTGTCAACTATGCTTAGATATCATAGTCCATAGAGATTTCAGGAAAACCTTGGGTTGATATGAAGTATGATGTAGTTTTGCACTGAACTAATAGAAAATTTAGTTAATTCGATACTTTCTTATTGTAATCCTACCAGAAGAATTTTTATTATCATCAAACCAACCTGATACACTCATGAGTTTTAATCAACAGAATGGCCCATTATGGTGAACTTGCTCCTGAGTGTGTCCACACATACTACAAGTATGGTTGTGCACTGCTTTACAAGGCTCGGGAGGAAGCCGGAGAAAACGTGCATCACAGTGAATTTGGGGTCGTAGACAAGCAATCTTTTTAAGAAATAGTTCCAACTAATAAGTTTACTTATGCATATATTAGTAAGATTTGTGTGTTCTGAATTGATCTAGTTATGTAGGTGTTGATTTTAAGATCAAGCTTCTTACAGTAGGTGACAAGAGATTGAAGCTAACTATTTGAGACACTGGTAATATCTATATTCAAACCTTATGCTTCTTGTTCATGAAAATAGTGCTTTGTTCAGTTACTGCCACAAATCTTATGATGTTATCCTTAGAGAGTATTTCTGTTGAATCATTTGCAAATCGACCTAAATGACTTCTAAGTGGATTATGTGTCTGATACTTTGGTGATTTGATGTTCGTTTTTTTAATTTTTTGGTTGTATTTTTTTATGATTTTATTTATGCATATGCTGAATGGTTTGTAGATTTTTATGAGTACTGTTATCTGTAAGTGTTTTTTAGTTGAATGATGCGGTTGAGCTACTGGCTTCATTTTTTTAGTTGTACATTTATTGATTATTATGAAAATGCATATGGCTGTAAACTGTTACTATCACTGAGAACAATGACATCATGCTGGAGTGGAGTACATAATTGCAAAAAATTGTCTTCTTTTTAGGCTTTTTTTCTGGGTTTTTTAGTACATGTTTCAATACAGGAAAAAAGGCCTCCTGCCACGCCCAGAAAACCGAGGCTATATGCAAAATAACCGTGGTGTAACGCTGAGGCCACGGTTTGGCCACGGAAATCCAACTGTGGAGTATACGGCCGTGGCCTAAAGTAAAGTCCACGGTTTTTTGGTATAGACCACGCCTTTTTTACAATCGTGGCTTTTTTAGGCCACGGTTTAGGTAGCTTGATTAAGGCCGCGGTTTGTATTTGCCATGACTGCAGAACTGTGGCTATATGGTAAAGCCACGGTTTCAATTTAACGTTTACGATACAGTTTTGGTTCAAGATATAGCCACGGTTTGGTTATGACCACATATTTAAAACCGTTGTTATATGTTATGCATTCTAAACCATTTATCTTGCCACGGTTTATTTCTGTACAATTACATAAATGTCATTATATATATATATATATATATATATATATATATATATATATATATATATATTTCAACAATAATACTAATTTTTTAGAATTAGTTCTAAGTACTCCAATAGTGAAACCAAACTTGTCCAAAGGGCTGATTTTCTTTTTCAAACAAACATATCAATCACTTACACCAATTTTGAAGAATTTAAAACTTGATTACTATAATTGTATGAATACAAATTATTTTAGTATCTACACATCAATGACAATAGCATCGTGATTGACTAAGTACATTATACATCTAATAAACCTAAACCAAAACTATGCATCTCTAACCATCTGATAGCTGACAAATCCTGAGAAAAGGGTTAGCTGCAAATCAAAGAAACCATAGAATTAGAATGTCTAAAAAAGGATCATTTAAGAACTTTAATGCTAGAGTACCATTGTTGATGTACTCATCAAGAAGATACTTATATTATCAGATACAATGTGAATTATGGCTTCAGCAACTATATTAACATCACAGTGTAAATCATGGCAACTAATGTAGCATCTTACATTGTATAAATCATGGCAACTAGATTGTGAGTCCTAATCTCAGGCTCAATTCTCCGAGCAACAAAATCGTGGAGTCTCAAAATACTTTTCCTAATGCAAAACCGAATACAACCGAGTTGTGAAAAATCCATCTAATCAAATACAATAACACCAGAGTAGTTGGACACATCAAACTAGAAGTTCAAGAAAAGTCCTATACTGGAAAAATTATTTTAAATGTTTGCACTTCTGTGCATTTTTACCTCTGGCAAGACTCCGATTGTTTTACTAGATGGCAGACGGGGGAAATATCCATCTGACGATTTCACCTCTTCCAGCATTATATCGATTATCATCCTGGAAGATGAAAAATAATGAACAGTGTGAGACAAGTATGATTGAAAAATGGAAGTCGTCAAAGTGCCACGCCGAAAGAAAATACAAACAACTAACCTTGTTGTATTTATCCCTGTGGTAATTTGGACTAATAAACAAAATAACATACTTAATATTATGAAAGGATAGACTAAATATAAAGGTCAACTTAAAACTATAAATTAAAGGTTAACACAAGATAGTTAATACAGAAAATCAGAGAACAAATTGAAAGTAAAGTATAAAAGTATATCTAACTCATTGGCATGTGGACGAACTTGAACGAATTTATGTTAGCTTGAAAGAATAAGTACGACATTCTAGAACAGATCTTACGGGTACTGATAATGGAAATTAGAAAATGAGAAAATTCAACACTAAGCTTTATCAAAAAGTAGCATAAGTGATCAAAGAAAGTAGTAAATAATAACACTCTTCTAATGATTATATCCTAGAGGCACTATAAACTCTAAAGTACAATAAACTTAGACAATGTATTATTAGTGAGAAATAATTTATAGTCTCTCTATCCACTTTAAAGTAATTAACATGCTTCAAATATATTTGAACTACCTTAACCAAGTAAAGTGTATACTAGACAAAGATTATTATTGAAAGAGAGTTAGATTTATAAATTGTCTCCAGAACAGAGCTGTTCCTCGATGCAGACATGCTCAAATTGTAAAATCTGTAGCAGTGAGTGGGAATGTTAATAAATCTATAAATACAGGATAAGGGTTGATCTTATAGCTTAAGTATAACTATAACCAAGCAAATAATAAAGGTGGAAAATAATCTTGCATACATACTTCATTGTGCTAAAATTTGTTGAAGCTAAATAATAAAGGAGATAAGTGTTTTAAATCCTCATTCCTCGGAAGACCGCTTCTAAAAGGCGGTTCTGAGTTTGCACCATGTCTGTAATTCGATCCAACTGAGTTCAAGTAAGCACTTAGATATGGTAGCTTCAATTCTTCACCTGCAAAGATCCAACATTCTCTAACATTCTTACACAAGTGCTTAAATCAGTAAATAAGCTAATATATGCTAATCTGAATCTATGATGATAATGCTTCAACTTACTGATAAAATCAATGATGAGACGACCATCGGAAGCTCTTCCTGAGAGGCTTCCGAAAAAGCTTATGCCATTAGGAAGTTTTACACCTGTGAATACTGCATATCCAGCTCCAGTATCAGAATTTGAGTCACCAAAATTGTAAATTGCAGGGTACACACATTTCTTTGAATCATAGATATTATTCTGAGATGAAACTTGAATGAATGTAAATGCTACATACAGATTGAAACACCAAAGTAAAAGAAGGATACACCTTCATGTATTGGAAAAAAAAACCCAAGTCCAACACTACCCACAAAGGATTTATATAGAGTGGCACCCCAACCTTACAAGCCGGTTTTATAAAAATAAGTTAGCCCAAACTCTAATTCTATCGCTAATCAACTACCTGGTAAATTTCAAAGCCTATCTAATCAAAGTAGTTCTTGCAATACTCTAATCAACTACCTGGTAAATTTCAAAGCCTATCTAATCAAAGCAGTTCTTGCAATACTCTAATGAACTACCTGGTAAATTTCAAAGCCACAATCCTCACAGGTGTACACAGCAACCTGCATCAATGGTTTGACATCCGAGCATCGTGTGACTATACCAGCTAATCTTACAAGCTGACCAATGTTTGAATCCTTCACCTCTCTAATTGTAAATGGCCGTCCTTTTGAAGATGCCTTAATATAAACCTCACTGCAAAAACAACCCACACATATATATCATTAAGTCACACATATAAAATCCAAAGCCAAAAATCAACCCTAATAAAATGTAACAAATTAGTACAAAATCATAGAATATTACAAAACCCTAGAATTTGAATATCCCGGAAAAACATGAAGTCTTATAAGAAGCGTTTGATTTCAGGAGGCATCTTCCGGTGCGGGTGCGGGTCAGAACCATCAGCACCTTCAGTTCCTTCATCAGATCTCTGAGTCATCAAAATATCATGATCATCATCCACAAACGTCTCAGTAGGCTCCGGCATGAGCTCGTCGATCGCATCAGCAAAAATCCCTACATATCTTCTCGTATTCTCAGTAACTCGCGTCAAAAAATCCTCATCTAGATCCTTATACTGAAAACAACAAACACATCACTTAAAATCACCAACTATAACTAAACCTTAGAAACTAACAATTACAATACAGTGAAAATGTCAATAAAACTAACGTTCATTAAGTCGTCGAGATCAATTTCAACAGATCGAGCTTTGTGGTTCGCAACATCTTGCTGAAAAAACGTAATGAACAAAAAAACATGAATTAGGGTTAACAGTCGGTTTAGTACAGATGAATCGAAATGAAGAATATACTAACTAACTAACCAGGATGTTGAGGTACTTGGCTTCGCCATTAGCGTCTGCGAATTCGGAAAGAAACCTACTCGCTAGAACTGAATGATTGAAAAAGAGGATTTAGGTTAAACGATTTCAACGATTTCAAACCTCCATCTAACTAACTCACCAACAATTTCTCCGTCGCGAGCCGTTCATGATGAGAGAGCAAGCGGAGATGAGGAGCGAGTGATGTCAAGAACAGAATCGGGGATGAGATCAGAGGCTTCGAGATTGAGAGAACAGAGAGGGATCGATTGAGACGGAGGAATCGATATGCGAACGAATCACAGCGGCGAGATTTGATCGGAGTGGTAGGTGGCCGCCGTTCATGTTGAAGAAGAAGAAGAGGGAACGTGAAGCCCGATAGTCACAGGTACTCTTACCCTAAATCCCTCTTATTTTTCATTTTCAATATTGTGAGGGTTGAAAGTGGTCAGGAAATGTGAAGAAATGTGAAGCTGCTAAGGTTTGGGTTTGGGTTTGTGAAATTGAGAGCGGTGCTCAGGAACCCTAAAAAATTAAGAAGAGGGATTTTGGATTTTACCATAAAACGTTTACATGTTTTTAATATAAAAAAATTAAAAAGAAAATAATTATGAGAGGGAAATTAAAAAAAAGGGGGGAAATTTTGGAGGGATATATTTTTTTAGGTTTTGACCACAGTTTGAACTGAAAATTATAGGCCTCGGTTTCTTAGTTGCGGCTTAAAATATCTACCGTTATATAACCGTGGCAATTGAAGTACAGGCCACAGTTTTACACTCCGGATTCAATATTCTATAACATACGTCTACGCTTTGATAACCATGGTCAAATCATATATGTGGCCACAGTTTCTGAGCTGTGGAAAATTTTAGCGTGGCCGTAGGCCAAATTTCTAGTAGTGTTTTCATTGTCGTACAGGCAGTAAGTCACCTTCATAGTGTTTTGATTTTGTTTTCAAGGCATGACCCTCTCTACTATCAAGATTTCCTCATGGCCCTCCTACCATTTTGGTACTATATTTTGCACTTGTTAACTAGATTATATTTGATTTCATTGGTTTTTTCTTACACATCTGTCTTTATGTCCTTTAATTGAAGTCTATTTAGACAACTTGTTGAAAGAGGAAAAACATTACATAAGCATCACTTTTTATCTCTGGTAATTTGCATTGTTGTCCTTTCTTATTTGGTGATTGATCTTCGTGTCCAAATCAATAATCACTGTTCTTTTCATTGAATGTTTGTGTTTCGTTATGCTTTATTGACATTTATTATTTGGAGTTTAGCATTTATAGAACATGTTTACGCATTAAATTGATAAGTGCTCCCTAAATTTGTAACATGTTCAATGCGTTGAAGCGGCTGAGTCTCTTGGGGCGGACAGGGAGCATCTTACTGCCATGGTTACCTCTGCCGTGAATGTTAGATCGGCTCGTGATATCATGACATTAACTTCTGCTGCTACAACAGGTATATTTGATTGTGGTTTATGATAATGCAGATTTTTGTCTACATTTATGCTAATGTTTTTGTTTTTTTGTTATGCTAATGTTTTTGTTTTTTTGTTGGTTTTGTTTCGTAGCATTGTGAGGGGCTGCGATGTTGAAAGCGAGGGCTTTAAAGGAAGTTTCAAATATTGCAGCAGTGATTTCGGTGGAGAAAAATTTGGGGGTTCAGGTGGTGGTAATGGAGGTTCAAGTGCACATGAAAAGGTATATTTTTCGTAAACGTGTTTGGTTTCACCATGACCAATTTTTGATTTAATTGATTCTTAAATTGATTTTAAAAGCTACAATCTTATGATGTTTGAAAAGTGATTGATTGTGTTCTTTTCTTTGCTTTTGATTGTAGAGAGTAATCAATAATCAATCACTTAATTATTTGAGCATCAGTTAGTGTTAATCATGAGTGTTAATGTTATTAATATAAAAAGGTGAATGTATCATCTTATGATAATTCTTTTGGTGAAGGTTACTCTAAAAATGAAGAGTAGGCACGTTGCTGGGACCATAACCAAAAAGAAAAAGAGTGAGTTCTTATAACTTTTTTTTGTCTTTCTTTATATTTTTTTGTCTTTATATATATATATATATATATATATATATATATATATATATATATATATATATATATATAGATATAGTTTCTTGACTTTGGTATTGTCTGTTAATGTTAGTTGGTGTTATTATTTATTGTCAGCAAATGTGATTTTGGTGTTGTCTACTGAAGCTACAACTCATCTCCTTGTGGATTGCATATTGGTATATCAAGTGTGGGAAAAGACTTATAAATGGTTAGATATTTTTGTATGTTTTCACTTTTGTTGTTGTAATAATCTTTACTAAAAATAAGACATTTGGTTTATAGATTTTGTACACTTGTGTATCTTAGATTAATACTTTTTGTATATTTTGATGTATATATATCTTAGCTATTTGGTGCAATTAAATATGATCTGTGCAGTGGGAAAAATATGCAAAATAGTGACTTGGTCTGTGTGGTATTTAAATAAATCTTATATGGAAAAATTAGGTACAAAATAAATTACAGGTTAAAATAGGAAAATCAGCCATTATATACTTTAAAGCAGTAAACATATTACATCGGGTATTATTAAAACCGATGTAAAAGCAGGTCTATTACATCGGGCAAAGCTGAAAATTGATGTAAAAAAAATCTATTACATCGGGTGTAGACGAAAACCGATGTAAAATATGGCGCATATTTTTTTAATAAAAAATTGCATTATTTTTCACATCAGCTTTCTGATTCAACAGATGTGGTATGTTAATTTCTCACATCGGGCCTTAAACCGATGTAAAATGTCCCAGACTTATTACATCGCCTGGCTTTACATCGGGCCCAGGACCGATGTAAAAAGTCTTTTTCACCCGATGTAAAAAGTAATTTCTGCACTAGTGTGCTTCTAGATGTGAACTAATAACCCTATTAGTTTATAGAGATTACTATAAGGATAGATAATTATGTTGTGTCATCCAGATACGTTGAGGTGACCACCTCTGATAGTGTATTCTTGGGTCTGGCTTTTGTGTATGTTCCCTACTTTGACTTGTGGAATTTAATGGTGGGTGATTCAAGATATATTTTGGTTGTGATTCTTAGAATGATACTTTTGGGTGAGAATATGGTATAAGAAAACAGTCTAGAGGCGATGAATAGAGTTTTCAAAATCAAATCAATCAATTTTTTGAGAACGAAATATCGGAAGTTTTTCAGAGTATGCACACAGAAGTTTTAGAGAATTATGCTTAAATATAAACTAATACACAAAAACATGTATTCAATATACAACAATCACACATTGAATTAATGATTATACACTAGGTACTCAATCGATACCACAATATAATTCCCAAAATATGATTGTACAATGATTTGATTCTCGAATTCTAAACTCAACAAGTTTCTTATATTTTAATCACCACTACAGCTCAATTAGGTCCTAATTCCAATAAAATATAATCTTAAGCAATAAATCGCTATCAATACAATAAGCGATAAGCTACTCTAAGAATGAAAAGCCTATGCATGCAATATACTACGAAATGCAAATACGAGAGTAAAAGGTAGAGAGAGATGACAAAGGGATTTATAGTGCTTTGACTATGTCGTCCTCGTATGAGTCTAAGTGCATTTTTAAAGTACTTGCATAATTCCATTAGTTAGACAAATATTCAAAGAATTCATGTTGGGAGATAAGCGAGTTTGAAGATTGGAGATTCTTACTGAATTTGAAGAAAGAGGGCTTACGGGTTTGATGGAGAAGAAGGGGAAAAGTCCAGATTCTTGACTAAGGTAAGGGGGGACTCTTCTGGTTAATCTTTATTATGTGATTATGGGCAATAGAATAGAGTAAGAATATGATTCGATTCAATTGGGTATATTGAGATTGGAATTGTTAGGTTAGGAATATTATAATTGATGAAATTGCATGATTTGTTGGTTAATAATGTGTTGTATTGATGTATGACGATGTAATTGATGATTATATGTCTGTAATTGGTGTTTGGAATCGATTTTGGATTGTGGATGTGTGAAATCGCAGGTCTGTCACAGACCTGAGAATCTACAGAATCGCATGTCCGCTAAGCGGAGCTAGGCTCGCTAAGCGGATGGTGTTTGTATTTTATAAAATAAAAGGGCTCGCTAAGCGGAGCCAGTCCGCTAAGCGGAGGTCCCAACGTGGTTCGCCTTTGTAATGCACCGCTTGAAGCGAGGTTATTGAATTTTGATACCATAAGCACACTAGTGGTCGCTAAGCGGACCCTGTAGCGTAGAAAATTATTAGAACTTTGAAATAGCGTATCTTTTGATCCGTGTATCCTTTCTTAGTGCCGTTTTGGGCGTGGTAAAGCAAATTAAATATTTTATATGATGAATTGGTGGGATGGGAAGTGGCCCGACTTATTTTTAAAATTGATTTAATTGCTTTGTGAAATAAAATATTGTGCATATGTGTGATTGTGTGAATATGGCAATGTTTCGGTGTGATGATAGATGAATTATGGTTATTGTTATGGTTATCGTGATGAATGTGTAAATGATTGAATGATTGTGCAAACATGTACATACTTTGTCGGTGATGAAAATGGTGAGTTATGGTGAGACGATGCGGTGCATCGGATCGGTGATGTTTTTAAGTATGTTATATGTGTGCATTCATTCATATGCATTCGGTGATGGATCCCGGTGATGATTTGGATCAATGGTGGACATAATTCCCATTGTGTGGAAGTTGTGTCGGTTGGGCCGTATCTCGATGAGGTTTAGATCGGTCAGGTGGGTTATTTCCACGGTTTATTGGTACCACATGCATAGTGTCAGTTGGTTATATGCATTGTTGTCATAACATGATTGAAATGATTTCAGTGTTATGTTTGGTTTGTATTTGTTGTGGTTGATGAATGATGATTGAAATCTGAATATATGACAAATTGGGTGAATGATATATTATGATGTTTTGTTGCTTATGAATGCATAACATTGATTAATTGAGAATGACACTCACCCTTGCTTGTTGACATTTTTCAAATTGAAGAGTAGCGGCATTAGTGCTCGGTGAGGATGACTCGTAGAGTTTATCCGTTATTTTGGGTCGTGTCTGTCATGCTCTGATCTTGTAACACTAGGAACGATAGTTTTAGAGTTTTATGAGATTACTCTATTTTATTTGGCGTTGGATTATATTTCCATTGGTTGTATTTGCGATGTTTTCTTATTCCGCTGTGATAAACATGATTATGTTTTGGGTAATTCGTTTCCTAATGAAGCATGACTTCAGACTATAGTTGGTTTAATTGTTTTATTTTATTGTGGCACCCTTATTTAAATGTTTTACTCTGATTATTTTATTAATTGTCGCGGGGTTTAGAAGGGTGTTACAGGCGGTGACTTTAATAACAAGCAAGACTTTGATGATCGGGAAAGCATGCTCACATGGATTCGTAGGAATGCAACTGACCTTGGTTTTGGTGCGGTAATAGGAAGACCGAATAATGGTACAGCAAGAAGAAAAGCTTTCGTAACAATGTTGTGTGAACCTTGGGAATACAACCACCAATAGAGTTGAATCGTCACATGCTAGTTTGAAAAATTGGTTGGATAATAGCAAGGGTGACTTGTGTCGAGATTGGGACACCATAAATCTCATGATCAAAAACCAACATAATGAGATACAAATCAATTTTGGTCGGAGCATTACGGTTTTGGAACATCGATTTTGAGACAACATTCTTTATTCTCAATTGATCGGCAATGTGTCTCAGGCCGGGTTAAACTATATTTTTCACGAGGCTAAACGAAGTGAAACTGTCGGTTCTGATAATATAAAGTGTGGTTGCACTATTACTAAAACTTACGGTCTCTCGTGTGCATGAGTTATTTCTAAAAAAGAAAGACTAGGTGAGCAATTAAGAATGGACGAGGTTATCCCTCATTGGAAAAGACTTAGTTTTGATGATGATGGTTGTGTCGAAGGAGAAAAATCGAATATCTCCATTACTTCCGAATTGGAAGTGATACAAGAGAGGTTTTCGAAGGCCGATGTCAACATGAAACTCCACATCAAAGAACAATTGCGGAAGATTGGATATCTCAAAACAACCGACATGAAACCTCCGTCTCAACCGGTTAAGACAAAGGGTGCTCCCAAGAAATTAAAGCCTACACCGAATGACAACTCGACTACACGATCTCCTTCTTATTGTGAGCATGTCGATAAAATTTTTCCCGACTCACTAACTCCTATATCTGAAAAATCTGAAAAAAGTTCAAACAAAGGAGCTCGATAAGCAAATCACCTCCGACACCTATTTCACTCAAAATTCCAATTATCGAAGAGATGCCAATTCCATTGAATATTCCATTCATCGAAGCGATGCAGGTTTTTATGCATCCTTACATCAAGTGGATTGTAGATGTTGCGGGGGACGGTAATTGCGGTTATCGATCCATCTCGCGTTGCTTGGTAATGAAGAGGGTACCCATATGGTTGTCCGTCATCAACTTATCCAAGAGTTAAGGACGCACAATGAATCGTACACGCGGTTATATGGAGAGGAAGCTAAATTTGAAGCGGTTAATGATGCTCTTGTGCCTTGGATGGGCCCTTATGCACGAGTGTTAAAATGGATGAAATTCCCAGAAATGAGATATCTTATTGCATGCACCTATGATATGGTGTGCATTGACTTGACGCATTATGGTTTTTCGCAAACCTTTTTTCCACTCCGCACCGCACCGCCTACAAATTCAAATGCTCGCATCATGTCCATTGGATGACTTTCAAAAGCGAATCACTTTGTACATGTTTACTTGAAACTGGAATGCCCTATATCACCTACGTTACTGGAATGAAGTCTTCATCATACCGAAGATGTCGAGACGTGATCGAATCTTTTTGTTGATAGGATGCACGAATTCAAAAGATTGAACAACATCGAGAAGGAAGCAAATAAGGAAAAGTCAAAATTGGAACCACCAATACATTTAATCGGCGATAGTTCTTTTGATGTATTTTCTAGTTTCAAAGTATAATATATGCACTCCTTAACATTGCAATATAATCATTTTTTGTCAAGTATTAGTTTAAGTATTTAAGTGTTTTCCTTCTACTGCTAGTGGTGTATTATTCTATTATGTTAAAAAAATAACACGAAAACTTCTGTAGATGTATCTATGGAAGGCGCTAATTTTAAAAATTATGGGTTTTTTCCCGTAGGTACACCTGCAGAAGCAAAACATCTAAGATACTTTCGTGGATATACCTACGGAACTTTCTGTGACAGAAAATGTGTGGTCCTTATGCACCAAGGTTTTCTATAAAGTTATGGTTTCTAGTTACACAAAAACACAAAAATTTCTCAAGAGAATTAGTTCATGGAATCTCCTAGGCCATCGTCATGGCAACGATCATCATCCAAGCGAGCCGCTCCTGAACAAGTTATTTTCAAAAGCGACGGGCATGTTGTTTTTTCTCCTCTCAAACCTCTGATCCAAATGAAATTTTGGCACATCCATTCCTTGGACCAACTAAAAAGGGCTCTTATGTCTTGGTTAGAGGGGGAGTACAAATCTGACGAAGTCGTCAAAAGGATTCAGAGGCTTAGAACAAAGACCTCACTTGAGAACGGAGAAACGAAACGTTGGTGGGATGAAGTGGAAAACGATATTGATGCCATTCAAATGATGCATGGATCAGTTGAAATTGTTTTGACTGTTGTAATTTCTTAGATGTAGTATTTAATTTTCTGTTTGAAATTTTGATGTAATGCCAATTTTAATCAATGAATGTTTCTTTTATCATTGCTTTTCTGGTTTCCTGATAATCGATTTATTCCGCATGTGTATCTACGGAGTATTTCGTATGTGCATCTACGAAATATTTTAACACAAATGTAAAAAAAAAATTTATAAAGATATATCAACGAAAATAAAAAAACAATTTTGTCAAATCAGTAGTACGTGAGAGATCTAAGGGGTGGTGAGAAATTCTCTCTATATTCATAGAAGTAATATAGAAGTAATATAAAAGTGAATAATATATATATGACGCTATTGTACGTAAGATTACTATTTCACTACTACTTGTCATTATTGATAAATCTGACTTATTAGACAACCTTTTCTTGATGTTAAAACTTCAAAAACAAAAAAGCTATGTTGTGTTGTTGCATTCATTGTGAACCTATAGGAACGTGGCACTTGTGTGATCATGAACAAAAAGACCATAGTCGAATAAACCGGAAGCAAACGATGAAAGAAGCTGCCTGCGGAGCATTTGATAATTTCTTTCCAAACACTAGTTTATGTATGACATGTGTTTAATGTTTTACTAATAATTTCAATGTTTAGTCATCCTCAGATATCCTCTACCTCATGATCATAGTTGATCGTCCTATTCCTTCTCCACACTTCCTTTGTTTTTGTTTCCTATGATTATTTGATGTCCATATCAAAAGTTGTTATGCGTGCCACCTTTTAAATGGCTTATTGTCAATTTCTCCTTAGTTCTAAATTCGGAAATGAAGTAATAATAATAATAATAATAATAATAATAATAATAATAATAATAATAATAATAATAATAATAATAATAATAATAATAATAATAATTATAATAATAATAATAATAATAATAATAATAATAATAATAATAATAATAATAATAATAATAATAGGAGTACATTAGAGTAAAATAATAAAATGTGATGTGTGTAGGATACGTGACTCCACACGTAAGAGGGAGATGTGAATAGTAGAAATTTGATAAACAACATTTAAAATATATATTTTACATTTTTGAATTTAAAAATACTTTTAAAAAAACATTTGAATAATAGCAGTAGAAAAAAAAAAAGAGATGACATTAGAATTTATAGAAGTTCGGTCTAAATGAATTGATTTAATTCTCTCTTTAAGACTTGATTTTGAGAGTATCCAATAATGCTTATGAGATTTTAGTAGGTTAAACTCATGAACCCCCTTATATAATAAAAAAATGAAGTTTCAAGTTAACTTTCAATCAAACAATGAACAACAGACAAAAACGGTTAGTCTTCATTCCAAACACGAACGAAGCTTGCAGCGGTTAGTCTCTAAGCTTAAACTCTGAGATTTCATACAGGCTAATCTCAAACCAATGTGGAGTTTTGAACTGGATATCCTCCGAATCGAAGTGATGGTTTTACTCGGGCTGACCACAAACTAAACTAGAGTTTTACACAGTTTGACCACGAAGCAAATTGAGATTTTACATCAAGCTCATTTCGAACCGAAATGAGATTTTACACCAGGTTGATCTCATATCAAGTTGAGCTTTTACACGAGCTGAGCTCACAAACTGAACTACGACTTAATACTAAATCCTCAAACAAAATTTTTAACGAGTTTAAATTTGAACCCAAACAAATACTCTCTTAATAAAAATTATTCAACCAAGAGAAAATATTGCAATATTGCCCTTTATAGAAAAAAATTTCCTCACTTAAACATAAAGACTTTATCAAAGCACTATGGCTAAATTAAAGTGATAAAAAGTAGAAATGTATTTTTAGAGAGAGGGGGGAGAGAGAGGAGAGTGATATATCTCACGATTCTGGATGTGAAAATGAAGAGAGAAACCTCTATTTATAGGTCAAAGGATGATACAAAAGAAGGAAACAATCAATGGACTAATTTAATGTCTCA
The DNA here is from genome assembly GCF_029867415.1 of Vicia villosa. Classification (NCBI taxonomy): domain Eukaryota; kingdom Viridiplantae; phylum Streptophyta; class Magnoliopsida; order Fabales; family Fabaceae; genus Vicia; species Vicia villosa. Next base: position 782,138 of record NW_026705241.1, on the reverse strand, counting down.
ATCGATTGAGACCTTAACCAGTCGATTGGATGACTAAAATAATCGATTGTAAATGCCCATTTTAAAAGGTTTGGATAGAGAGTTGTTTCCATTCTTTAAGACACTGCCGAAATCAATTATTGGTGCCATTTTCCCTTATCCAATCGATTGGTAATATGCTCCAATCGACTGGGCAGTTCAAAAAATGTTCCCTAACCATCCTAACAGTTTTCAGTTCATCTAGCTAGAGTTCAAAACATTTTGAGGTTGTTTTCTTTGAGAAATAGAGGTTTTAAAATCGTTTTAAAATGGTTTTAATGAGTGCGTAATATAGCCATATTAATCTACGAAAATGCCATTGTATTTTTACAACACACCGATCACTCAGACACGATTGAGAGAGCTTTCACACTTCCTCTCTTTCACACTCTAAAGCTTCAAGACTTTGCCCAATACACCAATTATATAAGAAATTTCTTGAATCTTCTTTGAGATGAGACTTGAGATATCTTCAAGATGGATTCCATCATTAAAGGATATTTAGAGTGATCATCAAATCCTTATTCATTTGACTTCGAAGAAAGGATCTTGAACAAACTACTTGTATATCTCTGAGCGCTTGAGATAGTTGTATAACTTGTTTGGGTTCATGATTTGTTGTCAAGTTGTGATCAATGCATCTCCATGAGTCATCATCAAGAACATATCTTCTTGAGTTGTCATCATCAAAACCATGAAAGAGTTAGGCATGACTTGATTGATCACTTCATGATTAACTTGCAAACACAGGATTCTAAAATGATTAGTTATGAAGTTCGACTAAATATATTCGGTATGAAATTTTTAGGTGGTTGAAATATTCTTTTGTTCTTTCTATATATTTTCGTCAGTTTTTATATTTATATTTTTATTTGATAGGTTGTCTAGAATTAGAGGTGATCTTAGTATAATTTATCATTCGATAGTGTAGTCTATATAAAAATATCTAAAAGATGTTGTTTTTTAAAGCGCTCCTATTAATTTGAAGAATGTGAAAGACAATATTTTTGTATCTATTTGAAAATGATATCTTGGTAGGTTTGCAGCATACTCATACTCTTTTTCTGTTTGTCTTTGAAACCTTATTCTTTCTTTGAGCTATTAGTAATATGAGAGTTTTTGATGCGGTTATTGGAGCATAGTATTCTTGCTTTCTTTTTGGAGGATTTTGTTTCTGTTGATGGTGGTTCTTAATGATTAGATCTAGCTTGGTTATTCTCTGTGAGGAAAATATTTTTAATTTGGTCTTCCCTTTAGGTATTTCATTGGCGGGCGATTATTTTATCATTGTGATGTGGCTTTTTGATGTTTTATGTGATTTTTTCCTTTATTTTTCTTTTGATTTTTTTAGGGGTTAGTTTAGTAACTATTATGTCTTTTATCAAATCATCTGTTTGTACTTTTCAATATTTTTTCTCACACGCACGTACGCGCGCGCGCGCACAAACACACATTTCGACCTTCTAACATTAACTATAACTTATATTAAAGATATCTCACATTTTTAGAGAGATACATGTATTGCAGGTAGACAAATCGATGCGAATTTTTTTGTTGATTATGACACTTGATAAAATTTATTTTCTATTTTTATTTTTGAAAGTTTTTGAAAGATATGTTGGACACACCGACTATGTTTTTTTGCTAAATATTTGATAGGTTAGGTTCTATGTCGCTTATTTTTTTGTTTTTTCTTTTTTATTTAATAAATTATCTTTGTTTAAAAATAGATGAGAATTATTTTTCATGTATTATATTATATGCGTAGTTTTTAAGAAAATATTTAGATGTTTTGATTTTTATTTTTTTTTAAAATTACTTTTTTGTATAGTTGAATAATGAAAAAGTTAGTAAATAAGGGTTTATAATAAATAAATAAAAATATTCTCAAAAAAAAAATTAAATATATATATATATATATATATATATATATATATATATATATATATATATATATATATATATATATATATATATATATATATATATATATATATATATATATATATATATATATATATATATATATATATATATATATATATATATATATATATATATATATATATATATATTGATATGGTAAAAAATGATTATTTTGAGACAAATAAAAATTATAAATAAAACATTTTTTTAATGAGATGTAGAGAGTCCATTAAATATACACCTTTAAAATATATTTTTTAATAATTATAAATCTTATTTAATTTTTGTCTCAACCACAAAGTTTACAATGATTATTTTAAAAAATGTTAACCAGTTCCTTGAAAATACCTTTAAAAATTTTCAAAAATCTACTATCTATTCAATATGTTGAAAAAATATACTCAATTTTTTTTAATTTAAATCAGTACTCCAAAAACACTAGTTAGCACGATCTTTATTTAAATTTCAAGTTAGTATATTAAAGAATATACTATTAAAACTTTTTAAAAAAATATTTTCAAAATTATTATGTCACGTTTATGTAACATTAAAGATATTTCCTTGCTATGTTGGGAAATACGTAGGGCCATGCTTTAGATTTGGAATTGACATAAAGAGAAGTTCTCTTTAACTCATTTCTTTCTCTCTCCCTATATAAACATGCAGGACGTTGTACATGGATATATCTCACGAACAAACTTGGAAAGGAACATAAAGGTAAGAAATTTAGCAAAGAAATGGGTGAGTGTGGTTCAAAAAGAGGCAAGAAAGATGGTTGGAGATTTGGAAGAAAATGCAGTGGTGCTTTAAAAGAGTATAGAGGCAGATTTTACATTATGGGAAGATGCATAGGCATGTTACTCTGCTGGCACAAGTATGGATGACTCACACTTAATTTGTTTGGTTTCATCCATTCCTTCTTTAATATAATCATCACTATATGTAGTATCACATATATATCAAATACATGTACTTACTTCAAGATATCAATGAATTCTCCTTGCTATTTGTTATTTTTGATGATAATCACACTATAGGAGAGCCTATTTCACTCTCTTATCCACAAGTTGTTTCTCCATCCAGTTTAAAGGATTTGTTTGACCATATCTATCTTATTTTTAATTTAAGCTAAAGAAATTTTAAATATATTTCGAGTGATTTAATTCTAAAACCCTTTCTTTATTAATGGTGGAAATCCACCAAGATTTATGGAGAATTTCTATCAATTTGAATGAATAAGATTGTGATTACTACACAATAATAATGAAAGAATAAAATAAATTAAGAAAAGAGGATTAGGGTTTGACAAAAGTAAAAGGAAGAAGATGATGATTTTCTGCAGAGTTTTTCTCTGTCCACAAACTGTGAAAAATCTTACTCACTTGCAACTGCAAATTCTGTGAATACTAGTCTCATTATAAAATATGGGTTACTCCCTCTATTTATAGTTTTAGGTTGCTTTCTTCCTAAGTCAAAACTCAAAACTACAAAAGTTCAAAATACCTATTTTGGTCTAAGACGAAATCCTGTATGAAGCAGCCTGCTTCGACACTTCGACATCTAATACAACTCAATACAAATTAAACTATTTCGACACACTCTTGTTCTGTCGAGCAACATGCTGCTTCAACACATGGAATTATAAACTCAACACACCACCTAATTCATTGTGTCTAAGTTATCTACATTCATCATAGCTCTTAGTTTTGTGAATACTTCGACCTGCACTCCTTTCGTCAATATGTCTGCAATCTGATTCTCAGTTCTGTAGTGTTCTAAATTCATCTTCCTTTTAGCTACATGCTCTCTGTCATACCCCAAAATTTGCCTTCCATATTCCATTTACAATGATTCAAAGTTCAAGATTCAATTCCAAAGCTTTGCTCAAACAATCCCAAGATCCACAGTCAACTGATCCTCCAAAAAGTCAACGAAAAGCATCTTTTAGGTCAAAACTCATAACTTGAGCATGGAGAATTCAATTGAGATGAAACAAAAGAGGTCATGTAAAGGACTCTTTAAGCTTTCTAAAAAGTCCTAAAATGCATTCATACGATTAAAATCAAGGGAGTTATGAATTGCGCAAGTTGGTTGAATCTCAAGAAGTTCATGAAAGAAATATTGTCCAATCTTGCAAATTCTCCAAATGGGCCTACATTTCCTCGATCCAAACATGATTATAATATTGTTAGGAATCAAGTAGAGACATTTATTTTTAATACTTGCAATTTCTCAAAATCCAGTGCCTGCAACTGCACGCACACCCACGGTGATCTTCAATCCTGCACCACATGATCTCAACGCAAGCCTGATCTAACGTCCAAAGAGGATGCTGCCCACCGTGCTCCTTCAAGGTTTCAATACACAGGATCAATGCCCAGGTCTTCTCAATTGTTTTTTTTTAAATTTATTTTAGTTGTTTTATAATTGATATAATGGTGTAAATAAATCAATGTTTTATATATAGTTTGATTCTTAAATTAAATTAGAATTAGGATTAGGCTTAGAATTATTGTCTCGATCGTTCGACTATTCCGATTTAATTTATTCTAATCAATTTTAATTATATAAATCACAACAACCCTAGAGAAATATATTAATATATTAGGGTTTGCTCCCTCCCATTTGGGCTAAAGTATCAAAACATTAGGATTCAAATTATTATTCGTTCCGACTAAATTTATTGGTCGCGATGATTAATAATCGATTAATTTAATTAATCAAATCCTATAAATGAAAATAAACTTATTTTGCTAAAAGGTTGTAACCATCTTATTGGTTACGAAGATTAGTATTTTCTCTTCATCCAAATTCGTTATTATTTGTAATCGAATCTATCGATTATGAGGAGTAACGATAATTAAAATACGCACATTTGCTATTCACGATAATCAATCTATCGATTATAGTGGTTAGCAATCCTCCCTTTAATCCGTTAGCCGTGGTAATCAAACCTATTGATTATTGCAACTAATGGTAACAAATTAAAACCAGGGTTGTACGCCCAAACCTTCAAAACACACTAAACCACGATACTACAGTTTTTCAACACTGCGATGTTCACAACTGCGATAAGGTAATTCAAAATACCTTCGAACATTTGCATTTCAAAACAACTTCAAATACAATCAAATTCAATTCTAAAGGCGTACAATCCTGTGCCCGAACTACGTAGACTCTGATCCTCCTTAAGGAGGTACGTAGGCACTTGGCAACAAGGCGAGTCCCCCTCCCTAAAATCTCAATTTTCCCCTTCTCATTTCCTTAGCTATTAGCCTCAATAATTAGCCATAAACCTTTACTGTGAACATAAAACCTTAGGAAAGGGTTGAGGGTGCCTAACACCTTCCCTCGACCTGAATATAGTATCTTACCCTGATCTCTATACTGCGTAGGGTTTCCTATTCGCCCTTCAGAATAGGTGGCGACTCTCTAAGTTATAATTTTTAGGCAGGTTGCTACACTCTCGAATATAATGGAACCTCATTTCGATGGACTTGCTTCAACCATGTGCTATCGGGTTCTTCACCAGATTAATACCAGACATGATGTCGATCTTCATGGTAATTGCTCCATGATCTTTCCCTGTAATCTCTTCGACCAGATTCAACATCCATGTTTCTTGACATGCACAAAGTGAAGCAGTAATGTACTTTGCTTCACATGACGATAGTGTCACTACTGGTTTTTTTCTCGAACTCCAAGCAATTGGAACCTCTATGTTAATTGTATTTTTTATTTGTTAATTAAATGTTCTAATCCGTCGATTTTTCTAAAACCGAGGGATAATTTAGCATTAAAATCGAGGGCATTCATCAAATCCTCAATCAAATGCTTGTCTTCCATTTCATGACTATCATCGTTCAAGACATTACCATTAGTGATCCGCGTGAAACATAAATAACTTCCATTATAAATAAGTTCTTTATCATAGATTGCATTCTGAATATCAAGAATTGTGTCTCTCAAGCAATTATCATCATGAAGAGTTCTCTATGATGGATTAAAAGAGCAAAAAAAAATTGGGTTTAAGGTTTGTGTTCTTAAATATTTATTTGAGACAAAAAATTATTTATTTATCTAACCCTTTTTCTGATTAACCATTTTTTTGTTCATGTCAGAAACAAATCACTACAACGAGGAAGGGCTACTAAAGCGCTTTTTTTGGCCTTTAACAGCGCTTTAAAGCGCTGCCAAAGCCAGCGCTGGCATAGGCTACGAAAGCGCTTTTAAAAGCGCTCTGGTAGGCCCCCCTATAAGAGCGCTTTTCTGGAAAAAGCGCTCTTGTAGGCCCCCCTTTAAGAGCGCTTTTCAGGAAAAAGCACTCTGGTAGGCCCCCCTTTAAGTGCGCTTTTTCCAGAAAAGCGTTGTGATAGGCCCACCTGTGAGAGAAAAAATTAAAAAAAAAACGCAACATACTAAAGCGCTTCTGTAAAAGCGCTCTTATAGGGTGGGCTTTAAGAGCGCTTTTTCCAGAAAAAGCGCTCTGATAGCCCCCCTATAAGAGCGCTTTTACAAAAGCGCTTTAGTATGTTGTTTTTTTTTTTTTTTTGCTTTTTTAGTAATCTTTGGCAGCGCTTTTAAAAAGAAGCGCTTTAGTATGTGGGCCTTTAAGAGCGCTTTTTTAAAAAGCGCTTTAGTAGCTAATTGAGGTATTTTAATGTGCAGCCTGTAATTTAATCCTCCCAGTCGACCTGTAATATTTTCGACCTGTAATATGTTTTCAGCCTGTAATATTTTCGACCTGTAATTTATTTTCGACGATATTATTTCAGCCATCGGTAAGACAATATATATATATACTAATATAATACCATTATAATATCCAATATTATATATATATACATCATTACAACATCAATAATATTATAGTACTTCAATTCGACACAAATCCTACATGAAAAAGCGCTTAATATAAAAATGACACAAATCCTCTTTTATTTCTTCCAACTTAAGTCTCGGGTATCCAGTGGCACGGAATTCGTCAAGGTACTACAAAACAAAAACAAAATATGAATGATACATTTAGTTAAATGTAATAAATTATATGAAATTATCTTAAGTTATAAATTCATACCGTGATCGGAATCTCTAATTGATTTGCCTGAAGGATTTCTTTCATAAACCTCAATACAAAGTATCCGCAATCGTAACTGTTTTTCTGTTGCGGGCACTACATAGAAAAACAAATAAGATTCTATAGTTGTGCATTGTTTTATCAAGTAGCATAAATATATTATAAGCAACATTGTGAAAAATAATGTACCTGCACTTGGATCCAAGTAATGTTGCTAGATTTAGTTCGGGATACCTGTGCGTCCCGTTGACTTCGGAACACTTGTATTGATCTAATTAACAAATATATAAAAGCATATGTTTAGATCAATCCCACAAATAAGTAAATATATATATATAAATATACACGAATATATATTTAGAACGATCCCACTTACAAATCAACGATGTCCTTCATGGCCGGATAATTGGTCCATTCACCATTTACCGAATTCAGATAATACACGACTTCCCTTATAGGGTTGATAGCAAGCAGCAACCAGTGTGCTCTATAAATAAAAACAATAGGTTATATGAAAATTTTGCTATACACAAAAGAAACAGAGATTAGATGAACAAAGAATGAGAACTAACCCTACTGGTCGGGTATTATACGCCCAAAGATGCAGACATTCTGTATTGCCGGTGGACATGAATCTATCTACTAAGCACTGTCTAACTGATTCCGGTTCCGAATCAATTGCCATTCCGCTGCAGTGGGCGGAAGACACGAAACGGAATCTGTTAGACAACGGAGTCCCGCGCAACACTCTGTCATACAACAACCTTAAATAAAAACATAATAAACATTAGATTATTTTCATTGAAATGTGTAAATAAATTATATTGTGGGACTAATTAAATAATATATCGGATGAGGGAATATTACCGAATGTATGAGTGCATGTTATTGACGCCTAGTTGATCATGCTTAAAAATCTCCTCCAAGTCATCAAGTGTAATAAGTGACTTGAATTCAATACCGAAGACACTCTCATCCATAACGATTTCACGTAAAGCACCATCCGTCAAATCGGACATATCAACCATTGTTGCGAGCGTCGACCGGTACCGAGGCACAAAAGCACCGCCTTTTTTTCCCGCTGGCTTCGGAGGACCAGTGGGTGGTACGGTACGAACTTGCTGCGTCACTTGTTGTGACTCTCGAGCGGATGCCTAAAAATCATATAAGTTATGTAAAATATAAAATCATGCAGATTTAGATTCAGATTAATTATTAACACTTTAAATGTACCTCTTTTAGTGATGCAACGGACTCCTCCTCCTGTAAAATCCCTTTACCCTTAACTGTGGGTTTTATAGGAGCAGTCTAAAATTAAAATGTAAAAAATAATTAATAAACAGTTTAGAATTGACATTCGAAAACTAAATGATTCATAATCGTTTTCAATATACCTCATCACTAATGGTAATGAGCTCCGAGGGCCATGCAACAAATGATCCTATTGCATCTCGCAGCAATGTCGTCTCTGAGACCATGTCAGGTACCGGTAGCATCGCATCATGATCTACTACAACATCCACCGATACTTTCAGGTGTCCATCCGGGAGCGGTCTATGGTGAAGTAAATCTCCCAAAGTGTTGTGCACTTTTCCCTTGCCAACTAGTCGATAACTCGGTTCCGATAAGTATAGTTGGCAAGATGAAATGCCCTAAACCAATAGTAAATATAAAGTCATTATCATTAATAAAATAGAACAATTTAAAAGGAAAAAAAATTATAATTACCTCGGGAAATTTCCTTTGATAGTTGATACTAGCCTTATCACTAGTTTCTTTCACCGATGAAGTGTTGCACTTTTCTCTCATATACGCCTCTTTATCTCTTTGCAATTCAGAGACTTGTGCTTGCAATTCCGCCAACTTTTGCAACACTTCTTCATTTGAAGGATTTCTTCTCCTAGGACTCTTGTAAAAAGAGGTTGGAGTCACACCATGACCCTTACCCCTCACCCGACCGGGATACTCAGGAGCATCTAGTGCTCTACTAAGTATGCTCCCCTCTCCGGTGGATGCCGATTGCGACAAGGTCTCCTGTAATTCATTTACATTAAAAAATCATTTATATATTAAAAAACATTTGATTTAATTAAAGACACAGTATTATACTTACACATTCAGTAAAAACTCTCTGAACTTCGGGATCGACAGCATGATCCTTGCCCACACGAGCTTCCCTCCACAACACATGTTCAGGAAGTGAGGTTTCCTCACTTTTAGTCTCCTCTAACTATGCATTGACACAAATGATAAAATCATCAAATAAAACACATTTAGACAATTAATTAAAACGCATTTCTATTTACTTACAATTTTATCCTCCAAGCGTGCATATCCCAAACGCCCTTTTTTGTATGGATATGCGGGTTTGGATGCTCTCGCACTATTCTTGGCACTCCTTTTCCGAAAATCTTCATCTCTTTGCTCTACAAACTTAGCCCAATCTTCTTCACCAATGAAGATCTCATACTTTTTTGGCCGTCCCGGTGCCTCTTCAAGAAAGTTTCCATCTTTATCCTTAAGATAAGTGTTTGTCAAAAAAGCTTTCCACCCTCTATATCTTTTGTCGGCCAAACCAAGTATGTAGCGTCTACGATCATCTGGTATCTCAAAAGTCCTCTGCAAAAAAACATACGCATAGTGTGTTAGTATAAGTAATTTAAACAATTTATCGTCAAGATAATAACAACAATTAACCATATATGATATATACCTGAAGCTCGTCCCAAATCGCGTCTTTTTTCTCATCCAAGTCTTTGCTTTTCATATTCCATCTAGCTACGGAGACCGGAATATGCATACGAACAAGTGTACCAATATAACTTGTCAACTTTGCAGAATTAGGACCAATTGCTTGTTTATCAGAATTCCATTCCAATCGGTATACTAATCCTTGGTCTCTATGTCGAACGATTCCCTTCATGATAGTGATGCCTCGTGCAACTTCTTTTGCTTCAGTATCAGGTGGAGCATTTGTATCCGTGGCATCTCTTTCTTGAGCATCTCTTTCTTGTGAGTTTTCAGGTGGAGCATCTCTATCCGGAGCCATTTAACCTGTATCAAACAAACTAAAGCACATTAGTACACTATTAATAAGCTAACAATCTATACAAGTAAAATGGAAGTCAAACCATGCATGTACAAGTAAATCGGAAACGAAATCGGTACAAATCAAAATAAGCGTCAACAAATAAAGTTGTCGGAATTGAACGAAATTTACATGGCTATGGTAAAACGTCCCCACGGACTCAAAAATAAAGTCGGTTTTCCGAAATTCAGACCCTAAGCCCGACTTTTGATTACGGGCAGAAGCAAAACCGATAAAAAAACAGTCCCGAAATGAACATATAAGTGCATGAGCAGCTCCGGAATCGTCAAAATAGTATAGTTACATGTAAAGAAGTCGACAAACGGATACATGGTTCAAAAGTTATGTACAAAACGAGAATATGCACCAAAATTGAATAAGTACTATACTATTGATTAAAACAATCGGTACAAATTGAATAAAACAAATTAGTCGGAATATGTATACTATTACCTTTATCACTAACGTCTCTTTCTTTTCTTGGTAGGATTGTGTTCTACGCGTCTCTTAACAACGCGGACGGTTGGATTGATCCAAATACCCTCATTATGATCATTTCTAGTACAAGATTCATTTTCATTTTGATCGTTTCTTGTACAAGATTCAATGCCAACACCAATATCACCTTGATCTTCAATGTTTTCATCTACTATTTTGTTAGATAAAAGCACTATAGACCATTTCGTACTTGTCGGATCATTGACATAGAGAAGACCTTACCTTATTTCAAGGTAATATAAGTCCACAAACCAAAAAAATGGTTGAGAGACACTAAATTGATATTAAATAGAACCATAAACAATAAACTATAAGCAGAAAATAACAAACTATAAGCAAGAAGAAAGGGATAGTAACCTGAGTTAGACTTGATGTGGGAGATGGGTAGGTTTGAATCGGCGTTGTACAAGTAGAAACCAGAGACTTCAAAGTAACTGTAAAATTAAACACACACGCACGATGCAGTTAAATACAAATATCATAAAAGTGAAGGAACTATATGCAATCTGTAGCACAAACTACTATGATTTTAGAAGTAGAAACCATAGACTTCAAAGTAACTATAAAAGTACACTTAATAGAATAATAATAAACCCACAACCAAATAACCATCCATAAACCCATGAAATTGCCTTACTATAATTTCACCATTACTATAATAACCTTTAACCTTCATCACCATTGACATAAACTACACAAATGCATCACAAAACTATAACTCACATCATCACTAAATAACAAAAACAAAAACAAAAACAAAACTAGAACTCACATCATCATCAACAGAAGCAATCTAGTTATAATTACAAATTAAAAAAAATAAAAACCTATCTTTTGAAGTTTATGTCACTTAATATTTATTTATTTAACATATGTTATAACCATATATGTAGTATCACCGTACAAATATTTTAAAATAGAACTTTCACAGAAGTCGATGATGTTTATTGTCTCTGTTTTCATTTTTTGAGATACCTTAATTTAGGCAGCAACAACAAGTAGTTTTGTATTCAAAAACTCAGTTACATTTCTAAATGAAATGTGGTAAGAGTGGAAGAAAATGTCCAAGAGTAGCAACACTTTAGTTCAAAATTATGTATCAATCAGTAAGTGTGTTGCTTTCTAGCATTTTAAGACATTATATTTCTCTTAATTTTTCTATTGATATCCATAACAGAAGAATGTATCACTGACTTCATTACTGTCTTCAAACCAGACCAGAAATTTCATTTGCAATTACAAGTTCTAAAATCCTAAAATCCCTAAATTCCTAAAATCCCTAAACAGAAATTGCCTAAACCAGACCAGAATAGTGGGAAGATTTTACCTGAACAGAAGCAGCAAGAAGATGTTGATTTTGACCAAGAAAACCCTAAAATCCCACCCAAAGAACGGCGGCGGCAGCGGCGGCGGCGGCGGTGGCCTGAAGGTGAGAAGACGACGGAGAGTGGTTGAGAAGCGCTGTCAGTGGTTCAGACGTGTTTTAGAGCGTGAGAGGAAGAAGAAGAACTTTCAGAGCGTGAGAGGAAGAAGAAGAACTTTCAGAATGTTTCTGGAAATTAAAATAAAAGAGCGTGTTTTAGTTTTAAAAATATTTAATGAGGGCTACAAGAGCGCTTTTCAGAAGCGCTTTCATAGGCCACTCTATACCAGCGCTTTCTCTTTAAAAGCGCTTTCGTAACCCCCCCCCCCCTTTAAGAGCGCTTTCAAAAGCGCTTTCATAACCCACCCTTTAAGAGCGCTTTTGGAAAGCGCTTTCATAGCCACCTCCTATAAGAGCGCTTTTGAAAAGCGCTTTCATTGCCCCCCTTTAAGAGCGCTTTTCTAGCGTGTTTTTTTATTTTGTTTTTAACCAAACCTACGAAAGCGCTTTTGTGAATAAGCGCTGTTGTAGGTGCGCTTTTAAAAGCCAATTTTGGCGTAGTGAATGCATGCAAAAGCGATTGAAAACATCCTTACACCCATCAGTTGATCTATCCTAAAATTATATGATTTGAAGATCTAAAATCTAGATCTTCTGGAAATTAATTTACCTAACCTTTTTTTTTTGGTTTTGAGAAAAGAGTTTCCCAGTATTTGATCTTTCCTGGAATATCAAGGAATTGAAGATCCAACATATGATCTTCATGGACAGTTTCTGTAATATTCTATGTAAACACTATAATGAGTTTTATTAAAAAAAATAATAATATGGGTAAACACTGTAACAAGTTTTATTAAAAAAAAACTAACGACCCCTCAATTTTCTTGATAAACCGAGATAAAAAATGCGCTAGTTTTTTTAATTAATAAAAGTGCAGAAAATGGGGTTCGAACCCATGCGCTAATAAACTTTTACCTCGATGTTTTAAACACCAAGGTGATACGACTATACTTTTTATGACGACCTTATTTACCTCGCTTCTATTGCCAAGGTAAAACGCATTTTACATCCGATGTTAAAAGAGTTATTTGTAGTAGTGTCAGTCACACTCATTATAATGCCAGTGAAACTCCTTACCTATCGAGCGGTTAGAGTTAGCGTCAGTCAAGACGGGAAGATCGAACCAGGTCTAACTTTTCTTTCAGGATCATTTAAAATAGAGCCATGCTCGTCATTTCCTAAGTGGTTCATGCTTATTTCCTTCCAAGCTTCAATCTGAAATGGCGATCCCGTAAGAGGCCGTTCTCAAAGATCCAGAACTTAAGGCCTTCTTTAACTACCTCTACTTCCCTCGAATGATCCCGCTTAAAGTAGCCATAGTCAACGACTATCTTTATTATGGGGAAAAGTGATCAGTGAATCTTTCACAATAATATGTCTAGGATTCGATAACCCCATTTGTCAGACCATTGAACCATAGTTTGGCCAGACTGTTAGAATCCAAAATGTGGATAGTTTGGTAATTACTTTTGTGGTATTTCGATAACTCTTCTCCTTATTTTTGAGTCAATTACGTTTATAAGCGTGTAAATAAATAAAATCGAGTTTTAGTAGTAAATATGTTATTTACTAGTTTTTCTCATGTGTTTTGAAGGTATTTTGCATTTTGGGAAAGCTTTGGATGTTAGATGGGCAAGATGTCACTTTGGAGCAAGTTTGAAGGCCTTTTTGAAGAAGTGATGTTGAGCAAGGGCCGCTAAGCGGCGGTCTAGCACGCTTTCCAGTGACAAGAGATAATTTTTGTTCAGCAAGGTCCGCTGAGCGGCCTTCTAGCGGGCTTTCCAGTGGCGAATCATGTTTTCAGCTCCGCTAAGCGGCCTCATTCCGCTTAGCGGACCCTTGCGTGGCAGAAGATATTTTGCTAGTCCGCTTAGCGGCCGTCTGTGCGCTAAGCGGGGTTACTTTTTTAAGTGTAATACTTTTAGGCACTTAGAGATATTTTTAATGGTTAATCTTATCTTTTTCTCATTCCTACCAACCACACACACTTTAGGGCAAGATAAGAAGAGAAAAACTCAAAAATCATTCAAGATTTCTCAAGCATATTTCTTCCTCATCTTTGGATTTTTATGCTAGAAGATCTTGTATTGATGTTTGTTGTTGAAGCTATGGAGAGCTAAGTTTCATCTTGTGTCAAGATTAGAGGTAGTTAGTTTGTAAATATGTATTTTCTTTGATCCTTTGTGTATGAACTTGGCTGATGATTAATATATGGTGAATATCTTGTTATTCATGTTTTATTTGTTGTTTTGGATCACTATTGATAGATATGTTTCAAATCTTGACTTAAAGGATATTCATCTATCAATAAACAAACTCTAGAGATAGATTTGTGAGTTGATAATCACTTGTATCAAGCTTTTAAGATTATCATGTTGATTGTCGGCATGAGAGATCATCTGACGGTTAATATGATAATAATCACGATATTGCTTTAGAGATAAACGGTATCGAGAGGATACGTGGTTGTATTAATCATTAATAGGTTTATATACATGATCATTAGAGTACATATGAAGCAAACTAATGAACATTGATCTTTGCACAGTTTTCTCAAATCATTTTCAAACCCTATTTTATTGTCTTTATTTACTTTTCATGCTTTCTACATTTTATGTCACCAAACTTTTACCCAACCTTAACTCAAAATACACTAAACTGTGGAACGGCGGTAGTATCGCATCAATCCCTGAGGAGACGATAAAAGAAATACTTATCCTATACTTTAACACAGACCAACCAGAGTTACTGCGAACTACTTGCATTTGGAGGCTTCATCAACACTAAAGTAGTTCAACCAATCATTGATTAATTGTACGTCCTCGTTTAGATATCTCTTTGTGTTATATTCTTCCAACTTTGGAGGTTTCTACATAGATTTTGGTATTTTATTGTCCAAAATTCGGAAGTACGGAGGATTCTTCTCCTGGTTCTTTGACGGTTGTTTTTCTGCCTGATCTAGGGGCGAGTGTGGCTGCCTCAATCTCCCTCGGGGTCATGGGGAGGACTTTGGCACTTCTTGCCCCTCTACTGATTCTTCCACTTAGGAGCTTCATCTTTCTTTGTTTCGGTTGGCTCCGTGATATTAGTTTGATTTCTCCTAAATATAGCCCCTTTAATAGTTTTCCTCGCGGAGGCACATTATGAAGGCTTTCTTTGAGGCGAAGCAACCTTTCCTATTGCCTCCGAATATGCTTTCGAACGATGTTATACATGTTGTTCAGTAATTCATTGGCGCTTTGCAACCCAAGGTTTGCTCGTAGAAGTTGGAAACCTGGTAACGCTTCAGGTTGTGAAACTAGAGGTGGAATTAAAGGCCATATTAGAGGCATTTGGACAAATCCGGTTATATGAGAAGCCTGAACTAGATCTGAATGCAACAAAACCTCTAGTCTTGGATTCGCAACACCTTGCGGAGGAGGTGGAGGAGGTTTACTGATCGCTACTTGAGCTACGACAGCGGCTTCTCGTGTTGCGATGGAGCGAGTAGCTTTGGATCTAGCCATTACTTAGAAGCGTATAAATCAGAGTTGTGAAAATTTAGGAAATCAAATTTGAAATGATACTTAATTGGATCGAACACGACAAATCTTCGTGTTTTATTTCGAATGCTCTTGATTTGATGACCCGAGAAGGTTTCGAACTGATGAATAAAAGAGACAACGTGAAATTGTGAAAATGCAGGAATCAGAAGTTGTTTCCCACAGATGACACCAATATTTATATTGAAACCAGAAATGGAGTAAGTATTAGAGATGACGGTGGATCTTTGCTTACGATGCAACGGAGAGGGGGCCGACTTGCAAGATTATTACTTCAACGCTCAAGTCAGTATGTGAGGTAGAATAGTGAATTAAAATTGAATTTAAAATGAAGTACCTAAATTTGTGTTTTATATATATATATATATATATATATATATATATATATATATATATATATATATATATATATATATATATATATATATATATATATATATAAGATGAAATGACAAGCTCGTTATTTAATAGGTTTGGATTGCAGAGAGCTGTTAGATATACCTGAAGTCGAGATCCTCTATATTTGTCTATAGGATAGTTCTCGTATACTGAGAAAATGTGATAAGGACGTCTGGTCAATAAAATTAGTCAATCCATTGTGAAAAATTTGCCAACTCAAAATAAAGTTTGAAGAAAAACAATTAAGAAAATGTAAATCATAAAGGGGATAAATATGAGTAATACAATTTTTCAAATAAAGCTGCATATTTTATATATGTAATGTGAAACTTTTTAACATAACTCAATAGCGGGGAATTAATAGCAAAAGAAATAATCTATTTAATATAGACTCTGATGTCATTTTAAAATTTTGGATCTCAAATTATAAGTGGTTTTTTAAAATTATTTGTCTTTAGCCTCATTTATGGATTATGCTTCTCATTAATCTCATTAAAATATTTTGCAAGGTGATAATGGTCTTCACATATAAACTCATTAACTCAATTTAAGTCTTTAGCCTTAACTTGGCAACCATATTTTTATGCTTGTTTCAAGGTAAGAACTAGAAGCAGTATGAAAGCATGTAAGAAAAGCATAGAGAGACATGAATAGCATAAGTGATGGAATCACTGAACCTACGAAGTGCCCAATGAAAGGGTTTGTAAGGAGCAAAGAGCAGTACTAGAAGCCAAAAACCAAATTAGAAAAGGTTCCATTTCACTGTTTGATTCTTAAATGCTGATTCAACATAACCATTGAACCAACATCCCTCTGCCCCATAATCCATAAATGCTTCTCATTAATTTGTCTCCTTTATCACGATTCCAGTGCCAACTTTTTATTAATATTCCAACTCCCTCACATTTTGGTTGTTGGAATTTTAATGCAACTTCTTCAATGTTACCACCACTAGTACCACCCATTTTTTTGAATTTAGATCTAATGAAGTCACAAATTTTACACATTCATGCATTTGTTATATTGATCTTAGTTGGATCAAAATATATTAATTTCCTGTATCATCTGATCTTGATCTAACGGTTACAAATATATTAACATTATGAATACGCGAAAATGTGACCATAGAAAATCCAAATCTTGGCATGTTTTATAGTCCCTCGTGTGTACTACTAGTATATCTTTTCAAAATCCACACATTATATTGTCTCACTTTTGCATGTGTCCCTTCCTCAATATTCTTCTTCTCTTGCCATCATTTAGCACAAGAGGTTATTGGATATGTTTCCATAATAATGGGGTGACCTTTTTATTAGTAGTATTTTTCATGTTAATTAACAGTTTCATGCTTTGTTTTCATAGTTATGTGATTGTGATTATGTTAAGCAGAGGGAAGCTGGCTAAGAGGTGAGTTTGAGATGAACGAGATATTGGTGCGGTTCAATGACAAATCAAGGCTTGAAGTATACTAAGTCTTGTTTTTTTATTGAGCCGTGCCAATATCACGTGTTTCATTACGCTGGTCATGAATCCTATGAAGAAATTTTCAAAGCAAAAGGTTAGAAATCTTAATGTAGAATACAACATGAATAGGTTTAAGCTTCTCTATTTACACATTATTTTACGTATGTCATCTCTTTTTTACTTTATAATTTGAATGATATGGTAATGTGAAGAAGTGCAGATGCAAGTTGCAGGAGTAAGATAAGGGAAATACAGTGATGAAGGAGGCTTCAATCCAACATTGAAGGTCAAGGTTTGAGTAAGATCAAAAGTAAATTAGAGGTATCCACCAATCACTCTCTTTTGTTGTTTCTGAAAACTAAAATGAGAGGTGTAAAAATGAACTACTAGAGTAAATTGGGCCTTCTTCAGCCCTAAGTAGGCAGTGCTGGAAATTTTAGATGACTTGGCAGAATCAAAATAATTAATATATTTCCGTTAAACCAGTAGATAATTGTGTAAAAACAGTCGATAATTAAGTAGAAGCATCAAATAAATAAACGTAATATGCAATTTCTCACTTATTCATCTTTAAAAATGTGAAATTGTATCTACTAAACTATTTGAGAAAAATGGAAATGTATTTATGATGATTTTTTAGACAACTGTGGTATTGATACAAAATATTTATCAACATTACTGTTTATTGTTTATTGATTATTAATTTGTAGAGAAGATTAAATTAATAATTTTTAGTGGAGTCTCCTTTAGTATGCTGTATTTTCTTTGATATGTGTTTGAAATCATAAATTGTAGTGTTTATTTTTCTTTTTAGTTTTGAAATATTGAACTTTTGATTAATTTAAAAAAAACAGTAATTACAAGCGATCTAATTGAGAATCCAGCTACTAAAAAATCAAAAAGACTATATGACTATCATCCTTCTATCATAAGGATAGCTATATATTTTCTCAACTTCTTATTATTCCAGCCTCTATAAACAATACTGTCTATAATTGTCTTCCCTAAACGTGTGATATCCGCCTTATTGTTGAAAACTTTATTATTCATAAAATCCCAAACTTCATAAACCGTTTCTGCTATTGACATTTTGAGGGCAGCAACCTTACCACCTTTCCCTTTTGCCATCTGAATAAGCCACTTGATCTTTGTTTTCCACTCATGAGCCATATGCGTAACTTGGAGTCAGCTCAATATCTCAACCCAAATCTTTTGCGTAGTAGGACATTCGAAGAACAGATGATTGATCGTTTCCTTGCCTTGACAAAAGCAGCAGCCAGTATTTCCTATAATTCCGAATCTAAGCAATCTATCCTTCGTGGCCAATCTTTCATGGCATAACGGCCACAAAATAAAAACAGCTCGGAGACGAACATTATTATTCATTACCAAATTTCTCCATTCAATTTTCTGTGTATAGTTCTGCATTATGCTGTAAACTTTGTTCATGTCGAATTTTCTCCATTCTACTATTTCCCCATTCCTCCTTATTCCTAATGTTATCTCGCTGCTCAAGTATTGCTCTCATAATCCAAGTATAATTCTAAGTGTTTATTTTTCTAAAACTAGATGGAATTACATCAAATCAACTCTAATTTTGTTTGGGCTAAAATCACTACATTATTAGACATTGGACTAATATTAATAAATTGTACTTTTTTCAGCAGACCTACATGTATGCCTTTCGGATCAATAAACTAAAAATAGAATAAGATACCATACTATCATAAGACTCATACTACCCAGTTACATTTTTTGCACTATTCATTTTTTAAATATGAAAAGTTACTTTATTCTCATTTTTTCTTCTCTTTTATTACTTTTAGTTTATCCCTTTTGAAATAAATATTTTTCACTAATCAGTTAATTAAATTGAATATTTTAAAAATTAAATAAATAATTATAAATAAGAACAGCTTTTCGTTATGCTTGCTATGTATTTTATTTTATTTTATTGAAGATAGTACACTTATAATATAACTAAAATAGAAAAAGGTTTAATTAATAAACAGTTATTAAAATTAATTATTTTTTAATATCTTTTAAATCTAAATGATAATAATTATAATATACGAATTATAGTTTTTTAAAAAAAAATTTACTAACTAAATTTATGCGCCGTTGGGGTTTGGGTGAATCTGCACACGCATGTGATTATCTCAAAGAGGCGTTTTTCTAATTTCTAACATCTAAGAAAATATTTACAACTTCCGGCAAGGTACTATATTGTTTCTGATTTCTTCGCTTAACTCAATGTTTTTTGGGTTGAATTGGAATCAAATCGACCAATTCCATCTTGTTCTTGCCCAGTTCTTTGTTCATGTGGAGAGATTGCATCCGTCAAAGGTTATCATGAACAAGATGTGATTCACTTTTTGAAAGGCCTAAGATGTGATTCACTTTTTGAAAGGTTATCAACAATGTCTCTGATCAAGCACCTACAAATTCAACAAACACAAGTTTTGGTTTCACACAAAAGTAGTACAAAAACATCACGGAGCTGCTCCAACAGTCAAGATCCCAATCTACTCCCATGACCAACTCAATCACCACTACGCCTATTGTCATGATTGTGAATTCTTCTTTATCCACTAGTAAGCCGTCCACTCTTTGGATCCTTGAGACACATGCAACTTACCACATCACTTATAATCTTGCATCATTTAGCACATATCACACCATTAACCTTATTCTTGTAACTTTGCCCAATGGCTTCTAAAATAGAATTTGCATATCTATTAGTATTGAACTTTTCTCATCTCTTACTATACACAATGTATTATATATACCTACCTTTAATCTCAATCTTGTCTCAGTAGAAAAAATTAATTACTGATCTTAACTGTCATTTTTTTTTTCTTTTTGTGAACATGAAACATAATCTTTTGTTGAGGGCACTCATGTTACAAGATGTCGAGTAGGAAAGGCTTGAAAAAGCTATGAAAGATCTAGAGGCGAAGCTCCAGAAGAAGATGTATGTGTATAATGAGAGGCAGAGGTTGTTGTAGTCCCTCTAGCAAGATAAGGAGAAACGGGAGAAGAAGATAAGATATGTTTAAGGCAAGGCCAAAGAGATCTCTGCTGAGAAGAAATCTTTGAAAGAATCACTAGATGTTTCTCTCCTTCATCAAAAAGATTTAGAAAAGGAAGTGTAGCAACTCATTAACGAGGTGGTGTCTGCTTCTGGTGTCTATTTGGAGCACCCGAAGAGCAAGTGCGCTTCCTCTATCCTAATTTGGATTTGAGCCTCCTGGATTTTCTCAAAGTTGTTCATGGTGGCGAGTTGGTTGACAAGGAGGAAGTGGCCTCCCTAGAGATGGAGAATACTTCCCCCTTTTCTCCAAGAATTCTCAGGGCGGGGTGGGGGCCGAGGTGAAATAAGGTGGTGAGTCTAGAGACCCTTAGCCAGATAGAACCGTTGAGAATGATTTATCTCTTACGGAAGAATAATGATTTTTTTTTCCTTGCCCCTAATGACTTTATGTTTCTCTCCCCTTTTTGTGGGATTTTGTTATACCTGTTTGCCCCTTTTGGGGCTTTTATGATTGTAATGAACAACGATGTTCCTTAAGGGCGCCTTCTATGCTAAATGCTCTTTCTATGTCAAATTTCTATATTTTTGGTGTGTCAATGTATCACAAGATTCTTATTAATACTTTTCACGATAATGTTATCGCATTTTATTGGAGAGTAACCGAGTTTTAAATCATAATCCAATAATTTTTGTTTTAGCCATAAAACTTGTCCACAATAATTACCAATGACTACATATTAAGCCTCAGTGGTAGAAATATAAACACTATATTGCTTCTTACTGTGCCAAGAAACTAAACAATAACAATTTCCAAACAAATGATAGGTGTCACTAGTGTTTATCCTATCTAACTTACAACTAGCAAAATCAAAATCGTAAAAACCTACTAAACTACACTCACTACCTTTGAGAAACAAAAGAATATGATGAGAGGTTTTGTTAAGATACCTCAAAATTCTTTTTACGATCTTAAAGTGAGAATCCTAGGTGGAGCATAAAATTAAGTACACATCCACACACTAAACATAATATCTAGTCAACTCACGGTTAAATAAAGTAAAGATGCAATTATACATCAATACTTTGTAATGTTGTCATTACGCCTTGTTCATCTTTATCTATTAGCACATTTGTAGACGTTGAGATTCTTTTTGAATCCTTCATATCAAATTACTTTAGGAGCTCTAAGAAATACTTTGTCTAGCTGATAAAAGTGTCAGATCCAGTTTTCTTTATCTGCAATACTAATAAGTAGGTAAGCTCTCGCATTAGAGACATTTCAAACTCCCTGCATGTTAATAGAAAATTCCTTGCAAATTGATTCAAAGTGGCTTCAAATATAATATCATCAGTGTAAATTAGAACTTATGAAATATGTTATTTCTTATGCTTGAAAATTTTATTGAGAAAATCATTTAATACAATACGAGTTTAATGAAAAAAAAAATTTTAGTACAACAAAAAACATTATTTTGATACAGATGAATAATATTTTTGATGCACAAAAAAACCGAAGGACCATGATGAAAACAAAACAATTAAGAACAATTAATATAAATTAAGTGCAATTACACGAAGATAATGAATAATGAAACAATCATACCAATTACTACTAAGAGTCCCATATCAGATAATATATGATATGAACAAGTGCTTATAAGTGGGCACAATTCTCACCATACAAGCCGGTTTTTTAGGGTTGAGTTAAGCCCAACCACATTTTTTTAACATGGTATCAGAGCCTCGTTTAAGATTCAGGCCACCTGCTATCAGGTTTCCACTATCGGGCCATCCACCATTTGTTTCTATCATCTAGTTGTCTACTCCTGAGTGTGAGGGGGTGTGTTAAGAGTCTCACATTGGATAACGTTTGGCCAGAACATGTGCTTATAAGTGGAGACAATCCTCACCTACAAGCCGGTTTTGTAGGGTTGAGTTAAGTCCAACCACATTTCTTAACAATTACAATGATCTATAATATAACTTGTTGCACAATTAAAGTTAGCAAATAAAACTAATATAGAAAAAACACAATACAATCAAAAATATGATTGAGTGCATCTTTCCTTCACTTTTCTAGAGAATCCATCAATATTCTCGTACACTCATGAACAAAATATCAATAGATAGAACTAGGTACCTAATTTTTGTTGGGTCCTTGAGGGCTAGTAGAAGAGAACTTAGGTATCCAAGTCACTGTACCACTAAGAACTTTGACAATCATAATAGTTAAAAAAGGTATAATGTGACCTTTATCACCATAATAATGACATGTTGCTTAACATGAAATACTCTTTCTATCTCTTCTAACAAAGCGAAGGTTTTTCTTAAAATTGGCACCTCTGTCACTCGAAGATGTAAAAACAATTGTAGATAGAGAAATAAGTTGTGCCAATTGTCCTTTAAGGTTTTCATTTTCAAGTTTCAATATTGGACAAGTATCACATTCTATTTGTACTACCTTTTCAACTAAAGTATCAGAAACAATAAACGGTTCATTAATGACAGAGCATGTTTTTCCTTTGGGCTTTGTTTGGGAGTAAGGAAAGGAATGGAAGGGAGGGCTTCGAAAAACAATTTTTTTTTTAAAAAAAAAAAGAGAAATATTTAACATTTGTTGAAAAAATATTTTGTATAGATTGATAAAAGAGTGCCTATCATTAACATATTTTTAATTTTTAAAATACTATAACAACATAAATTATATTTGAACAGTTTGTTTAACCCCTTCAAAACCCTTCAAATCCCTCTTTCGATATAATTTTTTAGTTCACCCAAATTAGGGGAATATTGGTTTTTTGGATAAAAAAAACCCAAAACTCTTCCCACGTAAATCCTTCTATTCTTTTCATTCAATCATTCCCTTTTATTAAAAGCCTCATCTCCCTTCCCCTCCAAACTCTCAAGTAAAGTCTTAAGGAATCTAAGGCACTATTAAGATCACTAATATTCTTTTCAAATTTTGCAATAAATTTTTTGGAGATAACTTTTTTTTAAATGTGCATAACGCATCTGCATGCATTTATGAAAACTCTTTTGACAATTGTTAGTAAGAGGTCTAAAATCAAAATCAATATCATATACCTCTAAGTCTTTATTTTACTTGCGTGTCATCAAGCAAAGACTTGCATATCCATCATTTAAACTAGAACTAATGAAAAAGATATATACTCTTCTTCTTCCCAAGAGAAATAAGTCGTACGACATTTGGCATGGTTATTTTTCATCTTATAAGAATCTTTATCCTTCTTCTTGTTGCGTTTGTTGAGATGCTGACGCATTATTTGATAATGACCCGGCTTTTTCGTATTAGTAGCATGTGACATCTTCTTCCTTTTTCTTATTTTCCTAATTATGCGGACGTGTCTTCTTAAAGTTGATCAAATTTTTGTTTGAATGTTTGAGGTTGTGCTACTTTATATATTAATTGTAGAGCTTGATGAATAATCGCATCATTTGTCGGTAATACTTTTTTGTGGATGAATTAAAACCCCCACCTTCAGATAAGCCTATAACTATCATATACAGTGTATGATACATTCGGTTAGGATAGTGGCTCTCCTCAATACTCAAACCCCTTTGTGACAGGGGTGTTCTTTAGCAAGATTCTTTTTGCGAGGGGTTCTTCTTTTTGTACCTTGTGAATTTCTCTGCACATATATTTGCAAACGAACTCCTTGAATCGGCCTCTCAATCTCTCACTTTAGATGGTGGCGATGATTAGTATAATAACCTTGTATCTTGTGATATCTGCACCATTTGTCTAGATTGCACCTCATGAAATCTTTTTTAGAGGTGTGAGGCTCCGAGATGATCTTGATATGATTGACATCTTGAAGGATTCACTCACTCCTTTTATTTACTAGGATGAAGCACTCCAAAGGTTTTCGGTCGGGCTTGAATTCGACCTTCTCTCGAACCGATATCTTATTCTAATCCCTCCAGTGCCCAATTATCTCAGATTTTACATTACTTTGTCCTTTTCTCGACATTGATTTTATTTACATTAACATATCACTTTGTTTAGGCCAAGACCTCATCCATTGAGGATGCCATATTTTGTGACAAGGACTCGTTAAAGTGTGCTTCTTTAAGGCTATTCTTAAAGGCCCCTACAAACATCTTCTAATCTTGATGGATGACCTTGACAATTTCTTCTTTAAACTAAGCCATATATTCTCGCAATGACTCAGAATGACCCTAGCAAACATTAGGAAGGCTCATAACAGAGACTTTAATATGTTTACTAGCTATAAATGGGTGAATCATCTTCTTGGTTAGGTTCTAGTAACTTATTCTTTGAAAATATTTGGATGCTCGTATATATCTAGGGTGCTTCTTTTAATGTCCACGTCATCGTCTTGCATGTAAGGGCGTCGCTCAATCCTATGATAGTCATTTGTGTATTGATGGTGAGGATATGTTCCCGATTAGGGATGGCAAGAAAATTCGTACCCGCGGATATCTGTGAATAAAATCAGTCTCAGATACGGGGCAGGTAGCTTAATAATCCGCAGATAAAATTAATGGATATTTAAATATCTGTTTATTAATGGATATGGACATGGGTTTAATGTCACTCGTGCCCGCAGATATATGTATCCGTTAATAAATTAAAAAATTACTTTAATATTATTAGCTTATTATACTCTATCTTCTCATCTTCTAAAAAATTAGTCTTCTCATGTAAATTTTTTTTTTAAAGTTTTCTTTGAAGAAAATCTTTATATTCCATACAAATCCAATTAGCCATTTCATATTTAAACTTCTTCTATAATCCATACCTCACTACAACAATTCAGCGGTCTAACCAATCAGTATTGCCCTTTTCCTGTCCAACCATTGCCATTATTTATACTCCTTCGTTGTCTGCTATTCCACCATAACTCACAATCACAATATCTTTCATTATTTTTTGTTAAAAATGAAATGTATGGATATTATGCTTTGGAGAAAATTAGGGAAATTAATGTGATGAAATTTTGTTGTTAAAATAAGAGAATGTATGGATGTTATGTGATAATAATTTCTTGTGTCTTTAAAAGAAGCTATTTTTTTCAAAACATAATTTTAGAAAAAAAGTGTTATCCATGGATATCTGTAAATATCCGCGGATACCTTAAAACCCGTAGATTATCTATTTAGCGGATATCCGCATAGATATAAGGCCGATATGGATATCATATTTATCCAACGAGGCGGACACATATATCATATTATATGTTCCTATAGATATCCATTTACATCCATATTCCCAATGATCACTCTTTCCATCAAACATCGTCAGAGGGTGGCTTGAAATTATCAAGGATTTGGGAATCCATATATTTGTCGTTAAAGGTTGAGGATCCATGAGGTCCTCCTGCTCGTCAACTACTGGTTGTAGTTGTTGTTGTTGTTGTTGTTGCATATCAAGTATGTTGTCTTGTAGGATCTCGTTTTGGCGATACAATTCCTCCATAGCGGCGAGCACTCTTAGCTATGCGGCTCGGTCGCAACCGTTGTTGCTCATAGTCGCCTTTACCATCATGGGAAGACAAGAGGCTGATATAAGATATGGTCGTGTGGCCTAGACTAATTTTACCAGACCCCACAGTGGACACCAAATGTACATGTAAAGCACACTAATTGAAAACACTATTAGCGCAAAACCAATCAGAGTCGCAAGTACAAGTCATATGAAAAATATATGTCCTTTCCCTTTGAGGATTACTGACATTTATATAGCGATCTCACGTGTTTTGTGTCCCTAAAATCATATAACTTGGCATATATTTTGTTTGACATTAGAGTGTAACAATTATGAGTAAGATATGTTTGCTCTGGGGTGACCTATTAGATGTGACCTATTAAATCGGACTAATTCGGCCTTGCCTCCTAGATGGCTTAAAACTGAGGCAAGCTGTGTTGAGTCCATATTCGAATCCGGTCCAACTTTATCGAATTATACACAATCTCTCAAATATGAAATCCATAAGAGTGTAATGATTTAGGTGAGATTATATCTAACAAAACACACAGGAAAATTCATGTAAAACCCACACATGAGTGATTTTATTCACTGTTTTTCCAGTAATCTTATATATTTCTTATTCTTTAAATAGTGAGAAATCACATTTTCATCTTTCATGTAAAACCCCACTTGCAAAAATTCATTCACCATTTTGAGGTAGAAAATTTATTATCCTGCCTTGTATAGTAGCTTGAATTGAATGGACCGCTGGAACCTGAATTGATAGCTCTGTTTGATACCTCCCTCAGGACCACAATTACTATTTTCGTCTAACTATTTGTGTAACTATTCACAATTTTGTTGTCATTGCTTATCGAAAAAAAAAACAATTTTGTTGTCATTATTATAACCATAACAGGAATATAAGAATTCATTCTCAACCAAAATCTCTAATGTTTTATCCATTTTATCAATCTTAACCTCTCAATTAAGGAACAAAAACAAAAACATAAATTAATTAAGTGTGATTCAACTCCATTCAATTAGATATACTCATCAATTATTCCGTTAAATCAGCTCAGTTAATAGTTGTGCAGAGACATCAGATGCTAGAACACGGATTCGAATCTGCGACATGAAAAAAGAAAAGACCAAAATGCTTTCATATTTGCTTGTTTGGGACACAAAAGATTCCTGCTGCATTAGTTAGGTTCTGCCATTGGCAGCAATGAAGTTGACGTGGTACCACCACCACATTCAATGAAAACGGCAGTTTTCATTAATTCCATTTTTCTGTCTTTTTCTCTGTCTCCTTAGATATATGCAACTTCAATAACACACTTCTACAGTTCCTTTCTTATTTCAGCTATGCTTGTGGTTTGGTTGATTCATAATCAATTCTTTCTTGTATTGTTTCCATTAGGTATAGTTGTTTGTTAGGGACCATGTGATAGTAGGCAACTACCTTAAATCACTTGAGCTAGAATTAAAATGCAATATTGTTCAAATAATAGTACTGATTCAATTTATAAAACAATGGTGTTATGGGACTAAATCTTTTAAGTGTTTGAGGATTTGTTTATTGCAAATTTTCAATAGCTTATCTATCATAAAAGTAAGCTCATGTGACTTAACAACAACAAAAAAGCATTGCTATCGAAAATGTCTGGTCAATTTAGGAAATGCAAGCTTTTCCCTACAACAGATATATAAGGTTAAAAGCATTGAAGTGTTTTATTCTATGAGAAATCAAACACTTTATTTACTTTTCTATCACCTTTGGAATTTATTAAAAAGCACGGTAGAAAATCACGATGGATAAAAGCTATTAATAGTAGCTTCTGAAAATCACGGTGGGAGGGTTTCAAATGTGCGGTGGCGGCAATGGACCGCGTTTCCAAACACATCATAAGAAGAGGTGAAAAAAGACATGTTCGTTCGGTTTAAATCTGCCTTGCAAAAACAAAAGTTTGCAAAAAAAAAAAAGGACAGAGTGGAACTGGATGGATATAATTGTGGATGCGACATAAAACTTTGATCCATCCCACAAAAAATTAGGGTGAAGTAGACCCGCGGACATCGTAATTAAGTCTAAAAATATAAAAAAAAATTATATTAATACCTATGTTGGCAAAAATCCCAAAAAAAATAAATCGAACAGATTAAAAGGTGATATCCTACATCCCTAACCTGTCCTGCACTAAAGTACTTGTAACTTGTAAGACAGACATATGTTCAACGAACATGACCCATTTTACCAACCCTAAATCTAAGGAACTCTAAGTAAAGTTTACAAGTATTAATTGGCTTTTTCACTTTTCACATTTAGTTTGACATTGGGATCAATTTAATGAATTTTTTTATGATAGCTGCATATTGCTCCAACCAAATTGGCGTTTGGTGTGACAATTGCTTTCTCATACTGCACCACTTCATTTCAAGTTTATTGAATAGTTAGTAGAAAAGTATATAGGTCACCTAACTTTATATGTTGAAAAGTCCTAAACTATTTTCTTTTGTAGAAAATGCATATAATAAATAGTTTCAATTCTACCAAACAAAAATTCAAAATTAAATGAAAGGAATGGCCTCAACAGCCAACAAAATATTTATCATCTATATATTTATTAGAATGATGATAGGCATAGAACTATTAACATATTATAAAATGGCCTATTCTTTCTATTCTAGTAACTACAATGGTTAATCTCCTTTTATTAAAAATTGCACAAGGCTCATTTTTCTTTCTTTTTCTTTTCTCTTCCTTTCTCTATTTCCTGCTCTCATGTAATTCAAGTAAAAAATTTCTATAATTCTAAAACATATAGAAAAAAAAAAAAAACTATTGCAACCTAAAAAGTTCATTGCTATAGTTATAATCTTCCTGAGTTAGGAAGAACTTCAAGATATATGTCTCCTAAAAAGAAGCATCCCACAAAGCCTTTTCACCTTCTCCACATTTTTTGTGGACTTCTTTAATCCTTTCATGTGACCTACAAATTCCACTGCATGTCCAATCAAATGAAGCAACACAAACATTTCCTGCTTGTGCCTTCCATTCACAATCTGCAACAATCACCAATGCAAGAGTTTAAATGCATGAAACCGATATTCGGGCCAATAAAAATTCAGGTTTGTCTAATTAGGCCTAGTCTTGGTTTGGTTTGTACTTCGTACACCCTTGCGATTTTTCGGTATATAATGATTTATAACACATGAAAAATCTTTACCTGGTGGTGTACCGCAACATAGTCTACGATCATCGATGTGTTCCACATCGAGTCCAATAAACCAAGCTCCTAATGAAACGTCTTCATTTGCGTACTTGTGAAGAACATTCCTAAAAACAAACATATATGCGAAATCTATTAGTTTCACTTCAATTATACTTCTTACAGCATAATTAAGATCGGAAAAAGAGGTTACTTGTTTGTTGCAATATATGTAGCAAGATCTTTTGAAACAGCGTATAATTGTCCTGTGGCGTGACGAAAGTACTTGTTTCCTGTCTCGCCAAATTTCCAAAATTCCGGTTCATGGTACCTTACTCCTCTGCAAGAAAATTAACATGTAAGAAGCTAGAAGTGAAATGTCACAAATTTACAACTCTGGAAAATAGTTCTTACTTTTGAGAAAGAACAGGTCCAGATTTCATGCACCCGATGTATACTCGCGGTTTCGTTCGATGTCTAACTAGTGTTTCACCGAGTGTTGCTGAAAACAGATTAAAACATAAACCATTCCTGGTATAAGTACCTATGAAATTGGTAAGCATAGCGGACAGAAACAGCTTATGACTTGTCTATAAGTTGTTTTTCGGCTTATTTTCATAAGCTCACTAAGATAACATATGAAAAAAAACTTATATCATATACGAAAAATTGCTGAGATTGAACGACTTTCGATACCTATATTTACATGAACATCATCATCAACTTTGATATAAAAATCAGCATCCCACATATTAACAGCCGTTGCAAAGTAGGTCTTTGTTTTTGCGGATAATTCGAGGTATCCTTCAACATGATCCTGTAAAATCAAAACACCGATTTCAAAACCACGCGATCGTTCAATATATATATCGTAATATGTTATTGAAGTGATAATTACCAGTCTCAGAAAATCTCCATGTTTACTATCTTCTGCTTCAATAGCTCTATCTAGGATGCCTCCTGTTGTGGCACTGAGAAAAGAGCCATAAAGGTTCAATTTATAATTCATAAAATATATAACTTATCCGTGTCCAATCACGAAATGGATAATAACGATACGAATTTATAACTTACCCGTGTCCAATCACGAAGCGGATAATAATTCCCTTCTCTTCTTCTAGTTTCTTTCTTTTCTCACCTATTTTACAGGTTATCGCCAAAACCAACATCAGAGATCATGACCAATTGAAAAACAGTTTCGTAACTATATATTGACATGGGACAAACATATTTTATATAGTCATTCAACCTTACTTTACGATCATATCACATAATAGTATGATGTGATAAGATCGTAATGTAAGATTAAGCGTTTGTGTCAAATATTGTCTATGAATAGTCGAAAAAAGAAAGTGATGATCAAT
Organism: Vicia villosa; assembly: GCF_029867415.1. Classification (NCBI taxonomy): domain Eukaryota; kingdom Viridiplantae; phylum Streptophyta; class Magnoliopsida; order Fabales; family Fabaceae; genus Vicia; species Vicia villosa. Next base: position 751,641 of record NW_026705241.1, on the reverse strand, counting down.
CTTCACCTTGTGGCATCCAAGTAGCGCGAATCGAGTCTCTTCTTTTTCTGCTGCTAAAAGCAGTGTTGATTCCTATAACCATTAAGTACCTTCTTCTACCACTTGATTCATTAGTCTTGAAATCTTCTGACACAGGAGCACCACTTTTTAAAGACTCTTGTGTTGCTTTAGCAGAAGCTAGTTCCAATTCCAAATTCGAAATAGTCTTGTCCAAATTTCTACATTCAACACAATTGTTTCTTATTACACATGTTTAACCACACAAAAAAAAAAAAAGAACATGATACATAAGATCATGTATATGTAACTCACTGTATGGATTTTTGTGTCTTGAAATCGCCTTTAATTTCGCGCTTCACTTCCTTCTCTTGCAACTAAAAAAAACAAACAAAAAATTATTATAGAAATTTTCATATGATACATGAAAAATCGAATTCGAAGTATAAAAGTACTTACAATTCTTGAATTACAACCCTCTGATACTAAATTTAATTGTTCAGCTTCCATTGCTGTTGTCCTTGCAAGTCCTTTAGGTTCAGGAATAGTCCACATTCTGTCACACATTTAAATTTAAATTTCTCATTAAAAAAACACCACTAATAAGAATCTAAGAACAATTAAATATTTTAAGTTGAATTATTTTTTTTATAAAGTTACTATAATATAAGACTTTCATGTGCTCATCCTACGTTAAATAAAATATTTAAAAAAAACCTCAAAAATAGGTAGATCCCAAAATAAAAGATCAATTTTTTTCAACAACTAGTAAATAAGTATAAGTGCTTTAGTTGCAACAACTAATTGTGAAAATTCATTATTATGTGTCAGAGGTCATCTTCAACCTTGATGAGTGAAGATGATATATATGATAAGCCAAGTGCAGTCATTTTTAAATCTTAAAAATAAAAAATTTATTTAAATAAATAAACTATATGATAATTTTTTGTCAAAAAAAAAACTAGATGATAATTTAATAAATATCACTAAATATTATAATTTAACCATAAATTAAATTTTCACAAAATTTAGAGATATTGATATGAGGTAGTGTTAGTTGGATTAGACCAAAATTGACTTGTTAACTTAAGAGTCAATCATATTGAAAACTTGCATTTTAAACAAAAAATAATAATAATATTAATGGTTAAAACTTAAAATCATTCATACCAATACCAATCAATTAATTTCAGATCCATTTAATTTCTTCTAAGTTTTGGTCAAATTTGATTTAGAAAAATCAAAGTCAATGAAATTCAGAAATATCAATAACTCAAATGAATTAAACAATAGAAACCTTAAAACACATGGTGAAGCAAATATGAGTTATGAATTAACACAATAGAAAACAGAACAAGAACATAGAAATTTGATGTACCTGTTGGTGAAAAACATGCCAGCACAGAAGCTTCCAATACACAAGAAAATCATCCATTTCTGAGACATGAAGCTTCTAGGAACAGGAACAACCTCTCCTCTACTTTTCCAACTCATAGCTTCAAAGTTAGAAGGAAAAAGCCATTGGTTCTGAGAACAAAACCGGAGAATCTAAAAAGGAAGCAAATTTGAAGAAGATTTGGTGGAGAAAGAATGGAAAGAGAGAAGGTGTTCGGTTTTAAACTTTTCAGTTTTGGTTTGTTTGTTTGTTTTCCTATGTGCCACGTTATTCTTGTTCTTTGCTTTGTGTTCTCTCTCTCTGTCTGTCTTTGCAGGTAAGGGAAGTTGAATACAACACAAGCAAGAAGACTTTATAACCGCTAAGTTTTATAATATGACCAAATGGTACATTGTTGGGTCCATTTTTTATTTTTATTGATAATTCTGTAACTGTTTAATGGTATGACATTAATGCCCTTACATGGGCCATGCTTTACTCTCGTGGAGAATATGTGCAATGGAAACTATTCCATCACTTCACATGTTTTTGTGTTCTTAGTGCAATTAATGAAAATGGGTTGCTTTGATCAACTTCACACATTCAAGTTGTTGTAAATTTAGATGGTCACTTAGAATTTTGGGATAAAGATTTAGCATCTAAATTTTTTTTTTATCTTTGGCATGATTTCATAGTTTAATAAATTGATTAACTTCTATTTCAAAAATAAAGTTTATGCGAATAGTAGACGGACAACAAGTTAGGTCGCTACACCTTAAAAATTAAGGTAAATGAAGAATTGAACACCTCACCTTATTCCACTATTGCCCCTTTACAATTGAAGCTTATTTTATATAATTTTACAAAGTTCTATATAATGTATCTTCGATCCTCCTCTTGATTAATAGTAGTATCAAAACTTACTCCTACTAACGGTTGCATAAAAAATCTGACCGAATGAACTCATTTGAGAGAAAAACTTGTTGATATATCAATTGTAAATATAGAAGTGGCAAACGGACATATCCATTCTATTTCGACACATGTTATAAAAGTTTGCAGAAAATATAGTAGGGTGTGGCCAACATTGTTGAGAGCGCAGGCTTAAAAATTTGGCCCGCCCAAATAAATTAAGGCGGGTAGGGTATATTAGCCGACAATGCACTTTTTAGGCTCAAAAATTCCAAATATATATATATATATATATATATATATATATATATATATATATATATATATATATATATATATATATATATATATATATATATATATATATATATATATATATGTGCTCGCAAAAATTACTGGACAGAACAGAACGAACATATTAAAAAGTGTAGACCTAAAATTTTGATCCATCTAAAAAAAACATGGACAAAACTGACATGTCCAACACGGATATGTTTTGCCACTTTTAAGTAAATATTAGTCTCACATTATATAATAATAGAAACAAAATAATTTAGGGTTAATAGTAATTTACCCCATGTAATATGAGCGTGTTTCGGTTTACCTCTCCACTGTTGCCAAAGACAGACTTTGGCAACGATTTTTTTTTTGAAATAACCGTTGCAAAAAAGTAGGGAGGGGGAAAAGCAAAATTCACTAACATTACAGGGGTGAATTACTATTAACCAAATAATTTATAAGTGATAGGATGATAAAGGCATTGTCTCAAGGTTTTTATACAATTGTTAAAAGTACATGATGTTGGACCTTATGATCCAACACTTAAATTCATTTGAAAACAAATATAGTTACATAATTTCAGAAAACTTTGACCATTCCTCCCTACTATACTAGCTCGTACTTGGTACCTCCCTAATTTATAGTTCTGATGGAGAAACATATTTGAGTTTACTATAGTTTGGCACTAGTAAAATCAAGGGACTTTCTTATTAAGCTATGTTAATAAATTTCATTTGGAATGTGTTATGATTAGTTTGTTTATATATATATATATATATATATATATATATATATATATATATATATATATATATATATATATATATATATATATATATATATATATATATATATATACACTTTTTAGCTTTTTGTTATTTTTATTCAATTACCTTTTGGCTTTTTGAGTAAATAACATAACATGGCTAGGTATTAATTCTTGACAAGGAGATATCATGTATACATATAATCCTTAAATTCGTTTTTCTTTTACAGAAACTTAAAGATAAAGAAGTTGATATGCTTAAAGAATAAAGATAAAAGAGATGATCGATAGTGACCATGCTAGAAAGGTTCCCCAGTTTCATAACATAGCGGTGATTTTTTTTGGTACGCCAATGCTGAAAATAATAGGGTAACCGAAAATATGCAAGCCCAGAGAATTTGACAACTCCTAAACTCACCACAAAATAAAATAAATTATATACCGGTAAATATAATATAATTTTTGTAAAATATGATATAATTTTATTATGATGAAATGTATTTGTAAATATTTAGACAACAATCAAGTAATTGAAGAATGTAGGGAGAGATTTAAATTTAGAATAGTGCACATATACGATTGAATTGTCTTTTAGGGTTTATATATTTTTAAAGTTTGAGACCCTTGAACCATCTTTATGAGATACCTATCTTAGAAGACAATGTAAATGTTGAGTGCAAAAGTGAGTGGTGAAGTCTTACATCGTTTATAAATTAGTGGAATGTGAGACCTATAAGAGAAATGATTCATATACCTGATATCTTAAAAGTTTGGATGGATATGTGGTGTCTCTCTCTACAGTGATCTTGGAGCATTGGTAATGTTGTTACTATCGCCTCCTTTGACCCCTTAACGTCTAGTGTCAGAGTCATGATTTGTCTTGGTAGAGGAGCTGGAAATAGATCCTACTGTAAGATGTGTGCAAGTGTGAGTGGCTAAATCTCACATCTCCTATGAATAGGTAGAATATCAAATATATATATATATATATATATATATATATATATATATATATATATATATATATATATATATATATATATATATATGATGTTGTAGGATTATGGGTGGAGATATGATGTCTGTCTCTTGTCATCATGAATCATTAGTCTCGTGCTTACTCCTACATGCCCTGATCTCTCCAACAACGAGTATTAATGTTTTTGGTTTGATTCAAGGAAATGAGATCTTCCTCATTAGAAAAGATCGGTGGTGGTGTTGAGTAGCAGTCACAAGTTTCGTTGTGCGGTTTAAGCTAGAGAAAATTGATAGAATAATTGCACTTAACATAAAATTTAAGGCAAAGACGTGTTGATACAATCAGATTATATAAAGTGTTTGTTAGTACACGAGTGTTGATTGATATTGATGCAATGTGTGTTATGAGATTTGAAATTGCAGGTCTTTTAGTTTTGATGTTTTAGTCAATTTGCGTGTGTGTGTGTGTTATTGACGAGTACAACATTTGATAGCTAGGTCATGTAACGGGCCTCAAAATGAAAATTGCCTCTAGGAGGTCTTTTACCGATTTTTCAGTAGCCTCCGTCTTCTCGGGAGACTGCTTTCGCGTACATTGTGATACTTCCCTAATGGCTGGATCTATGGTCAACTGGTGACAGGCTACTTCTAGATCCAATTTGGCCATCTCGGAGATGCTCCACACGAACAAGTCAGCGATCTCTCTTAGGCAAGCCTTCATCTACTTTCTTGCCAAGACGAGGAAGCCGGTACCAATCTTGACTCCTTTGCTGGGATCATCGCTGAGGAGGATAACCTCGAACTCCCCATCAGAAATGGGACGTAGAGGATCGACAGGCTCTTGGTCGCTTGTTGCTGTCGAGGAACTCATCGTGCTCGGTTGGGCCTTCTTCTCTTTCTTCCTCTGATCCTTTAGATCGTCCTTGGAGAAGTGGTTGTCGAGGTCGATTGAGTTAATGCGGGGCAGCGACCTTGGCTCTTCTAAGCTGCTGGGCAGCGCATGTTTACTTCTGGATGGCCCGCTGATGGTGTTCAATCCTTTCGATGCTGCCTTTAAACACCTCCTCGCGACCTCTATGTCCTCGTGGAAGGTGGTAACGAGTCCTTTTGAGGTATAATACTTGATTTTTAAATGTACCGTAGAGGGCAAATCTATTATTTTGGCAAGAGTTGGCTCCTAAGGACACACCGGTATAGTGACGGGCAGTTTATCACCAAAAACTAGACCTTGATGGACCTGGCCGTTTCTACGAATCCAAACGTGACGAACAACTCGACATAACCCCATGATTTTGTGGTTGCACCGTTGAAACCTTATAGATCTAAGCCCACGTACGATGTTAAGTGCATCTCATCAAGTTGTAGTATGGAGAACAACTGGAAGTGCACGATATCGACCGAACATCCCTGGTCGACCAAGATGCGTCGAACATCGAAGATGGCCATATGCGCTCTCACGAGTAGAGGAATGCTAGAGTTGGGAGAGCCCTTAGAGAGCTTTTCCCGGTAGAACGCAATTGAAACGGAGTTCCCCTAAAAAATTTCGAGGGTAGAATTATTGTTTAAGCTCGTGCTGATGAGTTGTTCGAACTTCTTCTTTACTGAATCCACAATCAGCTTGTTGCACCCTGCGTCATATATGACCATGGGGGAGAGGAACTTCTCCCAGGGGCTGCATGCGGCGAAGTAGAGGGGGAAAGTGGCCTCGTCCAGAATGTAGAAGTCTTCAGGTCGTGTGATACTCATGGCGACCTGCAGGCTGACATCGTCGTAGGATGGTTTCTCCCCCTCGACGCTATTTCCTTCTCGAGTCTCCTATCGAGGATCCTCTCTCTTCTTTGCGTATTGCTTGAGATGGTCATCCCTGATTCGGATTTCAAAATTGCATTATAGAGATGGATGCAGTCTTCGATCATATGCTTGTGGCTCTTATGGAACTGGCAACACTTTGTTTTGTCTGTGTTCGGCTTAGCTAGTGTCTTCCTCGAAAAACAAACCCCAGCTTGGTGGAACTCCGAGTTTGCTAACTCGGATAGGATCTTCTCGCATGAAGCGGCCAGCGAAGTGGATTCGTGAAAACGCCCAGCTGGTCCCTAATACTCTCGAGATTAACGGGGTTCGGTAAGATGTCGAGGAGTCTTCATGCTTCGAGGACTTGACATTTTCTTGGTGCCTCGAGTTTCGAGCAGTATTGGCAGCTTCTTTCTCCTCGTACTGGATGTACACATATGCCTTGAGGAGGACTGCGTCCAGTATCACCGGAGTCTCAATGCCAACTGCCTAGGCAAAATTACCACGGGGGTGCAGGTCGTGTTCCAATAGGTATTTTTTTCATATCGTTAGTCGTGGAGACTTGAACGACTTCCTTATTGAATATTTCAATGTAAGCCCGAAGAGATACATCTTTTCCTGAAATGATTGCCTCGAGCGAGGCTTCTGACTTCGGGTAACGGCGAGAGGCGGTGAAGTGGCTCGAGAACAGTTTTCCCAATTGTTTGCATGAGGTGATGGATACACCGGGGAGGCTTTTGTACCAAGACATAGCCCCTTTTGTTAGATTTGTGGGGGAATAATCTGCATTTAATGGCACCCATGACGCCGCGGTAGTCGAGCATGGCATCGATGTTCTCAATGTGCTCGTCGGTATCGATTGTTCCATCGTACGTGCCCAAGGGTGGGGGTTTCTCCATCCCTTTAGACATCCGAGTGGCCATGATCTCTAAGAATAGCGAGCCACGGGGCTCGTCGTCATTGCCACTGGATCTAGGCGATCGGGATAGAGAGTTGCCATATTTCCCGCGTCGAGGACTGCGATCCCGACGGGGAGAGGGACTTCTTGATCGGCCCTTTGGTTAGGGCGGTGGTGTACGCTGGTTTTCTGATTGCGGATTCCCTTTGGTCTTCTTGGTCACCGGGGAGCGCTCACTCCTATAGGGAGGAGTGCGATTGTGTTTTTTGATCACCATGGATTCTTGCTTCCCCTGTGTCGGGCGATGTTCTTTGAGTTGTGGAGAAGGACTTCGAGATTCTTTTTGCTGGTGTCTCCACGGGGGAGATCTTGAGCGGCATTCTCTTTCCAACGCCCCAATTCTTTCTTTTTGTTGGAGGATCAAGGTGTTCGTCTTTTTAAGCGCCTCGACCTATACTGTCATGACGGGGTCAACGTTGGCCGGCACTAGGATTGGCTAGAGGGTTTCTGGCGCTTTCTTTTGAATCTTCTTGATCTTGCCAATCTCAATGTAGTGGACGTCGACATCGTTTGCATCGTTCGAGAAGGGAGATGCGGTGAATCCGTCCCTCTTCTGTGGAACAACGTCCTCCAAGAAGGGATTTACGCCAGAAAAGTTGGCCTTGTGGTAGGGCGAGATGATGGTTTGTTGAGCATTGTTGTCATTATCATGACTGAAATCTTGAAAAGTTACTTTGATCTTTGGTTTCCGGGGAAAGAAAGATGGGGAAAACATGTTTCCCACAGACGATACCACTGATCTTACTGATTTATCAGAACCTGAAATGGGCCAGAGACTTCGTCTTCAATGCATGAATCAAGAAGGAGGGGTGTACCTACAAGGCACTACAATGCTAAAGTCAGTAAGAGTGCATAGATACGTGAGAGTGTTTTGAGGATAAGATTTGAATTACCTGACGCTCTCAAATGAGAGGGTATTTATAGTTCACCAGCGCATGGCCATTGACCCCTATTTTGGGATGGACATCCAGGATCCAGGCCCAAAATAGGTGACTACGAGAAATTCTACGTGAAAGTAGAGGCGGACAACTCGTGCTCATCATTCTGGAAGGTTGCCCGGGCAGCAGAGTGAAAACTAGCCGTTGGTGGGGACAGAGATGCAGTTAAGGACAACGATGGTTTAGTTGGTCTTGGGGTCAACCGACCATACTTGCCCGGCCAAGGAGCATAAGGGAAAAACGTCTTTTACTGACCCACGAATTAGGCGAAATCTTTTGTGTCATATTAGACTCAAAAGCGGATTGAGACATGCTTAACCATTAGACCAATCTAAAACCCAATTTATTAAAAATATAAATATTAAAGAAGACTGACATTATTAGTATTGTAAAAGGATTTTCTATGTTATATTAGTACATTCTTTATTTTATCCATGTCGGTAAGAGTAAAAAATAGATTGTATAGCCTTTCCAATCAAACTACTTGTAATAATTAATAATTAGACGTTTATGAATGTAGTGTATCATCGAGCTCACTTTCCTTATTACAACTTCGAGTATGCCAGGTTCTCTATCCATACCCCGAACACAAATATAACACAATTCAAAAAAAAAAAATTATAAAAATAGTTTATAAATTTTTATATTAATGAGATTACAATTATTTCGATATATTTAAATGAAAATCAGAAAGTTTGGAATCAGTGTCAGACAAAGGGAAAGCATGTGCATGGAAACAGAGTTGCCATATAGTAGGGGTGGACAACCGGTCGGGCCGGTTCGGTTTCGGGCCCAAAACCTCAAACCGGCCCAACCCTCGGTTCAGAAATAGAGACCCAATTCCGACCAGTCCAATAATCGGTTTTTTCGGGTTCGGTTTTTTTTGGGTTCGGTTTAATATTTCGGTTTTTTCCGGTTTGGTTTAATGTTTCAGTTTTTTTAATTTGGACTAAAGATGGTTCCAGTTTTATGTTTCTTTCGTTTCCAATATTAAAAATTAGTAATTTTTTTGGCCCAAACTTATATCATTAGTTTATTATTCATTATTTAATAATCAAATGAGTCAAAAAAATTTATGAATGTATCAAGTTGCCTTATGTATTCAAAATGGGTTAGATCTACAAATTTTAACAGTGAGTAAAATAAATAAAATAAATCCAAACAACAAATTAAAACAACACCAGAGCTGGCAAAGATTACTGCATAATAAAATCAAACAAAATTTTACAAAACTCAACCCTTTTTCTTACAAAAACTAAACTCAACAAAACCCTTTTTACCAAAAAAAATAAAGCCTAAACAACAAATAAACTCAACCCATATTTTAAGAAGAAAAGAAGCCTAAATAGGAGAATATAAAACTCTAGCTCAAAGCAGATACTCAAGGAAAGAAAAATGACAAAATACTAAATGATAGCTATATTGAGATTGAAATAGAGAGCAACTCCTTCGAATTTGTGAGTTAAAGTTTTGTTAATGGTTGAGTTTGAGAAGTTGAAATCGAAAGAGGAAGCAAAGAAGAATGAGATTGCAGCAGCGGCTAGGGTTTTCTGATTCTCTTCCCTTGGGTGTTAGGTTTATATAGTATAATGGGAATTTGTTGGGCTTCAGAAACAACCTGTCCAGCCCAGTAAAATATCAACCAAATAAAATAATAAGAGTAACACTACTAAACCGGTCGGGTTCGGTTTTTTTTGGATTCAGTTTAATCAACCGAACCGAACCGTCCTTATCCACTCTAAACCAAATGTTTCACCCGCTTGACCCGGAAATCCGACTGTGACCCGACCGAAATGCTGCGGATTGAATGGGCCGGTCGGATAGCAACGGTCGGGGGATTTTTGTCCACCCCTACCATATAGAAAAGAATCTTAAGTATCTGCGATAATTAATAGTTAACTACCGTAAGTGTATTACTCACTCATGTATTACTTTTTAGATCAGTTAGTACTTTTGGAGGGATAAAATAATTACGTTGGGCTTGCTTATAAATTAAACTAATTGTGACACTGATACATTACACTAATCATGCAAACACAGGCTTTCTTTCTGAACATTGTTTTAAGGTTAACGAGGAGATTTATTTAATTGTTTGAAAATTATTTTGCTGAATAGTCGGTTGAGAGCACGTGAGTGGGATCTAGCAACATGCAACGTGGCCCGTGTTAATTGGATGGGGCCATAAATCAACATTAGTCACGTGACAATGCGTCTCTGACTCACGTGGGTGCTGTTAAAGCGGAATCTGATTGGTAACGCTACGATAATGACTGACACGTGTCATGATTTAGTGATGTGTATATGAAATCCGACGTTTCCGCATCCATGAATAAGAGACATCCTGGAAACATCCTTGCTTTGTCTGCTGAGTTCATTTTCAGCATCTACCAAAACATAAACGATCAAGATTGTCGTATTTATTTTTGTCTAAAAAAAGGATTATGGTATTTTTGAGTGGACATATGTTAAATTTTAAAAATTGACTCTCTTTTCTACCCTTCTCTCTCATATTATCTTACTATATATCTTTCCTATTTGTCTTAAAAGAAAGAACAAAAGAAAAATTACAATTAGTGAATGATATATATATATATATATATATATATATATATATATATATATATATATATATATATATATATATATATATATATAGTATAAACTCTTTAAATTAATAATGTCAGTATCGGAGAAATTTATTAATTTAGAGAGTTATTAATTTATCGATAAATTAATAATTATTAATTTAAAGAGTTTTTAAGTAATTATACTGTACATATCAAACAAAAAGGCAAATTAGTCTATGCCTCTTAGAATTACGTTGGAGCGAACCTTGGGATTCAACGTAAATTAGTAATTACGGTGTTCATATGCATTGTAAATCAATAATGACTTTGTCTTGAACTTTGAACTTTAAAGAAAAACAGACAACTATTGAATCATATTTCAATAGAGTGTAATATATATTTTTTCAGTTTCTATGAATTATTAATTTATGATTTTCTTGGGACCGAAAATTATAAAGGAATCTCTCGAAAAATTATTATCTTATTATTTTATCGAGTTTTTCAATTTTTTACATTGACCCAAGTCGGGATCGGACAAATTTATTATTTTAGAGAGTTTATTAATTTACCGAGAATTAATTTAAAGAGTTTCTACTATATATATATATATATATATATATATATATATATATAAGGAATATATTTACTCCAAGAGCAAATGTTGGAGAGTTACTCCAAATTTTAACTATTAATTATCATTAATTTAGCAGTTTTAATTAAGTTTTTATATAGATAAATATTTCAAAAAATAAATAGATTAAATGATCAATTAAAATTGTTAGGTTAATAAAAATCGATGGTTAAAATTTGAAGTAACTCTTCTACACTTAGTCTTGGAGTAAGTTATATGAAAATGTGAGAATGTAATAACAACCATTGGATTTTTATTTAATGGTTGAGATTAAAAGATATTTTTTAAAATTTGATTAATAATTTATCTTTCCTCTAATGACATATGATTTATTAAAGATTACAATTTAATCTCAACCATTCCTTTTTCAATCTATTAGTACTTGTTCATTCTCACACACATAACTTATCCATTCTCAAAATATATATATATATATATATATATATATATATATATATATATATATATATATATATATATATATATATATATATATATATATATATATATATAAAAGAGAAAACAAAAGAAAAGTGAAAATAAAATGCTATTATATAATTTATACATTTATTTTTATATTTAATGAGTTTATTTTTTTTAACTTCTACTCTCTCCAATAATATAGTGATATAAAAAATAATATTGATAAAACAGTTTTCTTATTAATTAATGAAAAAAATTGCGTGAGAGTAAAATAGAAGGAAGAGAAAATAAAAATACAAAAAGTTTTAAATTAAATATCTAGTAAATTAATTATATATGAATAATTATATGCAAAATTCAAAGTAGGAGTATAACTTTCTATTTTAACATAGAGGCTCTTCTTCCTACTTTCTCCTCCAATTTAAGATCCAGAGTACATGTGAAACTAAACGAGGAAAGCACCACTTTCAAATATATTTCATTAAGGCTTTTTCATTTCTTTATATGTTGTACCAAACAAATCGTTAGAGATCAAACTTAAATTATTGTGAAGAAATCCGTGCAAATGCTCAGTTAATTTTAGGGTTAAATGACTTTTACACCCTGTCATATAAGCGTGTTTTGATTTACCCCTCTTAAAAAAAATTTTAAAACAGACTTTAACGAATAAAGATTCTATCATTAAAGTCTTTGTTCCATTTTTTTGACCAAGATTCTTAGAATCTTGCCTACATGGACAAAAAGTGCTGACTGTGTATTTGCTGTACACACAATGAATAATGAATAATGTACACACAAAATGCGCCCAACACGTAAGCCAACGAGACTTGAGAATCCAAGGCACACAATGAATATTTGTAAAAGCCGTCACAACTAATTTACAATCTGTTTTAATCCAAAGTTTAGTCCAATTCTCTTTAATGGCCTTCTCAATAGCTATTATGACTACCATGAACTCCGCTACCACCGGCGAACCTGGCCCAATGAAGGCGGCAAAGCTGAAAATATGATTGGCCTTCTCATCCCGAAAAATACCACCACAAGCAACCATCAAAGGTGATCCAATGGCCACACCATCAGTGTTGCATTTTATCCAACCTTTGGCAGGGGTACCACAAAACCTCAATAGAGTTTGAGACTATTCATACTTCTAAATTGTAAGTAAGAAACTGGTTTAATATAAAATCATTTTATTAAGAATATTGTATCTTCAATACCTCAATAATGGTTTCCATGTTGTTCTTCTTTTGTCTAACTTTTTTCACCAAGTTTGATGAGTTTGAATTTGAGCCATATAATGGTAGGTGATTGTTAGGTGCCAAATTGTGTTAATATTTAGTTTAATTATTGGCACCTTTCGACCGTTTTTATCGGATATTCGTAAAATTCCCTGAAGTTTTAGATAATTATTTATAGTTTATAATTTTAAGCTTTCTTTTAATGATAATATGTGTTTTAGTTGTGATCTTGTAGGTTTTAGCCATTTTTGGGAAGATTAGAGCTTGTTTTGGCCTTCATTGGAGAGTGCTGGGCAGAAGTTAGCGCGCGTCGCGCGGAGATATGGGCGCGTCGCGCCCTGGGCAAGATATTTTGGAGCTTCAAAGCAGAGAGTTGCGCGCGTCGCGCGCATTGGCGGTTTATTTTTCTTAAGTGTAATGGCGCGAAGCGCGCTAGATGAATCCAAATACCCCTTCCAAGCAGAGATGAGGGCGCGTCGCGCCGGTTCTGCGCGTGTCGCGCGCTGTACATATTTTTGAAAAAAAAAATAATTTTGTTTGGGCCCACCCATGCTGGGCCCGACCCGGTTTCGTTTTCAGAAATAAGTTTTAGGGTTTTTGGAGGTCTTTGCCTCCATTCCACCCTTTTTCCTCTTTGTGCCAAGAAACCAAACACACACACAACCAAAATTTTTGATTCTTGCATTTATCCTCACTAACACTCGTCTCTCTACTGTCATCAATCATCTAAGGTATGTTCTTCTTCTCCTTTCTTTCCATTAAAATAGTTTTAGTTGTTAGGTTTTTAGATTTAGGAATATTTTGAATAATTTTGAAAAATTAGGGTAGAAACCACGCTTTGACTGTAAATATTGCTTGCTGGAACCCTTAGAAGGGAGGAGAAGTTTGTTCTCCTCTTCTGTTTTGCAGAAAAATGAAGGATTTTTCTGGGTTTCGCATAGCGCGCGTCGCGCCCTGTTCAGCGCGCGTCGCGCCCTGGGTTCAACTTTGAAATTTTTTTATGCATTCTGAGTATTTGTTTAGGCCTGTTTTGTGATTGATGATGAATGTGGACTGATGTGGGTTTTTAGTTCAGAGGATGTGCTAACTTTGTTTCAATTTGTGTGTGTTTGGTTTGATTTAAATTGTGCAGGAATGGCACCGTTTTTGAAAAGAAAGAAAGCCGGTTCTGGTGAGGGATCTTCCTCACAATCTGGCAGGTTTGATCGGACAAAATTTCAAGGTCCGGAGCAAGAGGCGAGGTACCATGAGCTCGAAAGCCGAGTTGTGTGGAGTAAACGCACGGTAGTTCCTATTGACCACGGCCACTTCCAAAGGGCGTGGACTGCTTTGTCTGAAACATGTTGGGACAAGTTGTTCACTCCAGGACAATTCTATCAGGTGGAGATTGTCTGAGAGTTTTATGCAAACGCCTTGCCTCCGAGCAGTTGGTCAGGTACTGAAGCTTACCCGTTTAAAACATGGGTGAGAGGTAAGGCCATTGATTTTAGCAAAGAGGCTATTTTTGATTTTCTTGATAACCCTCTTGCTTTGGTGGAAGAGTGTGAGTACCATCCCAGGTTGAATAGAGGAAACTAGGATGTGGAGAGTATTAGGGAGAAGATTTGCAGGGCTGGTTTCACCTATACTCTGACTAAGGCTGGGCTTCCAAAGACTTTCACTTGTAGTCAGTTGACGGAGGATGCTCAATTGGTGACTTCGGTGGTCCTTTACAACATAAGGCCACGAAGCCACACTTCCTCCATCACCATTGATACTGCAGGTCTAGTTCAGGGTATCTTGAATGGTGATAACATTGATGTGTCTCGGATTGTGGCTAATGAGCTGAAAAGAGTCGCCCTGAATGGGACTCTTCATGGAGATGGGGTTAAATGTAGGTTGATTTTTCCTGGTTTAATAATGGGTTTGTGCAGGAAAGCTGGTGTCCGGTTTCCACCTGGGGGTATGATTCCTATGGATGGTGTTATCGATGATGTTTTTGCTAACAGGTACTGTTTGCCTGGAGGCCGCCCTTTTGGTGCTGCTACTAATGCACCTGACCTTCCCGACGCAGCTCGAGCTGTTCCTGTTGCTGCTGCACCGCCTGCTGGTTCTCAGTATGGTGAGGCAAGTGACTGGAACTATCAGATGCATATGGCGCATCAGAGAGCATTTATGTTTTTGCAGGATTCTATCCGGCAGCTTTCTCTGCAGCAGCCTGTTGGTTCCAGGGAGGATTTGTCTGCATATGCTTCATGGCCTGAGGGCAGGCCAGATCCTGAGGAGGGGATGGCTGATGAGGAGGACACTTCTGATGAGGAGTAGATTTTTATGCTTTCTTGTTTCATGTTTTATTGTTTTTAGTTTTATGTTAGAACAATTGTTAGTTATTTTGCTTTTAATTTTGTTCCATCCTTTGGATGAGGTACTTTGAAAGGCTAAGTTTACGCCTTTTGGATAGTTAACACCTGTTTGGTGTGGTTTTTTATTTTTATATATATAAGTTCAGTTTACTTTATTTATCGCACTTATTTATTTTTAAGTAGTTTTATATTTTTTTTTTAGTGTTTATATTTAAGATATGATTAATAAGTTGTCCTGATGATTAATTAGTTAGAACATGAATTTTTGTTGTCACGATGAATTTGGGTGATGCAACGCAATTTGAGTGGTGATGATATAAGTTGAAAACTGTACGTGCAAGGTACATCCTTTATCGTTTTGTTTATCAAGTACCTTTGATTCTGATGCTTTTAATTATACAAATTAGTTGTCATTAATTTCTGTTGATAAAATTAGTTCAATTGTGAATCACTTTAGCCTAGCTGTAGTTGTGAGGAGACTTTCCACTGTGTAGATATATAATAAATTGTGCTGGATACCAGCAATGTGCGTTTTAACTCGTTTTTATTATGATTAATCTTGCATTTATTATTAAATTGTGTTAAGCATGAAAGTGATCAAGGCGTTTTGTTCTGCACTATGAGAAAAACTTCCAATCCAAATGTAACCTACCCGGTGAGTGTGTGAGTATTTGATAACCACTTTGAGTCATTTTGCCAAGATTCAATCGGTATCATTTCCTTGTTTATAGTTGCCGATTTTTGATCTGAATCTTGATGACGTTCTTTTAACCTTGAAGAGTACCATGAAATGTGGTTAGGAATGATTCCTTTTCGCCCTAGAATAGAGAGCATTCGTGATTATGTGGTGGTAATATTCAAGTTGGGGAGAATAAAAATTTTTGGTTGTTTTGGTGATAAGAAGAAAATAAGTGATTTCTCAAGAGAAAAAGAAAAAGAAAAAGAAAAAGAAAAAGAAAAAGAAAAAGAAAAAGAAAAAGCTTTGTATATAGCTAGTTTTCCTTTAAATTAAAAAGGTGAGCTCTTGAGCAATAAATTTTTGTGATTGGTTGATAAGGAGGTGTAGATGTAAATGTATTTGAATGCTCTCTTAGGTATTGACCCTTTCGATTCAATGGCCGTGAGATATGACACTTCCTTGTTAACCGAGCCAAGCTACAACCCTAAAGTCCTTAGTGATTCATGCTTATATACTTTTTATTTATTTTGTGCTTAGATAAGTTCATAATTAATTCGATATGTTTGCGTCATTGACTGGTGAGTGTTAGGATCCTCCAGTTTGTTCTCTCAATAGAGAAGTGCGTAGGTGTGATTCATTCGTGAACTTCTTTTGCTTATGGAATTTTTGACATAGAATTTGTATATAGGATTAGCATTGTTATCATGGTGCTTTGATGGAAACTAGTAAGGATTGATCTTTATGTACTGTGGGAATTTGAACCACTCAATTGTTCTTGTTTCTGCCTGGTTGTTTCATTTGTGAAATTTTGTGTTCCCGGTAATTTATCATTGTTTTGTTTGAGGACAAACAAGAGTTTAAGTTGGGGAGAGTTGTTAGGTGCCAAATTGTGTTAATATTTAGTTTAATTATTGGCACCTTTCGACCGTTTTTATCGGATATTCGTAAAATTCCCTGAAGTTTTAGATAATTATTTATAGTTTATAATTTTAAGCTTTCTTTTAATGATAATATGTGTTTTAGTTGTGATCTTGTAGGTTTTAGCCATTTTTGGGAAGATTGGAGCTTGTTTTGGCCTTCATTGGAGAGTGCTTGGCAGAAGTAAGCGCGCGTCGCGCGGAGATATGGGCGCGTCGCGCCCTGGGCAAGATATTTTGGAGCTTCAAAGCAGAGAGTTGCGCGCGTCGCGCGCATTGGCGGTTTATTTTTCTTAAGTGTAATGGCGCGAAGCGCGCTGGAGGGCGCGACGCGCCTTGGACAGAAAACTGTTTTGCTATATAAGGAGTAAATGTGATATTTGATCTTCTTCTTGACATTCTTAAGAGCTCTTGGAACCCTAACTACTGTAGCAAGTGAAGAATTGGAGATTCGAAGCTTTGATCGTCGATTAATCGCCGTAGATGCTTGTTGATCTTCATCCTTTCCTTCTTGAGCAAGCTACCATTTTCATGGATAGCTAAATCTCTCTTGTATCAAGATAAGATGTAATCTTCCTAGCCTTTGTTATGTTTTTCTTGTGAATATACTATGTATGAACAAGTGATGATCAATATAGATGGTTTAAGTTTGTTTATTAAAGCTTTTCTTTGGTATAAGTGTTTGAGACATCAATGTTTGTATCTAGACCTAACTTTATCATCTATCAAACTATAAATTGCAGACATGGATTTAGCGTTTGATGTTTACTTAGTATCGGTTTTAAAAACGTTATTTGTATTGTTTAAACGGTGGAGAAATCGTCGGTTAAACAATACGGTAAATCTAACTATATCGTTGCGGACACGGACGATATAGGCGTCGATACGTAATTATATTGATCGTTACCAAGTTCATATACATATATTTATAAGGAGACATACAAATTTAGGTTGATGAAATAAAATCTTGATACATTTTCTTTAACATTAGAACTTTCATTAATTTACTCTTTGCTACTAAATTGATTGAATGAACTTTTGCAAACTCAAAACTAAAGTAACATTAACTCAAGACAAAATAGGCTATAGAACGGCGGTGATATCGCAATAATCTCTGTGGATACGATATAAACGAAAAGTACACCACAATACTCTTTCAACAGTGACATAAAAATTTTAGAAAATTTCTTTATCAACCCCCATGTCTTCTTGGTCACCTCTGGTGAAAAACCCAAACTACCCCTAACTTCGGAAATGCATTTCCGAAATGCAAGAAAAAGGTGTTTTCGGAGATGCATCTCCGAAAGCGCCGTTTTTTTTGGAAAAAATTGTCTTATTTCGGAAGTTCATTTCCGAAAACAGCATTTCGGAAGTGCACTTCCGAAATACTGCGCGTTCTGCAGATTTATCAAAACACTCCCCCTCCCCCATTCATTTACCCTAACTCAAATAAAAAACAAGCAAAGGCGAAAATTTGTGCAAACACACTTCCAAGGCTGCATCAAGGCTCCAATCACATTGCTATACAACATTCAAAAGCCCTCAAATCACTCAATTTGTAAGTTTTGAATTTGTTAGATTCATTATTCAAATGCATGTTATTTAGGGTTTCAATTGCATAAATGATATATGGGTAGGTTGTTAGTAGTATTTAGGTTGTTTAGAAGCATTTTGAATTGGTTTTATGTCTGGTTTTGGGGTCTGCCATGGAAGTTGCAGAAAACTCCATCACAGGGGTGTTTCGGAAGTTCATTTCCGAAAACACCTCCATCCCAGTTTTCGGAAATGAACTTCCGAACTGTATCAGAAGTGCATTTTTTTTTGTTTTTTCATTTGTCTCGCATATTAATCGATTTCGATTATTTACAGGAACATGTCAGGAAACCAACCAGCATGCATCAGACAGGGGAGAGAGTCTCAGACTGCGTCGGCTAGACGCGAGCGGGCGGTGGCGCAGCTGGCGTCGACCCAGGGACGGGGGCAGGGCCGGGGATGAAGGATAGAAAAACACTTAGAAAGGGGGGGGGGATTGAATAAGTGTGACTTTAAATCTTGGATGATAAAAATAAATTGCACAATTATTTTTATCCTGGTTCGCTGTTAACGAAGCTACTCCAGTCCACCCCCGCAGAGATGATTTACCTCAACTGAGGATTTAATCCACTAATCGCACGGATTACAATGGTTTTCCACTTAGTCCGCAACTAAGTCTTCCAGAGTCTTCTGATCACACACTGATCACTCCAGGAACAACTGCTTAGATACCCTCTAAGACTTTTCTAGAGTCTACTGATCAACACGATCACTCTAGGCTTAGTTCACTCCTAAGACTTCCCTAGAGTATTCTGATCAACACGATCACTCTAGTTACAAACTGCTCAGCCAACTGCTAAGACTTCCTAGAGTATACTGATCACACGATCACTCTAGTTCCTTACAACTTAATGTAATCTATTCAAGAGTTTACAAATGCTTCTTAAAAGCGATAATCACAACTGTGATATTTCTCTTAACGTTTAAGCTTAATCTCACTAAGATATTACAACAGCAATGTAGTGAGTTGATGAAGATGAAGATTCTGAGTTTAGATTTGAACAGCGTTTCAGCAAGTTTGATATAAGTTGTTTTGGTGCAGAATCGTTAACCTTGCTTCTCATCAGAACTTCATATTTATAGGCGTTGAGAAGATGACCGTTGAATGCATTTAATGCTTTGCGTGTTCCGTACAGCATCGCATTTAATGTTATACGCTTTTGTCAACTACCTCGAGCCTTGTTCACGCTGTGTCTACTGACGTAGCCTTTAGTAGCTTTAACGTTCCTTTTGTCAGTCAGCGTAGTCTGCCACGTGTACTTCCTTCTGATCTGATGTTTGTGAATACGACGTTTGAATATCATCAGAGTCAAACAGCTTGGTGCATAGCATCTTCTGATCTTCTGATCTTGAAGTGCTTCTGAGCGTGATACCATCTTCTGATCTTCAGTGCTTCTGATCTCATGTTCTTCTGATGCTTCCATAGACCCATGTTCTGATTCTGCTTCGACCATCTTCTGATGTCTTGCCAGACCATGTTCTGATGTTGCATGCTGAACCATTTGAGACACATCTTCTGAGCGCTGAATTATGCGTACTCTTTATATATATTTCCTGAAAGGGAAATTGCATTGGATTAGAGTACCATATTATCTTAAGCAAAATTCATATTATTGTTATCATCAAAACTAAGATAATTGATAAGAACAAATCTTGTTCTAACAATCTCCCCCTTTTTGATGATGACAAAAACATATATAAATGATATGAATTTGCGATCAGAAAGAGTAGACGGCAAAAGACAAATTACACAGCTATAGCATAAGCATATGAATATGTCTCCCCCTGAGATTAACAATCTCCCCCTGAGATAAATAATCTCCCCCTGAAATAAATACTCGAAGAACTTTGATAAAAGACTTCCCTGATTATTTCGGTAGAGACGATCATATAAGCTTCTGTCTTCAGAGAATTCATAGCTTCTGACTTCTGCTTCCATTGGACAGCTTCAGAACTTGAATTTCTTTAGATCCTTAGAACACTCACAGCTTCTGATTCCTGCTTCCATCGTGGACAGCTTCAGAACTTGAATTTCTTTGATCTTCAGAACATTCACAGCTTCTGACTTCTGCTTCCATTC
This sequence comes from Vicia villosa, assembly GCF_029867415.1. Taxonomy (NCBI): domain Eukaryota; kingdom Viridiplantae; phylum Streptophyta; class Magnoliopsida; order Fabales; family Fabaceae; genus Vicia; species Vicia villosa. The sequence goes on along the minus strand of NW_026705241.1, from coordinate 731,177 downwards.
AGGACAGCTTCAGAACTTGAGTTTTCTGGATCTTTTAGAACATTCACATCTTCTGATTTCTGCTTCCCTCGGATAGCTTCAGAACTTTGAATGTCTACCAACATCACTTCATGCTAGATTTGTATCAGAACATTGTTGAATGTACCAGAGCATCATCAGAGCATCTCTACATCCTGAAATGTTACAGAACAAAAACTAAACGACAAAAGTCAGCATGAGCGAGTTAGAACATAAAATGTATGTTAGAACACATTATATGTATCAGAGCCATATAGGCTGAAATAATGTATCAGAGCAAATAATGTATCAGAGCCATAACATTATATGTATCAGAGCAAATAGAATTTTGTCAGAACAGGATAGACAAAGATATTCAAATTCTATTATCAGTGCTTCTGATTCATTCTTCTTTCTTGCTTCTGATCTCTGAAGCTTGACAGCACTCAGCTTGCTTCAGTTTCCATGGTTTTGCTTCTTGTGTTTGCTTTTTGCTTTGAAGATTCTCTTCACTTCTTTATACCTGCAAAACACTTAAACCATATAGAACTTGCAGTTCTTGTTAGTGAATGTGTGGGAGCCTTTACCCAGCAACTGATAGATTTAATCAAATCATTTATCATTTATCTTCTCCCCCTTTTTGTCATAACATCAAAAAGAAAATTTTAAAAAGATTCAGATGTATAAAACGACAAAAGAAAACATTTACTGGAATGTAAAACACAAAGAAACTTTTCATTGATAATCAAAAGATATTACAAAAGGTTCCTATGTTTAACAAGATGAGAAACATTCCTAGCAAATACAAAGTAGAATTTCCAAAGAGGAAATGACTACAAAAATTAAAAAAATACAACATTCGGTCAAGAAACTCAACATAGAAGTTGAGCATATCTTCCCACAACTCAAGAAAGTCTTCTGTCTTTGGATGAAAGTTGATAACAACATCAAAGAAGAGTCTGACTTGAGCGGTATTAGAAGAGCCATCCCGAGATGCACAGAGATCTGTCGCCTTTGAGTCATGGGGCTTCAACAGACTTAGGGTGAACGCTAGGTTTTGAGAGAAGAAATGAAAAACGAGAGAGAGAGAGAAAGAAAACTTTAAGAGGAAAACAGAGAGATAGGAAACCAAAAACCATTTTGAAGAGTATTTAAACAGAAATAAAATGAAACGAATGATGACTAGCATTTAATGTTACGTGACGTGAGGAGAGATAATAAAGACAAATGAGGTGACTAGCACAGTTACCTATGGTCGGCGTCCCTTCAACTGCACGCGCGCTTATCCGTGAATAGTAACGACAGGTTTACCATCCCGAGATAAAACGTAACAGCTGTTTTGCTTTAAAAGAGGTTCTGAATCAACTTAGACAATGAAACGTTAGTAATAACCGAATCATAATTTCTAAAAGAATTCAATCAGAACTTCTGATTAAAAGAAAATGTTCCACATTCATTTCAGAAGATACTCATACATGAGAACTTCTCATCTTCTCATTCTGGGCATAAATCCATACTGATGTTCTTCAGAATGAACTTAAACCTATCTTCAGCCAGGGGTTTTGTAAAGATATCAGCCCATTGATGGTCTGTATCAACAAAGTTTAAAGATATAACACCCTTCTGAACATAGTCCCTTATGAAATGATGTTTTATCTCAATATGTTTAGCTTTTGAATGAAGAATAGGATTCTTAGATAAACATATAGCAGAAGTATTATCACAGAATATAGGAATGTTACTCTCAAATATCTGATAATCTTCTAACTGACTCTTCATCCAGAGCATCTGTGTACTACAACCAGCAGCTGCGACATATTCTGCTTCTGTTGTTGATAGAGCAATGGTTGCTTGCTTCTTGCTGTACCAGGAGATCAAATGACTTCCAAGAAATTGGCAACTTCCTGAAGTACTTTTTCTTTCAATTCTGTCTCCAGCATAATCAGCATCACAGAATCCTACTAAGTTGTATTCTTTGGATTTTCTGTAAACTAAGCCAACATTAGTAGTACCTTTCAGATACTTTAGAATTCTCTTAACAGCAGTTAAATGAGATTCTCTAGGATCTGATTGGAATCTAGCACACAAACAAACACTGAACAGAATGTCAGGTCTAGAAGCAGTCAAATATAGAAGAGATCCAATCATACCTCTGTATAACTTCTGATCTACCTTCTTACTTACCTCATCCTTACCTAGGATGCATGTTGGATGCATAGGAGTTTTGGCTTCTTTGCAGTCCAGAAGATTAAACTTCTTCAGAAGTTCCTTCACATACTTGGTTTGGTGAACATATGTTCCTTCTGATGTTTGATTTATTTGTATTCCAAGGAAGTACTTGAGTTCTCCCATCATGCTCATCTCAAACTCAGCCTGCATAGACTCAGCAAACTCCTTTCCAAGTGTAGCATTAGATGTTCCAAAAATAATATCATCCACATATATTTGACAAATTAAAATATCCCTTTTAAAGGTTTTACAAAAGAGAGTAGTGTCCACTTTTCCTCTAGTGAAACCATTATCCAGAAGGAAAGAACTTAAGCGTTCATACCAAGCTCTGGGAGCCTGTTTCAATCCATACAATGATTTCTTAAGTTTAAAAACATGTTTAGGAGACATAGAGTCTTCAAAACCAGGAGGTTGATGGACATAAACTTCTTCATCTATATAACCATTTAAGAAGACACTCTTAACATCCATCTGATAGAGAGTGATGTTATGTTGAGTGGCAAAAGAAATTAATAGACGAATAGATTCTAACCTGGCCACTGGTGCAAAGGTTTCTGTGTAGTCAATCCCTTCTTGCTGACTATAACCCTGAGCCACCAATCTGGCTTTGTTTCTTACCACTTCACCTTTCTCACTGAGCTTGTTTCTGAAGACCCATTTTGTACCAATTATATTGAACCCATTGGTCTAGGAACAAGATCCCAAACATCATTCCTTGTAAACTGATTCAGTTCTTCTTGCATAGAAATTATCCAGTCTGGATCTTCTAGAGCATGGTCAACAGAAGTTGGCTCGATCAAAGATACAAGACCTAATTGACAGTCTGCATTGTTCTTAAGGAATGCTCTTGTTCTGATTGGATCATCCTTCTTTCCAAGAATGACATCTTCTGAATGACCAGAGATGAGTCTGGATGATCTTCTGACAGATGGTTCTTCAGAAATGCTTAGATTGTCCAGAGAAGCTGATACTTGATCTTCAGATTCCTTGCTTCTGAGAAGCTCTGCTTCTGATGCGTTGCTTCTTGGCTCAACAACTTCTGATATGTCAATATCATAACCTGCAAAATTATCAACCTGCTTTGGTTTTTCAGAACCAAGCTTATCATCAAACCTGATATTGATTGATTCTTCTACAACCAATGTTTCAGTATTGTATACTCTGTAGCCTTTTGAGCGTTCAGAATATCCAAGAAGAAAACATTTTTGAGCTTTGGAATCAAACTTACCAAGATGATCTTTAGTGTTCAGAATAAAGCATACACATCCAAAAGGATGGAAATATGAAATGTTGGGCTTTCTATTCTTCCACAATTCATAGGGAGTCTTATTTAGAATAGGTCTGATAGAGATTCTATTCTGAATATAGCATGCAGTGTTTATTGCTTCTGCCCAGAAATGCTTAGCCATATTGGTTTCATTGATCATGGTTCTGGCCATTTCTTGCAGAGTCCTATTCTTTCGTTCTACAACCCCATTTTGCTGTGGAGTTCTAGGACAAGAGAAATCATGGGCAATACCATTTTCTTTGAAGAATTCTTCAAAGGATTTGTTCTCAAATTCACCACCATGATCACTTCTGACCTTTATGATTTTACACTCTTTTTCAGATTGAATCTGAATGCAGAAATCAAAGAACACTAAATGAGTCTCATCCTTGTGTTTTAAGAATTTTACCCAAGTCCAGCGGCTATAATCATCTACGATGACTAATCCATATTTCTTTCCTCTGACAGATGCTGTTTTGACTGGTCCAAACAGATCAATGTGCAAGAGTTCTAATGGCCTTGAGGTAGAAACAACATTCTTAGACTTGAATGCAGGTTTGGAGAACTTGCCCTTCTGACATGCTTCACAAAGAGCATCTGATTTGAATTTCAGATTAGGGAGTCCTCTGACAAGATTCAGTTTGTTAATCTGAGAGATCTTTCTCAAACTAGCATGACCTAATCTCCTGTGCCAGACCCACTGCTCGTCAGAAACAGACATAAGACAAGTCACCTTCTGACTCATAAGATCTTGCAGATCTGTCTTATAAATGTTGTTCTTCCTCTTGCCTGTAAATAGGATTGAGCCATCCTTCTGATTTACAGCCTTGCAAGACTCTTGATTAAAGATTATATCATAACCATTGTCACTCAATTGACTGATAGATAAGAGGTTATGTGTTAATCCTTCTACAAGAAGTACATTAGAAATGGAAGGAGAGTTACCAGACTTTATAGTTCCAGAGCCAATTATCTTGCCCTTCTGATCTCCTCCGAACTTGACTTCTCCTCCAGACTTAAGCACCAGGTCTTGGAACATAGAACTTCTTCCTGTCATGTGTCGCGAGCATCCAGAGTCCAGGTACCATGACATGTTGTGCTTTGTCCTTCTTGCAGCCAAGGATATCTGCAATAGGAATAATCTTATCCTTAGGTACCCACATTTTCTTGGGTCCTTTCTTGTTAGATTTTCTCAAGTTCTGATTGAACTTGGGTTTTACATTATAAGCAATAGGAGGAACAGCATGATAATTTTTAATATGAGTTTCATGATATTTCCTAGGTTGTGTCACATGCTTCTTGGTATGTGTAATGTGAAAACTTTGTGCATGTGAAGTGTGCCTAATATCATGTGAGTGGCCATACTTGAACTGATCATACAATGGCTTGTATGTGATTTTCATCTCATCAACAGGTTCAAGTTTGTATGGGATTTCACCCTCATAGCCAATGCCAACTCTTTTGTTTCCAGACACAGCATATATCATAGAAGCTAGCTGACTTCTGCCAATACTTCTAGATAAGAACTTCCTGAAACTTAAATCATATTCTTTCAGAATATGGTTTAGACTGGGAGTGGATTTTTCTGAATCAGAAGGAGATCCAACATTATTGGATAATTTTAAAAGTTTTTCTCTTAATTCAGAATTTTCCAACTCAAGCTTCTTTGTTTCAAATTCAAATTGCTTTTTCAGCTTTTTGTATTTGAGACTAATTTGAGACTTGAGTTCCAGAAGTTCAGTTAGACCGGAAACTAACTCATCTCTAGTAAGTTCAGAAAATACCTCTTCAGAATCTGATTCTGATGTAGATTCTGATCCGTTATCTTCTGTCGCCATCAGCGCACAGTTAGCCTGCTCATCTTCTGAATCATCTTCTGACTCATCCCAGGTTGCCATAAGACCTTTCTTCTTATGAAACTTTTTCTTGGGACTTTCCTTCTGAAGATTTGGACATTCATTCTTGTAGTGTCCAGGCTCATTGCATTCATAGCACATGACCTTCTTCTTGTCAAATCTTCTTTCATCAGAAGATTCTCCTCGTTCAAATTTCCTTGAACTTCTGAAGCCTCTGAACTTCCTTTGCTTGGTCTTCCAGAGTTGATTTAGCCTTCTGGAAATCATGGACAGTTCATCTTCTTCTTCAGATTCTGATTCTTCAGGATCTTCTTCTTTGGCCTGAAAAGCGTTAGTGCATTTCTTGATATTTGATTTTAATGCAATAGACTTACCTTTCTTTTGAGGCTCATTTGCGTCCAGCTCTATTTCATGACTTCTCAAGGCGCTGATAAGCTCTTCCAGAGAAACTTCATTCAGATTCTTCGCAATCTTGAATGCAGTCACCATCGGGCCCCATCTTCTGGGTAAGCTTCTGATGATCTTCTTTACATGATCAGCCTTGGTGTATCCTTTGTCAAGAACTCTCAATCCAGCAGTCAGAGTTTGAAATCTCGAAAACATCTTTTCAATGTCTTCATCATCCTCCATCTTGAAGGCTTCATACTTCTGGATTAAGGCTAGAGCTTTAGTCTCCTTGACTTGAGCATTTCCTTCATGAGTCATTTTCAAGGACTCATATATGTCATAGGCCGTTTCCCTGTTAGATATCTTCTCATACTCAGCATGAGAGATAGCATTCAGCAAAACAGTTCTGCACTTATGATGATTCCTGAAAAGCTTTTTCTGATCATCATCCATTTCTTGCCTTGTCAGCTTTACGCCTCTGGCATTTACAGGATGTTTGTAACCATCCATCAGAAGATCCCATAGATCACCATCTAGACCCAGAAAGTAACTTTCCAGTTTATCTTTCCAGTATTCAAAGTTTTCACCATCAAATACCGGCGGTCTAGTATAACCATTGTTACCGTTGTATTGCTCAGCAGAGCCAGATGTAGATGTAGTCTTTTCACTTTCATCAACCATCTTTTACTGAAGCGTTTTTCTCTTCCTGAATCTTTTCTAAACACGGTTAAGTGCTTGCACCTTAGAACCGGCGCTCTGATACCAATTGAAGGATAGAAAAACACTTAGAAAGGGGGGGATTGAATAAGTGTGACTTTAAATCTTGGATGATAAAAATAAATTGCACAATTATTTTTATCCTGGTTCGCTGTTAACGAAGCTACTCCAGTCCACCCCCGCAGAGATGATTTACCTCAACTGAGGATTTAATCCACTAATCGCACGGATTACAATGGTTTTCCACTTAGTCCGCAACTAAGTCTTCCAGAGTCTTCTGATCACACACTGATCACTCCAGGAACAACTGCTTAGATACCCTCTAAGACTTTTCTAGAGTCTACTGATCAACACGATCACTCTAGGCTTAGTTCACTCCTAAGACTTCCCTAGAGTATTCTGATCAACACGATCACTCTAGTTACAAACTGCTCAGCCAACTGCTAAGACTTCCTAGAGTATACTGATCACACGATCACTCTAGTTCCTTACAACTTAATGTAATCTATTCAAGAGTTTACAAATGCTTCTTAAAAGCGATAATCACAACTGTGATATTTCTCTTAACGTTTAAGCTTAATCTCACTAAGATATTACAACAGCAATGTAGTGAGTTGATGAAGATGAAGATTCTGAGTTTAGATTTGAACAGCGTTTCAGCAAGTTTGATATAAGTTGTTTTGGTGCAGAATCGTTAACCTTGCTTCTCATCAGAACTTCATATTTATAGGCGTTGAGAAGATGACCGTTGAATGCATTTAATGCTTTGCGTGTTCCGTACAGCATCGCATTTAATGTTATACGCTTTTGTCAACTACCTCGAGCCTTGTTCACGCTGTGTCTACTGACGTAGCCTTTAGTAGCTTTAACGTTCCTTTTGTCAGTCAGCGTAGTCTGCCACGTGTACTTCCTTCTGATCTGATGTTTGTGAATACGACGTTTGAATATCATCAGAGTCAAACAGCTTGGTGCATAGCATCTTCTGATCTTCTGATCTTGAAGTGCTTCTGAGCGTGATACCATCTTCTGATCTTCAGTGCTTCTGATCTCATGTTCTTCTGATGCTTCCATAGACCCATGTTCTGATTCTGCTTCGACCATCTTCTGATGTCTTGCCAGACCATGTTCTGATGTTGCATGCTGAACCATTTGAGACACATCTTCTGAGCGCTGAATTATGCGTACTCTTTATATATATTTCCTGAAAGGGAAATTGCATTGGATTAGAGTACCATATTATCTTAAGCAAAATTCATATTATTGTTATCATCAAAACTAAGATAATTGATAAGAACAAATCTTGTTCTAACAGGGGACGCCGTGTGCGAGTTCCCGTGGACGTGGGAGAGGGTACATCTGGTTCAGGATCTAGGAGTCGGCTGGCTCGGGCATCTTCTTCCCTCTAGCGAGAGGAGGAGGAGGAGGAGGAGGTGGCGGCAGTGACTTACCACGAGCCGGAGGGGGTACCGGATGTTGACCCTCCAGCCGGAGAGGATGATGAGCAGGAGGACGGCTATCCGGGAGGGCCCTTTGACACCTCCGTGCTGATTAGCTACCACGATCACGTCGCTCGGCGTATCTGGGAGGGAGAGGTATTTTTTATAATTTAACCGTTTAATTGTCACCATTTTTTATAATTTAACCGTTTATTTGTCGCTTATTTGATATATGTTGCTTATTTGTTTTTTTTGTAACAGGAGCGAGAGCCGTTGAAAATGGTTAACCACGCCCGGAAGATTTTCAGTCTGTTTAAACCAACAGCTGAGTGGTTTAACGACCATGTGCGAGGTTCAGGGCTTAGCGGGCTCTGCATGACGGGGTACACCACCATCAGCACCGGCATGCAGGGGGCATTTGTGGAGCGCTAGCACAAGGAGACGTCCTCTTTCCACTTGCCGGTTGGGGAGATGACGATCACCTTGCATGACGTGCAGTGTCTTCTCCACCTGCCGATTAGGGGGCCGCTACTCACCCACTCCAAGATCCAGAGGGTCGAGGCCATTGAGTGGATGACGCTCTATTTGGGCATGGAGCACGAGGTTGCTCACTTTGAGTGCGCCACGACATCTGGGCCTCATGTTCGGTTCACCACACTGAGCACTTATTTTGAGCACCACCTGGACGCGGCTGGCGAGGCTGAGGGTGAGGGTGACGAGCTATTCACACAGTATCACCGCGGCTGCGCTCTCCGGTGCTGGTACATGCATGTGGTAGGCGCTGCATGCTTTGTGGACAAGAGTGCCAGGTACGTCGACGTGACCTACCTCCGCTACTTCATGGACCTGGATACCGTTCACCAGTGGAACTGGGGGGCACCTACTCTGGCATACCTCTACCAGAAGCTGAATGAGGCCTCCAACTGGAGGACGAGGCAGTTGGTCGGATCCTGCACACTACTTACGGTACGTTTTATTTTAATACATTATCGTATTTATTTATTTATTTATGTTTCGTATTTATTTTTAATACATTATCGTGTTTCTGTTTCAGAGCTGGATCATCTCCTACTTCTCCCGCATCCACGGCTTTCACATCGATCCTGCATACGTGGACGCCATGCCCAGGGCCGCCAGATACGCTCTCCAGAGGGGGAACGATGCGGTGGGACCATACCGTTTGTACTTGGACCGCACGATGCACGACGACGTCACCTGGAGGCCGTTCAGCGACTACGCTCAGATTGTCCCCTTTGACGGCATTGCTCTATATTCAGGCTGGCTGGCATGCGAGACCGGCATCATGGTCCGGTATCTCCCTGAGCGGTGCATGCGTCAGTTCGGATTCGTGCAGCGGATACCCAGGTCACCCTTTGAGGCTGCTCCCGACACAGTGACCCGAGTGCAGCTCACTGCCATATGGGCGGACTGACAGCATCATGTGGTACCGCAGGAGTACCGTCTCACTCGGGTCACACAGGACTGGCACAGTGAGGAGGGGTACGTCACATGGTTCTACCGGGTGTCCCATCCTCTGCTGAGACCCGACGTTCCCGGCGCTCCTAGGCCAGCACACGAGGAGATCCTGGAGAACCAGCAGGCCGAGGATGACCACGCCATTGATCTCATGCCGATCTGCCAGCGGATAGAGATGCTTGGGCGGGACGCGTTGGATCGATGTATCGTTGATCAGGGCGGTCCAGAGGCAGTCGTTGTGATGGAGATGATCGTCACTGATACGGGCCGTGCGGCGGGGTACAGGCGGCAGAGGAGGGCCCAGGGTGAGAGGGTTAGGCACACCGAGTAGTGGTCGGGTTTATTTATTTTTTGATTACGGATTGTATCTTTCGCACAGTGTTATTATTATTTTCGGTTTGTATATATTATTTGGATTGGATTTATCATATTAGTATTTTCAGTTTATCTGTTGCTTATTTTATTTGGCGTTTGCGTTTAATTAAAATGCGAGACTGTTAAGAAAAAACATTAAAAAAAACACAGTTTCTGCATAATTCGGAAGTTCATTTCCGAATTCACCCCCCATGAGGTGTTTTCGGAAGTTCATCTCCGAAGACACCCCCCATGAGGTGTTTTCGGAGATGCACTTCCGAATTGTGGAAATTTTTAAAAAAAAAAAAGCGCTTCAGAAGTTCATTTCCGAAGCAGGGGTATTTTGGGATTTTCGCTGGGGGTGACCCCCATAGGGAGGTGGCTAAAGAAATTTTCAAATTTTAATATTTCTCATGGACCATATAACGGTAGGTGACATAATTTTTTTTTCATTCAAGTACTATGATATTATATTTTTAAGATTCTTAAGAAGAAAAAGAACAAAGCTACAAAAGAATAATAAGAGTATAAATCATATAATAATATGTAAGAAATTAAACAATAGAAGCAATTAAAATTTAAGAAATTATTTTCACTCAAACCTATTAGAGTGATAAGTAGGGGTAGCAAATGGATAATGTAATATATATATATATATATATATATATATATATATATATATATATATATATATATATATATATATATATATATATATATGAGACATATCAAATGAGAACTTTGGCTATTACGAGAATTGAGAACTTTTAATAATAACCATACGATTTGAAACCACGTGCATCCATCCAAAATCTCATTAAGAGTTAGCCTCGAGAGGAAAAGCTTTGAAAGAAGTAAAGCATTCCAATTCCAGCGGATTAATCAATAATATTAATCAATAACAGTAAAATCTCCTTAACTTTGATTAAGAAACTTCATTTTAACATTGAGATAAAGCGAAACTTAAATATTTGTTTTAAATTATAGGATGAAATAAACATAGATATAAAATATAGAATCCGTTAATTTCAATTTTTTAAATAATTTTTATAATATAATATACTTTTATTCATAAAAATTATTTTTGAAATGTATTTTTTTTAAAATTTATATAACTTTAACTGTGTTTTAATTTTCAATAATATATATTTTTGCTGCTTGATGTCAAAATTACTTTTTAAGTTAAAATAAATTTAATTTAATAATATTTTAAAAACTATTTTTATAAAAATTATTTTTAAATATAAAAAACTATTTTTTTAAAGTTAAAACAAAAGAGCCATATTCTAATCAAAATTTAATTCATATAAGATATTCTATCTAAAAACGTCATTTTCTAGTGTCTCCTCTTAATTCTTAACACATATAAAAGCCCCATACAGCCATACTAAAATAATTCAAATTGACTAATTTTTTCATTGACACTAAAAATGATACTTAGATAGAGATATGAATGGCTTATCTTATAATTGTAATGCTGGAAAAAATGTGACCATGCATATGTTATGATCGGTTAGGTTTATAAAATAAAATTAATGTAAAGTGGTAATGATTACTTGTTGGGGCCGTTAAGAAGTTCATATGCAGTGATCCATGTGGTTGAGAGCATGAAATCATGTTACCAAGACAGAGTAGGGCAGTGAACAATTCATGTGTTTGAATACAACTTTCACATGTTATTGATTAAATATGTGGGGAACCATTTGACAAAAAAGATTGTTTATTAAAGGTATATGCCTTATAATTCTTGCTGCTCCTATGCATATGGTATACACGTAACATTCCAGCTTGTGATGGCCATAGTTGAGTGGTGAGAACAAAAATCTAACATTGTTGTGGTGTCCACCCTCGTGGTCAAATTAATAATTACACTAACAAGTTCAACAAGTATGTGTAATGATGATTGTGTTGAAAAATACTAGAAACATGTAACTTATTCATGTATACTTCATCCATCTCTATTTATAGAATAAAGTTGTTTATATATATATATATATATATATATATATATATATATATATATATATATATATATATATATATATATATATATATATATATATATATATATATATATATATATATATATATATATATATATATATATATATAAAATGTGAGGGCGGGTTTGCTAGGAAAAACTTGCATAGAGAAAAATAAAAAACACAATCATAACATAAGAACATAACGTAAAAATAAAATCGAAGAAAAATCACGGCCGTTAGAAAACGATAATCGACGAATAATATTATGTAAAAATTGTTCCAACACAAAATATACTTTTCATCATCCCCAAGTTCCAGTACACCCACAACTTTCAAAATAAATATTTAACTATATCTCACAACACTATAACACGAGAGTATAAGTGAACAAAGAAAGCAAAATACAAACATAAAGTATTTTTGACATGCGCATCTTGTAACAAAGAACTTGAATCCTTTATATAGCCTTTGACTCTCTCTTCCTTTTCAAAACTAAGCGATGTGAGACTTCTTCAACATGTATATTTTCAACCAACCTCAATAATATCCACTGTTATTAAAATAATATGTCATCTTTTACTGTCTTCAGCAAGAATTATAATCCAAGATAAAGAGTATAGTTACTTGAAGCTATATCACTCCAAAAATTATTTTAACTATTTAATATTTCAACCATTAGTAAATTATTTAATTTATTACATATTTTATTTCAATTATTTAAATATATATTAATATTAATAGTTTATTTTAATTATTTTATTTGTTAAATAAAATGTTTCAACCATAAGTAAATTATTTAAAATTTCTACTATATTTAGTAATTATTTAATATTTAATTAATTAATTAATTATTAATAGTTAGCATATTAAGTATTTATTAAATAACGAATCATTTATATAATATATATTCATGTTGCAATGTTATAAACAAATTGAATGGTTGGTGTAGTGAATATAAAATATATTATATCTGTAAAGTTTATGGATTCAACACTTGTTCGAACCAAAATAAATATAAATTTTTATCTTTTAAGATTTAAAGTCCAAAATATGAAGCACATATATAAGTATAATAGAAATTGCAGATTTAGGTACAATGAAAATTGTACCTCCGATACTTTTGCTGAAACAAATGAGGCACAAGTTGTCTGTCAATATTACAATAAATCTAATCATATTGGAAGAAAATGCTTCGCAATCAAGGGTTACCTTACCCTAGGAGAAATGGAGGCATACCTCAGGCTAACACATCTACTCGCTAGCCTACACCACATCACCCTAAGCGGATCATTGACACATGAGCATTTCATTTCATTGTCATACCTAAATTTTTTACCCTAATATTCCACTTCATTTGCATTGAGTCTAAAAGAGTTAGATCATCATCATCATCATCATCATCGTCGTCATCATCATCATCATCATCATCATCATCATTCATCTCATATAAAAATCATCCACGCATCATTACTAATCTTAAAGATACAAAAAATGAGTTTGCTTGTTTCATGAGGTATGTGTGTTGGATCAAGGAGCTCAAACAATCAGGATTTTATGGCTCACAAAGGGACTCGAGCTTCTCATATGCTCAATTGATTTACCTCATTAATATTCAAGCGCAAGAGTGTTTCAATTTAAGATCATCAACTTACAAATTCATCTGGTACACAAATTAAGGTTTTGACCCAATTTATTGGAAATGTTTAATTTTTGTCAAACCATGATCTTTGAGCTCAAAAACATGACTCAAGGACCTCAAATAATTTATTATAGCCCACACATATCATTCATTTGGCTAGAGGAGCTTGATTCATTGGTATTGGAAATATTGTAATTCAACTGATGAAAAGTCAATTGTGCAAGAATCAACTTTGAATTTTGAAATTTTTGGTCAAACATGAACTTTCAAGGTCAAGGATCATGAAAATATGATTAATGAAACCATTTGATCAAGTTTAATCAAGAAAATCAATCAAAAGTTTCAAAAGATGAAATTAGGGTTTATGAAAAATTTCCAAGTTATGAAAATTTTCATGTTCAAGTACCCAACTTTGAAGACTTGTAACTTCTTCATCAAGCCGCAATTTTTCATGCCCCAAAGTTGTACTAAAAGATATTATTTCATACTACAACTTTTTCATAGGAGATAGATTCCAAAAAATGCATGGATTCAAAGTTATGAGGTGATCAAATTGGCATTTCAAAGTTGACAAAATGTTCTAACACAGAAATTTATCTAAGTGTTAAAACATAATTTTTTCTAAGTTGGTTGACATTTTTCTCCATGATCCAAGTCGAATTTCTTCAAGTTCCCAACATGAAAGTTGAAGTATGCAATCTCACCTTTTCAAAAATTCCAAGAGCATGAAATTAGCACACTTGAGCAAGGAGAATCAAGTTTAGGAAGATGGCACCATGAAGTTCATTTCCATGATCAACCAAGTTGCAAACCTCGAGCCATACCTCAAGATCTTGCTTTACAGGTCCTATAACTTGCAAATATCACTCTAATAATAGAATTACATAAGTCTAAAGTGTATTACTTAAGTGATTAAGCCTTTGTTCTAAGTTTCATTCCATTGCAAGCTTAAAGGCATGACTTCCATTTTGATATTGACTTTAATTGCAAAACTTTAAGCATTAAGCCTATACTTGGTTTCTTTTGATCACAAAACATTTTAGAACCAAGAAGAAACCATCTACAACCTACAAACCACCTTACAAGCATGCTTGATCATCTTGGAACCATGAATTTGCAAGTAACTTCACCATTAAGCCAACTAAGTCAACTTGAGATTGGTAATGTCAAAATGGATTGATTCCTTCACTCACAAATCATATTTTGTGCATATAAATAGAGGCCCTTGCCTCTGAAATCAAACACTCATAAATTCTCCAAGTCACTACCTCACTCAAAAACTCCATTTTTTTACTTTGCCCAAACTTGTAAATTTTGAGTTTCCCTCAAGTTCTTTACAAACTAACCATTCAAACACTTCATATACATCATATAGAAGCTGTAGAACCTTAATTTTGTAACTGTAACACCTCCATCATCATTCTCCATTTCAAGTTTCATCACTTGCAATTCAAAGTGGACAGAAAATTCTAGGTACCCTCAAAGCAAACTAAGCATTCAATTAGCTTCAGGAAGGTCCCAGGAAGATTTTAGGATCATGACATTGTATCTGGAAGTGGAAGAAGAAGCATTGGACTTTCTCCAATTGGTAAGATTATTGAACTTTCGAGCTACATCATTTGAACATCATTTTTAACATTTCTCGATTCTATTATGCTTGTTATGATGTGAGGAGCAAAGCCCTCACTTATTTGCCATTGATTGTTGTTGTGAATCATTTAATTTTATTTCAAAGTTTTAGGATTTTTGGTCTTTTTGGGAAATTAAATAGTTATAGTTAAAATAAATTAATGTTAGTTACATTACTTAATTCGTGGTAAAATTTAAAACAATGTTCATGTTTACACTTTTGAAAATGGTTAAGAAATAAAGAAGTTCTAATTTGGAATCCATGGAGAAGCTTGTGGTTGGAGATGAAGTTCAAATTTGAATATCTTCGCTTGTTTAAAATATAATGTGATGTTTGCATCCAAACTAATGGATGTATGACCACCCCAGTGGTTAAAGCACGCGCCTTATACCCTTGAGTCTGGGGTTCAAATCCCCTTCGCCCCAAACTTTTGTGCATTTTTTGTTTTAATGCATTTATCACTTGTTTTCATATTTTATTAATTGAATGCATATTGTTATAACCAGAAGCGCGTGGCCCAGTGGTTAAAGTTTTGATTTACAACGTGAAAGACCTAAGTTCAACTCTTATGACCAACATAACTTCTTTTTTATTACTTGTTTTCTTTAGTTTTTTTCTGTTTTTTTTTTTTGCAATTTCTTTTAATTATTTCAAAAGGCAAGTTAATTTATTTTGAGCTGATTTTTTGCACACTCTTTGTTTATTCCCTCTATTTTGAGAATATATTAAAAAAATCCCCAAAAATATATTTATTTTACCATTTTTCATTTAACTTAAAACTAGTCATTTTGTATATATATTTTTAAGGTCTTTTATAAATCATTTTTCATTGATTCCTTTGTCTAATTGATTACTTGTGCTTATGTGATTCTAACATGACTTGATTGATATTCATTTGAAGTTGATAAGATGATAAAAATGTTTTTCCACCTAGGGTTTAATTTACTTTTAAATGCATGGACTTTGTTTTGATACTAAAACCCTAGTTTTGATTAATGAACTTTCTCTTTATTTTTGATGCAATGCCTTGTTAAGACTTACATGGTCATCAATACCATGATAATTTCTTGATACTCATACATGTTTATATCCTTCTAGTATTCAAAGTTATGTGTTTAAAATGTTTACAAGAACAAAATGTTTGCCTTCACCATGTTCACATACTTGATACATATTGATTGTGATATATTTTGATTGATGTTTGTCTATCTTTATTTGATTGACCCTCCCTTGTTAGATCATTTGCGTACATATTTGTTTGATCCACATGCTTTTATCTTATACTTTATATGTACTTTATTTTTCCTTGATATCCATTGTTGATTAACCACATATCCGTGAGAATATCGTGTCTATATATATTTTGTCCATATGATCATACATACCTCCATACCCATACATACTTGACATGATTGACTTCATTGAGGTATATTCTCTCTTTTATTCATAATCCTTATATTTTTGAGATTACTTGTATACCTTGATACCTTTGGCTATACTTGACATACATTGATTGTGTTCATGATACACATACCATGTCTCACCCATATATTGCTTGAGATTCTTATTATTGGTGTTTGCTTGAGATGTATTCCATGATTGCTTGACCCCTCATTGATATTGCTTGTGTCACCAAATCCAAAGGAATGAGATGATATTGACTAAAATTGTCAAGGCACTCACCTCTTTTTCTCCTGTTTACTTAATGCTTTGTATTTTTAAAACTTAGCACCAAAATCCTTGTTTTGCATTTTAAAAGCTTAACACTCCCCCTTTTAAATCTTACTCTACATTTCTAAAGCTTAGCCATTTTTAAAACCATGCTTTGTATTTCTATAACTTAGCACTCCCACTTCTTGCCTTGCATTTTTAAAGCCTGACTCCTTTTAAAGACTTGCTCTACATTTTTAAAGCTTAGCATATTTTTAAAACCTTCTATGTATTGTTAAAGCTTAGTACTCAAAAACTTGTTGTCACTTTGGCTCTTTATTTTCCTTTTGAGGAGAACTACAAATGCTC
Organism: Vicia villosa; assembly: GCF_029867415.1. NCBI lineage: Eukaryota > Viridiplantae > Streptophyta > Magnoliopsida > Fabales > Fabaceae > Vicia > Vicia villosa. Next base: position 714,185 of record NW_026705241.1, on the reverse strand, counting down.
TGACTTCCCTATTGCACAAAAGGGGTATGTAGACACAAGATGTGATGTCTTGCCGAGCATAATAAAACTCTTTTCGAAGGTGTATATACGACCATAAACAGGTTCAAGGCAACTTCGGTGGAAATGTGAGTCAACTTCGTGTGTCTCACATTTCAACCAAAGATCAACCTGCAAACATTCTCTCCAAGCCTTTGTCTAGACCCAGATTCACCTACTTGAGAGACAAAATTAGTCTCACCGACTGTGATCCTATTTTGAGGGAACAACATAGCAATTAAGCATAATAAGACTACAACAGTGCATACATGAGTTACACGACAACACATCAATATCTACACCTTGTTACCTTAATTAGAATATTGGTCATTCATATCAGAATATTTGCTATTCATTGTATTGATCACAATTGTAATATATTAAATTTTTTTGCTTATTTCCTTAAAATCACACTAATTGGTCATTGTCTATTTGTACCTATATAATGTACCTTGTATCAATTTCTAAAGTAAAACAATAAGTTGAATTCTCCCAAAAGAAATATCAACAGTTAGATACTCCATTAAAAGAAACAAATTTAAGAACCAAAATAAAAAGTACCCCTTACAACCGAAAAACTATTTAATCCTTTAATATATTTTTAACCTCTATTTTCAAAAGAATTAAAATTTTGATAAATAAATATATTTTAGCAAACACTTTATTCGCAAAACTCTATTATACCTTTAGTGCATCCAACAGAGTTATCTCTACCTTATAACCATTAACAAATTATATAAGGTCGATTTTAATTTATAAAGACAAAAGTCTCAAATCTCATAATCCCTGTACAACCGCGCATGCTAAACTTGAGCATTAACATCATTAAAAGAGTAGGGACATATATGTAGTTTTGTCACTATTAGTAAAGACAATAATATACGCTAATTATATTTATAAACCAAGAAACAATGTCAATTTTTGTATTTATGTAAAAAGAATCATAAATAATCGACATCACATAGGTACAAATTGATTCCATCCCCATGTTAAAAAAAAGGGTCCACCAATTGTAAAATTTCCATTCACTTTTAACTATTAACTTAAACACAACATGAAACTAAAGATGAAAAGAAAGGGCAGACATTGTGTGTGGAAATGGTCAGAGACACATATCCAAAGTTGGTTGTCACATGATGCTGTCACTTTAAGTACGAATATCTCTTCAAGTACTCTCTTCATTCTTTCTTGATGAAGCAACCCAAACCAAACCATAGCTGCCATTGTACTGCTGGTCATTCCTAACTACAGAACGAGACAGTGCTAACCGAATTTGGTTGTTAGCTTGTGCTTTGATGTAGAGTAGTCAGATTCAATTATTAGAAATACGTGCATGAATTCAATAATTTTGCGTATAATTGAATCTGGAAGAAGTGTATATTATTATTGTTACATTAGTTAGATTTTTTTAAAGTCATATTATTAGTCATTTTTACTAGAGTTATGGAACGGGTTGGTCCAACCCGCTCTCGCGGGATGAATTCTGTTCTAATGTTATGCCGTTTTGCTTAAATAATGTACGTATTTCATTATGGGGGATTTAATTATACTGTTATTGATTCTTAACCCTTGCTAAGTAGTCCCTGTATAAATAATTTTTTTTCTTCACCCGATTTTATATTATAGTTTTAATATATTTTAAAATATTTGTATATTTCGCACACATATTTCTAAACTACATGAAAGAATTGACATAAAATTTACTCTAGAAAAATTGATTACGACATTTCACGAATTTATTATGGGTTTTAATGTAGGCTTATGGTGTGTTTGGAAACACTGGCCACTGCCGCTACTGCACGTTTGTAGCCCTCCCATTGTAATTTTCAAATGCTACTATTGGTGGTTTTTACCCACCGTAATTTTCTACTGTGGTTTTTAATAAATTTCAAATATAGATTTAATCAAATTTTTTTGTCTTCACTTAATTAATTTTCAATTTTTTATTTATTTCAGATCTTACTTTTTTTTGTTGTGTGATACTAACACAGTAAAGTATATGGAAATGAAAATATTTTTGCAATTGAATTTATTGATCAATGAAAATATTTTGCATATTTTTTAACTCTTTCAACGTATTGCCATACATTTTTAGACACAAAGTTACATCATCCTCTTTTTTACGTTCTAAAAAAGAAAAGTCAGATGAATTAATATGTCATCTATATATAAGTAAAACTAACAATCTCAAGCTGAAGTAGTCTGTATTTGTTGGTCTTATATGTTGAATCAATTATCAATATAGTGAAAATGTGTTAAACAATTTGATGAATTTATGATGTATCCAAAATATACCTCGAACAGTTTTTTTTTATCCTCACACACTCTATACCTAGATACACATTGATGTTCATCCAACCGTTTCAACGAATATTTCCTTTTAGATCTTGGACCCCTTATCGCCTTGTTTATGTGTCGAACATTATAAATTTGCTTAATGCTCGAGACATTGAGACATTTTCGGGTTTTTATCATTTCGAAGTTGTGAATATGTTTTCGGGATAAACCATGCTAATTTTCATCTTAGCCATAATTTTCTTCTTTTCAATTTTTTTTTCCATGGTTATATATTCACCGCAAATCATATTAAATTTCCAAACATTTTTTATCGTGGATACTCGCAATTTAAAAGTACATTCACATTTACGTGTTTCAGTGTCATATCATGTGTCAACTTTTCCGTAGATTTTCTCATACTTACCATTTCTTTCACATTTCATAGTAAAAAATGTTTGTCTTCTATCATAGTCTGAATCACACCTTTCGATTACTATTCCAAAATCTAATTGGGTTACTTTCACATTAACTCATTTAAGTATATGATCACATAATGTAAACTTCCGTTAAATAGTGAATTCTTTTTCACATCAATGTTAACAACATCAGATTGGGAATCTCTTGACACGCCATACTCTGATACATTAGCTTGGTTAACATCATCAGGGTGTATCATATTTAAAACAATTGAAATTTAAGAGAATTCAACCAATCATTTTAATTGTGTGAAAGTTAAAATTTAGAGAAATTTCATAATATTTTAGATGATCCTATCCGAACAACTTCCACAAAGAATTAAAAAAACGGATTTTATATATATATATATATATATATATATATATATATATATATATATATATATATATATATATATATATATATATATATATATATATATATATATATATATATATATATATATATATATATATTAGAGGTCTTGAATTCCGACTATATAACTTGTTGTTTAGATGTTATTATCCAAGCATATAAGTTTATTTATATGAGATGTTATTCTAAATAAATAACCTATTATTGATTGTTTAGAATGCAACTAATCTTTTATTTTTCTTTCTTCTTTTTTTGGTTAGTTTACTCACCCATTTCATTTTTTAATAATTAAATATTTGTTTTTTTATAATTATCTTTTTAACTAACTTTTACAATTATTTATGTTGAAAGATAATTGGATGCAAATGTATACTCTTCATAGGCTTAAATGCATCATTCCACTATTTTAGTTTTAATAAAATTTTCATCTTATCTTTTAAAACGAAAGCTTCTCAACCAACCTCATAAATCTCTTAAACACTACAAGAAATTCCATTTTTGTCTCCAATCTTCGTAGATGTACATCCGGAAGCACACTATATTTTGAAAAAATTTGATTTCTTCCGTAGATACATCTACGGAAGTGTAATAAATTAACTAGTGTATATGGAAAAAAATACACATAAAATAAGTTCAGGGACGTTTCCATATGTGCATCTACGACATATCTTAGCACCACATTGTTCCGTAGATACATCTACGGAAGTGTCTAATATAGTTTGAACCAACATGATCACTCCCCCATTGTTTCATTTATTCTAACTCTTCATATCACACACCCTAAAAACCCTACATCATCAATACCCTATTTCACTCGAAGACTCAAATTTTTTGGTCCAACAAATCAAAGGGAGCAAGAAGAGTCTAAATTTCAAGTAAATAATCACTTTCAACCACTACATTGTTTACATTATCAATGATTATTTTTGTAAAAAGGTTACGTAACTTTCGTAGACCCATCTACGGAACGTGTTGAGGAAGAACACTTCCGTAGGTGCATCTAGGAAATAATCCCTGCAGTTTTTTTCCTGCATTTTGTAATTCTGTGTGATTTTGACAAAATAGGTATGGTGCACCCCGATAATATTTCAAGAGAATTAGCTACTTTAGTCGATGTTTGTACGAGTATCGATGGGGTAGTCGCAAATGTGGTAGATGTCGGAGGTGACTTTAGTAGCAAGCATGACTTTGATGATCGTGAAAGCATGCTAACATGGATTCGTATGAATGCAACTAACCTTGGTTTTGGTGTGGTGATAGGAAGATCGGGTAATGATACGCAAAGAAGAAACCCGTTTGTAACAATATTGTGCGAAAGAAGCGGGAAATACCACCCTCCACTAAAGTATTTTAAAAGAGACGACACGGGAACTAGAAAATGTGAGTGTTCATTTAAAATATGTTGTTACATGTTGGCTAGCAAGAAATGGAGATTATATGTTATTCTAGGTTGGCATTACACACAAACACAAACACAAACACAAACCCTAAATACAAACACAAAAATGTCTCGCATAAGACCCTGTTCACGGCAGCGAACATCATCCAGGCGTCCCGATCCATAACCGAAATATCGTAGAAGGAATGAGCATGTTATTTTCTCTCCGGTCAACCCCCCTATGCCGGTTATGTTTTGGAACATCCATCTTCGACCGACTTAAGAGGACTCTGATGTCTCAGTTAGAGGGGGAGTACAAACCCAGCGAAGTCATCCGAAGGATCCAGAGGCTTAGAACAAGGACCAATTTTGAAATCAGAGAAAAGCAACGTTGGTGGGATGAAGTTGAAGGCGACGTCAATTCCGGTCTAATGATGCATGGATCATTTGACATTGTTTTAACTGTTGTAATATCTTAGATCTCTTAGTTTTCTTAATTTTCTGTTTGAAATTTCGTTGCAATGTCGATTAATCAATGAATCAACGCATGAGTCTTTTATGGTTAAAAATGCTGCTGTTCTGGTTTTTTAGGTCTGGGCTGATTCCGTAGATGCATCTACGGAAGTCCTCTGTAAGTGTATCATAGAACAAAACAACGTTAAACAAAAAAAATAGTGCTTCCGAAGATGCATCTACGGAAGCACGAGGACAATTTCGTCAATTTGATGATGCGCCTCATACCTATAAGATGGATTAAGAAATCTTCTTTAAATTTTAGTTCTCTGATTCTCTATTTATTTCAATTTTGTTAAATTTCTTTTTTGTCCTCCTATAGTTTATATTTCTCTGTATTATTTATAAATGGTGTGTTTGAGATAACTTTTAATCTGAAATTGTGTACCACTATTTATTAACTTTTTCTAATATTTTCATCCCATTATTAAATATTTTTACTAACACAATTAATTATTATAGTTTACACATATTTTAAAGAAATGTGCATTGTTTAAAATGAAACAAAGAAACATATATGATTTCCTTTCTTTGATTCTTTAGCAACAAGAGTAAGTGAGAATGTGTTTATGTAGGCATCAAAAAGGGAAGAGGTCAAAAAAGAAAATCAATAAATTAAAGTGTAAATATATACATACTCATAAAAGTTCCCAACAAGTCCTACTACTAAAGGAATTTTCTTTTCTTTTCAGCTTCACCTATTAAAGGAATTTAAATACCAATTTGTCACTTTAAGGAGACCATTCTTCTACTCTTGAGAAATAACTACTAACACTTTTCAAGTAAATGAGTCTTATGATCAAAGCATGATTGTACATGTTGCTTTAATAAAAATTGTACTTTTATTTTCATAGATTTGTGTTATTCCTCAGCTAGGAGAAAGAAACTAAGCCATGATTTCGTTTTATACAATTGTATACCATAAACAAATATGAAAGTGTACCTAAATGGGGTCAACTAGGACCCACTAAAATCACTTACCACCTAACCTCTTTGTGTTTTATTGAAAAAAAAGTCTTGACATCTAGATTGATCCTTATACTTTTTTGCTTAATAAATAAGATTATAGTTCAACTAACCAAAACAAAGCCACCAAAGTATTGACAAAAGGAAAATCTTCATAAGATGACATGTATGTATTTATTTTATTTTGCCTAATAGTCTAATAATCAAACTTTCATCTCTTAAAAATGAATGAATACAATATTGCAAGTTCAACCACACAATCATATAATTAGATGTTTATATTAGGGATAGTAAACGGCAGCCCTCTTGATAAAATATATTTTAAGGTAAAACAAATTTAATTAAGAGTACGAGTCTAAAATATAAATTTATCTCAAAAATATAATCATAAGACGGGAGAGATTTGCACTTTATATTTTTAAAAATAAAAAATTATAAAAATTTTATTAATGTTTACGCCCGCAAAATTTATAAAAATGAAACAGACATATCAAAGGGTGTTGTCTAAAACTTTAATCCCCCTTACAAAAATATAATGGTAAAACAAACATATCTACCAACCCGTTTTATCACTCTTTCTTCTTGCAACTACCAACTAAACTATTAACATCAACAGAGGAATGATGATTTTATTTTTTTTGCTTTATTTTTTCCTACAATTTTAGACTAAAATTTAATAGAAATTAAGTGCTGAACTAGAGACAAACGCAGGCATTCATGACTTTTTCTAAAATGAACTAGACTAGTTATTTATCAACTCTGGACCCAAGAATTAAGGGCAATGTGGCCCACAGTCCCTATAAAATTGGGCCTATTACTTTAAATGACCACCCATTTCAAGTGGCATCTTTCTTCCAGCACACAATGTCATATGTCACTCACCACTTGTTGGGGGAACATAAAACATATAATATTCTCTCTTTTCTTTGGGACAATAGTATCCACTTTTTTTACTAGCCACTATTATTTTTTTAAAGACTTAATTACATTTTTGGTCACCGCATTTTAATAACTCATAAAATTGATTTTGTTTTTCAAATCGCACAAAGCAGTATCTATATATACTATCATTTTTTTTTTTTTTTACAATTTTAGTCCTAATTCCTATTTTCCTTCCAAAAATGTATAGATGACAAATGAACGTCATATATGGCAGTGCCAATTTGGAAAATGGTATTTACAGGTCCTTAAAACTGTAATATTTTATTTTAAAATATAATTTATAAAATTTCATAAATTAAAACAAAAAAGATTAAAAGGAAAATGTCATGCCCTAATTCTCTATTACGTCTTTTCATCAACCTTGTCTTCCCAAATTGGTTTCAGTCAATTCCTTCTTCTTTCTATTTTTTTTTTGCTCAATTCGATTTCTCAGCCATGACACAAACAAATCATCTACTTTATTCAACACAATAACCAAAAGCCCCTAATTTCTAAGACTTATTACATACCTGAAACAATATTTTGGGTTCTGCTCTTTGTTCCATCATGTCATTCCATCTCCAGCTTTTTCATTGTCCTTCTCTACCATGGTCGAATTGATTTGAAGGAAGAAAGTAAAAAGATAATTTTGCATTTTATGGGATCGTGATTGGGAATTTTGGGACCATAGGGTTTTAATCTTATGTATTTTCAATTTTAAGTTAATTGTAATTTTTGAAAATGTTTAAATGTGTTTGCCCTATTATAAAAATCAATTTCATGAATTTATAAATAACATTTTCCAAATATGTATTGCCACATAGGTGATCTTTTGGCCACATTAGTTAAAAATCCGACACATCGGCGTTTTTGTAGGGAAAAATGAGAGTTAGAATTAAAATTGCAAAAACATGATAGTATAGGGACTGTTTGTTTGATTTGAAAAAGACATGACCAAAATGCGAGGACAAAAATGTAATTAAATTTTCTTTAAATGAAAAAAATATAGAGAAAGTAGATGTAAAATATAAAGAGAAATTTTTTTAAAATATAATAATTTAAAATAACGAGGAATTAAAGAGAGAGAGAGAAAATATTTTATTTTGGTTTGTTTGTTTTATTGAATTTAAAATATAAAATTAAATAAGTAATTGGTTAAATAACTTTTTTCAATTGTTAATATTCTTTATTGAATAATACTTGAATGAGATGATATGATCTCTTTGAATTTAAGAAGAGGTATTGGATTAAATTTAGTCTTTCTGAAAAAAGTTTTGTTATGAATTGTAGTGCTCATTGTTTTGAAGATAATTCTTTGTAGTTGTACGTAAACAATAGCGGAGCTAAATTAAAAGATTCGAGTGGTCATTAAAATAAATTACACTCCTTCCATCTCAAATTATAAGTTATTTTGTAAAAATTATTTGTCTTAAATTATAAAAGTCATTTTATAATTTCAATACAACATTAATAACTTTTTGTCAAATATATCATCTACATATTTCTTCCATTCTTTTAATTTCTATTTCTTATGTAATTAATGAAGAATAAGTTTTTAAGTCATACATAATTTCTCTTTTTTATGCAACATGAATTACACTTTTTAATACGTGTGAAACAATCAAAACATCTTCTAATTTGAGACTGACGAAGAAACTTATAGATCAAACATTCAAATCATAATGTATATAAAATATATAAGTTGTAATAAACACAAAGTTGAACATCAAATTATTAAAATGTATGACTAAAAATATCTTAAAATATTGATTTTACGGTATTTAGGTAACTAGAAATCATCAATAATAGACTTTGAATATATACTTGCAACAATTTCTCTTTCAATAAAAATTGTCATTTTATTTCTTAAAAAATCAGCTTCCATTTTACTTCTTAATCTTGTCTTGATAATTTTCATTGTTGAAAAAGATCTTTCAATACTTGTTATAAGAGTAGTAATTATTCTTGGGAAGCACAACATAAGTCTTGAATAACAAATAAATTGTTCAAATTTGATGATTCATGAGCGTTAGTAATAAAATGTTGAAGTTGAAATTGCAAATTAGTTCTCTCCTGCTCATTGAAATTAATGGGATGATATTTTTAAACTAGAGTGCAAATAACAAAGTTATAAGACTAATACATATTCGTCTGAGCCAAAACACAACTTACTGTCAACAAATCAATTGCTTGCTCATTAAATTTGCTATTTAACTATTGTAATTGTTTGCCAATGAAAGTGAAAAATATTATATTTCTACTCTAAAATAATACTCAGCGGTTATCTGGTTATCTTCAAGATAAGAACACTCAAATTTTATTGTTGAATGGAAATTATCAAGACCATGAATCTCACTATCCTATTTATCACAAAAGACTTCACACCAATAAACAATTTACCACAACCATTTTCTTTCAATTCTTGAATAAGAGCTTTTGTTGTACAAACCAAATGCATATCATTAACTACATCAGGGGACTGTTGTTGTAAGGCTTGAGAAATGATATGTATGATCCCCATAATTTTTTTCATCAAATGCAATTTAAATACAAAAAAAAATACATTCAAGTAATTGTTAGCACTACCAGCATCTCCACGTGAAGCATAATTTGGTTATTTTTTTGCAAATTATTTTCTTAAAATGGTTCCTCCACGTGTAGATTGAGAAAATTTCTATTACTTGAGTATTTGTGTTTATCTTGGAGAATTGTTTTAAGTAGACAATATAAATAGGTTTATATGATCATTGCCTTATAATTTTATGTGAAGGATGGCTCATAAGCTTATATTTACTTGATTTCTTGTGAAGTCTCGAGCCTCGATTTCCATGTCTTCAGGCTCTAGTCGTAAAGTAGATCAGACAATTAAGTGTCTTTATATGCGCTAAAAATTGGTGTAAAATATTTTAACCTTGACGATCAATAATATGAGACAGTTTGATTATGGAGAAGATATTTTTTTCTGTTAGGATATGTATATTTGTAATAATGGGATTGTTTCAAAGTTAGTTTATAGCTTTAAAATGATATGGTGGAAATTAGAACTATGCACATAGTTAAATCTTCTTTAGATATATAAGTACTTATGTAAATTGTCAACATGTAGTTCGTTTATCCGAGAGGTTAAGGGGAAATATTGAAGATCTTTTGTACATAAGTAAGATATATTAATTTTCAATTAACTATCAATAAAAGTGAGATAATTTGAGACTTTTTTTAGATAAGAGTTTTCTATCGCTTAGAGTTTGTAAATTTACAATAATGGGATTGTTTCGAAAATGGTTTATAATTTTGAATTGATATGTTAAAATTTTGAACTATGTACATTGTTAAATTGTTTTTAGATATATTACTATTCATGTAAAATTTTAACAAGTAGCTGGTTTGCCCGAGAGGTTAAGGGGGAAGACTTAAGATCTTCAAAGCCAGCAATTTTGTTAAAAATAAATAATCAAACAAAAGATTTTATATTTTGTTCCTCTCTAAATAATATTTTTTTTATTAGGGTTTATCGCTGCCTTCTCTCTAAATATGATCGGTTCTTATCTTATCCTCCTCAGATCCAAACAACCACTGCCATTGACGTAGTCTTTGGCCATGGTGTCCCGACGCCTCCCGGGCTGCGACTATGTTAACCCCCCATTGGGGTTGGAGAGCTATTAATGTTGTCTCATGGTCTCTTTTTGTAAACCATTTTTGTTTTTCGATAAAACTCACGAGACGTACAAGTGACAGTCTCATCCCAATAGCGGTGGGTTTTCTCTTCTTTGTTTGCTCTCTTACTGCTCGTTGGCAGTTGAATTACGAAGACGATTGGTCTGATTGGTTCTGGATATCATGGATCATTTTTGGGTTTCGTTCATTGAAGCAAATGTTTGATTTCTTTTAAGCCCCCAACTTTGTTTTAAATCAGAACATTTTGTGGTGCTTATGGAGGTTTCGTCATTTTCTCTAGTGGATCTCTTAAACGAGGGTGCTTTCTTCATTATCGCATTTAATGCTTCTTGTGCATGGTTGGTGTCCTAATCTTTTGATTATCTGATTATCTTTAGACTTCAAATATGTTGAGATCTACAAGTTTCAAGTTTAAGGTTTATCTCCTCTGCGATGGTGCTGACTTAATGTCAGTATCATTCATAGTGATTAATGTTAGAATGATTTGATATACTTATATTTTATGTTTGATGATGGAATATTTTGCTCGAAAGAGTTGCATTTAGTTTGTTTATCATATGAGTTGGTTTGTAAATCAGTCTGTATTGATGGTTGATTCCTTCTTAATCTTAAGAAGGGAAGGCTCTCACATATTTTTTATTATTTAGTTTCGTGACCGTACGGGGATTCAATAAATAGTGCTTGTCGTGTGTGTATGTTTGCTTTGGTTTTTATACCATATTTGAGCTTTCTGCATACCATATTTGGGTTAATTATATGGTTTGACTAGATTTAGTTCGTGTCCCCCTAGTATTTTGCATTCTTTTTTCTTTTATTATATATATATATATATATATATATATATATATATATATATATATATATATATATATATATATATATTAAAAATGTTTTATTTTCATTTTATATGTTTGATTACATCCTAAAAATGTAACTTATCAATGATTTCATCAAGAGAAGAAGTAGATGTATATTTTTTTTATAAAAATAAGCCTTTACAAAACTACTGTCAAATTTTTTTTAATAATTAATTTTTCACATAGTTTATGTTAGAGCCAAGTTGGTTTGAAGAACAATCACTTTTAATTTTAGTTTTATTGATAACTAGTATATAGGAGAACTATCTTATTCTCTAATGTGTGATTAATATATTTAAGAAGACATTAAAAACACACAAAAAACAATGCTCTAAGAGAACACATATAAGGAAAACAGGTTCTTCGTCTTTTACCATTTCCTCAAACAGAAGAAACAAATGCAACTTTTTTTTATGCCAATTCCTTTGACCAAAAAATTGAGTTATTTACTTTGGTAACCGTTTTGCTTCTAATGAAGATAACTAGGATCATCTAGTCATTGCTATAAGAGTCAATTCATATAATCATCTAGTTTAAGACCTGAAATTTACATTCTCTAGTAGTCATTCCTATGAAAATTATTATAGTATCATTTGATGTTTTACTCTAAAAGAGTGTTTTTTTTAAACTTGAGGCAGATATTAAACTTAACACCCAAATACAAATATAAATTTCATAACGTAACATATAATAATCCAGAAAGGGCTATTAAAAAGAAGAACTGTCATAGAGAAGAGCATCGAACAAAAATAGGAGTCAACCGAGAAAAGAGGAAATGTCAAAGGTTTAGAACCATCTGACAGATGAGCCAATTCATACCAAATTAAATCAAACTGATCAATCCACACTCACTCATACACAACCAATCAAGCAAAACTAAACCAAATCAGGCTAAACAAAACCAAATTAAACCAAACCAAATCAAACAAAACCAAATAATATCAATCCAAACCGAACCAAATCAATTTGAACTAAATTAAATCATACCAAATCAAATTAAGCGAACAAATTAAAACGAAATCAAATGAAACTAAATTAAGCGAACAAATTAAAACGAAATCAAATCAAACTAAAAAAAAGGTAGTGTGTCCAAGAATTATACCTTGGTTTTTTGTTGGATCAGGTAAAAGTGTTGTCATAAAATGTATTATTTGTAGTAGAGTGAGCCCATTAGAATCCGAAAGCACCCCTATTCTAAACAAATTAACTCTCGAAGGGAAAATATCCTACAATAACTGCCAAGAAAAAACTAAAATCTTAGATGGAACCTAAGTACTCCAAATAAGAGAAACGTTATGACTCTGAAACAAAATAGGAACCAAAGAAGATGTCAAACTCCTCCTCTGGACGAGGTAAGTAGATTCCACTGAAAATTTCTCATCACTAGAATGCATCCAAATCCACTTATATATATCCAAGTTAACAATAACATCTCTGAGCACGACATGAAACTTCTTAAGAATGAGTAAATCTTTAGAGATGCCTTTCTCTTTAGTCTCGAAAAGAGAAATCTCTTTCCTCCTGAAAGAGAAAGAGCTAAAACCCCAGGCCTTACCACCACTAAGGTAAAAGATATAAATATTTTTATATCTAGCTATCAGAAAATCCTTCCAGAATCTAGAATCCCTTACAAGAAGCCTCTATTTCCACTTATCCAAAAGAGAATTATTGATTAGCATGAGATCCCTCACTCCTAATCCTCTTTTAATTTCAGGCTTGCAAACCTCATCCTAATTATCCAGTGTATATTAGACACATTGTTCACCCTTTCCAAAGAAATCTCCTTTGTAACGCTAGTATCTTTTTTCAAACCCTAGCAGGAAATTTCAAAAAAGGACAAGAGGAATTTAAGGATAGCATTAAGCACTGAAATAAGGAGAAGCGCTTTATCCCCTAGACTCACATATCTATGCTGCCCAGAGTTGAGTCTTTTTTCCAACAAAATAACCAAATGATGCGGCCTCAAGACGGGGATTGACCTCCACTAGCAACTCTAAGTGCTTAAAAGGAAAAGAGACTTCCTCGCAATGGAGAAAGTCCCCTGCATAAGAAAGAAATACATTATCAACATTAACCCCCAATGAGAATAGTCTTAAAGAATTTAACATGAAGACCTGAGGCCCTCATAAAACCTCTAAGAGTAGTCTTAATACCCCACAAATTCTCTAGAGACTGATCGACCACCAAAAGAGTATCAACTACATTTTGAAGGTTAGAAAATACCAACCCAAAAGAACCAATTCTAAATGTAGAGTAAAAACCTAACTCCTCTGCCCTCCCTACCAAATCCCTAAGACTCTCAACAACCAAAAGAAAAAGAACGGGGAAAGGGGGTCCCTTTGTTTCAGGCCCCTCTAAATGCTATCTCTAGGGTAGAAGCCCATTCACTAGCACCATAAGGTTCTCGACAAAGACACAAGCTTTCATCCAAGAACTCCACTTCTCACTAAATCTAGATTTGATCAACATATAATTCAGGAAATTCTAATTAACCTAGTCGTATGCTTTCTCAAAATCCACCTTAAGAATAAGACAAGATCTTTTAGATCCCTTGACTAAGTCAACCACCTTATTAATAGCTAGCACTCCACCCACCAACACTCTCCCCTTAAGAAAAATATACCGATTAGGTGATATGGATTTATCCATCACAACACCTAGTCTAATGGCCAACACTTTCGTCAACACCTAATCTAATGGCTAGCAATTTGTTAACATAGATTAGCCTCAAACTATATTATTTTTATAATAAAGAAGGTTTTAAATTTATTTTTTTAAAAATTTATATTTAACTAAAAATTTCAAAATAGAGACTGCAAAAATAACTTCTGAGCCATTTATATGATGTAAAGATACATGTAGATATAACATTGGTATGAAGTAAAGATATATGTAGGCTAACACGCAAAAATTCTCTTTCAAGCCTAAAAAGTTAGTAAAGTTTGAGCCTTACAAAATTTAGTTCAATCGATCATATTTTCAGAAAATTATTGCCTATCTTTGATTTTTCATCCGTTTATGACTTTACTGCTATATGTCACCTTATTATTCATTTTCTTTTATTTAAATATTATTTTAATCATATGTTTATCTTTTTAATTATACTAAAAATACCAAATATGAAATGTAACCAATCTCAAGCCCATATTTTTCATAAGTATTTGAACATCTGACATCAACATAAGAATTGTCAACATCGATCAGTTAAATATGTCGGCCAATGAATACTACAACTGTTACGACATTTTCTATCTCAAAAAAATCAACAAGTGTATCTCAAAAAAATACAAATTTCTTTCTTTTAATTTCTTATATTTTAAACACATTTTAAATATGTTATCTCAGTAATAATTTTTTATTTTGTGATAATATATGTATTATTTATTACTAATCAAGTAAATTACAACTAATAATGGTTATCTATCGCAAAATTCGTCTTTATCTCATTATTAAAGAAAATTTCTTTGGCCACCTCTCAACCTTCTAGTTCACCTCTGGTGAAAAACCCAAATTACCCCTGACTTCGGAAATGCATTTTCGAAATGTAAGAAAAAGGTGTTTTCGGAGATGCATCTCCGAAAGTTTTTGAAAAAATTGTCTTATTTCAGAAGTTCATTTCCGAAAACAGCATTTCGGAAGTTCATTTCCGAAATACTGCGCGTTTTGCAGATTTAGCAAAACACTCCCCCTCCCCCATTCATTTACCCTAATTCAACATCAAACACAACCAAAGGAGAAATTTTGTGCAAACACTTCCAAGGCTACATCAAAGGCTCCAATAAGCTTCCTATACTACATTAAAAAGCACTCCAATCTCTTCAATCGGTAAGCATTTTGAGTTTTAGATCTATGATTAAAATTCATATTAGGGTGTTTACAAATAGCAAAAAATGTATTAGGTTAGGTTGGTACTGATATTTAGGATGTTTAGAATGTGTAGACATAGGTTTGAAGTTTGATTTTGGGGTCTGCCATTGGAGGTTGCAGAGAAGTTCTGCGCAGGGGTGTTTTGGAAGTTCATTTCCGAAAACACCTCCATCCCAGTTTCGGAAATGAACTTCCGAATTGTATCAGAAGTGCAATTTTTTTAGTTTTTTCTTTTGTCTCGCATATTAATCGATTTCAATTGTTTACAGGAACATGTCAGACAACCAACCAGCACGCATCAGACAGGGTAGAGAGACCCGGACTGCGTCGGCTAGACGCGAGCGGGCGACGGCGCAGCTGGCGTCGACACAGGGACGGGCGCAGGGCCGGGGACGACGTGTGCGAGTTCCCGTGGACGTGGGAGAGGGTACCTCTTCATCTGGATCTAGGAGTCGGCTGGCTTGGGTATCTTCTTCCCGCCAGCGAGAGGAGGAGGAGGAGGAGGAGGAGGAGGAGGTGGCAGTGCCATACCACGAGCCGGAGGGGGTACCAGATGTTGACCCTCCACCCGGGGAGGAGGATGAGCAGGAGGACAGCTACCCGGGAGGGTCCTTTGACACTTCCGTGCTGATATCCTACCGCGACCACGTCGCTCGGCGGATCTAGGAGGGAGAGGTATTTTTTATAATTTAACCGTTTATAATTTAGACGTTTATTCGATATTTTCTTAACGGTCTATTTAACATATGCTTTTATTTGTTTTTTTTTGTAACAGGAGAGAGATCCTTTGAAAATGGTGAACCACGCCCGGAAGATTTTCAGTCTGTTTAAACCAGCAGCTGAGTGGTTTAACGACGCGGTGCGAGGTTCAGGGCTTAGCGGGCTCTGCATGACGGGGTACACCACCATTAGCCACGGCATGCAGGGGGCATTTGTGGAGCGCTGACACAAGGAGACGTCTTCTTTCCACTTACCGGTTGGGGAGATGACGATCACCTTGCATGACGTGTAGTGTTTTCTCCACCTGCCGATCAGGGGGCCGCTGTTGACCCACTCCCGGATCCAGAGGGTCGAGGCCATTCAGTGGATGGCGCTCTATTTGGGCATGGAGCCCGAAGCTGCTGACTACGAGTGCATCACGACATCTGGGCCTCATATCCGGTTCACCACACTGAGCCACTATTTCGAGCACCACCTGGACGCGGCGGCCGATGCCGAGGAGGCGGGTGACGATCTATTCACACAGTATTACCGCGACTGCGCTCTCCGGTGCTAGTACATGCATGTGGTAGGCGCTGCATGCTTTGTGGACAAGAGTGCAAGGTACGTCGACGTGACCTACCTCCGCTACTTCATGGACCTGGTTACCGTTCACCAGTGGAACTGGGGGGCAGCTACTCTGGCATACCTCTACCAGAAGCTGAATGAGGCCTCCAACTGGAGGACGAGGCAGTTGGTCGGATCCTGCACACTACTTACGGTACGTTTCATTTTAATTGTTTCGTATTTATTTATGTTTCGTATTTATTTATAATACATTATCGTGTTTCTGTTTCAGAGCTGGATCATCTCCTACTTCTCCCGCATCCACGGCTTCCACATCGATCCTGTGTACATTGACGCCATGCCCAGGGCCGCCAGATACGTTCTCCAGAGGGGGAACAATGCGGTGGGACCATACCGTGGATACCTGGACCGCACGATGCACGACGACGTCACCTGGAGGCTGTTCAGCGACTACGCTCAGGTTGTCCCCTTTGACGACATTGCTTTATATTCAGGCTGGTTGGCATGCGGGACCGGCATCATGGTCCGATATCTCCCTGAGCAGTGCATGCGTCAGTTCGGATTCGTGCAGCAGATACCCAAGTCACCCTTTGAGGCTGCTCCCGACACAGTGACCCGAGTGCAGCTCAATGCCATATGGGAGGACTGGCAGCATCATGTGGTACGCAGGAGTACCGTCGCACTCGGGTCACACACGACTGGCACAGTGTGGAGGGATACGTCACATGGTTCTACCGGGTGTCACATCCTCTGCTGAGACCCGTCGTTCCCGGCGCTCCTAGGCCAACACACGAGGAGATCCTGGAGAACCAGCAGGCCGAGGATGACCACGCCATTGATCTCATGCCGATCTGCCAGCGGATAGAGATGCTTGGGCGGGACGCGTTGGATCGAGGTGTCGTTCATCAGGGTGGTCCAGAGGCAGTCGTCGTGATGGAGATGATCTTCACTGATGCGGGCCGTGCGGCGACATACAGGCGGCAGAGGAGGTCCCAGGGAGAGAGGGTTAGGCACACCCAGTAGTGGTCGGGTTTATTTATTTTTTGTTTTCGGATTGTATCTTTAGCACACTATTTTTATTTGGATTTGGATCGGCTTGTATATATTACTTTTTTATCATATTAGTTTTTTCTGTTTATATGTCGCTTATTTTATTTCCCGGTTTCTTTTAATTAAAAATACGAGACTGTTAAGAAAAACATAAAAAAAAAAAAAACACAGTTTCTGCATAATTCGGAAGTTCATTTCCGAAACCCTTCAAAATCTGAACAAAGGTGTTTTCGGAAGTTCATCTCCGAAAACACCCCCCATGAGGTGTTTTCGGAGATGCACTTCCGAATTGTGGAAATTTTTTAAAAAAAAAATGCTTCAGAAGTTCATTTCCGAAGCAGGGGTAATTTAGGTTTTTCGCTGGGGTGACCCCATAGGGAGGTGGCTAAAGAAATTTTCTTATTATATTATATTTTATCTCATATTTATGATTAGAATTATTTTTAAAAGCTTACAAAGTATACTAGTTTAAAGTTTATTTGGTTATCTATCACAAAATTCGTCTTTATCTCATTATTATATTGTATTTTATCTCATATTATATTGTATTTTATCTCATACTTATGATTAGAATTATTTTTAAAAGCTTACAAAGTATACTAGTTTAAAGTTTATTTTTTGGATTTAATGAAAATACACTTACAGTGTAAAACAGTTTTATCCTGTCAGTGAATTGTAGCCGTTAAGAATTTATTGAATTTTGACTTTTATTTTAATTATTTATAAAATAATATATGTGAATGGTTGTGATGCACTAACTGTGTAAAAAAATTTACATTAACAATGCATATCCATTAAAGCCTTATTTTTTTTTAATTAAACACAGAGTTTTAGATTTATTTCTTTAATTTTAATTTTTTTAAATTAAAAACTCTTATCCTTTTTCTTTTACTTTTCATTTTGGGGAGGTACATGTGCCGACATACAATACCGAACACATTATAATTAGTGAAATTTAATAATCCATCATTGACATATTCATCATAATTTTCATTTTAGTTTTATATTTTACTCAGACTTCACCTAAATACTAGTACGATACTATAAACTATAATGACATCATTTTCATTAAATATGATTAAAAACATTTTTTATTTTATACTTTTGTCATTATGCTCCTCAAGCATTAATGCTTTTACTTTCTTTCACATCTCATTTTTGAGAGGTACGTGTGTGTTGTGCCGACATACTACAATGAAGACATTTTCTTTACTAATCTAGTAAAGTTTAATAGTCCTATAAGCTTCATTAGTTGAAGAAGAAATATCTTACTGCAAATTTTTCGTGGGGAACAACTGAACAAAGAGGTGATTAGTAGCATTATATAGTTCATAATTGCCATGCCATATTCATCATAGTTTCCCAATTTAGTAAGAAGAGGATTTTACACTCTTCACTTATACTTCACCTAAATAATGTCACTTAGAGAATAAATTGGGCTAAGTTAAACTTTCTCAAGTCAGAGTTTAATCTGCCAAAAAAATATAAAGTCTAAGTTTGACTAGTGATCTATCGTAAGCATATTTTTCAACCTAAATATCTAATATTTCGAATGTCCGATTAGTCTATTAGTCTGCTTAAAAAGCTTGTATCATTTTAAGATATTACATGAGTAATTAAACTAATATTTGGGTATACTAGATTAGATAATTAAAATGAGATTAAATATTTATTTACATTGACTTATTTGAGTTTACATATTACTATATATTTTATGAGATGATTTGTTTGAGAGAACTTATGACAAAATTTATTACATTATTTATAAAGTTTTTAATTTATTTTCACAAATTTTTTAAAATAATTAAACTTTACTTTTGTATTTATATATAAAGTATAAAATACACTATAAAAATAATAAAATTATTCAATTTTTATTAAAATAGATTTGTCTAATAAATTTAAAGTCTTTTTTACGGCATATTAAATAAGTTTATAAAAAAATCTAGATTTTTTTACATAAAAAATATGACATAACCTTAGTCTATGTAAATTAAGCTATAAATACTTCCATTAAGTAAGTTGGTATGGTCTATTTTCTTGTAGCCACAGATGCTATAAGTTTTTTACTAGTATCATTTCAGCTTGAAAAATCCATCATAAGAGGAGGTAATGCCACGAAAAATAATTAAATTAAATTACTTCAAACTCCTGTGTTATACAGGATCCTAGAACTCATTACTTATACAATGTTGTGGAAAATTCTCACAAGTTACGGCAATATAAAGTAAAACAAAATAAAATATAACAAATGGTTGTCTTTATGTGTTTTTGTTGCGATTATATTCGTATGTATGTATCATTTGTAAAGAATATGATTATTCAATTTAGCCCTTTCACTCCTTTGTTTTACACTCCTTACTCATACTTCACCTAAATAATGTCACTTATATTTAGAAGTGGAAATATGTTAGATTTTGTCAAATTTGAGTCTCACATATAAAAAAAATAAAAATAAAAATTTGACTTGTGACTTATCATAGACTAATTTTTAAGTTTAAATTTAACTTTTTCGAATGTCCGGTTAATCTTTTAGTCTATTTAAAAAGTCTGTATTATTCTAATATATAACATATGTAAATAAACAATTAAACTAATGTTTAAATATGCTAAATAATCAAAAAAATGAGACTAAATATTATTTATATTGACTTATTTAAACTTACACAATACGATTAGTTTTGTGAGATTATTGTTTGGGAATAACTTATGAAAAAAAATGATATTATTTATAAAGTTTTTCAAATTATTTTTATAAGTTTTTTAAGATAATAAACTTTCCTTTTGTATTTAAATATAAAGTAGAAAATATAATATAA
This sequence comes from Vicia villosa, assembly GCF_029867415.1. Taxonomy (NCBI): domain Eukaryota; kingdom Viridiplantae; phylum Streptophyta; class Magnoliopsida; order Fabales; family Fabaceae; genus Vicia; species Vicia villosa. The sequence continues at coordinate 693,708 of NW_026705241.1, read as the reverse complement.
AAACTAATAAATTTATTCATATTTATTAAAATAGATCGGTCTGATAAATTTAAAAAACTTTTGTATGGTATATAGTCTAGCCAATATAACTAAATAGATTTAGAAAAAACCTAGATCTTTGTCTTTTTTACTTAAAAAAATCTCACATATTCTTAGCCTGTATTAGTGTAAGTTATACTCTCACTACAAAAAAAAAATGAGTTTTTGCAACGTCAATACTTGTTGACAAAGACACAAAGTTACTGCAAAATATATTTTTACAGCGAAAAAATTGTCGTTGCATGTCGTTAATACAAATACTGTTGTATTAAAAAGTTTTACAATGATATTTGATGTCGTTGTTGAAACTATTGTTTAAAAAAAATATATATTATTGCCTTATTAAATATAACACGATGACTATGGTCGTTACCAAAAAAAAAAACAAGAAATCACCAAATAAAAAGATTGTAGTAAATTATTTTTGTTAAACATAAAACTTGTTGCTATATCGTTTATTTCTCTGTAGGTTAAATAATTGATTTGATTTGCATTTCCGGTTAACTAATTTTATTTCATTAAAAATAATCTATATATTTTAACTTCATTTTAAAAACTAATATAGACTAATACGAATCACAGATTTTATTTCATTTGTAATAATTATTTAAAAATAAATTATTTTTAAATATAAACTATTGTGCTAATTTTTTTTTAATCAAGATATATTAATAGAACGAAAGTTCATAACGAGATTACAAAGAGACGGACGGAACATCCACCAATTAAAACCTAACTTAAAAAAAAACAAAGCGTTTTTTTCAAACTCGTAAAAGTTACGATTGACATGAGCAATATTCTCAATAAAAACCCACCTTCAAATCAAAGTTTAAATCATTGTACTATTGATGTAATTTATTAACAAGAAACATAAACATAAATTAATATAACATTATATTAATGTATCATTACTTATCTCTTTCGACATCTAAAATTAAAAATAATAATTAATTTTATTCTTACAAAATGAAAATAAAAGATTACATAATTAAAAAATAAAATTAACTTCTTCTAACAAGAGAGTATCTTTTCCGTAAGAATATTATTATTTTTTTATAATTTTATTTTGAATCTTTCTTTGTGGAGTATTTGAAGAATCTATAATTTAAAGACAATCAAGGGTTATGACTATATATATATATATAGAAAGTTAAAAAAACTCCATGAGAACTTCAATCTACTAGACCTGTAATATAAAATAAACATTAATATATGAAATATCTCATATAAAACAATCATGAACAGATATGTACAAAATATATATATATATATATATATATATATATATATATATATATATATATATATATATATATATATATATATATATATATATATGACCGACATTGAAAGTTAAAAAAACTCCATGAGAACTTCAATCTACTAGACCTGTAATATAAAATAAACATTAATATATGAAATATCTCATATAAAACAATCATGAACAGATATGTACAAAATATATATATATATATATATATATATATATATATATATATATATATATATATATATATATATATATATATATATATATATATATATATATATATATGACCGACATTGAAAGTTAAAAAAACTCCATGAGAACTTCAATCTACTAGACCTGTAATATAAAATAAACATTAATATATGAAATATCTCATATAAAACAATCATGAACAGATATGTACAAAATATATATATATATATATATATATATATATATATATATATATATATATATATATATATATATATATATATATATATATATGACCGACATTGAAAGTTAAAAAAACTCCATGAGAACTTCAATCTACTAGACCTGTAATATAAAATAAACATTAATATATGAAATATCTCATATAAAACAATCATGAACAGATATGTACAAAATATCAATTGCCTTCTAAGAATTGAGCAGAAAATTTTTAAAGCCATGCAATTCAACCTCAAAATATTAGTTTTGTTGAATTTTAAAATGGATCATTGCATATTGTTTATAGAAAATAATCTATAATAAAAAACAATGATGATAACATAAATGTGTCAATTGGAGATAGAGAACAATATCGACATGGATTACGAGAGAAAAAGATTGAGAAGAGAAACAAACCGCAATGCATATAAATTTGTTGATGAAGAAGTGGAAACATATCACCTATTTGATGTGGAGTATACTAGAATCGTTAATCAACGAAGGAAATTCATAAATACAATCAAATCAAAATATAGGTCAAATAAAGTTTTTTTTTTAAAGCAAGATTTAATAAAACGGAGAACTAAATGTTCTCAATATCTGATTACACATAAACGAGAAAACCCCGCAAAAAACGAAATTACAAGATTGTGAAATCAAATCAGTAGAAAATGGTGAGCGGTTTTAAAATAAGAGAACCGTTATAAAATTAAAAGATTTAAGAAAAGAAAAAAAAGCGAATTTCTCTGAAATAGTGAGTTTATTTTTTTTTCTTATTTTATTTTTTCATTAAACAAAATGAAAGTATATCTAATTAATAAATATAATCAGAAATGTGCTAAGAAATACTGTTTACAGTTAAAGTCACTTTTGTATTTTGAAATTATCTACTATGGTACTTAATGTATTTAATGTATTTTTTTGTGCTTATCAAATTATTTGATTGATACATGTATCAAATTAATGAAATTATTTATAATTTTTTAAACATGTATATTTATGATATAAATTTGTAAGCTTACAATAATATTCTAATTCTCTTCTTAATTTTATAGTCATTCATTGGGCAAAAATTTACAACCATGGAACTGTAAATGCTAATTTAATGCATTAAAAATTGGTCACCACCGTTGAATGGTAGAAATATGATTTTTTGTCTCTAATAAAAACAAACATTAAAAAATCTCCGTAGGGGAAGAGTACGGCGGAGATCGACCTACAAGAACGGAGTACAAAGAAGGTCAAAGAGATTAATATAAATATGAATGTAGATCCGGTTGTTTGTGTTGCTGAGAAGACTGTCTCTTTCCGAGATATCATGATTGGTCAGAAGAATGTGGTAACGGAGGAAGATATGGTGGAAGAGAGTGAGGAGGAGGATGTGGAAGTTGGTAGCGGAGGTATCACGGTGGAGGAGAAAACCATAGGGGGATATGAATGTCCCACATTCATATTCTCGGAAGATGAGGTGAAAAGAATTCAAAAATCGTGGAGGAGGGGAGTGATTGTGAAACTGTTAAGTAGGAAGATTGAGTATAAGGCGCTGGAAACTAGATTAAATCAAATGTGGGTTCGTAAAGGTGTTATTAGTATCATTGATCTTAGCAATGATTACTATCTGGTGGCTTTTTCGCATGATGATGACAAGAAGGCAGCGCTAGCCAATGGTACTTGGTTTATTTATGATCACTATCTTACAGTCAAGGATTGGAGGCCGAATTTTCAACCGAACATAGATTCAATTGATGAAGTGGCGGTGTGGGTCAGAATTGCTGGGTTGCCCATTGAATATTATGATCCAAGAGCTCTAACAGTGTTTGGGAATCGGATTGGGAGAACTATCAAAGTTGATAAAACGACCATTAAACAAGAAAGAGGTAAATATGCTAGAATTTGCGTGACTGTTAATCTGGCTAAACCGTTATTAGCAATGTTTGATATTAATGGGAGTAGCTATAAAGTTGAGTATGAAGGTTTGCACCTTCTATGTTTGAATTGTGGCCGCTATGGACACTACAATGAAGGGTGTACGCATAGAACGAATATGGTGGCTGCTGGAGGGAGTATGATTGGTGGAAACGAGCAACAAGCTAGGGAGACAACATGTGCTAGGGGTGAAGCTAATATTCTGGAGGATGGTCCTTGGAGAATTGTGCAGAAACCGAGAAGGAACAGGAAGACCAGTGAGGGTCGGAAACCTGGTGTTCCGGCGAGAATTAATGATGGAGCCAATTTGGGGGGATCTCGATTTCATGCATTAACTACTAATGATTCAGCATTGATGGGTAATGATAATGTCATTAATGTTGTTAATAGCGGAGATAGCAAAGGGGAACACAATAATTTTGGTCTTCAATTGCATGATACGGGTGGGGTAAGTGGTGTCAAGCATTCTGCGGAGTTTCATGGGGTCACTAAAAGCAATATCTTTATTGGTAAGGGAAAGAATATTCAAAGGAATGACGTGGCTGATTCTTTAACGGAATTGGATTTAAATGAGGAACAAGTTGATGATAGCATTAATGGGAAAAAACAACATTTATTACGGGAGATGGTGGGAGAAGACACGTGCAAACTGCAGTAGCTAAACGTGCTAACCTTGGAGTTCGTGGTAGGATCCAAGCTAAGGAAAAAACAAGTGGTATAAGTAAAAAGGGGATGGAGGGCATTTTCGGGAATTCCAGCATGGGGAATTCTATGCAGGAAGATAATTCTGTTTTGTTTTTCTTGAAAAGTAGAGACAAGGATGGAGACAAAGGTGACAACATAATGGGTATAAGACAAATTGAGGATCCCTCATTGGCTAATACTCATGCACATGTTGTGGAAAACATTGAACTAGACAAACCGCCTGATCAACAACCTCGGACTGTGGAGTATGAGGGTCAAGCTTGCACTGATGAAACTAATATACGAAGCACGTACGAGAAGAATAATGGTGAAGAACTGGAAGCCTCGATGGAGTTTGTTGTAGAAACTCCTATTGATAACTAAGCCACCCCTCCGTTTAGTTGTTTTATGATGTGTACAAATAAGAAGATTTTGATGTGGAATTATAGAGGAGCTGCTGGGAAATCTTTCTTTAGATTTTGCAAACAGTATGTGGATCATTACAGACCCTCCATGATGGTTATTGTTGAAACAAGGTGTGACCCAACCAAATTTAGTAATATTATTAATAGATTGGGTTTTGATATGATGGAAACTGTGGCTAATAGATGTTTTACTGGTGGGATGATTATGGCTTGGAAGTCGGGAGAAATGAATGTGTCTCTTTGCTAAAAAGATTCTCAATATATTCATGCTAGGGTGAAGATTAATGATGAGCCTGGTTGGTTGTTTACTGCCATTTATGCTAGTCCTCAGGAGTGCTTTAAAAAATTGTTGTGGGGTGAGTTGGAGAAATTATCTAGTAATATCAATATCCCTTGGATGGTTGCTGGGGATTTCAATGATATTGCTCATATGTCAGAAAAGAGAGGTGGTGTTCAGGTATCAACGAACTGTTGTGCTCTGTTTAGGAGGAGAATGAGTAACTGTATGCTTAGTGACTTGGAGTCGTATGGACCAAAGTTCACTTGAAGAGGGCCAATTTTTCAGGGTGGCCAACATATCTACGAGAAACTTGACAGAGCCATGAGTAATGATATATGGAGAGTCCAATTTCTAGATGCTATGGTGAAAGTGCTTGTGCATGTCGAATTTTCTGATCGCCATCCCATCCTTATAAATTTAAAGGAAGAGCATGTGGAACCTGTCATAAAGCCTTTTCGTTTTGAAAGTGCATGGTTAATGCATGATTCATATCCAGCAATGTTGAACAGCTCTTGGACGAAGGATCATGATATTAGTCTGAATCATGAGAATGTCCAAGCTGGTATTGCGAGTTGGAAGTTTGAGACTTTTGACCAAATTAAAAGAAGGAAAAGAGAGATTATGGGAAGATTACAATGTGTTCAAAGGAAGCTACAGCTTAATATTAATTATAGAGGTATGAGGATTCCTGAAGCTAAGCTGCAAAAGGAATTAAGCAATATTTTGAACCATGAAGAGCTAATGTGGTTTCAAAGATCTAGATCTATGTGGCTGGCAGACGGTGACCGTAGCACTCGATATTACCATATGAAAACCATTGCTCGTCGTAAGAGGAATAAAATCCTGATGCTCAAAGACGTGAATGGTGATTGGATTGATGATCCCGTGAAGCTCAATCAACATGTCACTAACTTTTATATGGAGATTTTTGCGAGGCCAAAGAATTGGTGTAAGTGGCAGCAATCTAGTATTAGCTTTCCTAAGCTTCTGCACCCAGATCTTCTTAAGTTAAATGATAAGATTAGTGCTTCTGAAGTGCGTCATGCTCTCTTCTCGATGAAGCCTTGAAAGGCTCCAGGCCCTGATGGTTTCCCCCCGGGATTTTATTAGAAAGCTTGGGCGACTGTCGGGGATAATGTTATTAACTTTGTGCAGGCGGCTTGGCATAACCCGAGTATTGTTGGTGATTTTAATAAAACAGATATTTGCCTTATTCCAAAAGTTGATCAGCCTCAGCATGTCTCTCAGTTTAGGCCCATTTCTCTCTGCAATACCTTGTACAAAGTTGTGAGCAAGGTGCTTGTTGGAAGACTGAAAAAGCATATGCCTCACCTGATTTCTCCTTACCAAACAGGCTTTGTCCCTGGGAGGTATATACATGAAAATATTATTATAGCTCAGGAAATTATCCATAGCATGGGCAAGAAGAAAGGGAAGAAAGGCTTTTTTGCTATTAAAATAGATCTGTCTAAAGCTTATGACAAAATCAATTGGGAGTATATTTGGAGAATTCTGATGGAGATTGGTTTACCTGATAGCATGACTAATCTCATTATGCATGGAGTTACTAGTGTTGAGACCAACATTAATTGGAATGGTAGTCGTAGCGACTACTTCCGTCCTCAGCGAGGAATCCGTCAAGGAGATCCAATTTCGCCGTATTTATTTGTTCTCTGTATGGACAAGTTGTCTCACATTATTGCTCACGAAGTACAACAAAATAAGTGGAAGCCTTTCCGCATTGGCAAGAATGGTGTGAACATATCTCATCTCATGTTTGTTGATGATCTCCTTCTTTTTGAAGAGGCAAATGAGAAGCAATTGTTGTGTGTTACAAAGACCTTGCAGAATTTTTGCGACATGTCCGGTCAAGAGATTAGTATCGAGAAGTCTGGTATCATGTTCTCTAATTCTGTGTCAAGAAATATGAGGAATAAGCTAGTTCACTTGTCCGGCTACCGTGAAATTAATAGCCTTGGCAAATATTTGGGTGTCCCAATCAAGGGCAAGGCCTTACGGTACCAAGACTTCAGTTATGTTTTGGATCAAATTTCTAAAAACCTGTCTAGTTGGAAGGCACGACAATTATCGTTTGCGGGAAGGATCACCTTAGCTAAGAGTGTCCTAGAGGCTATCCCTATATATCTGATGATGACTAACTTGCTTCCGAAGAGGTGTATCAACGAGATCCAAAAGATGCAAAGAGGTTTCATATGGGGAGATACTGAGACGAGTAGGAAGTATCACGCAGTTAATTGGGACATTGTTACTCTTACTAAAGCTGAAGGAGGGCTAGGATTGAGAAACCTGGAGGTGATGAATCAATCTTGAATCATGAATTTAGGATGCAATATCATTAATGGGGAGTCTGATTTATGGTGTGAGGTGCTTAGGGGGAAGTATGATATCTCTGGTATGCTTGAAGGTAGGAAGGCAAAGTTAACTGATTCTAATTTGTGGAAGGCTATTCTGAAAACTTGCCCGAACCTGCTGGATATTGGCATATGGAAGATTGGTGATGGTTATAGCACTAAGGCATGGACTGATAGCTGGCTGGAGGCTGGCAGTTGTATTAATGATTGTGTTAGGAACATTCTTGTTGAGCTCATGGATGCTACTGTGCATGATCTGGTGGGAAGTGATGGTGCTTGGAATTGGCAATTGATGGACTATTGGCTTCCTTATAAGCTGAAATTGTGCATGAATGCTATTCTGCCTCCTTCAGCGGACAGTGCTAATGACAAGCTTTTAATTGCAACTGAAGAAGATGGAACATATTCCGTGGGGAGTATGTATCACATCCTGATGCATGAAGACACTCCAAATAGTAGCCAGATTTGGAAGCATATTTGGTCCTTACAGGTTCCGGAAAGGGTGCGTAGTTTTATTTGGACCCTGAATCATGACAGGCTACTCACTGATTTTAGAATGAGTGCCTTCGGTTTTGGAAGTGCCAACTGTAATATGTGTGGTAGTGTGGCTGAGCATACGATTCACGCGTTAAGGGATTGTAATGCGGTCCGTAAAGTGTGGGAGAATCGTGTTCCTGTGAGCATGGTGCAAGCTTTTTATAGTTCTAATTTGCAGGAGTGGGTTTCGCTTAATGTCATGCATAGCCCCAAGGAAGAGAAGGAGTGGTGCAACTATTGGGCTTTGGGTTGCCATTTAATTTGGACGTGGCGGAATAAAGAGAATCGCGTGGATAACCATAAGCGTCCCTATAATCCGGTGTTTTATATTGAAGAGAGGCTGAATGATTATCGGAATGCCTTGATAATTTATTCTATATCCATGGATAATAAGAATATAGTTACTTTGCTTAAGTGGTTTCCGCCTAAGGAAATGTTTGTTAAGCTCAATGTTGATGGGTCTAGGGATAAGGATGGTATTGCCGGTTGCGGAGGTCTTGTTCGTGATGAGCAAGGGAGATGGATTAGTGGTTTTGCAAAGTTCATTGGGAAATGCAGTGTGCTGGAGGCAGAGTTGTGGGGCATCTTTGTGGGTCTGAAGTTTATTCTGCAACATGGCTTCTCTAAGGTGGAGGTGAATTCGGACTTTCGGGTGGCTGTGGAGGTTATTACTAAATCAAGGAAGAATTTGGTTGGAGTTTCCAACATGGAGCAGCAGATTGTTCATATGATGAATACTATTGGGGAGGTGGAAATAATCTTTTCGCATCGGGAAACAAATGCTTGTGCAAACTCTCTAGCTTGTTATGGGAGAGTGATGCATACTGATTCTCACATTTTTAAGGAGGAACCGGACTTCTTGGCTAAGGAGTTGAAGATGGACATGGATGGTGCTCTTGTTTCTAGGCTTCTTGCTGTTTAGTTTTTTGTTGTTTTGGGCTTAGGCCCTCACTCTTACCAAAAAAAAACATTAAAAAGCTTCAATCACATTTAAAATAATTTTTACATAAATCGCTACTTCTAGCACAACAAAGCCATTGAATCAATTAATTTCATAATTTTAAATTAATTAATTAATTATGCTGGCACAACAAAGCCATTGAATTAATTAATTCCATAATTTTAAATTGGCTTAAATAGTGTTTTCGTCCCTGTAAGTTAGCGTGTTTTTGAATTTAGTCCCTGTATCTTTTTTTTTTGGTCCAAGTCCCCATATGTTCATTTCTTGTTCATTTTGGTCCCTGACGTCCAACTTCCGTTAAAAAAATGCTTACATGGCAAAGGGAAATGACGTGGCATCCATGTTTTTCTTTTTTAAATAATTATTTATTCCACGTAAGCTTTGCTTTTGTTTTTTTCTGTTTTTTTTTTGTCCAAGTCCCCATATGTTTATTTTGGTCTCTGACGTCCAACTTCCGTTAAAAAAATGCTTTTAAAAATGGTCCCAATGGGTTTTGAACCCATGAAATTTACCTTATAAACACCAAAGGCTTTCCACTCAGCCACTCCTATTACTTGTATTATATTTGCAATTCATTTGTATACATTAAATAATAATATACTTTAATTAATACCAATTTTTGAAATAGACTTTATTTTATTTTGAGTTTTGATATTAATTTTTATTTTGTTCTAATAAATAATAATATACAATAATAAATAACTTTAAATATTTTACATAATATTTCGTATTATTTCCACTATGCAATGTTTCAAATATTTAGTATTTACTAGTCTTCAATTTAAAAAATTAATAAATAAAATATTTAGTAAATTAAAAAATTGGTAAATATTAACGCTAAATAGGTTAATAAATATTAACGATTAATATTAACGCTACACATTAACCTTAAATAGGTTAATAAATATTAACAATATCTATTAAATATTTCAAATATTTATTAAATAGATTAACAATTATTTCAAATATTTATTAAATATTTTAACTATTTCATATCTCAACTATTAAATATTTCAATAATTATATATTTAATAATTATTTCATAATATTTCATAATATTTCAACTATTAAATTAGTATATTAAATATGAAATATTAAATATTTTAATTTGTGATACTAATATAATATAGTTAAATAATAATTAAAATGTTTCAAACTATATATATATATATATATATATATATATATATATATATATATATATATATATATATATATATATATATATATATATATATATATAAAAATTACTCTATGTTACTATTTATTTAGAGCAAAATAAAAATTAATACCATCGCATATAAATAAATATATTGCTGTTTATAAATAAAAAAATTTGCTGCTTACAAAACAAAAATTAGAACAAAATATAAAACAAATATATTGTTGTAATTAGTATATTTAATTATAATTAGTATAAAACAACATTAAACATAAACATATTATTTATTGTAATTAGTATATTTAATTTTTAATTATTTTTTAGATAAATTAAATAACATTTAATGAATACAAATAGCATACATTTTAATCATTTAAAAATAGCATAAAAATGCATTAAAAAATAGCATACATTAATTTATTAAATATTTCAACTATTTAATATATAAACTGATAATATTTAACTATTTAATATATAAACTATTAATTTCAAGTATACCTTAACTAATTAATATTTAAAATTATTTGTTTATTAAATATTTTAACTATTTAATAATTATTTAATTTATTAAATAATTCATCTATCAATATTTTCATCTCATTGCTTAATCTATCTAAAACCAATGTGAGTTCTTTCATGAGTGCTTAATCTAGTTGAAAAATTTAATAGTTAAAATATTAATAGTTTATATATTACTGCATATATTATTGTTTATTATTACTTTTTAATAAAAATAAAAATTAATAACAAAACTCAAAACAAAATATAATCTATTTAATAAATAAATTTATACAATATGTAATATATAGAAATGCATTGCAGTTACTATACAAACAATACAAGTGGCCTAGTGGATGAGGAGTGTTTTGTTAATATAAAGGGTTGTTAAGACCCAGAAGAAAGGAAAAAACAAAAAAGTGCCTAAAAGAAAGGAAAAAACAAAAAAGTGCCTACGTGGAAATTCTTGAGGTTAAAAAAAATGAAAAATAAAAAAAAATAGGTTGCCACGTCAGCAACGTTTGCCATATCATAGTTTTTTTAACAGATCGAACTTTGACGTCAGGGACCAAAACAAACAAGAAATGAACATATGGGGACTTGGAACGAAAAAAAAAAAAGATTTAGGGACTAAAACCAAAAACACACTAACTTACAAGGACGAAATCATTATTTAAGCCTTTTAAATTTATTAATTACTATAAGAGAAATGTTAACCTGTGCCCTCAGGACAATGGTTAAGAATTTAAAATAGTAAACTTATCTCGGTAATCTGCGTATTTAATGTCTTAAAAATTAAAATATTAAATTTTTTATAAAATTTTTTTTTTTAGAATGTTTTACCATTGCCCTAGGGCATTCCTTAGCAATACCCTTACTATAAAGTGTAATTTAGATAGTTTAATTTTAATGTTTAATAAAATTCTATATCTTAAATGTAATCAAGTACATTATTTAATTTTTAATATATATAATATTTGATATTTTTATTTATATTTTATTTTAAGTGAGTAAGAATATTTCATTTATAGAATTTTGACGAAAATATTGAGTTGGCACTAATAAAAACTTATTAGTCACGTGATTCTCATGCCATAAAGTAGAAAATTATGTCACAACCTAATTTTTGCGACGTGTACGTATACGCCGTAGGAGAGTGCGTGACAACTTAGTAGTGGCATGATTTTCACGTCATTAATTAGTGTCATGAACCCACGTCGCAACATCCTGCACAAACTTCAACCACCTTTTCTGTTACAGCATGCATGACATGTAAGTACGAAGGGCGTAAATTCATGAACTAGTGTCATGGTCAAAGGGTGAAAAGATATGGTCGTTTGGTTATGTTTGAATGTTGAAATAATGCCACTGGTTCAATGTAATCGGTTACTGGAAGCGGTGTAACTAGTTACCCTGTAACGTTACTTAATTTTTTTGAATTTTTCGTGCATGTAATCGGTTACAGTAATCGATTACAACTTCTCAATAACTGATTTCTAGTAGCTATGCATTTGAAATTTCAAGAGCGTAACCAGTTACACTGACCAAAATGTGAAAAAATATATTTGATAGTGTATAGATATGATGGTTGGCCATAAGGATTTTGGTATGCATGTGTTTGAGAGTGTTGATCATTTTTTAGCACTATAATTATCGTAATTTTTTCATTCTTATACCTTTAGCAAACATGATTCATGCTCAGTCTTTTAACTAGAGCCCTGGATATTATAGATGCAAGCTTCCATGTATGAGAGTCTTGATTTCCATACTTGGTGATGTACATTTAGAGGCTTTTTCCATACTTTTTGATATGAGCACTTGTCGATAAATTATGTCTTCATCAAACCCAAAATCATGGAGAGTCTTGACTTCACATGGCATACAAGACATAGAAAACGCAGAAATTTAGTGACGTGGAAGCCATGCCACAATGTTGAAACGTGAAAGCCACGCCATTAAAAAATTAATTTTGTATTTCTGATTTACATCAGCAGGTTTCAGGTTTCAAATAAAAATAAAAATAAAAATAATCCTAATGGTCTTCTGGGTCGGGAAAATCGTCAAGATTAATATCATTATCATTCTCTTCATCCATCGGTGCACCACTATCTTCCTTTCCACCAAACGTTTGATTACCGCTTTTTTGGAATTGCCTAAATAAGGACATTTGCTCTTCCATCTCTGCTTTCCTCTTTTCCATTTCAACTTTTCCACCACATGTACGTTACAGGTTTCCATGGTTTTTATTTTTATTTTAGATATTGCGACGTGGTAATTGTGAAGAATGGTTGATAGGGTTTCGCTGTGAAGGAAATGACGCTACTGTCAATAAATGAGTGTTAATTCGCTTATATATGGGTAAACTATTTCACAATGGTTAAAATTAACAACTGTATTGATAAATATTTATTTATTATAAATATATCACTACGGATAATCAAAATCACTGTAGCGATATCCCTTTTAATTATGAGTTGCAAAATAAATAAAAAAGAAAAGGCGCCCCTTAACGTTTAAAGAATAAAACATTTTATGACGCTAAGGTTCGAACCCACGAAAGTTTGAAGGTTTCACCATGGTGGGATACCCAACTGCTGTTATATACAAATAATTTTTAATAAAAAAACAAAAGTAATATGGTAACACCTTAGTTTAGAGATGTCACCATGGTGTATGGAAGAACCGTGGTGACCATGGCGTTGTTGTTTACGCATTTTGCAGTAGTGAACTAGTCGAACCGTCTCTGATCTTGCAATTGGAGCAAATACTTTAGAATAGTCGAGTCCTTCTCTTTGAAGAAAACCTCGAGCTACTAATATTGCTTTATGTCTTGCTATCGACACCTATCAGCATTGTGTTTCAACTTGAACACCCACTTTACTTTGATAGATTTTGTATGTGCTGGCAATTCGACCAACTCCCATATGTCGTTTCTTTTGATTGCTTGTAACTCTTCGATCATAGCTAACTTCCACTGTTGAATTTTTAAAGCTTCGCTATAATTGATTAGTTCAGCGCCTGCTACTAAAGCAAAATGAACTAATTCTCCATTTGGCGTGACTTCATCATCATTATTCACTTCATAATCTTGAAGTCTTGTTGGACAAACTCTAGTTCTTTGAGGTCTTTGGCTTGTATCATCCACAACCTCTTCGACTTTGATTGGATTCTCACCAATTTCTTTGACTTCGACTTCATCAATTTCTTCGTCGAAATCAGAGCTCATCAACGACTTGTTTATTTCATTACTAGAATTCCAATCTCAAGCTGAATTTACATCAAACACAATATCTCTGATCAACATAATCTTCTTATTAACTGGATTGAATAGATTATAAGCACCAGTTTTATGATATTCTACCAAAATCATAGCCTCACACTTATCATCAAGTTTCCTTCTTCTTGCATAAAAAACATGCTTGTAACACATAGAGCCAAACACCTTTAGATGACTCACTGATAGTTGTTTGCCACTCCACACTTCTTCAGGAACCTTGTTCTTCAATTTCTTGGTAGGGCACCTATTCAGAATATAAACTATAGTCGAAACAACTTTACCCCATAAAGATTTTGGAAAATTCTTCTGCTTTAGCATGCATCTCGTCATATCCAATATGGTTATGTTTCTTCTTTCTGTAATTCCATTATGTTAAGATATATAAGGAAAAGTTACCTCATGATCGACACCATGTTCTGCACAGAAGTCTTCACACATCTTGGATGTGTATTCGCCACCTCCATCTGTTCGCAGAACTTTGATCTTCTTCTCACTCTGGTTTTTGACAAGCATCTTTAATCTCTTAAAGATTTCAAATACTTTGTCCTTTCTCTTGATCACATAGATCCACAACTTTCAACTAAACTCATCGACAAACGAAATAAAATACCTGTTTCCACCAATAGTATGTTCTTCGAACGGGCCACATACATATGAGTGTACCACTTTGAGTATGCTGGATGATCTCATTGGCATAGTGAAAATCAAAGAATTTCTGGATTGCTTTATGATTAAACAACCTTCACAAAGTTTATCTAGCATCTCAAGATTTGGTATGCCTTTTACCATATCTTGAGTAATTAGTTGATTGAGTGATAAAAAATTCAAAAGTCCAAACCTCAAATGCCTGAACCAACTATCCTTGTGGTCGATAACAGATTTTAGACATTTTACATCACTCAAAATAATCATGGTCTTAAACGTCCTGTTCTTTGACAACAGAGATTTCAAGACCAAATTGTTTTGGTTGTCGAAAAATTTCAAAGCTCAATCTTTCATGACAACTAAAAAATCTTCTTTGATTAGTTGTCCAACACTTAACAGATTGCACTTTATTCCATATACATAGAGGACAACTTTGGTATTTTGCCGAATATAAAATTTTGTAGATTGTAGATGTAAATATGTGTCAGGGGGCGTTGAAAGCAAGGAGGCGTTAAATAAATTTGTCCTGAAGGAAGATTCAATGTTGGTCCTAAAGGAAGATTCAACGCTAGAAACTATGTATTTTTTAGTTTTTGCTTACTTTGCACCTTGTGAGCGGCGCGTAACAAGTATTAAAAAATATTTCCACTGCTACATCATTTTGGCATATTTTTAATTTTAAAATTTTAATTAAAAATTTTAAAATTATTTGTAAGGATTTAAATTAATGTTAAACATATAATGTTGATAGAAATTAGAATTCTCATAATGATACTTTAAAGAATAATATTTTTCGAGATTGTGATACTTTAATTAAAGAATTTGAAAATATCCTTAAGAATTAAAATTATTTATGACTGGATATCTTTCAAATTTTACATGTGTTTTTAGATTTTTACTCCTACCGACATCTAAGAAATTTTATTACTTTTTAATGCTATTAATTATTTTTTATACTATCTTGAATCATTTATCATTTAATTTAATAGATTTTTCACTATTTTTAAAGATATTAGTGTACTACTTTTGATCTCATATCCTTTTACCAAAACACGTTTTAAACTCAAATTAAATAATTTAATTATTTATATATTTAAAATAATTTATAATATAATAAGGAATGTTTTTTGGTAAGTACGTAGAATAAAATCATTTATCATTTAATTTAATAGATTTTTCACTACTTTTAAAGATATTAGTGTACTACTTTTGATCTCATATCCTTTTACCAAAACACGTTTTAAACTCAAATTAAATAATTTAATTATTCATATATTTAAAATAATTTATAATATAATAAGGAATGTTTTTTTGGTAAGTACGTAGAATAAAATTAGGAGATATAAATCCTAATTAACTTCATTAAAGTAAAAATATTTTTTAAATAAAAAATTTTATAGAATTTTTTTCGTTTTTAAAAGAAAAAATTGTTTTTTTTTTTTTTTTTCAAAATTTTTGTGAAAACCGTATTTTTTTTAGAATAAAACATTTTTTAAAACAAATCTAATAAAAATTTCATTTTTTTAATCTTTGTCATTAATTTATTTTAATTTTTTAAAATAATTTTTATTAAACCGTAAATTTAGATTGTTTTATAAAAAAGTTGATTGTTTTATTTAAAAATTGTAAAATAATTAGTTAAATAGTTTAAACTAATTTTAATATTATTAACAGAATTGTTGATTAACCATTTAAATACTATTAATTCTATTTCATTATAATTCAATTTAAGAATATTTTTCATTCAACTATATTTTTCACCATATAAATATCACATGAAAAAAACTGTCAAATCCAAATTAATTTTAATTACGAGTAAATCCAAATTAATAATTCATTTAATACTCTTTTAAAATGCAATCCACCTAATAAATAATTATATGTTGTAAATATTATATTTAAAGTTATAATTATAATTATATTACATTTATAATTTAAGAAAGAAAATGAAAAGATGGAGGGAAGAAATTGAAGAAATACAATGTTATAATGTAAATATTTTGAGAAAAAAAAAATGTAATTAATGTAATAGAGTAAAATGTGAAATGGTGCCGCATCATAATAATAGGTAATTTACCCATTCATTTTGCAAATGTAACGTAGAAAAAAACCTTATTTTTTAAACATTTGTCAATACTTGAAAACTGTCATAAATTTCACACATTAATCACAAAGTATTTACCATATTTGTCCCAAATAAATGAGTATAAAAGGCATAGTCCATTTCACATATCACAAACACAATAACAACCCTTCTAAAAATTCATTTGCAGTCAAATCAAAGAAAAAATGACCCACTCACGATCAACTACTATACTCCTTGCACTTCTTATATTTACTACAGGTACTTGTCTATCATTGTTTTTTATTCTTAATATTTGGATTCCTCTAATTAAGTCTCTCTTATTTTAAACTTAATATTGGATTCCTCTACTTATGTTTGCAGTAATATGGGAGGCAAGAACATGTGTACTAACGATTGTTGGAGGTGGTTGTCCTGATAAAGAAAAATGCAAGCAAACATGTGAACCATGTTATAAGGGCGTAGGTAAAGTCACATACTATTGTCGTTCTGGAGGCTTTCCTGTATTAGAACCTACATGTGTTTGTGAAATGACGGATGGTGCTACATGTGATGTACCTGGCTGCCCTAAACCACCTGCCAACTTCAATCAACCACAAATCAATATTACAGCTTAAACAATTCATGTATTTCTTCTTATATATTAGGAATGATTTTCAATAAATTATATTATTACATATTTATTGCTCTTAATTTATTTATCCATTTATTATATTTACAAATATTTACACTCATTTGCGTTACTCAGGGTCAACCTAATAGATATTGAGATACTCATTTGCGTTACTCAGGGTCAACCTAATAGATATTGAGACATAAGACAAATTTTATAATTAGTAATTATTATTATTATTACGAAAATAATATTTTTGTTTAAAAGTTAACCAGATGAAAAAATAATTATTAACATTTTACATTTTATTTTATTTTAAACAGACAATTAAATTATTTCATTTAATATTTATTGCAACATTGTTCATTTTAAATAAAATTTTGTTTATAGACACAATAAACAATAAACATATTTTTAATTAAGTTTTTTTTATATAATTAAGAATGATTAGTTGGCGAAAATTTGGAATTTGGAATTTGCGCATCTCTTAATGTCCATGTTTAAAAAATTATATTTGTTGATGTATTATGTTATTTTTCTTAAAATTGTAGATGTCTTTGTCATTATATTTTATTGACTGTTCATGATAAAAATAATTTTATTTTCAATATCAATCAATTTTATATTTTAATGGTAAATAAGAAGTATATTGTTCAAATATATTTTAAATTGAAATGATTGTTTTGTCTATTATATAAGAAATAGTTATTCAGAATTATTTTTGAAAATTTTAAAATTTTGTTGGCAGTAATTTGATTGAATTGTTTTTTTTTTAAAGAATTATACTTTTATATAAATTAATAATATATAAATTCATGCGAGGTAAGTTTATCTAAATTATTCACCATTAATAGATTTATGATTGATATAAACTAATGGGTGGAAGTTTTATATATACTCGTTAACAGAGCATTAATGTATTTTAATAGACGGTAGAATTATATTATTTAATTTTGTTTATTTTTTAATTATCACTTAAGTGGGTTTTTAATTTTTAGGTCTTTGTTAGATGGAAAATTCTCTAGATCCCTGGTGAAAACTCCAAAATACTCATGTGCACCCATATGGTTTCTCATAGATCCCTGGTGAAAACTCCAAAATACTCATATATTTTCGATATGCAAAACTGAAGTCACATTTCTTTTAGAAAAAAGGCGCTTTCGCATATACATTTCTGAAATATATTGAGTTATTTCAAAAATCGTAAACAGTCACCCCCACTCTTTGCATTCACTTCAAATATCAACCCCTACAACAACAAAAATCATTTTTTTTACCAAAAGTTGAATTGAAGATTCACACTCAACAAGTTCCATTCAAGCATTCATAAAAGCTCAAAGCTCAATCTAACTTCAATATAAGGCTCAACAAATTTATAAGTTTTCAATACTCTTTACCAAGTTCAAAGTTAGAATTTAGGATTGTTATAATTTAGGATAATGTGTAGGTTGATGTTATTGTAGTTCAATATTAGTGTTTAGATGTTAAAAATTGGATTTTGGATGAGTTAGGGTAAGAAGTAGAAGTTTCTCAAAAATAGATGTTCGGAGGTTATTTCCCAAGTACATATCTGAAATCCCCTCTGACCAGTTTTGGATATGCACTTGCGAAATGTTCCCTGAGTTATTTTTTTTTTAATTTCAAATTTGTTTCATATATGTTATTAACCAATTTCATTTTTTTTCCAAGAAAATGGCTGGCATCCAGGCACCAATCGATCGACTAATACATGGGAGGCCAACCTAGACAGCCTCAGTTCGGCACGAGAGCCGCACAACAAGGAGTAACTCAAGGACGGGGTTGAGTACATGTGGATGAGGCGTCTACAGGATCCTCATCTGCCCCGAGGAGTCATTTGTCTCGGGCGTCTCCCTCTCATGAGGTTACTCGGGAGGAGGAGGTACCTGAGCACGGTGAGGTACTTGAGGAAGAGGTTCACCCTGAGCACGACAAGGATGTTCAGGACGATTTACATGATACACATGAGGGTGGTGCCGTCGGCTATCCAAGAGGGCCTTCTGACATGCTTGTCTTGATAAACAATTATGACTATGTCGCTTGACATATTTGGAATGACGAGTTTTTATCTAACTATAATTTTTAATTTAAAATGTTGATTCATGATCCAACGACAACTCACATTGTTATTATATTTTTTTAATATCTAACAGAAACGCATGCCCATAAAGTTCGTGAACCATTCGCGGAAAATATTTGATCTATTTGAACCACACACTCAGTGGTTTAATGATCTTGTTGATGGATCCGGACTTGTGGGATTATGTTGTACCGGATATGTTACCATTAGCCATGGCATGCATGGGCCATTTACCGAAAGGTGGCACAAGGAGACATCTTCTTTCCATTTTCCTGTTGGAGAGTTGACGATCACCCTCCATCATATGGCCTCTCTACTCCGCCTTCCTATCAGAGGGAGGTTACTGGACGATTTCCGGATACAGACGATTGAGGCCATGGAGTGGATGTTTAATTATTTGGGTTTGAAATCATTTATGGCTGATTATGAGTGTAGAACAATGAATGAGGCGTATGTTCGGTTTTCCACCCTGAAAGAGATTTATAAGCACCACTTGGTGGCAGCAGCTAGGGCCAAGGATGAGGGGGTGCGGTTTTTGTTGAGTATCACCCCGGTTATGCTTTGCGGTGTTAGTTCATGTTCTTGGTTGGCGCGTCCCTCTTTATGGACAAAAGTGCAACCTGCGCGAACGTGGCATACCACTAGTACCTTATAGAATTGAGTACAATTCATGAGTTGAACTGGGGGGCCGCCATTCTAGTATATATATACCAGAAGCTGAATGAAGCATGCAACTAGAGGACTAGACAGTTGACGGACTCTTGCACACTCCTCACGGTACAATTCTTTTTAATTATATAACATTTAATATGTTATTTGTTAAGTTGTACTAAAATATTTTTATATCTGTGTTTGAGAGTTGAATCATCTCTTACTCCCATCGTATTCATGGCTAGCTACGATCTTGATCCGCTGTACACTGACGTCATGCATAGGGATGCACGATATATCCTCCAAAGGGGGAATCATAAAGTGGCGCCATATCGGGTATACCTCAATCGTACTGCTCACGATGACATAAATTGGACGTCCTTCAGTGATTACCCTGATGTTGTCCCCTTCGACCACATCTCATTATATTCTGTATGATTGGCATGGGGACCAACACCATGGTTAGATATATGCCGAAGCGGTGCATCTGACAGTTTGTGCACGTGCAGATGATACCTAGGTCTCCATTTGTGACTGCTCCTGATACCATTACCCGGAGATCTCACGGTTATCTTTCAGGATTGGAAGAATCATTTGGTGCAAGAGGAGTATCAAAGTATGCAGGCCATCCAGAGCTGACACTATGTAGAAGGATACGTGGCATGATTTTTTCAAGTACTACATCCTAGCATGATACCTGATGCTCCTGGGCGTCCACCTAGGTCATCCCATGAGGAGCTGTTGGAGAATCAACAGACCGCAGATGTCCATGTCATTGATCTTCTCCCGATATGTCAGCGGATACAGTTGATTGGACACAAGGCATTAGACAGAGGGATTGTCAGTGACTTGTCTAGTGCGGCGGGCTATAGGAGGCAGAGGAGGTCGTAGGGGGTTAGGATTAGGCATATTGAGTTGTAGCAGTAGCCTATGTTTTATGACATTTTTTAGTGTTGTAATAATCGTATATTTTTCACTTTCAAAACAACTTTTGTGTACTATATTATGATATTTTTTAGTTTACGTATGTATCCTAATCATTTTATCAGAAAAATCAATTAAATTTAGTTAATACGTTGATCTGATTTTAACAATGTAATTATGATTTTTTTAAACGCATTTGACATTTCACATGTGTATATCGGAAACTGGTTTAGGGGGTTTTCGGATATGAATATGTAAAAAATCTCATAGATTTCAATTCCCACGTTTATATTCTAAAATTTGGAAAAAAAGGTATTTTCGCATATATGCATATCCGAAACATCTTTAAAATGTGAAAAGAGTGCGTTCGAATATGCATATCCGAATGATATTTTGGAATTTTCAGGAGTGTTTTTTACCCAGAGAAATTCTCTTGTTAGATTATCCATTAGTGACATTATATAATGTAGTGTCTTTGACACATTTGATATATCAATGAAAAATAAAAATGAAGTTTAATTTCAATAGCTTAGTTGTATTTTTCTCTTAATTTTATAATTTTTTATAATTTTATTAGGTTTAGGGTTCTAGCATCCTAACCTATTTTATGATCCTAACCTATTTTATGGAGAAGAAAAAGAACGGGAGTCTCAAGAACAAATGAAACACTAAATTATATAGTATAACAAATTTGCACTAGATTAGAACAGATTTATTTAAATTTATTTATTGCCATTTTATTGTATATGGAAACTAAACAATAATAGTAAAAATAATTATAATAAAATGGTATTGATAGCATTAAATCTTACTAAATATGATAGGTACAAAAAAGTTAATTTAAGAGGTCCTAGGCCATTTAGATTATGTTTGAAATTATACCATTCATTTTTTAATGTCAAAGACAATAAATTAAAAAAAAATACTATGATAATTTAAAATATATAAATTTAAAGAAAGAATTATTAGTTAATAAAAGAATATTATTAAATACTTCTTTGTAAACTATATTTGATGTTGTATATATAAATAAGGCTAGGAAGACTTAATAAACAAAACCAATAATAATAAAATTCATTTTTAACTTTTCAAAAAATAAAAGAAGAAAGAATAATAATGATCCATATAGTTTGGCAACTTAACAATGGTAACATTATCTTTACATACTCCTACTTCACGACGGTAATAGATATTTATTTAAATTAAATTATCATTTAAAACTTGTGAAAATCACATTAATAATTTTTAAATTAAAACCTAATGTTCAAATATTTTTTATGTTATTATGAAACAGGATAAAATAAAATTCCCTCCACCATAATCAAACACAGTGGTGAAGACTTTCTACATGTTATGTGGTTGGATCGGTTTTTGTTTCTATAATTGTTTATGCCTACTTGATATAGCCAATGATGTCATCATTAACCATCTAGCTGGAGCTTTCCAAATTGTCTCAAAGTCAATTTACTCAGCTGTCGAAAAAATTGTAATGAATCAATTTTTTCCACTACTGAGTTAATTGGTTTGGAGAAAAATATGGAAAGCACTATATATATATATATATATATATATATATATATATATATATATATATATATATATATATATATATATATATATATATATATATATATATATATATATATATATATATATATATATATATATAACCGAAATCGATACAACCGCAAAACACGTAGAAAACAATTATGACTATAACACTAATCAAAATAACTATCTTCACCACTGTTTTTGACACTTACAGAATGAACTTCATTTTATCCAGTTTTATAATAACATAAAAAATATGAGTATTAGACTTTAATTTAAGTGTTTCACAAGTTTTATAAGATTATTTAACTTTGTGTGAACTTTTAAAAGGATCCAGAAGTATGAATATGTAGAGAAAATGTTATTAACAGCTACGAAAATTTCCAAACTTTATGGTCAAGTCTTGGTTAATTATTCTTCTATAAGTCTTGGTAACCTCATACACAATAGAAGTTTCTCTATTTAGGAAAATGACAACAAAATTGTGGTTAACATTTTAGTTTCTCCACTATTTTTAGGATTAACAACTCATTCATTCCTAAATATTGAGGTAGACTTCCGTAGAAATCCCAATAAAAAAGTATGAATTACTAATTTTTTTATTTTTATCTATTTCATAATGGAGTTATGTAGTTTCTAGTTCAAACCTCCTTTAATAAGCTTATATCTTGCTTTTAAACATATGAAAATATGAATACTTGAAATAAGAAACTAAAGTAGAAATGTTGTAATGAAAAAATACCTTGAGTTACCGCATTGCAGCTTCAGCTTTTGCTCTTTGCAAAGTCTAGCAAGGATGAAAGCACAATCATCATAGCTAAAACTCATTCTGAAGTATACTTCCAAATTTATTAGGAAATATACTTCCGAAATATCTTTTTACATACGGAAATATACTTCCGAAATATCTTTTTGCAAACGTTTACGTAACCCGAGCAAAATGTGCTTGAACAGTTTCTCTCTAATACATAAAAAAAAACCACACTCAAAATTGAAGTTAATAAGTATGTCTAGTACGCTATAGAACCGTAATATTGATGCAGAGTATTCAAGTGCGTGATGCTTCAAACTTGACAAATTGTTAATAAGTATATATACTTACTTATCTCTTAGATCTATGAGAACCATAATATTGGTAATATTTCCTAAAAGATATGCATGATGATAATATTGTGTCCTTTGTTGTTAGAAATCACTACTCCTCCACAGGCTTCAATATGATTCTGGAAAAAAAAATCAGTTTATAGTTTAGTAACTGAGAATTAAATAAGATTTGATTTGCATAATTTAACTAGAATTCAAAAAAAAAAAAAGGCTTACTTGGAATATGAATTATATAGGTTTTTAGATTCCATCATTGATCATCGATCTCCTCAAAAATCTTTTGTATGTTGCTCGGCTTCATGACCTTCTGAACCATGCAAGATAAGTGTTTATTCAATACAATACTCGTATATTATATCAATCTTGCAGTGAACTCAAACTTATAATTAGTGAGAATGAAATAAATCTTACTGATTACGGGATTGTATAGTGAGATGATGAGATGACCGAGTTCATTTGCGTGGATATGGCGCCGTCGAGAGATGGAAGAATGATTCCGGTAATGCAAACATCATCACCAGCTTCGTTTCGTATAAACATGTTGAAAGTGCTTATTATTATATTTGTAATTGTTTATGTAATGGTAATAATAATTCCTATTAATTAGGAAGTAGAATTGGTCTCCCCAAGACTAAGTCATTATGGCCCTTAATCTGGAAACCAAACCGCATATTTTTAAGTGATGGTGCGTGTTTGTTGATTACTAGATTATAGAATACTGAGAAAAAGTAAAATAAAAAACTTGTACTTTAGTATTAGCATAATAATTATAAAATAATATGAAAAAAAAATCAATTTTTAAATTTAAGTATTCTAATATTATTTTTTAAAATATTCAATTTAAGTTTCTCTAATAACTTACATTATTATTAAGTTTCTTTCAAGATAAAATTCTCTCTTATCTTGGCATTATTGCTACCCGACAATTATTGCTTAGCTTTAGCTTTTTCCTTGGCCTTTTGGGCCATAGATTGAATCATGGCATCCCACAAGTCTTCAGCTGTGGGGTCATCATTTTAAGCTTCGCCAGCTAAACCTTCAAAGGTGTTGGAGTCCATTGATCCCATGGATGAACTGGTCTTCATAGATTGCATATCATCTTTTGAAGCTTGAGATTGGAAAGTATAGAAGAATTGAGTTTTCATATGATCCAAAGTTCTGACCATAATCTTCTTCTGATTCCTCGGGATATTTTCTTTGAAAAAAAAATTTTCAAATTTCCCATTGACATTTGTTGAGATTTCTGATCTTTAACATTGTTATTTTTGTCTTCAGACATGGTTGATTTTATTTGAACAATTTTGTCCTGGATGTCTTCTAGACTCATCTTATTCCACCACTTGTAGAAAAGTTTTCTTTCTAGTGTGGGGTTATTAAACTTATCATTGGAAATAGTAATAGTCCATCTCCAATTCCAAGGAATTTGAAACTTAGTGAAGAAAAGAAATGGACATTGTCCAATAATCAAATTTGATGAGAGTTTTAACACCAGTGGACTATTTTCACACCAAGGAGTATACAAATCATTTAACTCCATTGGTAATATTTCCAACGTAGGACCAAATTTAATCCACCAGGCATAAAACCAATTTGGAATTGATCTATTAATCACTTCTGGATTAATTGAGAAAAACCAAGAATATTTATTCTTAGGATTCTGGTAATAAAATGCTCGGGTGAAAGCCTGGACATAGTCCCCATAATTGAAATAAATATATTTTCCTTCGGCAATTCTTATTGCCTTTTCACCGTTAGGGTTAAGACCCCATTCTCTGGGTGATAAAATCTTATTAATGTAGCATTTGCTGAAGTTTATGAAACTTTCAAGATTGTTGTTTTGATAATGATGAGTAAAGGTTACCGATTGGGTAACTGCTAGTAAGATTCCTAAATGTGGTCTTGATTTATTATGAAGACCTGGATATCCTCTTGAATCGAGATATCTTGTTTTAATAGCCCATCCATCATTTGGATTTATTTATAGATCCTCATCCTTAATATACATTTTTAATATTGTATATGCAAAGACTTCCTACTCAAAGCATCGGCGACAACGTTTGCTTTACCCGGATGGTAATTCAACCCAAAATCATAATCCTTAAGAAACTCTAACCATCTTCTTTGTCTCATATTTAGCTCTTTTTGATCGAAGAGATATTTCAGACTCTTGTGATCACTAAATACCTCAAACCTTGAACCATACAGATAATGTCTCCACAATTTCAACACGAAAACCACCGCTGCCAACTCTAGATCATGGGTTGGATAATTCCTTTCATGAATTTTGAGTTGTCTCGACACATAAGCTACTACCTGTTGATTCTGCATTAGTACACATCCTAATCCCATCAATGAAGCATCACAGTAAACAACAAAAGATTCTGTCGGATTCGGCAAAATCAATATCGGCGCACTAGTCAACCTCTTCTTCAACTCTTGGAATCCTTCTTCATATTTCGAATCCCAAATGAACGCTTGACCCTTCCTAGTCAACTTATTTAATGGTAACGCTAACTTTGAAAAACCTTCAATAAACTTTCTATAGTAACCCGCAAGCCCAAGAAAGCTACGGATTTCAAAAACTGACTTCGGAGCTTCCCACTGAGACACAGCTTCTACCTTCGCCGGATCTACGGTAATACCATTCTTGGAAATCACATGACCAAGGAAACTTACTTCTCTTAACCATAATTCACACTTCGATAGTTTAGCATAAAGCTTCTTCGCTTTCAACAATTCTAATACAACTCTAAGATGATCTGCATGTTCTTCTTCATTCTTAGAATATATGAAAATATCATCTATAAACACCACTACAAACTTGTCGAGATAAGGATGAAAGATCTTATTCATATATTCCATAAAAACACCAGGTGCATTAGTAACTCCAAATGGCATCACAGTATACTCGTAATGACCATACCTTGTTCTGAATGCAGTCTTCTGAATATCGTCCGTTTTCACACGAATCTGATGATATCCCGACCTCAGATCGATCTTACTGAACACGCATGCCCCAACTAGTTGATCCATTAAATCATCAATCCTCGGCAACGGATACCAATTCTTGATAGTAACTTTATTCAGCTGTCTATAATCCACATACAGCCTCATTGAACCTTCTTTCTTCTTTACAAGTAACACCGGTGCACCCCATGGCGAAACACTAGGGAGAATAAATTCCTTCTCAAGTAACTCTTCCAATTGACTCTTCAACTCAGCCATCTCAGATGCTGACATACGATAAGGTGTCATTGACACAGGACTTGTTCCCGGAATTAACTCAATAGCAAATTCCACTTCTCTCTCAGGTGGCAACTCTCTAACATCTTCTGGAAAAACTTCTGGAAAGTCACATACTAACGGTAATCCACTACTCACCGCTTTCCCTTTCACCTCCATAGATGCAACCAACATAAATACCGCATCCCCGTTGTTAACCGCCTCCTTCACCTGCCTAGCAGTCATTGCCAAATCCTCGACACTGACATCTTCGGGAAAAATAACCGTCTTCGTGAAACAGTTGATATGAACCCGATTGAATTGCAACCAGTTCATTCCCAGAATAACATCGAGATGTTCCAACGGAAGGCACACTAAGTCCATTCCGAACTCTCTACCAAAAATATCAATTGGACAGTTCAAACAAGCAAACGAAGTAGTCACTAAACCCGACGCAGGAGTGTCAATAACCATACTTCCATTTATATCAGATACTTCTAAATTCAACCTTTTAGCACAGTCCATAGAAATAAAAGAATGTGTTGCGCCAGTATCTATAATTTCAATTAAAGGTGTGCCATGGATAAAACACGTACCTTTAATCAATCAATCCTCAGGAGTTGTCTCGGAACCAGATAATGCGAACACTTTACCACCAGCTTGATTCTTCTTCGGCTTAGGACACTGGGGACTGATATGACCTTCTTCGCCGCAGTTATAACAAGTCATAATCTTCCCTTTGCAATCTGCAACGAGATGGCCTGCCTTACCACACCTATAGCATTTCTTCTCTTCACTCTTGCATTCATGGATACGATGTCCAGGTTCACCGCACTTATAGCACCTAACGAGAGCACTAGAGTCTCCCCCACTAGGCCTCTTCCAATCACCAGTCTTTGGATTACCTCTACCGTACGGTTTACCCTTATCCATAGGCTTCTTCCCTTTCCTATCAACTAACTCGCGAGAGTGAGATGACTTCAGATTGAGATTATCCTCTTCATAGATTCTACTACAATCTACTAAGTCAGTAAATCTACAAATCCTCTGATATCTGATACCCTGCTTGATTTCGTCATGGAGACCATTCTCAAACTTAACACACTTCGAGAACTCGCTCGCTTCATCATTGTTATAGTGGACATAATACTTAGCCAGCTCAACAAACTTGGAAGCATACTCCGATACCGTCATGTTACCTTGTGTCAGCTCCAAAAACTCAATCTCTTTCCTGCCTCGAACATCTTCAGGAAAGTACCTTCTCGGGAATTCTCTCTTGAACACAGCCCAAGTAATTGCTACACCAGCAACTTCCAGCTCATCTCTACTAGCAACCCACCAGTCATCAGCTTCTTCAGACAGCATGAAAGTACCATACCTCACCTTCAGGTTTTCATCGCAATCAATCACTCGAAAAATCCTTTCAATTTCCTTCAGCCACTTCTGAGCGCCTTCGGGATCGTGAGTACCCTTGAACAGCGGAGGATTTTTTCTCTGAAAACTGTTCAACTGTCTGTCAGCACCAATCCCAGCTCCATTGGCATTCCCTCCCAGCACACCAGCAATCATACCCAGAGCCTCAGCAATCGCATCATCGTTTCTTCCACCTCTTCCAGCCATTGTTCTGCTAATTCACAAAACAACTCCGTTAGAATAAAGAGTATCGATAGTGTCTACCTTACACTAGTTGCATACAAGGGAAATACTGACACTAAGACTCTGACTCCAACAACCGACTATGCTCTGATACCACTATTGTAACACCCTTCTAAAACCCGACAATTTAAATCATATTTTCAGAGTAAACATGTATTTAAGAGCGTTACAACTACTTCATATAAAACAAAAACATATGTCATGCTATTCTGAGGAACATAAATAACTTCAAACATGTTTCGAACACAGCGGAATACTTCATTCAGTTGAATAATCAAAAACAACGTCTTCCATACTCAAGACATAAACAATATTATTCAATAATAAAACCAAAACGAGAGTTAATATCCAACTCTAAAACAAACTTTCCCCAGTGTTACAAGACCAGAGCATGACACGATTTTAAAACTAACGAAACAGCCTACGAGCTATCCTCACCAAGCAAGTACGGCTACACTTCAATCTGAAAAATGACAACAGTAAGGGTGAGTCTCATTCGCAATTAAACAGTGTTATCAGCTCATAAATGATAAAACATCAACAGTATAGTACTCACCCAATATCAAATACATTCAGATTATACACACATCCACCAATCACAATCATCAATCAACACACAACATTATAACATTGGAACACTGCAATTCATGTCATAATGATTCATACACCTAATGCAATGCAACTATATGCATGTGGTACCCAAAGGCCAGTAACCGATTACTGCGTACCTGCAACTCAAAAAATCTGATTTTACCGCATCTTAACCTCCCCAAACACCTCCCAATCGAACCAATGCGATTGTACACGAAAAACAGAATCCAATCACAGATAATACATGTTATTTCAGCAATCAAACAACACATGCAACATCACCAATCATTGCAAACATGTATCTACACACAATTTATTAAATTGAACCTAATTGATCAAAACCCCAACCTAGAATCTATTCTCTATCGAATCAATAACATACGATATCAATCCTATCATCTACGACCCGATAATAAAGGTTAATCAGAAGAGTCTCCCCTTACCTCGAAGGTTGATTTGAGATTCTTCCTCTTTTCCTTGCTCTTTGCACTTTCACATACTCTTCTTTCTCCCAAAATGCTCTTCTTTCTTCCCTCTTTCCAAAATTCCTTATTTTATGAAAATGCCACATAACTTTAGTAATAAGGCCTTAGCTCTTGCACCCTCCCTCTTACTAACTACAACACTGGCCCATTACTACATATTTCAAATTTTATTATTTTAATCACCGCATAATTACATATATCCAATTAATTAAATTTAAAAATTCTATTAAATTAATTTGCAATATTACGGATGTTACAAGCTACCTCAGGTAAAACTAAGTAGGTAAATATAACTCATGATCTTAGTACAAATATATCTAGGCAACATTTGATAAGTCATCTTTGCAAACAAAACGTTGTTTAACTATCAACCCTAAGGGATAGAAGGATCTCTTCTAAATCTAAGATGTCCAATGTTTTTTAGCAAAAAATTTCTTTTTCAAAATCATCTTGACACTCCCTTTTATGGGAAAACCGATGAAAATAAGAAAACACTAAAAAACATCTTTAGTTTTGAAAAAATCCTTATAACCTGTTGCCGTGATATAAATATACTAATATCAAGAGAAGAACCTACATACTTCGTTTCTTCTAAGTTATCTAACCTTCCACAACACAAAATTTAGACACTAATTATCATCTACAAATAGTTGGATTAAGAAATATACCTTAGTTTTGTAACCAGGTGATGATACCAGAAATGTATTGCAGCAGAATAAGGATCGGAATTTTATGTATTTTAGTGATGTATTCCAGGAACTACTATATATATATATATATATATATATATATATATATATATATATATATATATATATATATATATATATATCTTTATTTTAGTTCATAATTATTTTTGGGGCTAATTAAATGTTTTTATGCCTTAAAACCCTGATTTTATCATAATCACTAATCACTATTATTGGTAGGTGTTGTACATTAACCTTAGTCTAGGTTTTTTTACATATTTTTTCTATTAAACCATAATTGACTTTTGTCCCCTTTCAGGGTTTGTTTTTGCCTTACCCTTTTTTGCCTCAATTATTACTGTTTTAATTTTTGATCTGCCACGTTATAATTGTTGAGAACTTTAATGCACTAACGCATTTTGCTTCTTTATGTCCAATTTTCAGGGTTGATCAAAGATCTTTCAGCCACGCGCCATCAGATCAAAAAGCTAAGTTTCTAACTCTCCTTTTGTTTAAATATCATTTTAATTTTAATTTTTGCCTTTTGATTAAAATAGGGTTTGTTCCAATTACCAATGAATTTGTAGTGCACTCACCCCTATTATTTTCCGTTTAATTCTCAGATGTTCAGAGTCAATCAAGGGTTCGAGGAAGATCAAGGCATTCAAGATATAATATAATGTCCTAACCCTCCGAAAGTGGAACCATGACGATTTTCATATATAATATAATGTCCTGGGTCCCTAACCCCTCTTAGACGGGATTGGGGGTGCTTCACTATCAGAGAATTTCAAACTACCATCACTGGTGAAGTTCGATGGGAAGAGCGACGCCAGGAACACATCATCACCTTCAAAACTAAGATGCAAATCATTGGCGCATCTGATTCTTTGAAGTGAAAAATCTTGTCCAAAAATTTCTTAGAGGAGACCCTGAGATGGTTTGTGAACCACCCCATCCTTTCAACAACTAGTTATCAGAAGGTTTCCACCACTAGCATGTTCAAGGTCTGCCAAAGACACTTCGAGTTGCTGAGAGAGTTTTTCGTCTATTTCAAATAGGTGATTGTCAAAGTAATTCACCCAAATCAAGAGATGTTTGTGGGATAATTCCATAATGTCTTAAGAGCTGGGAATTTTAATGAGTCGCTCTCCTAGAAGCTTGTTTCCTCCCTCAATGAAATCATAGTTTTTGTTAAATTTTAAATCAAGGTCAAAGAATGTAATGCTAAGAAGAATGGTGAATCATTGCAATAGCATCACAAGAGTCATTATACCTCGCTTTTCAGAGACTGAAAGACTCTTAAATGAAGTGGGGAGCCACTGAAAATTTCACGCCTCTCAATACTCGTCAGGAGAAGATCTCGTTTGAAGTGATCCACAGTCATGATATTCCACCTCCACACACCCCTAATATAGATGCAATAGGAGTCTAACTTGGAAGATGGTGCAAGTACCATAAGGTGGTGGGTCATCACACTATAATACCTATCGGCTTGAGAAAAAAAATTAAACGGTTTATCCAAGAGGGGTATTCCAAGACTCAAGGGCGTGATCATATTAGAAGCCTCGGGTACTGTTGAAAGTATTTGTGGGTAAATATTTTCGGTAATATATCGTATCCACAGGGATTGGTTAATATCACTGCCGTTCTATAGTTGTTTATTTTGAGTTAGGAAATTTGGTTTGGTTTGTTTTATACTAATAATAATATCAAAAGCAAATAATAAAATAAAAGCAAGTAAAGGACTTTGTGTTAACAATTAAAGAAAGATGTTGAGTCTTTAGGGTTCATCAACCTAATCCTATACAATTATCAATTAATTCTCAATAGAACAATCCTTTGAATCATTATCTTCACTTATCCTCAAATAAGATTCCATGTCTGCAAATCAAATTAGATAACTTTTACCGGTATGAGATTCGATCTCTCCAAATCACAATAACGATAATAGTAATTAAGAACGATAATTATGAAAACCCAATTACAATTCCATCTCTGCAAATTGCAATTGAATCAATATAGTAACCTAGGGCAAAAGTTAAATCCTTTCTTTCGATCAAAGATTCAACAATGATGTAAATTAAAAGCAAGGTTTCTTATTGATAATAAATTCAAACAATTGTTCACAGGAATTAATCAATGGTAATGTATATTCATAGGTTAACTACTACCTTAGACTCAACAAGAGGGATTTAGCTCTCCATAGACATGAAGAACATACAAGAATCAATGGAGGAATTCATCTTCATCAATAGAATGTCTTCGATTGGTAAAGAATCCACCTTCAATTGTTGTTCTCAGCTTCAGAATCAGATAGCTCTCCAAATTTCGCTCCCACAAAAGTATCTCTCACCACTTGGAAAACTAGGGCTTTAAAACAGAACTTTTGGGCTTTTAACGCCGAGGCCGCGGCGCGGCAACGGGCTGGCGCGGCGCGCCCCTCAAACAGAAGTATTTGCGCGGCGCGCCTAGGAACTCTCGCGGCGCGCCCTTTGCACTTTCCATCTTTTTCTTCAGCCTTTGAGACTTCCAGCTTTCTTTCCTCCTCATGTTCTTCTTAAGTTCTTATTCAGCTCAAAACCTGCAACAATAACACCCACAAGTGATTCGATTTGCTTTACGCACGAACTAAACTTATTCAGTTCAATTCTTAATAAAAACCTATGGATTCATCACATTTTTGCATTGGTTTAGAGAAGAAATCACTTATATTAACACATGAATTTACCATTAATTTACTCCTAACAGGTACATGAAAAGGAACCCAAGAAAATAGAATAGGAGACCAGTTTGCCACACTCTAAACACTTTAGCTGGAGGGTTCATAGAAGGAAGGAGAATTCATATCCTCTCTTAAATGACATGCCCCCCAAGTCATGGCAGGAGGAAACCCGCCTATTAGATATATGGAAAAATTGGAGAATGATACAGATTCTAAAATATTTTTCTCCCGAAAAGATGTCGCATGGATCCTGTGTGGATTTACATGCTTGCAGGTATAGGCAAGGTGATCCAAAATGGTGAGGCTTATGGATAGCGAAGTTCCAAGTAAACTTAGTAGATAACTAATTTTTATGATGACAACACTTGAATTCAAGCAACTCCTGAAGATAGTTCAAGCGATCAAAGATGCACAAAATGGTAGATAAAGCCATCTTCCTTAATCAAGCTATCCACTTAAAGATATCCTTAAATATTAAGTCAATACTCTAGTCCAATAACTTTCAAGTGAAAACTTTGGTTTCTAGGATCATCGACGGTTTAACCTCTCAAGCTCTCAGATGATGATAATCAACTTGAAGATATCTTAAACCTCATAAAGAAAACTTAATGTTCTTGTGTGATGCTAAAATCAAAGATAATGATGCCAAGACTTAAAGCTTCAGAGTTGTGAAAGAGAGTAAATGTGAAAGTTCCCTTAGTCATGTTCGTCTGAGTGACCAATGTCTTATAAAGACACAGGGGTATTTTTGGAAATACTATTGCTAAATCACACGCACTAAAATATTTTGAGAAACCTTTCACATTTTAACTAAATTACCAAATAATTTTTTCAGACATAGCCAGTTGATTATGAGAGTTTTTGATTGATTGAAGGATAGTTTCTAACTTAATAATAAATTAGATCTTTTTCCTAATCAATTATAGCATGCTTAGTTGAGTCTAAAATCGGTTGGGACTGTATCTTAAAAGTTATCACTTTCTCTTTGTCTTCCACCTTAACACCCTGCATTTTATTGACATCCATGCTAACACAAATTGATATTTTCCAAAACTTGGTCACTTTCTTCAATTTCCAGAGTTTCTCGTGGAGTCTCTCTTTTCTTTAGCATATATATGCAGTGATTAACATCTTCAGCCGTATCTTCAATAGCTTGTATAATCTCAACATTAACACCATCATTCTCAGGGATATATTCTTTATGAGCACAAACATTGTTCTCATTCACCTTCACTACATGACCCTTATCATAAGTTCTCTTCATACTATTTGCACGAGGAAGGTTTTCAGCTTCAATGTTCAAGTCCTCATTGAGAGAGGCATTTTTCTCATCCATTGGCCCAATGAAACTAATACTTTCATCATTTGAAATCAATCTATACTCCTTGTTATTTGTAGCAAAGTGGATCGCATTCACACCTTCATACTTACAAGAAGTCATTCCATTTGGATGAATTGTGCCATAACCATTCAATTTTTTCTTTCTAACCAAAGTAGGTTGTTGAAAGTTGGGAGGACCCTTAGCCCGACCATCACCCTTCCCTTCCATGACACCTTCTTGCTTAAGTCCTAATTCATTCTCAAGAGATGATTCATACTTATGAGACAGATGTTGGACCATCTATTCTGACATCTTGTTTGTCCTTTCTCCTTTATTCATATTATCCTTATCAATCCAGAGATCTTGTAAACTTCTGATGTATTCCTCAATCTTGAGCTAAGGCAATCCCGTTACAACTTCTTTATGAATAATTGTCCTCATGCATTTGAGATTGAGATGGCCAAGTTTTTTATTCCAAAGCTTGGTCTCATTAACTTTTGTCATTAGACATAATGAAAAGTCTCATTTGTTTTGAGATATCCGCAGATAGCAATTATCCTTAGACCTAGCTCCTTT
Organism: Vicia villosa; assembly: GCF_029867415.1. NCBI lineage: Eukaryota > Viridiplantae > Streptophyta > Magnoliopsida > Fabales > Fabaceae > Vicia > Vicia villosa. The sequence goes on along the minus strand of NW_026705241.1, from coordinate 658,932 downwards.
CATGACTACTTCTTTTCCTCGAGGAGAAACAACATATTTTGATTTGTTGAAGCTCACTTTAAGACCTTGATCACACAACTGGCTTATACTGATCAGGTTGGCAATCAGTCTTTCAACTAGTAGTACATTGTTAAGACTAGAAAGACTGTGATACATAAGTTTCCATATGCCTTTGATTCTTCCTTTTAAACAATCACCAAAAGTGATATAGCTATTTATGTAGGATTTTAAAGTGTCAAGATAAGTCTTCTCCCCTGTCATATGTATGGAACAACCACTATCAAAGTATCAATCTCCTCTAGAAGACACTCTGAATGAAGTATGAATTATGAGGATTTGGGGTGTCTCTTTTGGTTTCCACATTTTCTTCCCTATGCTCTTCTTTTTGGACCTTGATTTACTATAGGTTTAGGGATATCAGTATAGTTTATAACATTTTGTCTTATATGTCCATATTTGCTATAGTGATGACATCTTCGATTCCAGTGATTCCTGTGTTAGGGTGCACATGTCGAGCACGATGTCGGAGCATGTGGTCCATCTTGTTCTTACTACTATAGTCAAATCCTATAACCGCATAATTTCTTGTCTTTTTTTCTTCTCCTTTAATTTCTTTTAGAAATTCAACACCAGTCTTTACACTTGACCTCTCTCCATCTTGCATACTTTTCTATGATATGTCATAACCTTTATTCACAAATTTTGTCATATCCTCTAGCTTGGATGTTAACACAAAATTTTCTTTTATTTCTCAATTTCCATGCAGGCTTCTTCCCACTTGGTGATCAATAGCTTGTAAGTCTTAGTTATTTCTTCATCAGTAAGGTCCTCATCACTTAACTCAAAATTCCTACGCAATATTCTAAACACTCTGATAGAGGCACATTCATTGGGTGATATTTGAGAAGGGGTAATGTTAATGGTTTTAAGCACCTTAGACTCAAACATTGTGAGGGGATTAGCACCCCTAAATCGAGGATTACATAAAGGTACATTTAAAATAAGTCGTCATCTGAATCATCATAATGAGCCATGTGAATCGTTTCATCTTTAGAACAAGACTCCAAGATGACTCATCCTCATCCCCTAAGTCAGACAAATTTAAGCCTTTGCGGAAGAAGTCCACATCTTCTTGCTTGGTATACACTGTATCATAATCTTCGAACCCCAATCTTTTGGAAAAGATGGATACCATAAACAAACCTAATTTTATTGGAAAAGATGGGGAAAATGAGTCATTATCACTACCAGAGTCAGAGGTACTTTCATTACTTTCAAACATTCTTATTTTCAAAAGTTTGTAATCAACCGTTACATCAACTCACCTAATGTTTCCATACAATATTCCCACATCTTCGTGAGCTCTCTACCGCTGGAGGGTTCAACCACATTGTCACTTTGTTTAAATCCCTAATAATAATCATTATCAACAAAAAGAAATAAAGGAAAATATGTGCTACTTGAGTTTGAGTGGAAGGAGAGAAGACACACTCAAGCTTTAGAGAAATTCTTAAAGAAAGTTATCACTTAGGAGAAGCATAAGAGTTGGAAAATATCGTGAAGAAGAGTAAAGTAGAACCCTTCTGGTATAACTTGTTGAACCTGTTGTCGGATCTTCGTGTTCGACATCTGTCTCCTGAGGAACATAATTTCAATTGGCATCAGAGTAAGCACTCTAGCCTGTTCGGTGAGAGCGAACTAGTTTTTCCCTACTTCCACGTATTTGTCAAGAAGAAAAATTACTTCTCTCCTTCTTGCTTGGCCCAAGAAGCCCTCGATAAATATCCCAACCTCAAAGCTTGAAGATTCATTCACTAATTTTATCAAACTCAAGCATACAAAGTAGAGTATCTTACTATAAAACACACAAGAAGACATCCCTTATTGTAATAGTACAGGCTTTAAATTTAAATTATTTTTTATATTTTTAATATTTAAAAATGTCAAGAGGAAATACTTAAACAAAATTTTATGCAAAACTATTTAATATTCTTTCAATTGAAACTTTAAAAAAAAAATCTTTGTAACTTTTTTGGAACAAAATGCAATACTACAAAAAAAAAAAAAAAAACTTTTTAAGAAAAGTTAAAACAAACTGCTTAAATTTATCAATAATTGCAATTGTGCAGGGTAATTACCAATAAATTAGTCCTTTAAGGACATAAATTTCGTAGGCAATTGTGGTGGCACAACACTAAAATCACGTCTTTGAATCACTAATGGTCAAAATTACTAGATACTTTTAAGTTTTAATATGTTTGGATCATTGTTTCAATTGTTATACCAATTTGAAAAAATAATGGAGTGCATTGAATTGTGTTCACAATTTCAATGATCAATTTGCTTGTTCAGTCATTTGTTAGAACAAAACAACAGCAGCCAAAACCCAGAACTTTAGTTCACGTTTTAAATGACATAATACAACACAAGAGACTATCATAATGCAACAATTATACAATTGGTTGCAAAACCTATCAATCATAAGAAACCTGGTGACTCTGTATTCAGTCTAGAAAAGGGAATAGATAGATTGTGTAAAGTATTGCTGTGTACTCAATAAGATTCATCAAAGTAATGACTTCTAAACCAAATGGAGTTCTAGCTTTCTTAAAAGTATATATCAGATGCAAAACCCATCAATCAGAAAAAACCTAATGACTTTATTCATTCTAGAAACAGAATTATACAGATTGTGTAAAGCAAGTGAGCAATGTATGGAGGGATATCTGTGCATTCCTGCATTAGGAGTTTAACACATAGGATGCATCAGCAGACAGATATGTGTGCATTCATTCATTAAGAGTTTAACGAATAAGATGCATCAGAAGACATATATATGATCATTCATGTATTATGAGTTTGACACATAGGATGCATCAGAAGACAGATATGTGTGCATTCATTCATTAAGAGTTTAACAAATAAGATGCATCAGAAGACAGATATATGATCATTCCTGTATTAGGAGTTTAACACATAGGATGCATCACAAGACAGATATGTGGGCATTCATTCATTAAGAGTTTAACAAATAAGATGCATCAGAAGACACATATATGTGCATTCCTGCATTAGGAGTTTAACACATAGGATGCATCAGAAGACAGATATGTGTGCATTCATGCATTAAGAGTTTAACAAATAAGATGCATCAGAAGACAGACATATGTGCATTCCTGCACAAAGAGTTTCACATAAGATGCATCAGAAGACAGATGTATGTGCATTCGTTTGATGTAAGCTGCTTTAGGCCCTAGCCTATCAATTATACATAAGCAGTTAAAGCAAAGCTTTAAAGCTTAAATCAACATTTAATTCATAGCATAAAACATGTCCTGGGGGCTTTGTTGTGCTATATGCAATTGCTCTGTATATTTGAGTAAGTCTTCTTTCCTGCACTAAGCATATTTGAAAATACCAAACAATAACAATCTAATTGATCATCTTTACCTATTTGATTGGCCAAATTAATTTCCACATGACTTAAGTGAATGAGGTGCAATAAATAAGATGTGCAACCGTCACTGAGACTTTGTTCATATTATCAACTAAGGTGCTTGCAGAAGGAACTCTCGTGACAGAAACAACATCTTCTTGAGGAAATTATCATTAATAACAATACTGAAAAAGGACATAATTTGGAAAACAAACAAGCTAGAACAGTAGGAATTGTGTGAAATCATGTAATCAATTTGTCGGCAGCATTACAAACAGAATCATTACTTGTTAATAATGATACTAAATTCACACCTAAACATGACATAATTTGGAAAACAAGCATGCTAGAACAAGCAAAAATGTGTGAAATCATGTAATCAATTACTAGTTGACAACATTACAAACAGAATGATTACTAAAATAACTCACCAACATCACAAATTCAAAACAATAAACCAATGCAACAGTTACTAGTTACTACCAATTGAAACAAGAACACAATAAATTCAGCATAAATGGGTTTTATAATGTAACCTAAATACAATTAGTCAAATAATCATTAGGTTAACATCACAAAATTAAATTCCCAATCAATGTTTAAAACCCTAATCCAAACCCAAACAATTCGCATACACACTTCACTTCACACTTCAGATATTTGAACTGTTCAATCACAGTTTCATCATCTTAGATTGAAGAGTTCAAAGCAATTCGACAATTACAAATAGGTTTTGCCGCTTCAATGTTTGATTCAATTAAAAAACGCATATTGAAGGTAAATTAATCCTTAATCAAATAATCAAACACGGTTATAAAACAAGCCAGTATTAATAAAGAATTAAACAGAGGCAAAATTTTGCATTAATAATTAAGAATCATTATATCAGAGAATCCAGCGAGCATTCAAATCTAACAATAATTACTGCGAAATTAACGCAGCCACAATCTAAACACCAGAACAAAATCGAAATTGAAAATTGAATGCACCTTTATTAATTCATATTCTATGAGAGTATTTTTTTTTCACATAATCGAACGAAAAAACCGAAAACCACGCTAAATCTACAAATCTAAAAATCTAAACTCTCCATATTTAAACAAAAGAGCAATCAATTAGCAGCGATAATATCGCCGCCACCAAACGAGTCCGCAACAAGATCCACGGAGTCAGCAGCCGGACTACCAGGAACAAAGAAAACCGACTTGGCAGCGACGAGTTTCTTCCTCTGCGGACACCGAGGACCGTAGATCGCGGAAGCGAAGAACGGAAACCCCTCGGAGGAGTTAGGTTGAGGCTGATCGGTGGAAGACGGCGGCGGCGGTGAGGACGGAGGACGGTAGATTGAGATCTGAGAGAGGGAGTTGAGACGATGAGATCTGGCTGTGATTTTGGAGTCGCGGATTCGAGCGAGGGCTCCTGGTTTGAGGAATTTGTGGAAGTGGTGAGGTAAGGTAGGTCTGGTTCGTTGCTTCATGGTGGTGGAGAGGAGAGAGAGTGGAAATTGATGAGAGAGAGAGAGAGAGAGAGAGAGAGAGAGAGAGAGAGAGAGAGAGAGAGATGGGAATGGGAAATAGGGATTTTATTTAAGGAGGAAGAGAGAGGCGGGAAAGTTGTGAGAGCGGGGTAGTGAGGTTTTTGGGTGAGGGTTTCAAAACAAAACAAAAATAGGGATAGAGGCGGGATCTTGATTCTTGACTTCTTTTATTGTATTTTTTGGCTTTTTATTTGGTGTTTTTATTTCGTGTTTTTATTTTTACTGTTTACTTTTGGTTTTTATTAGTAAAATTAATAAAAATGGATTCTCTATCTTATCTTTTATTCTTGTATTTCTCTTTTTTTTTTTAACTTTTATTTATTCTCTTCCTTTTACTTACTTGGCCTTATTTATAAGTTTTTTTCATCTTATCTTTTACATGTAATAACAAAATTAGTGTAAATATAGTGTAGTTAAAATGAGAGCGAAAATTACATTAGTGTATATTTCTAGGAAATCTCTTTTTCGGGCTTCTCACACGCGTTTCTAAAAATATTTTTTGTTTTCGAAAATGTATCTATGAAAGAATATTTTTTTTACTTAATGCTTATTTGTTTCGTATGTGTATCTATGAAATCTTCTCTTAACTAAATTATTATAAAATTTTTTAATTATTCCGTAGATGTATCTATGGAATCTTCTTTTAACTAAACTATCATGGAAATTTCCTAATTTGTTTTGAAGGTGTATCTGCGGAACTTTTTTTAAGTGAATTATTATGAGATTTTTTCAACGATTACGTTTTTAAACTACTTCCGTAGATACACCTCCAGAAAAAACTAAATTTTGAACAAAAAAAATGTGTTTCCTGTTGTATATATTTCGTCAAGTGCCTATGAGAATCAAGGGGTGGATTGAGATATCCTTTATTTCTATAGCTATTTTTAAGTGAGTTTAATTGTTATGCATTATTGATATAAAAACTTATACAATAAATATATTATAATTATTTAAATGTATTATTTAAAAATAATTAAATATTTTAAATAAATATTTATGCCATCAATGCATATCAATTAAATTCTTATTAAATTATCATATGTGTACGTTTATGTCTTGTTTTGGACATTTTGTCAGGACCGATAAGGAATGTCCAATAACAAGTTTCCTACGGAAAGGTACGCGCAACGGTTAGAACTTCACCTTGGACGGTGATATGTGATTTTGGCCTCCAGCGTATTGTTCATCGTTAAATCTAATTAGACAGCAAACAGTATAACGTGTTGTATCTCACGGGAATGGTTTAGTCGTTCGTACCACATAAAGTCTAACATGTGTCATTTATGGTACTCTCTCAATCATACATGTATACTACTTTTCACTCATTCAATGACTTAGGCGTTAGAGTGTTAATCTTGTAGATCCACCCCTTGCTATGTTGTATGGGAAGTTCACTCCACCGCACCGAAGCTATGTTTCATTCGATCTCTACCAATTTTTTGTTCCAATTCAAAATAGTAACGCCATCCATGAGAATCGACTTTTGATTTTCACGAAGAACCACCATCGCTTAACCGAGATTCCAGAATGTTGATTTTTTTCTCTTTTAGATCACTAATATTTCATTTTTAAAAGCATGGTCTCTTCCTCAAAGATTACAGATCTAGTTCCTATTATCATGGAACCAAAAAAAGCATTTCGCTCAGCCATCGCACGCAACGTCAATGTTGCGACTACGACTCTAAACAATGCCTATGATACAGTTGGGGAGGTTCTACTTCCTGTGCCGATAAATGATGATTCGTGTAACGCTCGGAAATTCGATTATTCGCTTAATCTAGACGTTCGGAGTGTTTAGTGAAGTTTTCATATTTTGAGACGATTTAGTCGGTATTAGTTCGGGATAGCGGATTGATATTTAATCAAGAGTTTTGATATTTTCAGTATTAGAAATATTATTGGAATAATATTTGAAGTTTTGGGAATTTTCGGAGTAATTAAGATTTTACCGGAAATATGGTATATTGGTCGAATTTGGATTGTCGGTGTTATTTTAAGAAGCGTATTTGAATTTATTAAATTAAAAGTCGGATTTTAGTCGGACAGTCGAAGAATAATATTAAAAATAATATTATTTACAAGTCGAAATTATTATATCGACGGAATATTATTAAAAGTGATATATTAGTTATTTCGAATTAATTATCTTATTGGGCCTAAGTTGGTTTGTGAAAAATAGTGTGAAGGCTAAGCCCAATTGCAAAGAATAAAATTAGGGTTTTAGAGATAGAAGAGTAGTGTTGTCATTTGGGGAAAATCAAGTTGTGGAGAGAAGGAGGCAAGTCTTGGAGAAGATGAATAAAGCTTAGAAACTTCCATCTATGGTGCCCAATCGGAAGTGTGAATCGAAGACTTCACATTGAATAAGGTAAGGGTGGGGTTCTCTTCCTATAATGGGGCTCGTGAACAATTGTATGTTGGGGTTAGGGGATAGATTTTTATCTGTTACCGTTGATATTGCTATTGCTGTGTTGAAATTGAAAATGAAATGCTGTTGAATTATATGAACCACGCCACTATGACATTCGGAAACTATGAGATTGGCACCCATTTCCGAGTGACAGACGACATGCTTTTATATGTGTTATGTGTGTTACGTTATGCATTTTCTTTGCTATTTGTTCTCTTGTCCCATTCCAATTTCACTTTATTTTATTAATTGTAATAATAGGTTTATGGTGTGGTAAAACAATGACTCAGTAGCATATTAAAAGAAAATAGAAATTGTATGTTTAGGGAATAGAATGACATGACCAGTAGCATATAAATTAATAAACACTACGCCAAAATTGGCTTTTAAAAGCGCACCTACAACAGCGCTTATTCACAAAAGCGCTTTCGTAGGTTTGGTTAAAAACAAAATAAAAAAACACGCTAGAAAAGCGCTCTTAAAGGGGGGGCAATGAAAGCGCTTTTCAAAAGCGCTCTTATAGGAGGTGGGTATGAAAGCGCTTTCCAAAAGCGCTCTTAAAGGGTGGGGTATGACAGCGCTTTTCAAAAGCGCTCTTATAGGGGTCTTATAGGGGGTGGATATGAAAGCGCTTTTGAAAGCGCTCTTAAAGGGGGGGGTTACGAAAGCGCTTTTAAAGAGAAAGCGCTGGTATAGAGTGGCCTATGAAAGCGCTTCTGAAAAGCGCTCTTGTAGCCCTCATTAAATATTTTTAAAACTAAAACACGCTCTTTTATTTTAATTTCCAGAAACATTCTGAAAGTTCTTCTTCTTCCTCTCACGCTATTACTGTTCTTCCGTCTAAACCACTCACCCTCTAAACCACTCACCCTCACGTCTGAACCACTCACCGTCCGTCTCAACCACTCTCCGTCGTCTTCTCACCTTCAGGCCACCGTCGCCGCCGCCGCTGCCGCCGCCGTTCTGTGGGTGGGATTTTAGGGTTTTCTTGGTCAAAATCAACATCTTCTTGCTGCTTCTGTTCAGGTAAAATCTTCCCACTATTTAGTAGAACTTGTAATTGCAAATGAAATTTCTGGTTTGGTTATGAGCAGATTCTTTAGTAAATATATCTTGGTTTATGCAAACAACTCCAACCACAATGACCCTTTCATCCATACACTGCAAATTCAATTATTTTAGCTTTGGATGTATTGTTTTTAGTTTCATCTTAATCAATCTCTGGTGCACTTCTGGTGGTGATAATTTAATCCATTGTTTATAAAAAAAAATATTTTAGCTTTTGATATATTGTTTTTGGTTTCATCTTCATCAATTTTTCCTTTGTGTCTGTTTATAATTTGATGGGCATGGTATTTTGAAACGTAGACTATTTGTTTTTATGAGTGGATTTTTTTTTTATGATGAACAAACATTGTTGGTAATCTTAATTTTGGCAAGTGAAACATGAATCTAAACAAATAGTACAAACATTGTTGATAATCTTAAAATTTAAAATGATGAGATAATATTCTATTTATGTTCTAAAAATGTTCAAATTACATAAAGACGAAAAATGATTCATTGTAGCTATTTCATAGCATTAAAATCGTAGAAATAGTTATATTTAAAAAAAATTAATATACTTATTTGTTTTTAAGATGTTAAGTAGTTGGTGCAAAAAAGAAAAACTATCTCTTGAATTTTACTATTTAAAAAAAATTAATATACTTATTTGTTTATAGTTCTATTTAATATCAATTTAGTGTCTCTCAACCAGTTTTTTGGTTTGTGGACTTATATTACCTTGAAATAAGGTAATGTCTTCTTTAAGAAATCGGGTATTCTGATTAGGTATTCTATTATGATGATAGCTATTTATTATCTTGACAGAATTCCTTAGTACCTGATAGAGAAACCAAGAAGCATTTGTTTAGCTTAATTAAGTCATGGATAAGACATGGATGAGATCAAACCGATTGTCGAAAGAGTACGAGAAAGGGGTATGGGAATTCGTTGAGTTTGCGGTTAAGCACTCCGAAGACCCGCTTCGAATGCCGTGTCCTTGCTTGGGTTGCTGTTATGGGGATAAGGTTGACGGGAAACAGTTGGGATCCCATTTACTACGGTTTGGAATTGATAGAAGTTATACATGTTGGACAATGCATGGTGAGAAAAGTAACGGGAATGCTGGGTCAAGTTGTAATAGGAAGTATGCTTCAAACGACGATTGCACAGACACATACGATTGCGATCGAGTCGAAGAGATTGCAGAAGCGCTTGAAGAAGATCTTGCGGATTGTCCCAAAATGTTTGAGAGGTTGGTAAGCGATGCAGAGAAACCGTTGTATGATGGTTGTTCAAAATTCACAAGATTGTCTGCGGTGTTAAAGTTGTACAACTTAAAGGCGGACAATGGATGGTCGGATAAAAGTTTCACAGAGTTATTAGCCCTTATGAAAGATATGCTACCAGAGGATAATGTTCTTCCCAATCGAACGTATGAAGCCAAAAAGATGTTGTCCTCTATTGGCATGAGCTATGATAAGATACATGCATGTCCAAACGATTGCATTTTGTTTCGAAACGAGTATGCAGCGTTGAATGAGTGTCCTAAATGTGGTGCCCCTCGATATAAGAAAAAGTTGTCTCCTGCTAAAGTCTTATGGTATTTTCCTATAATTCCGAGATTTAGACGCATGTATCGTAGTGAGACCGATTCAAGACACTTGACTTGGCATGCAGATGAAAGAATTATTGATGGAAAGTTGCGACATCCGGCAGACTCACCACAATGGATGAAAGTTGATACTGAATATCCTGAATTTGGAAAAGAAGCAAGAAACCTTTGGTTGTCATTGTCTACTGATGGAATGAACCCGCATGGTATTCAAAGTATCTCGCATAGCACATGGCCTGTGATTCTTATGATCTATAACCTACCTCCGTGGCTATGTATGAAGCGTAAGTACATGATGTTATCAATGCTAATTTCTGGGCCTAAACAACCAGGGAATGACATAGACGTATACTTGGCATCGTTAATCGAAGATTTAAAGTTTTTGTGGGACAACGGTGTGGAGGTTTACGATGGGTATAGGAAGGAAAGTTTCAACTTGAGGGCGATGTTGTTTGGAACAATTAATGATTTTCCAACATACGGAAATTTATCCGGGTACAGCAATAAAGGTCAAAAGGCGTGTCCCGTTTGTGAAGATGAAACCGATACGACACGATTGGATCTTTGTCAGAAGAATGTCTTTCTCGGTCATCGTAGATTCTTAAATTCTAATCATCACTACCGTGGGTGGAGAAAAGCATTCAACGGAAAGGCCGAACATGGTACAGCCCCGCCTTTTTTGTCAGGTGATCAAATTTTTGAAAAGGTGAAAGATGTGAGCACTCAGTTTGGCAAGCCTTTTGCACATTCACTTGTCAAGGGTGGGTGGAAGAAGAAGTCCATTTTTTTTTGAACTTCCATATTGGAAGTCGTTGTACGTAAGACATTTCCTGGATGTTATGCATATTGAAAAAAATGTATTTGACAGCGTTATAGGTACGTTACTCAATATACCAGGAAAGTCTAAGGATGGCGTTAACATAAGGAATGACATGGTAAACATGGGGATGAGAACTGAATTGAGACCCGTGACGAAAGGAAGACGAACATATCTGCCACCTGCTGTTTACACTCTATCTAGAAAGGAGAAGAAAACATTGTGTAAGTTCCTCAGTGAAGTTAAAGTTCCAGAAGGCTACTCTTCAGATATTAGAAGACTTGTGTCCATGAAAGACCTCAAGTTAAAGAGTTTGAAGACGCATGATTGTCATGTTATAATGGAACATTTTTTACCAATAGGTATACGTTCTATTCTGCCAGAAAAAGTAAGAAGCGCAATAACTAAGCTGTGTTTCTTCTTCAGGTCAATTTGCAGTAAGGTGGTCGATCCCGCGATCTTACCAACATTGCAAAAAGAGATAGTTGTTACTTTATGTGATCTTGAAATGTATTTTCCTCCCTCGTTTTTTGACATAATGGTTCATCTAGTCGTTCATCTTGTGAAAGAGACACAATTGTGCGGACCAGCTTATATGAGATGGATGTACCCTGCTGAACGTTATATGAAAATATTAAAAGGGTACGTGAAAAACAGAAGTCGACCGGAGGGTTGTATTGCCGAACGATACGTTGTTGAAGAAGCGGTTGAGTTTTGTACTGAATATCTGTCAAATGTTCAATCAATTGGACTCCCCAAATCTCATATTGTCGAAAAAAAAGAAGGAAAAAGGCTAATTGGAAATAAAGTTGTGACAGTATCAATGGTCGAACGGGATCAAGCGCACTTGTATGTTCTGCACAATGAGATTGAGGTTGAGCCGTATGTTGAAATGCACAAGGTTGTTCTCCGAGATTTAAATCCAAATAGAAATGAGAACTGGATAGTACGAGAGCACAATCGAAGTTTCATACCGTGGTTTAGGGATCATATTTATTCAAAGTATCGTTCAGATCCTGCTTCAGTAACAGAAAGGTTGAGATGTTTAGCCTATGGTCCAAGTGTAATTGTGCTTTCTTATAGCGCATACGCAATTAATGGATACACATTTTATACCAAAGAACAGGATGATAAAAGTACTATGCAAAATAGTGGTGTTACCTTGGTAGCTGAAGCAATGCACATATCAAGTGCGAATGACTTAAATCCGAAATTTGCAAATTTGTCATATTTTGGGGTTATCGAGCGCATTTTGGTGTTTGATTACGCGAAGTTTTAGATTCCTGTATTTGGTTGCAAGTGGGTTGAAAATAATAGTGGCATACGAATGGATAAGTCAGGATTTTTGCAAGTGGATCTCAATAGGGTAGGGTACAAAGATGAGCCTTTCATTTTAGCCTCTCAAGCTAAACAAATGTTCTATGTCAATGATCCGACAAGTACGAAATGGTCTATAGTGCTTTTATCTAACAAAATAGTAGATGAAAACATTGAAGATCAAGGTGATATTGGTGTTGGCATTGAATCTTGTACAAGAAACGATCATAATGAGAATGAATCTTGTACTAGAAATGATCATAATGAGGGTATTTGGATCAATCCAACCGTCCGCGTTGTTAAGAGACGCGTAGAACACAATCCTACAAAGAAAAGAAAGAGACGTTAGTGATAAAGGTAATAGTATACATATTCCGACTAATTTGTTTTATTCAATTTGTACCGATTGTTTTAATCAATAGTATAGTACTTATTCAATTTTGGTGCATATTCTCGTTTTGTACATAACTTTTGAACCATGTATCCGTTTGTCGACTTCTTTACATGTAACTATACTATTTTGACGATTCCGGAGCTGCTCATGCACTTATATGTTCATTTCGGGACTGTTTTTTTATCGGTTTTGCTTCTGCCCGTAATCAAAAGTCGGGCTTAGGGTCTGAATTTCGGAAAACCGACTTTATTTTTGAGTCCGTGGGGACGTTTTACCATAGCCATGTAAATTTCGTTCAATTCCGACAACTTTATTTTTTGACGCTTATTTTGATTTGTACCGATTTCGTTTCCGATTTACTTGTACATGCATGGTTTGACTTCCAATTTACTTGTATAGATTGTTAGCTTATTAATAGTGTACTAATGTGCTTTAGTTTGTTTGATACAGGTTAAATGGCTCAGGATAGAGATGCTCCACCTGAAAACTCACAAGAAAGAGATGCTCAAGAAAGAGATGCCACGGATACAAATGCTCCACCTGATACTGAAGCAAAAGAAGTTGCACGAGGCATCACTATCATGAAGGGAATCGTTCGACATAGAGACCAAGGATTAGTATACCGATTGGAATGGAATTCTGATAAACAAGCAATTGGTCCTAATTCTGCAAAGTTGACAAGTTATATTGGTACACTTGTTCGTATGCATATTCCGGTCTCCGTAGCTAGATGGAATATGAAAAGCGAAGACTTGGATGCGAAAAAAAAGCGATTTGGGACGAGCTTCAGGTATATATCATATATGGTTAATTGTTGTTATTATCTTGATGATAAATTGTTTAAATTACTTATACTAACACACTATGAGTATGTTTTTTTGCAGAGGACTTTTGAGATACCAGATGATCGTAGACGCTACATACTTGGTTTGGCCGGCAAAAGATATAGAGGGTGGAAAGCTTTTTTGACAAACACTTATCTTAAGGATAAAGATGGAAACTTTCTTGAAGAGGCACCGGGACGGCCAAAAAAGTATGAGATCTTCATTGGTGAAGAAGATTGGGCTAAGTTTGTAGAGCAAAGAGATGAAGATTTTCGGAAAAGGAGTGCCAAGAATAGTGCGAGAGCATCCAAACCCGCATATCCATACAAAAAAGGGCGTTTGGGATATGCACGCTTGGAGGATAAAATTGTAAGTAAATAGAAATGCGTTTTAATTAATTGTCTAAATGTGTTTTATTTGACGATTTTATCTTTTGTGTCAATGCATAGTTAGAGGAGACTAAAAGTGAGGAAACCTCACTTCCTGAACATGTGTTGTGGAGGGAAGCTCGTGTGGGCAAGGATCATGCTGTCGATCCCGAAGTTCAGAGAGTTTTTACTGAATGTGTAAGTATAATACTGTGTCTTTAATTAAATCAAATGTTTTTTAATATATAAATGATTTTTTAATGTAAATGAATTACAGGAGACCTTGTCGCAATCGGCATCCACCGGTGAGGGGAGCGTACTTAGTAGAGCACTAGATGCTCCTGAGTATCCCGGTCGGGTGAGGGGTAAGGGTCATGGTGTGACTCCAACCTCTTTTTACAAGAGTCCTAGGAGAAGAAATCCTTCAAATGAAGAAGTGTTGCAAAAGTTGGCGGAATTGCAAGCACAAGTTTCTGAATTGCAAAGAGATAAAGAGGCGTATATGAGAGAAAAGTGCAACACTTCATCGGTGAAAGAAACTAGTGATAAGGCTAGTATCAACTATCAAAGGAAATTTCCCGAGGTAATTATAATTTTTTTTCCTTTTAAATTGTTCTATTTTATTAATGATAATGACTTTATATTTACTATTGGTTTAGGGCATTTCATCTTTCCAACTATACTTATCGGAACCGAGTTATCGACTAGTTGGCAAGGGAAAAGTGCACAACACTTTGGGAGATTTACTTCACCATAGACCGCTCCCGGATGGACACCTGAAAGTATCGGTGGATGTTGTAGTAGATCATGATGCGATGCTACCGGTACCTGACATGGTCTCAGAGACGACATTGCTGCGAGATGCAATAGGATCATTTGTTGCATGGCCCTCGGAGCTCATTACCATTAGTGATGAGGTATATTGAAAACGATTATGAATCATTTAGTTTTCGAATGTCAATTCTAAACCGTTTATTAATTATTTTTTACATTTTAATTTTAGACTGCTCCTATAAAACCCACGGTTAAGGGTAAAGGGATTTTACAGGAGGAGGAGTCCGTTGCATCACTAAAAGAGGTACATTTAAAGTGTTAATAATTAATCTGAATCTAAATCTGCATGATTTTATATTTTACATAACTTATATGATTTTTAGGCATCCGCTCGAGAGTCACAACAAGTGACGCAGCAAGTTCGTACCGTACCACCCACTGGTCCTCCGAAGCCAGCGGGAAAAAAAGGCGGTGCTTTTGTGCCTCGGTACCGGTCGACGCTCGCAACAATGGTTGATATGTCCGATTTGAAGGATGGTGCTTTACGTGAAATCGTTATGGATGAGAGTGTCTTCGGTATTGAATTCAAGTCACTTATTACACTTGATGACTTGGAGGAGATTTTTAAGCATGATCAACTAGGCGTCAATAACATGCACTCATACATTCGGTAATATTCCCTCATCCGATATATTATTTAATTAGTCCCACAATATAATTTATTTACACATTTCAATGAAAATAATCTAATGTTTATTATGTTTTTATTTAAGGTTGTTGTATGACAGAGTGTTGCGCGGGACTCCGTTGTCTAACAGATTCCGTTTCGTGTCTTCCGCCCACTGCAGCGGAATGGCAATTGATTCGGAACCGGAATCAGTTAGACAGCGCTTAGTAGATAGATTCATGTCCACCGGCAATACAGAATGTCTGCATCTTTGGGCGTATAATACCCGACCAGTAGGGTTAGTTTCTCATTCTTTGTTCATCTAATCTCTGTTTCTTTTGTGTATAGCAAAATTTTCATATAACCTATTGTTTTTATTTATAGAGCACACTGGTTGCTGCTTGCTATCAACCCTATAAGGGAAGTCGTGTATTATCTGAATTCGGTAAATGGTGAATGGACCAATTATCCGGCCATGAAGGACATCGTTGATTTGTAAGTGGGATCGTTCTAAATATATATTCGTGTATATTTATATATATATATATATTTACTTATTTGTGGGATTGATCTAAACATATGCTTTTATATATTTGTTAAATAGATCAATACAAGTGTTCCGAAGTCAACGGGACGCACAGGTATCCCGAACTAAATCTAGCAACATTACTTGGATCCAAGTGCAGGTACATTATTTTTCCCAATGTTGCTTATAATATATTTATGCTACTTGATAAAACAATGCACAACTATAGAATCTTATTTGTTTTTCTATGTAGTGTCCGCAACAGAAAAACAGTTACGATTGCGAATACTTTGTATTGAGGTTTATGAAAGAAATCCTTCAGGCAAATCAATTAGAGATTCCGCTCACGGTATGAATTTATAACTTAAGATAATTTCATATAATTTATTACATTTAACTAAATGTATCATTCATATTTTGTTTTTGTTTTGTAGTACCTTGACGAATTCCGTGCCGCTGGATACCCGAGACTTAAGTTGGAAGAAATAAAAGAGGATTTGTGTCATTTTTATATTAAGCGCTTTTTCATGTAGGATTTGTGTCGAATTGAAGTACTATAATATTATTGATGTTGTAATGATGTATATATATAATTTTGGATATTATAATGGTATTATATTAGTATATATATATATTGTCTTACTGATGGCTGAAATAATATCGTCGAAAATAAATTACAGGTCGAAAATATTACAGGCTGAAAACATATTACAGGTCGAAAATATTACAGGTCGACTGGGAGGATTAAATTACAGGCTGCACATTAAAATACCTCATTTAGCTACTAAAGCGCTTTTTAAAAAAGCGCTCTTAAAGGCCCACATACTAAAGCGCTTCTTTTTAAAAGCGCTGCCAAAGATTACTAAAAAAGCAAAAAAAAAAAAAAACAACATACTAAAGCGCTTTTGTAAAAGCGCTCTTATAGGGGGGGCTATCAGAGCGCTTTTTCTGGAAAAAGCGCTCTTAAAGCCCACCCTATAAGAGCGCTTTTATAAAAGCGCTTTAGTATGTTGCGTTTTTTTTTTATTTTTTACTCTCACAGGTGGGCCTATCACAGCGCTTTTCTGGAAAAAGCGCACTTAAAGGGGGCCTACCAGAGCGCTTTTTCCTGAAAAGCGCTCTTAAAGGGGGGCCTACAAGAGCGCTTTTTCCAGAAAAGCGCTCTTATAGGGAGGCCTACCAGAGCGCTTTTAAAAGCGCTTTCGTAGCCTATGCCAGCGCTGACTTTGGCAGCGCTTTAAAGCGCTGTTAAAGCCCAAAAAAAGCGCTCTTGTAGCTGTTCCGTGTTGTAGTGAAAATACAAAATAGTCCCGTTTGATCGAAATAGCCGAATTAAGTGGTATAATTAGTTGTCCGGAATTTGATGAAAATTTACGTGATAGCTAAGTTTAATTAGTACATTAACGTGGTGGTGTTATTTTGTCAAAATTGTGGTATTAATCGGTCGATTAAATTAATGGTTGAATTGATTTTCAATGAGTCTATTTAATTGGAATAAACTTGAACTTTGATTAACTATTCGGTTTATCGGTAAATTACGATATCACGAGTATTTAACCGAATGAATTGGATAATCGATAAAGAATAGAATTGTGCCCGAATTAACTGGTTTAAGTTATGTTTTATGGACTTGGTAATATGTATGTTACAGTTTGGTGGCACACTCTCACATATATATGCTTTCATTCACATATATATACATTGCTTGGATAATTGAGAAAAGTATATATACTGTAGCGATTTCCTTCTTTGAATATATATGTATACATTGCTATTTTGGTAGCATCAATTTACTGTATTGCTTATGTTTTGGTATGTCAATGGCTAGAATTACTGGTTTGTGAGATTTACAAGTCTGGCACTACATTTAATTAAGAATCTTATTTCAAGTTTATTAACTAATATAGAATAATTCATTTAGTATAATAATAATAATGATTTAATATTAGTATAATTGATTAGTAGTAAGAGTAGAATAAATTAGGAGTTTTCGGAAACGATTTGATGTCCGTGTTTTGTGATGTGACACGTTTAAGTTGTGATTGTAGTAACTTGGCGGTATAATTCGAGGATTTATAAAGTCACAAATATTGATGACTTAACCAAAAATTAGATAACCGGTAGCGACGTGAAATATGTTCGATTAATTGAAGTATGCTTTGTGAATAATTTTGGTTAGTTGTTAGTGGATTAGTGAGTTAATTAGAAGACTAATTTATAGAGAATTATAAGGCGAATTTGACTTGGCTTAATGTGTCGATTTGTTGTGATGATTTTGTTAATATGTGAAGTTATATGATTTGCGATGATGTGTCGAAACATGACGATGTTTGTGATGATTGATAATATGTGATGTTGTATATATTTGTGATGATAATTTTGTGACTAAGTGAAG
The DNA here is from genome assembly GCF_029867415.1 of Vicia villosa. Classification (NCBI taxonomy): domain Eukaryota; kingdom Viridiplantae; phylum Streptophyta; class Magnoliopsida; order Fabales; family Fabaceae; genus Vicia; species Vicia villosa. Next base: position 640,808 of record NW_026705241.1, on the reverse strand, counting down.
ATGAATGATTAATTGTGACGTTGAGTTACCTCTAATAATTGGTAATTATAAGTGACGTGGGCGTATGCCTAGTGATGATGTGTGATTGTGATGAGTATGTTGTGTATGTCTTGTTTGTCGAGTCACATTTCATATGCATACTCTGTGACGGCCTGGATTGGCAAATTAGTGACGAAGGCTTATGCCTTATGCCTCAGATTCGGGCAACTGGTGACGGGGGCTGAAGCTCCGATTGGTACCACATGCATATACATGAGTCATGTCCCATGTGTCTTATGTGATTTGTAGCTTGTGATGTTTTGTGACTATATCGTGATTGTACTTCGTGACTTGTTAAATGATGGAAGTATGTGAGGATGTGAATTGATGATTTTCTGAATAGTATGATGATATCAATAATTGTGAATGCGATTAAGTGAATATGTCTGGTGTGACTTATATGTGATGTTTTGTGACTAGATGTATGACTTATATACTGTGATGTTTTGGGGACTATAATTGTGTGACTTATATGTGATGTATCGTGAATTAGCTTGCAAAGTAAAGGAACGAGATTTATATGTAATTGATGTGAATATGATTTGTGATGACTTGTTGTGAGATGTGAAGTATGTGAGATTTGTGAATTAGTGAAAGCATGAAGTGTATAGCAATATTAATACTGGTGATGTGATAACTATACATATCTGAATCCTAATATACAATTTAACATACGCTCACTTATATGATTTGATATCTCACCCTTCTCTCTTGTTCGCCATTGCCTTTATATTGGTAACGTGCAGGTGTTCGAGTATGAAGATTTAGTTGCCGTAGGTGTTCGAGTATGAAGATTTAGTTGCCGTTAATCGAGTCAGTTGTCGCTCTGATACGTAGCACTCGGGGGGGGGGGGGACGATTTATGATGTTGTTGTTTATTGTTTTATTTTAGCTGAATAAGATGTTTTGATTTAAAGATTGAGAACTATGATTCCACCATGTTTTAATAAATGAAGTTACTTCGTTTTGAAAAGTATTATATGCTGAGTATTTGTTTAGTTGGTTAAATAAAGTGCTATGTATCCGCTAAATGTGATGAAGTGATTTGTTATGAAGTGAATATGTGACGCCTCATTTATTTGTTGAGAAATTTTTAAATACTCTGATATTTTCCGCATTATATTTGCCGGGTAGAAATGGGGTGTTACAATTCGCTCTCAATTACTCCTCATACGGTTCCAATGCCGGTAAATCTTGAAAATCCGATAGTTGGACAAGGGACCTTTCGAGATCTTCCAACCTTTAAACCTTTTATTCAACCTATTTAAGATCAAACATCAAAGCAACCTTCATCATAAATGTAGCGGTGAAAAATTGAGACTAGGGCCATTGGATAGACCTAGCTCGGTATTTTAGTGAAAGTCGTCACTGCGCTTTATTGTTTCCAAAGGAAATGGGAAATAGAGCGAAATAAAACCCAAATAAGTTTTTAAAATCAAAACTAATAAAATAAACAGAGATCTTTGGTTCGGGGGTTGGTTATGCAAGGGAAACGTATTAGCACCCCTCACATCTACATTACCCCGTAGGAACCTCTTTGAAAATATATATTTGTTATTATTGTTGTTGTTTATGTGTTTTGTGAAATAGAGTGGGATGGTAAGGAAAGAAATTTTAAAAGTGTGATCGGCAAGACATTGTATCTTATTCCTACATACCCCTTAAGTGCAATATGGAATTCAGAGCATTTGTAGTTCCTCTTAAAAGAAAAATAAAGAGTCAGGGTGGCAAAATCTTTTTGAGTGTTGAGTTTTAACAATACTCAACGGGTTTTTAAAATGTTAAGCTTTAACAATACTTAACGGGTTTTAAAAGGTGTCAAGCTTTAACAAAACAAGGCAAAGGTAATTTAAAAGAGTGGTGGTTGAGCATTAACAATACAAAACCAGGGTTAATTTAAAAGATGTTAAATTTTAACAATACAAAACCATTTTTAAAACAGATAGAAAGTACTAAGCTTTAACAATACTAAGCACAAAGTAAAAAAAGGAGGAAAAGAGAGTGAGTACCTTGACAATTTTAGTCAATACTATCACATTCCTTTGGATTTTTAGCAACATGCATCTCAAGTAAGCATGCAAGGATAAACATCTCAAGTGGTATGTGAGACATGGTATGTGTATCATAGATATAATCAAAGGGTGAGTACAAAGATATCAATGTATAAACTCAAGTGTAAAAGGGTTATGAATAAAAGAGATGGCATACCTCAAAGTCAATCATATCATGTATGTATGGATATGATGTATGATGGATGAATATCTCATGTATGCGGGGCTAGTAAACAATGTATAAATATATACAAAGATAAAGACATAACCAAAGTATAAAGTACAAAGTTGCAATTCAACAAGTATATGTACAAGTGGATAAACAATGAGAGATCATGGCAATCAAGTTATATCAACATGGTATTTACATTGAATCAAAGGTAAAGGCCAAGAGATATCATAACTAGGGTTTCTAGTATATACACTAACCTAATCTTTTTAAAAGTTTTAATAAACCCTAAGTGGAAAACTATGGGGATCATGTTAGCGTCTTTAAAAGAGACTTATCTTAACCCTAATTGCTTCACACAAATATGTACAAGTCATTTGGTAAAGAAATATTTGAAAATATTCGAAGAAAAGGCTTTTAAAAGGACATTAAAAGTACCATTTTGAACTAATTCAAAATTGATAAAATAACAATATCTTTTGGGTTTTTAAATTTTATTCACAAAATATACCACATAAATAAAGAGTATACAAAAAAATCAAGTGAAAATAATTGAATTTAATTGGTTAAATAATTATTTAAAGTTGTGAATATAAATGAAATAAACAAGTGGTAAAAATTTATTTTTACACCTAAGGGGACTTGAACTCAGATCAGAAGGGCAGGTGACTCAAAACAAAGACCATTGGGCCAACGCCCTACAAGTGATAATCAGATGCATTCGTAAATATATAATTAAAAACGCGCCCTAAGTTCAAACTGAACTTCATATTCAACCTTAAGTCAGCCATGGATTCAAAATTCGTATTCTCTAAATCCTCAACCATTTTGAAAAGTATAAACATGAAAATTGAGTAGAATTTCAAACTCAGCCATGTATCATTCATAAATTTATTCAACCTATGACGCATGAATTTCTCAGAAGATCATATGAACCCTAAAACTTAAAAACAAAATTAAATGATTAATAGTAACAATAAATGACAACTAGCATAGGGCTTTTGATCCTCATATGATTCTAAACAAGATAGAATCGAGCTTTTCCAGAACTAGTGCACAAATGATAGAGTTCAAGTTTAAAGAACTTACCTCTGCATATAAAGATCTATAGGTGGATTAGAGCACTTCGAGATGAGTTTTGTTGATCTAGACAGCTTCCTGGGACCTTGGTGATGCTAACTGAATGTTTAGATCACTTTGAGATAGCCTGAATTCTCCTACCCGAATCAAGTTGCAATGCTTGAAGTTGGAAATTAAGGATGATGATATAAGTGTTAAAAATGCAATTTTATGGATCAAATAACTTATATGTGATGTATAGGAAGTGTTTGAATGTTTACTTGACACAAAAATTGCTTGGAACTTAAAAATCACAAGTTTATGCAAGTTAGAATTTTGGAGATTTCAAGTGGGCGAGTGACTTTGGGATTTTCTGTGTGTTTTATTCAAGAAGTAAGGCCCTCTATTTTTAGGGAGAATTTTTGGTTTATGGGGGGATCAAAGCAAATGGTTGTACCAAATTCAAATGGTGTTAGTTTTCTTCTTTGTGAAGAATTCTTGAAGTTCATGGTTCCAAGACTTTGGCAAGCTTTAATCAAAAATTTAGGGAAGCTTTTCTGCATATTATGGTGTTCCTGATTGGGTTTGAGTTGGAGTGTGATCAGAGAAAACACTTTGGAAGCTCAATGCAAGAGTTGTTGGTGATTAAAGTAGATTTTCCAAAATGACAATGGTGCCTTTAGTCTTGAAATGCTATGGTTAAATGGATATTGATCAAAACACTTAGATAATTCTTGATTAACTTGTGTAATATTCTGATTAAAGAAATATTTGCATGCAAGAGGACCTAAAAAGATGTATTTTGTAGGTTTGAAAGGTTTTGGCTCCAAGAACAATTCATGAAGATGATCTATAATTCAAGTATGGACCCTAAACTTCATTCCTTCGATTCTCCAAGCTCATAAATGCTACAAATGAGTTCTTGTAATTTTTGGAAAGCTCTAAACATCCTCTACAACTTTGGTGTTTGGAGTTTTATCTAATTCTCAAAGGATCTTGATGGAAGTTGGCTTCAAAATTGGGCACTTTTAAGGAACAATTTTGCCTTGAAATTTTCTCAAAGTGTTTGAAAAAGTCAAGAACTTTATGGCCTCATAACTTAAAAAATCCTTTCACTTTTTGGAGGTTCCTTCACAAGGAAAAAGTTATAGAATAAAACTTTCTCTTCAATTCAGATTTTGGAGCACAAAAAATGGTTGCTTATTGAAGAAGTTACGAGCTTTCAAAGTTAAGCTTTTAACATGTAATTTCTTCATGAAAAAGTCAAAACCCTAACTTTTACTTTTGAATATTTGATTGATTTTTTTTATTAATCTAAATCAAATGACTTAAATAATCTCATATATTTATAATTTTGATCTTCAAAAGTCCATGGTTGACTAAATTTTCCAAAAGTCAATGTTTGATATTGGACAATTGACTTTTCCAATTGAATTGCATTTTTCCAAGTACCAATTGAATCAAGCTCTTCTAGCCAAATTAATTATATGAATGGATTGTGATAAGGCGTTGGAGATCCTTGAATCATGTCTTGATCCATAAGACTTTGCCTTGATTGAAATTCAACTTTCCAAAGAATGAGGTCAAAACTCTAGTTGTGTACCAGGTGAATTTGAAGGTTGTTGATCTTGAACTGAACCACACTTCGGCTTGGATATTGATAAGGGAAATAACTTGAGCATATGAAAAGGTTTGAGTCACCTTGTGAGCTTCAAAACCCTAATTTTCCTGAGCTCCTTAATCAATCACCTGTCTTGTGAAACAAGTAACAAGCAAACACAAACTTTTTGTATATCTTTGGTTAGAAAATGATGCATGAATGATTATGAATGATGATAATTATGATCATATTCTTTGAGATTCAATGTAGATGGGGTGGGATCTTAGGGTCAAAATTGGGGTATGACAATAGCCTATAATTTATGGACATGAAATTATTCATATTTTTCACCAATTGCAAGCTAGTTTAGACAAGTGATGGGAAAATGATTTGTTGAACAATGTTAATAACCTAATGCAACATGTAGAACTCCCATTTCCTCGCGCGAGAGGATACTTCATATCAAATAAAACTTATAGTTTACTTCCTGTTAGGGACCAAATTGTAGTGTAATTCATATCTTTTTATTGGTCCCTTTAATAACTTTTATTTGCAAATCACGCGCTTTACTCACACAAAGTGCAAGAAATTGAAGTTAGTCTCGTTATTATGTGATTTGAGTAGATATTTCACTTTCTTCTCTAGTTTTGCAGAATGTTACATCATGAAGTGATCAAAGAGGATACGAGCGGAGAGAACACAAGGGAGCTGCCAAGTAAACAAGGAAGAAGTCATCATCAAGCCAGTTCGCGCCGCGTCCTCTAGTTGGCGCCGCGAACTGAGTAAAAATCAGAGATGTCCAAGTCAGCTCAGTTGGCGCCGCGTCCTCCTGTTGGCGCCGCGAACTGAGCGAATCCTGCCAGCGTGTTAAGTGAAGAGTCTGACTTTTATGGAGGCATGTGAAGTGGTGGCGTGGTAGACAACAAAAGAGCACTTTTTGGGGCTATTCATTTCTATTGGTCACTTAGGGAGGCTAAAAAAAGAGTCTAGCAATCATTTCTTTTTGTCTTATTGGAAAGATAAACTTGGTGTAAGAGATTAATATCTCAAAACTTAGGTTTTAAATTATTATTCAGTTTGGCAAGAAAGAATACAGAGAGAAAAGAGAGCAAAAGCCAAAAACGAAATTTATCATCTTTGTGAGCTTGCAACCATGGTGATGAGGAACTAAACCCTATTTCTTTGTCAAGATTAGAGGTAGCTATTCTTCATAACTCTATGTATCTCTCTTAAACCTTCATGTATGTGAATCTCTCATTGAATGAATATAGTATGAATCTCTTGTTTTGAACTCTTATCTTTGATTTATATTATTGTTGAAAAAGATAATATAAATGTTGTTTTAGAGATTTATTCAAACAATGCATGAGTTGTAGAAATAGACTTATGAATTGTTTACCATGTGTATTGCTAAATAATGATGGTTAGATTTATGTTTAGGTGAAGAAATTGCCTAAAGTGTTATTTAACAATTGTTACAATATTACTTAGACATAAGTCTTATTGAGGCAATACTAGATTGTATTCATGAGATGAGAATTCATATACATGGTTTGAGGGAATGCATGAGTTTGGAATAGTGAACACTAATCTTGGCAAAGCATTTTTAATTTGAGAAAATCTTATTTTACTATCTTAGTTTGTTTCTAAAATTCAAGATAAATTCCAAACACAAACCAAACTCATTTTTTCTTATCAACTTAAAATGATCACAACTATAGAACGGCGGTAATATCACCCAATCTCTGTGGATACGATATAAAAATATTTGCCGAAAATATACTTTTCAACACTTCCCCTAAGGATAATTTTGTATGGGAGTATCAATCAAACTACACTCCTTTCTTTTAGCTTCTTCATTGATCGTGTTATCTTTAGCTGTTGGCATTACCTATTTTCCAATTGGAGCTAAATTGGTAAGTATCACGACATGAATATCCTAGTTACCAGACAATGAACTTAGAAGTAATGAGGTTTCAATTCACCATTAAACTTAATACAAGTAGAAACCAACCGACTCACAAAATTCTAAAACACAAATGCTCTACCATTGAGTCATCATCCTTATATTTCATATTAATCAGTTTCCTAAACAAAAATGCTTTATTTTGCATGCTCTTGCGCTCATAAAACTCTTTTTTATTTCATGTTTTATGTTCATTAGTTTTAGTTTCAACATGTGGATATACACTCAAGTCCAACCATTGTCTAATTTAAGCAATTGTCTACAAATTCTTCTCCTTTTATTTGGCATCAGACTTATCACTTGGTTTACCTTTTTCCCTCTTAATATGATCATACAAACTTTTCTTGTATAACATATGTTGGAATTGAGACTCCACACGCAAAAGGGGGTGGTGAATTATGTGCTTCTTGAAAAACTTTGAAAAATAAAATTAGAGTTTAAAAACATTTTTGAAAACTCAACAGCGAAAAATAAAATGCAGAAAATAAATTTTGGAAATTAAAATAGTTAAAGGAAAAGAGAAACAACAAGAATTATAGAGGTTCGGTCAAAACAAAAGGACGTACTCCTCTCCCAGTAATTGATATTGAGAGATTCCATTAAACGTTGAGAGCTTTTAGTAGGACAGACTCACAAACCCCCATATACAAGGAAATGATGGTTGACCTCCAACCAAATAATACAAGACGTAGAATATGGCATTTTGAGTATTCTCTTCCAAATGGTGAATCGAAGTGGTTAGTCATTTCTTCACAAATGATTGATTGAAGCGATTAGTCTCCTTCTAAGCCAAATAAATTCCTTAATGAATAATAATCAACCAACGCGTATATAAAAGATTCCCTTGGTGAATTTACAATTTTCCCTTTTTAGAATTACAAATATACCCTCACTCGCAAATAACTTTTCACAAAAGCACTTAGGCTAAAATATTAGTGAGAGAAAATGAAATAAAACTTTAGAGGGAGAGAGATAGAGATAAAGAGATAGACAGATAGATAGATATATAGATAGATAGATTGATAAATATATATATATATATATATATATATAGAGAGAGAGAGAGAGAGAGGTGTGAAAACATATTTCTGGATGAAATAAAATGAAAAAAGGGACCTCTATTTATAGGCCAGAGGTTGGCTCAAAAAGAAATTTCCATTGAATCCATTTTATGACAATCTAATCAATGGACACATATTCATAATCAATCAGAAGTTTGAAATATAATCAGTTGTAAGTTTATAAAAGAAAATAAAACATATCTAGTTGTTGCACATTATTAAGACATTGTCGTAATCGTTTGGGATTCAATTTTGAGTTGATATAGCCGATTGGACAAATGTTACAACTTATTAGAAAAACCAAATTTTTTGCCTATAGCTATTTTGACTACTCCAGATTCATCTAGTATAACTTAAAGATGTTTTTGAAGATATTTTCAATTGCTAAAAACATTTTGAAAATATTTTAGTGTGTGTGCTTTAGTCACGCGCTTTTATGATAAAGCACTTATGTATTACATTTGTTTCATTCACTACTAAATCAGGAGGAACCACGGTACTTCAGAATTTTACAAATGCTTTCTCTTTTGTGAACACTTGCTTAAGTACTTTGAGATTATGCTTTAGATTGTATTCCATTTGATTGCAATCATCAGATAATTAAGTCTATCAAACCCTAATGATTAGGTTTGCATCTTTATATGCTTAATTGTTCATACTTGACTCATCATAAGAATTTTACAGATGCTTTCTCTTTTGTGGACACTTGCTTAAGTACTTTGAGATTATGCTTTAGATTATATTCCATTTGATTGCAATCATCAGATAATTAAGTCTATCAAACCCTAATGATTAGGTTTGCATCTTTATATGCTTAACTATTCATACTTGACTCATCATAAGATATTAGTTTTCATTGTAAGACCCTTCTAACCCCAAATAGAATTTAAGAATAATTTAATTTAAATCACCACACAAGGGTGTCACACGTCACAAAAGCATACATCAATCTATCATGCTCTGTAACACGGGTTATAACAATAATGGTAACTCTTCATAATATGCACATTCATGGTATTCATGTAATTTCAAAACTTATTTAAAACATTGTAGTGGAATCTTCATCAATAAAAATCCTCAAACTTATATACTTATGACATTTAGTATCATAAAAGAGTTGAAAATAAACTTATTTTAACAATCAAAATCCTTGCAAAACCACCACATAATAGTGGTATAAAAATCCAATTAAAGAATTCCCAACACGATGTTACATATCTGGGCAAGACACCTTTAAATTAACAGAAAACTAATAAATACTCCAACGAGCTATCTTCCTTACATCTTCAGCTACTCTTGAGTATCTGCATGTTACATACATGGAGGCAACACTCAAACAAAATGGATGGGTAATCATAATCAAATATAAAAGGTATAAGAGAAAATTAAACTTCCACAAGTATAGTATACAATTCAATAACATCAATACATTGTATACTCACACCTTCATCCATCATAAATAGCACACATACAACTATCCAGTGGCGGAGCCAGAAATTTTAGGCAGCCTGGGCAAAAATTTTACACCATTGATTATTTATCTGTTTTAATTTTCACACCCTATTTTTACTAATTTTGCCTCTGGTTTTGTCTAAAAACCGACTATTAAATAGAGGGAGTACAAAGAAAATAGGGGTTGAGCCCGGGCGCGTGCCGGGGCTAGCTGGGCCTTGGAACCGCCCCTGCAACTATCACCATATAATTCATCATATAAGCACTTAACGAGTTACTATTCATTAAAACACACTGACTCAATACATGTGGTACCAATTATGAACACCTGGTTCATTTCCCTCCATGATCCCCCATAGGATCGATTTCTTCTTGGAACCGAAGCACATCAAAAATTGTTATCATCACCATAGTAACGCTTCACTAAAATTCCCGGACAAGAAACTTTAGATAATCCCACTCGAACCGTCACAATAGGAAAAAAGGCCACATCATAAATAGAACCAAAGTCTTAACATCATGGGTGTGTGATTCACAACATGCAACAACAACATCGCACATATGTTTGACCTCGACTAGTCAAATGTGTCCTCAACGTCTTGTTCATCATCAATAATAGCATATATATATATATATATATATATATATATATATATATATATATATATATATATCATTAATGTATTATCACAATATCACCATAACAACATCTTCATCAATTCATCATACAACAAGTCATGAAAACACACAACAACTTATGTCCTTAAACACATTAGGTATATGAATAATACTCAAATAATTCATATAATTCTACCATGGTATAGCTCTGCGCGCCAGCTTCCCAATGCTTAGAACGACACATCAAACAGAGTTACAAAACTCAAGTTATAACTTATGACGCGTTTTGCCCATACTGCCAGTCGGCTCGGCCAACCCTCGTCCGACGACACAGTGGCATATTCCTCACCTTGCACTCGCCTCGAGGTTGCCCAACAAAATATTCGATTCCACCTTTTTTGCTGCTTCATTCGCCCAACGAAGCCTCAGCGAATTCCTCGCCTCATGTTCGTCCGACAAAATTAAGCGAGTCGGCAACGTCTCAAGCAGGGCCGACCCAACTCTTGTTGAGGCCTAAGACAAAATTCTAAAACGAAGCCTCTAAAAAAAATACTTAAAATAAAATAACTATATTTTTGTTAAATATTTTTTATCTTTGTTGTAAAAAAGTTATGTAATATATTATAATTAATTTTGTTTAATAATTTTTATTTTAATTTATAAAAGGTTATTTCATATGAATTTCAAATTTTCAAGTTTGTATTATTTTGAAACAAAAACAAGAACAATGAATATTTTGATAAACACAAATTAAAAAAAAATTAAAACAATAAATTTTGATTGTAATACTATTATTTAAAATATTGAATGTGTGTCCAAAAAAAGCATAAGAAAAATAATTTATTGTTAAACTTAACTACTTATTAGAATCCAAAATAAATACATCCTAGTGTATTAAAAATTGCATCATCACCAATGAATCAATGATGGTAAACTTGTATCATATTCTCTCTCTAAAATTAAGTACAAGTTGCAAAACAAATAAAAATAAAACATGTGTATAAATATAGCTATATAACGTGAGACAAAAACTGCAACAATGTACTACCTATATAATCACATGTAAGAAAGGTATAGAGGCCATGCACTAAAGAGGGAATTTAGAGGCCCGAGGAAAAAGTCTTGTTTGCCTACCCATTGCGCTGGGCCTGGTCTCAGGTGGGATTCACACCTGTTTTAGACTTCCAAGTCCCCTCGTCTCGAGCTCGCCCGACGAAGCTGAGGCCAAATTCTTACTTAACGCTCGCTTGTGGCTCGCCAGGCGAAAGTTCGATTCCAACACCCTTCGCCTCACGCTCTCCTGACTCTCGCCTAATGAATTTGCGCCATCGGCAACTTCTCAGTTGCGATTCGCTTCAATCATAAATCAGTCTAGGGTCGCTTTTCAAGCATCACACTCATCCAATATGCATCCACATCATCATAATTCACGGTTTAATAGCAATTCATCAACCTATACATATTGAATTTAAATCATGATATCTCAAACGTCATTGTCAACAATTGATCATACGCTAACATCATCAACCATTCTTATAATCAACACCCCTATATCAATTATACCCTTATATCAATCATCATCAACCACAATTACCCATCTTAACCTTGTTGCTCCTAGCAATTGATATCTCAAGGTCGAATGAATGAATGTTCTCCTGAAACCTTCTTTGGCCCTAACACTTCTCTTACGGTTCTCCAATTATTCATGCATGTTGTAAGCTGATTATATTTTCCTCACTTTTCTCTTTTTCTATTATAAATATGATCCCAATTAGGCTTTTCCTAATATGCCCTCAAAATCTCTACATTCTCTCTTATTTTTATTATTTGAATAATTAATTAAATAATAATATTACCCATATATTATTTAACTTAAATGCACCTATAATTACCTCATTACGTCCCTAACTCAAGGACTCTCATTCTCACCAAATAATAGAATAAATTGACTAAATCACGTAACATTCACAGATAATTATTATAATCGGGAAAAAAAATTCTAATTTGGGGTGTTACAACTCTCTGCCACTTAAAGAATTTTTATCCTCGAAAATTACCTGATGAAAACAACGTTGGTCAAGACTCTCTAATCTGATCCTCACGCTCCCACATCATTCTTTCACTAGCTGGTCCTCCCCATACTACCTTCCTCAAGGAAACCTCTTTACCACGCAACTGCTTCTCCTCTCGATCCCATATTTGCACGGGTAATATCTCAACAGTCAGGTTATCTTTCATTTGTACATCATCCATTTGGATCACATGCAAAGGATCCAGATATATATCCTCAACTAATACACATGAAACAAATCATAAAGATTAACAAGTGACGAAGGCAAAGCAATTCGATAGGCCACTTCTCCTATCCTCTAAAAAATCTAGTAAGGACCGATGAAATGCGAAGTGAGCTTTTGAGACTTCAAAACTCGACCAACACCAGTAACCCTCAAGAACATGTGATCATCTTTTTGTAACTTAAGTGTTTTCCTTCTCTTATCACGATAACTCTTTTGGCGACTCTGAGAAGCTCTCATATTCTCTTGAATCACTTTGATCTTCTTGGTGGCCTACTGGACAATCTCAGGTCCAATCATAGCATTCTCTTTTGATTCATACCAATACAAAGACGTCCTACACATTCTACCATATAGTGCTTCAAACAGTGTCATTCCAATACTCGAATAGAAATTATTATTGTAAGTAAACTCAATCAGTGATAAGTAGTTATCTGAAGCACCTCCTTGTTCTAGCACACAAGCCCTCAGTATATCCTCCGAAGGTTGGATAGTCCTCTCTGTTTGACTGTCCTTCTGCGAATAATAAGCTGAACTCAACTTTAGCTTTGTCCCCAAAGCAGATTGCAAACCCTCCCAGAACATTGATGTAAACCTCAGATATATATCAGATACAATACTAGCTGGAATCCCATGCAAAATAACAATCCTCTCAATATACATCTTTGATAATTCTTTCAACAGATAGTCAAGTCAAATTGGAATGAAATGAGCGGACTTAGTCAATCGATCCATAATGAACCATATAGTATCACAAATCTTCAATGTCCTTGGCAACCCCGAAACAAAATCCATCGAAATACTGTCCCATTTCCACTCAGAAACAGGCAAAAGCTGCATCTAACCCAACAACTTCACATGTTCAATCTTCGACTTCTGGCAGGTCAAACAAGCATACACAAAATAAGCAACTTCCTTTTTTATTCCAGGCCACCAAAATATCTTCTTTAAGTCTTGATACATTTTAGTAGCATCGGGATGAGTACTCATACCACTTCGTTGTCCTTCTTCAAGAATACTCTTCTCGAGTTCAGGTGCGTCAAAAATATAAATTATGTCACAGAATGTCATAACACCATAATCGTCAATATTGAAATCACCACCTTAACCTTTATTAATTAAGGTTAACTGACAAATCAGTCTTCTGACTTTCTCTGGTTTCATCCTATTTCACACTATACGACATAACTTCCTAAACAAACTCAAATCTTTAAAATCTTCAATTAAATCCACATCTTTCCCCATTAAAGTCGGTATATGCATTATCTTCCGACTCAAGGCATCAGCTACGACACTGGCTTTACCCGGAAGGTAATTCAAACCAAAATCATAGTCCTTCAGTAACTCAAGCCACTTTCTTTGTCTCATATTTAACTCATTCTGATTGAACAGGTATTTCAAACTTCTATGATCTCCGAACACTTCAAACATGGAACCAAACATATAATGTCTCTAAATTTTTAGTGTGAACACAACGACGACCAACTCTAAGTCATGCATAGGATAATTCTTCTCAGGAAATATAAGTTGTCTCGATGCATAGGCCACAACTTATCCATTCTGCATCAATACACCACCCAAACCCATCTTGGAAGCATCACAATATACAACAAAAGGTTGGGTTGGAATCAACATAATCAACGTCGGAGCCAACGTTAACCTCTTCTTAAGTTCTTGGAAACTCTCTTCACATTTCACATCCCAAACAAAAGCTTGACTCTTCCTAGTTAGATGGGTAAATGCAAACTCTAATTTAGAAAAGCCTCTGATGAACGTCCTATAATAACCAACTTATCCAAGAAAACTTCTAATCTATGCCACCGACTTCAGAGCTTCCTACTACGCTACGACCTCAACTTCTGACGGATCAACAGCAATACCACCATTAGATATTAAATGGTCGAGAAAAATCATTTCTCTTATCCAAAACTCACACTTAGACATCTTAGCATATAATTGTTTTTCCTTCAGCAATTTCAACACAATCCTCAGATGCTCAACATGTTCTTCGTTCGTCTTCGAATAAATTAGTATGTCGTCAATAAACACTACCACAAACTTATCCAAATACTAATGAAAAGTCCTATTCATATATTCCATAAACACACTGGGCGCATTGGTCACACCAAACGGCATCACAGGATATTCATAATGACCATATCTCATTCTAAAAGCAGTATTCTGAATATCTTCAGTCTTCACACGAATCTGATGATCTCTTGACACCTAGTCGATCTTACTAAAGACGCATGCACCAACCAACTAAGCCATCAAATCGTCAATTCTTGGAAGCGTATACTTATTCTTGATAGTAACCTTATTCAATTGTCAATAGTCAACACACAAACACATACTACCATCCTTTTTCTTCACCAACAACACCTGTGCACCCCACGTCAAAACACTAGGTCAAATAAACTTCTTCTTGAGTAAGTCCTCTATTTGTTTCGTCAAGTCATTCAATTCTGCACTAGGCATTTCATACATAGCCATGGACACCAGACTCGTACCAGGCACAAAGTCCATTAAAAATTCTATCTCATGTGATGGCGATAAATCATTGATATCTTCAGAAAATACTTATGGGAATTCATAAACAATAGGTAAATTGCTAAGTACTCCATTTGCTTTAGCATCCAACAATGCTAACACCATGAACACCATCGCACCGTATTTCACATACTCGTTTCATTGTTTAGCAGAAACAAACACGTCCTTCTCTCCCAGAAACTCGAGAAATGACTCTATCTTGTCAAAACAGTTAATATGGACATGGTTGAATTCCAAAAAGTTCATACTATGAATAACATCAAGTTTTCTCAACGGCAGACAGACTAGGTCCATCCCAAAATCTCTATTGAAGATAGACAGTAGGCAACTCAAGCAAACCCTCGACGTTTTTACCGGTCCTAGAGTTGGAGTATCAACAACCATACTCTCATTCATCAAAGTCAAATAAAGATTCAACCTCTTGGCACAATCCTCAAAAATAAAAAATGTGTCGCACATGTGACAATAATAAAAATCAAGGGAGTACCATTAATAAAGCACGTACCTTTGGTCAATATATCCTCACTAGAAGTTTCTAAATCAGATAAAGCAATGAGCTTCCCTCAAGACTGAACCTTATTTGGCATCTGACAATTGATACTGATGTGACGCTATTCACCGCAGTTGAAACAATTCGGACCTCCACTATTGGTACAATCATTAGCACGGTGGCCTTGTTCGCCACACTTGAAGCACCTAACAAAAGCGGGTACTCCTCCCCCACTTGATTTCTTCTCATCTGAAGCCTTATATTTCCCCTTATCAGTAGGAGTCACCTATGGCTTCCCTATAAACTTCTCATTCCCTTTCTTATCATTGACGCTCTTATAGTAAGAAGATTTGGCTTATTATCTTCATCGAAGATTCTGCACTTATTCACCAACACTTGAAATTGGCGACTCTCCTCATATCCAATACCTAGGCTTAATCTTTGGACGTAAATCATTCTAAAATTTGATACGCCTAGACCCTCCACCTTCTGCACTATTGTAGTATGAACAACACTTTACCAAATCTTTAAACCTGGAAGCATACTCAACAACAGTCGAATTCCCTTGTTTTAACTCAAGGAATTCAATCTCCTTCTTACCATGCATATCTTCAAGAAAGTACTTCTCCAGAAATGCATCCCTAAACACAACCCGAGTGATCTATGTACCTACACTCTCCATTCTCGGGCGTGCATTATTCCACGAGTCGTCAGCTTCTTTTTCCAACATATGAGTACCAAATTGTACCTTATACTCCTCTAAGCAAGCCATCAATTTGAAGATCTTCTCAATCTTTTTGAGCCACGCCTGTTCACCATCAGGGTCATGTCTGACTTTGAAGATTGGCGAGTCGTTTCGTTGAAACCTTCCCAAAGCATGAAATTCATCATTCTCCCGAACATTATGATTAACCGGACCCTGTTGGTTTTGCATAGCTTGAACCATTGCTTCCAAAGCCTGAGCAATAGCATCATCACTTCTTCCTCCAGCCATAATTGTCCATATACACAACCAACATTAGAAAATCACATATCAACAATGTTTTCACATTAGTCGACTGACAGGGACATACATCATATAAAAACCTAGTTGAACGGACTGACCTGCCTTATACCACTAATGTAGCACTATTATAACCCCGCATAACATTTATAAATAATTTAATTTAAATCACCACACAAGGGCGTCATACGTCTCAAAAACATACATCAATCTATCATGCTCCGTAACACGGGTTACAACAATAATAGTAACTCATCATAACATGCACATTCATGGTATTCATGCAACTTCAAAACTTATTTAAAACATTGTAGTGGAATCTTCATCAATAAAAATCCTCAAACTTATATACTCATGACATTTAGTTTCATAAAATAGTTGAAAATAAATTTATTTTAACAATCTAAATCTTGCAAAACCACCACATAATAGTGATATAAAAATCAAATCAAGCGTTCCCAACCCGATGTTTGATCGCACTGAATCGCACTATGTTTCTAGCTCGAATATCACATGTTTTCCTTAGTTTTTATTATCATTTTCCTGTATTATGCTTCTGTTTCCTTTGTTTTCAGGATTCTTGACCTTTTAGAGCCTTCAATGAAGAAACGAGCCAAAACGCCAAGAAAATAGGGCTTTTCAAGAGGATTTACACTTGTGGCGTTCAGCACCGTGCCGGCTATAGGGGACGCTATGACGTGGCCCACTCCACCCTGGGGCCAACTGCCATGATCACACGATCCTGTCCGTTTTCCAACACCGCGCCCCCGCGACCTTCACAAGACAGTTCCCGCTCAGAAGGAGTTGAGGGGCACTTCTGTCCTTACGCACCTCCAGAATCCTCTATATATAGTTTTCGTTTTTCATTTTCTAGTTTCATCCAAGTTTAGTACAATCTTAAGCCATATACTATCAGTTTCTGTAAAGTAGTAATCTCTTCACATCGGGGAGTTATTACGGTGTAGATTGAGTTGTAATTGATTCTTGGAGTACTTTGGTTGAAGTTCATCATACCAGCCTTCACTTTGTATCAGATTCAAATCTCCGATCGGAGTAAGGTTATATTTAATTGCTTTATTTATCTTCTTGCTCTTACCATAGTCTACATGTTTTATAGACTTTAAATGCTCTTACCATAGTTTACACATTTTATAGACTTTAAATGCTCTTACCATAGTCTACATGTGTTATAGACTCACGCTTATTATGTCTGGCTAAATTATAAAGGTTTGAATGTAATGATTGTCATCATGATTGTGTTCCAATTATCATGCTAGCGAAAATACCATGGGGATGTTTTGCTTTTAATTTAAGTCAATTATGTTTAAATGTTTATTGGGTAAGATCGAAAGTCGTCCATACTATTGATATGACTTGATTATTATTTAACCAAACAAAAGAAGTGAAAGCGATTTGGTTGGTTAAATAGGAATCATTAACTCTTTTTTAGAAAACGATTTTGAAACTATTTTCGGACGCGTTTGTAGGTTTGAAATCTGACTCTTGGCCAAAAGCCAAAAGTCTCTTTAAGTCAATCTTTCCAAGTCAAAATTACTTTTCTACTAAGTCAAAACTATCAATTTCTTCAAAATAGGTTTACCTCTTTAACACGGAAGGCACCCTTTATATGTGACAATAAAGGAATTTAATTTAAAGAGTAAACTCGGTCCTTAGTAGTCAAAAGCTACAAGTTCCCGTTAAATTGATTCTTTGCTACAAATAGAAAATACTGCCCCATGAGTTATTTCATTTATGCATGACTGAATCATAGTCTGATTTCATGATTTACATTCCAACCTGTCGCTTAAACTGTTATTCACTTCGCTTACTTACTTTGTTGCACTGCACTCACAACAATATTCTTGTTCACCTTAGATAAGCACCTTAGCAGTAGAGTTGATAGATTGACGACTGGTCTCTGTGGTTCGATAATCTTATATATTACTTCGATAGGTTGTGTGTCATACCCCAATTTTTGACCCTAAGATCATACATCATTTGCATTTCAATCATCAATCAAGATCACAATCTTGAGGTATCTTTTTTCTTTTATACTCACTTTGTCTCTAAGGGGAACCACCAAACATTTATATTTGTCTAATTTGTTTTATACTAACCAAAATCCAAAAATATGCATTTTGTTTCTTTTGTTTATATTTTACAGGTAAAAGATCGAGCAAAAATCAAAACAGTGCAAGAAAAAGAATTTTTGAAAATTTCACTATGGAAATCGATTTACCCATGTAGGAAATCGATTTCCTATGACGAAATTTGAAAAAAAGTGGGAAGCATGACGTCATTTTGGCACCAAACACATTTTTCTTGATTATTCTTTACCATTTACCAATATTCCACCAATTAATTTCTTTCATTAACCTCACTTTAACCCCACTTTATCAAGTTAAACACAAGTTAATTACCAATTGAACAATTACCAAATTACCCACACCTCTATCTCCAATTCTATAAATAGAGGCCTTCATCTCTTCATTTTACAAGCTTGGAGAGCCAAAGAAATTCTTGCATTTTCACTTCTCATCCTTTCCAAAACCCTCACCCAAAGTTCATTTTCATAGAATTAGTAAGATTCACCTTGAATCTTGCTAGTTTTGAACTAAACCTTCTTCATTTCACTCTTTTCTTTGCTTTTTCATCTCCAATTTTGAAGGATCTACTCATTTGGTGCTTGTTCTTGAAGCCACTCCAAGATTTTGTTCAAGAAGTGGTAAAATTCTAAACTCTAAGATGTAGATCTTTGTTGCTTGTGTTCAATGCATCTTTGATGCTACATTGGTCCTATTTGATGGTGAATTGATGGAAATTTCGTGCTCCAATTGATATGTGATCATAAGGTGTTTGTATGTTTGCTTAAATCAAGTTTTATGCTTCATAATGCTGTATTTTTTGAAAGTTGCGCGCAGGAAATCGATTTCCCTCTGTAGGAAATCGATTTCCACCTTGTTTTTATGCCAATTTTGAACTTTGCACTCAGGAAATCGATTTCCTACAGAGGTAAATCGATTTCCAGTGAGGCAGAATGTTTTTTTTTGCCTTTTTTATGCTTGTTTTGCCTTCTTTCTTCCTCTACTTCATTAATATCATTGGATCTAGGATGTTGATAGGTTTGAAATGACCAAATCCATAATATTAAATGAATGATATTAATTATAGTGTGAGTTGATTTTACTTTATGCATTTTTATTCTTCTTCTTCTCTTTTTCCTTTTGATCGATGAAAGTCTTTGATACCTTGAGAATTCTTATGGATTCTTGGTAAAAACTAGATCGTTACCTATTTTATTTTCGTGCGGTATTGCTTTCGGAGAGTGATTTATATATTGCTTCTCTCGCATGCATTAGCACACAAAGTTTTGACTGGCCTCGTTGTAGGGTGATTTCTACATAAATCACTTGGCGATCTGCTTAACATAGCGCAATATTTCGTGTCTCGAATAAAAAAGATCAAACATGGAAGAGAATTGTATGCGGTTGATTTAAGACTTATGGAAGTTTATCGTGTAGTCGCTATGATTTTATCAAGCTTCTGATAAATTTCCATTGAATTTAAATCCGAGAACATCCTTCACTCACCATCGATCTTTATTACTAACTTTGATAACATACTTGACAAGTTTCAAGATGGTTATCTTTAACATCTAACCATTGACTTTAATTTCCGCACTTTATTATATTGCTCTTTATATTTCTCGCTTTATTGCTTTATTTTATCATTTCATCATGTTTATGTTTCCGCCATTTTCTCTTTGCCCATTTGGACGTTTACATTCTGTTATTTTCTCTTTGTCCATTTGGACGTTTATATTCTGCTATTTTCTTTTTGTCCATTTGTACGCTTTGTTTATGTTTCCGCTATTTTCTTTTTGTCCACTTGGACCATACTCTATTTTTGTGCTAAAACACTAATAAACAACAAAAAATATAAAAAACGTTTAAGGCCCTATGGACTATTGGTTACTATCCCGAGCATTTTGGAGACTTGGACTTTTGGACTTAGTACCTCTGGACCCTGTTATTCTGTTGTTACTCTGTCGTTATTTTGTCTGTCTGGCATTGGATTGTTGTCTGTTTGTGTGTGCAGGTATTTCCTCGAAAGCCCTTGATGGTTAATTCCAAGGCGTCGTTATAAGGATTTTACCCGAAAACAGCCGTTACTCTGCCCGATTTTTCGTCAGAATTTTAACGCGCTTAATGCAAAGTTGTGCTAAAGTCAATAAGTTCATCTGGATCCCCAAGTGATATTGTGTTGGTTTAGTAGTGATAGTCCAAAGGTTGGGAAATCTACCTTGACTCTTAATGTCCAGTGTTGGCTTCTTCTTCGGTTAGACCGTTTCTTTCCTTGGCTTTTATTTTACGCATTAGGATAGCCTCTTCATCTCCTCCCCTTCTTAGATTTTCAAAATCTTCTCCCTTTTTCCAAAATCTTCTTATGTTTGTAAAATCTCTTTTAAAATCTTTCTTAAAGATATCTTTTGCCCTTAGTGGCTTTTCTTCAAAAGTTTAGACACGATTAATTGTTGTAGTGAGTTGCGATACCTCACGATTTTGAGATTGATTGATATGATGGAGTCTTTTCCACGTGGGAGAGATAGTGGCATACTCGTTGATTTTATCCGAGTTGGAGCCCTTCTTTCATTTGTGATGCAAAGAATCCATTTGTTCTCATGATCAAAATCAATGGCTGAGTATTCTCTCCGACGACGATAAAGTGTTTATTCCTTTTAAAACGTTTCCCCTTTTAAGCGGAACTACATTAGCTCTGACTTCTCCATTGCACTGAGGAGGTATGTAGGCACAAGGCTTAATGCTTTGCCGAACTTATTTAAAAAAAAATAAAACAAACCCTTTTTAGCATACACGACACAAATTTTCAAAAAGGTTCCTGTGGAGTATCATAGATATGAGGGGTGCTTAAAACCTTTCCCTTGTATAATCAACACCCGTACCTAAGATCTCTTTCTTGTTTTAAACTATGGGTTTTCTTCGTTCTTTTCCCTTTTCCTTTGGAAACAATAAAGCGCGGTGGCGACTTTCACTAAAATATTGAGTCGAGTCAATCCTATGACTTCGATCTCAGATTTTCCCCGCTACACTGTGCACTTGCAGTTCTATATTTAAGCTATACGTAAACAACCCATCAATGTTACTATCAGAGCAAGACACCTCTAAATTAATGGAAAACTAATAAATACTCCAACGAGCTATCTTCCTTACATTTGCAGCTACTCGCAAGTATCTGCAAGTAACCCACGTGGAGGCAACATTCAAATAAAATGAGTGAGTAATCATAATCAAATATAAAAGGTATAAGAGAAAGTAAACTCCCATAAGTATAGTCTATACCTCAACAACATCAATACACCGTATACTTGCACCTTCATCCATCATAAATAACACGCATACAACTATCATCATAGAATTCATCATATAAGCACTTAACAGCTTACTATTCATCACAACACACATCGTCAACAAGATTATGCAATATCACATAAAATGTTATGCAATGACACTAACTCAATGCATGTGGTACCAATTATGAACATCTAGTTCATTTCCCTCCATGATCCCCCCCATGGGATCGATTCTCTCTTGGAACCAGAGAACATCAAAAATTGCTACCATCACCATAGTAGCGCTTCACTAAAATTCCTGAACAAGGAACTTTAAGCTGATTATATTTCTCTCAGTCAAATTAGGCTTTTCCTAAAATGCCCTCAAAATCTCTACACTATCTCTTATTCTTATTATTTCAATGATTAATTAAATAATAATATAACCCATATATTATTTAACTCAGATGCACTTATAATTTCCGTACTACGTCCCTAAGTCAAGGACTCTCATTCTCACCAAATAATCTAATAAATTGAATAAACCACATAACTTTCACAAATAATTATTATAATCGACAAAATTTTAATTTGGGGTGTTACAGTCGTCATTAAAAGTTGATGTCCTTGTTGAAAGCATATCACCTGCAAAACAAGGTTCCACAACATATATTCCATGAGAGTCGTCTAAAGTGTATAATTAGTAGAGTTGAGCTTAATAACATTGCGCTATTGATTTTTTTTCCATTTAAAATGCACAAAGCAAGCCAATCAGAGCTCTTGATACCACTTTATTGAGATATTATCAAATAATCAAAATATTTTCAAGCATAATACTTTCTCAAACCTATACAATTTAAACAGATAGCCAACATAACCAATTTTAGAGCACAATAATAATAATAAAAAAATTAAATAGCAATATAAAAGTCTTCCTAGTAACACTTGGGAATTAACAATCTTCACCAATACAAAAAAATATTGGAAAAACTCACTCCAAACAACACCTCAATAAATGTGATTATATCAAAACAACTATAAGAGAAGGTAAAACTACTCAACTAAAAAAAATAACTAAGTGATAAGAACAACATACTGAATTTGTAACTCACATTTTTAAGTAATGGGTATACAAAACTCTATCCCTTTTAAGTAATGGGTATACAAAAGTCTTCCTAGTAACATAAAGAAATTAACAATCTTCACTAATACAAAATAATAGCAAAACTCACTCCAATGAACACCTCCGCAAAAGTGTGGGTATACCAAAATAGCCCTAAGGGAAGGTAAAACTACTCAACAAAAATATAAATTAAATTAACTAAGTTATGAAAACAACATACTAAATTTGTAGCTCAAACAAATAAAGTTTGTCACATACTCATCTATCATTAATGCCTTTTTCTCTTCTCTATTTATGCACTTCTCTAAAATTCTATTTAATTGTTTATTTGTTGTGTTGCTCTAGAGATTAAAAAATCCCTTTTAAATACATGTTAAATGAATTTTGTTGGGACACCAATTCAGGGGTCAACATGAGGGAGAATTTATGTTGTGGTCTTTCATTATGAGCAACACACATTGTAAGAGACCACCACATACTCACCCAAAATCTTAAGGTGATGGATCTGTGAATTCTCCAACTTATAAATGCTTAAGTGTCCAAGTTTTCAAAGTTTCCAACTTACATTTGTTATTCTCAACACCCTCCTCAAGTGTGAGTTTATCCACAATGCTCCCCCTCAAGCGGAAACTCTTTCATCCACATACACTTGTACTACCCCCGAGACTCTTAAACAAGACACCTCCTACCCACCACCATGTGGGGAGTACTTTCGATACAAGTGAGTTGGTCTTTTACTCGAACTAGAGGCTCTACTGCCACAGTTGGAATCATCAATTTGGGAGTCGACATGAGAGAGCATTTACTTTATGTCTTTCTTTATTAGCAACACACATTGTAAAAGATACACTACATACTCACCCAAAACTTTAAGATGATAGGTGTGTAGATTGTCTCACTTATAAATGCTTAAGTCTCAATTTTTCTAATAAATACGAGACTTCCCCACACTTTGTTTCTCAAAGTTTCCAACTCACATTTATTATTCTCAATAAATTTGGCCCAAATAAAACAATTCGCATATTTTTTTTTCTTCTTTTTTCAAATAAATGGTGGGTTCCACTTTAAGAGTAAATCCACCTTATATCTTCATCTGTTATCAACAACTTCAATCCTCCTCTTGAAGTGATTGATATTAAATATGTGAAAAAAATCAATAAAGAGATATAAACTTCAACATTCTTAAATGATTGATATTAACTCTTATTATTTATCATTGCAAAAGAAACATTTAATGAAAATTGTCTTTGTTAAAATTTGAAATGAATTTTAATATTAGATGATATCAATGATACTCGAGGAATAAAGACTATCCCAATATTATTCTTTGAGATAATCTTTCATTCAACAACATCTTTTTTCCATCTTAGTGATTACTAAACGATTTTCACTGTAGAGAATTCTAAAGACTAATCAATATTTTTTAATAACACTATTGATACCCAGTTTTAAGTTTCAACTCTTAGTTTGAAAATTCATAAATATTAATGTGTTTAAAAATTTTGATGTGTGGATGTGATTAATTAGATGAATTCGGACTAATACGTAGAGAAACCGAACTGGTTACGTAAAGTGCAACACCATTGTTTAGTAGCCTCCCCCTTTAAAATGCTGAGAATCATCCATGTATGGGTGGGTCTACCATCGAATATTATTATCGGTGTGCTTCGGTGGCTGAATATTACTACTTGTCTCTTTTCAAAAGGCCCTTTCAAACGAACAAAAGGAAACCATATCAAAATATTATACAGTGCAGCGCATATACCTGACTCCCGTGAACCCCGCCATTATGATCCTTGCACTTTCAACGGTTAGCGCAGGATGCATAGTTTGTGGCCAAGTGCAATGGGTGACACAGGACATTAGCCACAATTAGCGATTCTCACTCTCGTTACCATAAACTGAATACAGACACGAATAATGAACTACACTTTTTTTAAATGAAAAAATAGATAAAAAGAATGATTCGTTGCGTTTGTGTTATTATTATAGGCTCTAAATCAACGTGGTTGAAGACACGTGGAATGGGGCTGATAGAGACTTCTCAGAAGTTTCTTAGTTAGGGATGAAAATAATTAAACTATATATATAACTTGACCACGTGCACATAGGGGTGGCAAAACGGGCCAAGGCCCGCCGGGCCGCCCGCGCACCCGCCAAAAATTGGCGGGCTGGGTTGGGATTTTAGGCTCGCCGCTCGCCAAAGTCCGCCCCGCCAAAACCCGCCGCCCGCCATACCCGCCCCATCAAAGCCCGCCGCTCGCCAAAACCCGCTCCTCCTCCAAAACTCACTCTTTTTTTAGTTAATTCTAGTAATTACAATTTTTGATGGTTTATTTTATACATTTATTTATAAATATATGTAATATTTTTTTAGAGTAAATTTGTTAAGAACTTACTTTTATAAAAAATTGTTTTAAAAAATAAGTGAAAAGTTTAATTAAAAGGTAAAAAAAGCATATTAATTTATTAAAAAAAATAAAATAAAAATAGGCGGGTAAGCCCGCCGCCCGCCAACCCGCCATCTTGGCGGGGCGAGCATGATTTTGATGCCCATTTTACTTGCCGGGCATGCCCGCCCCGCTTGTTTTTTGACGGGCATAAGGCGGGGCGGGCGGCGGGCGGGGCGGGCGGCCCGTTTTACCACCCCTACGTACACACCACTTGCAATTATTTTGGTACTACTTGTCAAAACTAAATTCTCTTTCTTGCAATTTTTTTTTGGTTACTTGTCAGAACTAAATTTTCTTTGATGAACAAAAATTAGATAAATTTAAACTATTTTGTCCTTAATTTATTTGGTACAATATATATATATATATATATATATATATATATATATATATATATATCTATATATATATATATATATATATATATATATATATATATATATATATATAAATGAATCTGAACCATTAAATTTTAAAATATATGGTAGAGATTAAGTGTCAATTTTTTTCTCTCCTACCTAATTTATTTTAATAATGGAGGAGAGATAATAAAAGATTCACACATAATCTACACCATTTATTTTAAAATCTAATAGTTCAGATTCATTCTCACATTCTCAAATGTGTAAGAGAATGATATCTTAGATTCTGAAGCAGAGTTTGAAGTTTTTCTCTAATAGGGATATTAGTTCCAACAAAATGTTGAAGGATAGAGAGACACAGTGTATAAACCGCATCTTCTTCACATGTGGTGCCAATACCACTTGATTCGACTCCAAGAGTTTTGGACTTAACTATTTTCTTATCGTGAATAATATCTTTTTTCTGACTTTCAGTGAGATAATGATCCCACCAGCCTCTTAATTGACCAACAGATCCAGTTGATATGAAGGAGGCAATATCTTTGTTAGAATTTCCGTGCTGTTTACAAACAGTTGAATACATAATTATTCTATGTATTGTATCCATGATTTGCTTGTAATTTAATCCATCAATATTCCATTCAGAAATGACTTTTCCAGAATACGAATTTTGGAAGGGTTCATGTTCCTCAAAAAATAAATCTTGAGGAGAGAGACGCTTATAATAGTATTTTTCTAAGGGTTTAGAGTTATAAACAAGGTTTATCTCCCTAGTATTTTGATTACTAATGTCTAAGTCAACAAACATATTTGCTAAATCATTAATGTCTTCTTCATTGGAAGGGTCTTGATTAGACATAACAGTTAAATGTAAATTTGTAAGCTTTTTCTCAAGAATACGGACAAACTCATCACCATTGGTTTCCATTTTAAATCCTTCTATAGGAATAGGAGGTTGAATTATAGGAACATCTAAAATACTAGATGTAGAAGCTTGTTCCTGAGGTTTAGGCTTATTAATAAAGTCAATAATAATTTTTTTACATGCTATTTGTTTGTTTAAAAGGTCTTTTATGGATAAAAGTTCTTTTTCTAGAGAAATAAATTGTTCTCCTAGACAAACAAGGTAGGCATTAGTATAATTGTTGGATCTAATTATGGAATTTAACTCCCTAAGAGTAATCTGATTTTGTTTACCCCATTTATTTTCTGCAAAGGTTAGACATTTTTTAAGAAGTAAAAATAATGGGATAAATATTAATTACTCTGATCTTACTTATGGTCAAATTATTAGAACTTGTGTTAATGAAGGATTAACCTTATGGAATGATATTAAGCTTAGAAATCAGCTTAAGAAACTAAAACTTTCTAAAAAACACCAAATGAGTGAATTTTGCGATCAGTTTACATTTGATCTTGGAAGATCTTCAGAGAATAAAAGGAAGAAAGGAAAAACCTTCAGGAATAAACCTCATAAAAATAATACCAGATGTTGGAATTAATCTCAAACCTTTGCTTAATTCCTTATCACTACACAATGACAATGAATGAAACAACGACGAAAATTTGAGAAGCAAATGATTAGGATTTATGAAAATATAAAAGAAAGGAGATGATGATTTTCTGCAAAAATTTTCTCTGCTCACAAACTATGGAAAATTTCTTATTCACTTGCAACTGTAAATTCTGTGAATACAAGTTGTTTCAAAATAGGGGTTACTATCTCTATTTATAGTTTTAGGTTTGCTTTCTCCCCATGCCAAAATCAAAAACATAAAAACCTTAAATACCTATTTTAGACCCAAGTCGAAATACTGTGTGAAGTTAACTGCTTCGACACTTCGATAGTTACATACAATTTGACAAATTAATTTTTTGACACGTCTCGTGTCAAGCAAAATTCAACTTCGACACAAGAAAATACAACAATATTTTGCTAATATTACTCGACTGGCTGGGCATGTGGAATTAAGTTCTTGTGAAAACTAAAATATCTTTATATGTTAAAGCATATCATCATCATATCATCATATCATACTAAATTATAATCCTATAACTTCTTCCCACCAAAATTTTCCCTCCAAAACTCCCTCCAAAATTAATTCATATATTAATTAATTAATAATTAAAATAAAATTAATAATAATAATAATCTACATTAATATTAATATTAATAGAATTCATTTACCCACTAACTTTTAACCAAAATAACCCACTACCCACTAACTCTTAACCAAAATAACCCACTACCCACTTCCGAATTTTAAAATTTCTTAAATTTATTTAAAAAATTAATAATAATAATAATAATATAGATGTTAAATTAAAATTAATAATAATTATTATCTTAAATTAATATTAATAATAATAAAAAAATTCAATATTTAATTAGTTTTGTTTTTCTTTATTTCCAACTTCACACACTTTTCAATTTAAAGTCTCCCAAACATTAGATATAAATGGTCTATTTTACTTATTTATTTATTTTATTAAGTTTTAGCTTTAATAGTTAAAGAATACTATACAAAAATTTAAAATAATTATAACTAATATAAAAATATTTATATTAATCTATTTAATTGATTAAATGGGTGGAGTATTATAGAAAACAATAAATTTAATTTGTTATTTTAATTAATTGATTAAAAACTTTAACATTATTAATCATTATTGAATAAATTATTAAATTTATTAAATTATTATTATTATTATTATTATTATTATAGAAAATAATAAAGATATTTTATCAAATCAACCAATAACTAATAAAAAAGAATATACATACTCAAAATAGGGGTTAGTTGTACAATTATTTAAGTGTTCATTATTTTTCTATTTTTCTATTTATTTATTTATTTATCTCTTCTTTACTTTATTTTCTTTTCAATGGAAAGGAAATCAAATACTATATTCAATTTCTACTCAACTTATAAATTAATTTTATGAAATTTTTAATAGTACAAATGATTAAATAGCATATTTTCGTGCATCGCACGGGTAGATGACTAGTATTTTAACCAATTTTTATGAGTTTCTTTCCGATCTAGAATTTGTTTTGCACAATTGCATAAATTATGAAACTGCGTTGGATATTGAGATTTTTTTAATGTGGGGAGTTGAATGTATTGTTACATTAATTTTGATTTTTGTTTCAATTTGGTTTTAATTTTGATATGTTGGAAAACAAGTTAATTTTGTAGGTGGTATTTTATGATTTTTATTTATAATGTTGTTTTGAATTTCCGTAATTTTTGGGTTTAAAATGTTACATTAACGTTTTTTCAATAAAATTAACGGAAAGATCTGTTTCATATAACAAAATATTTAGTTAAAGAACTATTTTTGTAATATTTTTTAAAAGGGATCATGCACTGACAGTGTAAAATATTTTTACACTGTCAATCAATCACCACCATGCATCCAATTAAAGCATTCTTTTATTTTAAAAAAATTTTAATGACATGGCAGATTAATGACTCTCTATTGGATGACAGTGTAAAACTATTTTACACTGTCAGTGCACTACCTTTTAACTATTTTTTAATTGAGACTAAAAAGAAACTAAATTAAATTAAAAGACTTAAATAATTATGCCTATTAATTATAATACTATAACAATTAACAACAACAATTTTTTTGTTGAACTTTCTCTTTATTATTATACAATAAAGATTACATTAACGAATTTGTTTGAGTGGTTAGTGTTGTAATAACGATTGCTCATTTGTTAATTAAGTGATCCGAAAATAGAAGAATCGACGGAGTAAACGGTAGCGAATTCCTCTATTAAAAAGCGACCACAACTATTCCTTGTCCTAACGAAGCCTCTCAAAAGGCAAATCAAAACAAACTCTTAACACAAACACGAAATCGTTTTCCTCTTCTAGAACTATATAATACAGCTCACGCAGCCCTAGTTCACGTTCGTTAACCACACGCCACTTCTATTTCTTTCTCTCGCATGTATCCCTGATTGCTATCACCATGGCTTCCCTTAGAGCAGCAAGGTCCAAGCTATTCCCTCTTTCTAGAACATTCGCCTCTCCTCTCGCTCGTCCGTCTGTTAACCGATCTCCCGCCTTCTCATCCGCCGCCGCTAACGCCGCTCGTTCCACCGTCAATCGATGGAGCCACGGTGTCCTCTGGAGGTCTCCGTTCTCCCTTCGCCCTCAGATCAGAGCTGTCGCTCCTTTCATCGAACAATTTCATCGCAAGATCGCCTCCTCCGGTACTTCGCCTTTCACTCCTGAAATTCCGGATGATTTTCTACTTTTTCCATTTCATTGATCTAATCGAATCAGCATTTAATCGTTCATTTCAGCAATTTTTTCTCCTTTTCTGTTCAAATGTTGATTCCGTTTTGTTTTTAATTTAATAGAGAAATCGAATGATTAGGACGTTAGCGTTATCCTTACGCAGACAATTTTGTTGTTTATTTGATATTGAACACTGTGTTTCGTTGATATGAAAATAATCACGGAGTTTGATTTATATTTATATAATTTTGTGATTGATAGTTTGATTTTTTATTACTAATATTCGGTGCTGAATTTTGTGTTTTGAGTGTTTTTTTGATATATTTGTTACTGCAGCTGGTGAAAATCCTTTCAAGGGAAACTTGACTAGTCTCCCCAAGCCTGGTGGTGGTGAATTCGGAAAGTTCTACAGCCTTCCTTCTCTCAATGATCCGCGAATTGGTAATTTACTAGCATAGTTTTCCTTTTTTTTTTACTGTAGAAATTTGAATAGCGTTGTTGTTTTTATTATACTAGATTTTTTTTGTTGGTTGATATTTTTGGTATTGATGATTTTGTTTAATTATCATCTTTCTGATGAAGGAATAGTCCATCCTTCTTCAGAATAGCATATTCTCCTTCGGTTGCTGATGGTCTCATCTTTGTGGTTGTATGACAGATAGGTTACCCTACTCTATCAGAATTCTTCTTGAATCTGCCATTCGTAATTGTGACAATTTCCAAGTTACAAAGGCAGATGTTGAAAAGATTATTGACTGGGAAAGCACTTACTCAAAGCAAGTTGAGATCCCTTTCAAGCCTGCTCGTGTTCTCCTGCAGGTACCTTGTTCAATTCTGGGTTTAGCGAAGAAGTTGTTATCATGATTTGTCAATGGGTCATATTAAGTTATAGACATTCATCCTTTAATTGTTTCTTATTTCTCTTCCCAGGATTTTACTGGAGTCCCAGCTGTTGTTGATCTGGCTTGCATGCGTGATGCTATGAATAAGCTTGGCAGTGATTCTAATAAGATTAATCCTTTGGTATACGTCATTTAATTTCCTTCTCGTAATTTTGTTATATGGAACTCATTTTATGGTAATTACCAAAGTGGTTTCAAAAGCTTGGTTATGCATTATAGACTGACTCGTGCCTTTAGCTCATAGTTACTTCTATCTGTGACAATCATATATTTTATGAAAAATGAATAAAAAGTTTTAAGTTTCATGAATCATGTATTACTAACTGTCCCACAAAAGTTTGCTTTTTCATGGTAAGATTGATGAATCCAAACAACATTTTCTCTTGATTTAAAAGGTTCTGAAATTGATACGAGACAAGAAGGGTCATACATGTTATGTTAAGACTATTTGCTAAAATATTTAGCTGTGCTAATTTACTATCACATCAATTTCTGGGGGAGTTTGAAAAAGAAGGTTCAGAAGTGTTCGAGTTAAAAACTGATTTCATAATTCAATATTTCTTAGGTCAAATTGGTATAAGTTTATTCAGAGTATGTATAGAATTTGATTTCAAATTTATTCTAAGGTGAAATATTGTCTGCTCAATCAATATTGAAATATGAAATATTTATTCTAAGGTGAAATAAATCAATATTGAAATATGAAAAATTAAGGAAGGGAGGCAAGATGAGATTAATAGGGAAATTCATATCAATCAGATTGGAGATATCTATCTTTGTAGGATTTCTTTCCCTCTTTTTGATGATATTGTGCCTTATATTTTTGAACTTATTTTCACTTAAAAATAAACAGGCCCCCTTGGCTTTATTTTCCCTTACATGCTTTGTTTTCTTTTTTCTTTAGTATAAGTGGCTTTGAGGCCCTTGGCCTTATTTTCCCTTACATGCTATGTTTGCTTTTTTCTTTAGTATAAGTGGCTTTGAGGGTGACCAATACTTGTTACCAGGTTATGTTTGCTTTTTCTTTAGAATAAGTGGCTATGAGGATGACCAATACTTTTTACCAGGTTCCTGTCGATCTTGTTGTTGATCATTCAGTTCAAGTTGATGTAGCAAGGTCAGAGAATGCCGTGCAGGCAAATATGGAGCTTGAGTTCCAGAGAAACAGGGAGAGATTTGCTTTTCTTAAATGGGGGTCAACTGCTTTCCGTAATATGCTCGTTGTTCCTCCTGGTTCTGGTATAGTACACCAGGTAAGTTCAGATTCATGCATATAGATCATACTATGGAATATATTTTTCATCACCATAATTTTTGGTTATTGACTAGGACTTATGATGTTTTGAATTCCAGGTCAATCTTGAATATCTTGGACGAGTTGTTTTCAACAATGAGGGACTACTCTATCCTGACAGTGTGGTTGGTACTGATTCACATACAACTATGATTGATGGACTTGGAGTTGCTGGATGGGGTGTTGGGGGCATTGAAGCAGAGGCAGCAATGCTTGGCCAGGTACATTTACTTCTGAATTTTGATTTATCTGTAATGAATGACTGTTGATTATATCCAAAATAATGTAATGAATGCTGACAGTCCATTCATTAGAATCACATGTTTGTATCAAAACAAGCAGATGAATTAAGACTAATGCTGTGTGCTATATGATAATGACAGCCTATGAGCATGGTGTTACCTGGTGTTGTTGGGTTCAAGTTGTCTGGAAAATTGCGCAATGGTGTTACAGCAACTGATTTGGTTCTAACTGTCACACAAATTCTTAGGAAACATGGTGTTGTAGGGAAATTTGTTGAATTTTATGGTAATCAAGTTCTCTTGTGTTTCCTCCTTATTTTTAGCCCTTGCTTTTTTATTTACATGGTTTCGTTTCTTTAGGCAATGGTATGGGTGAATTATCATTAGCTGACAGGGCCACTATTGCCAATATGTCTCCTGAATATGGAGCAACCATGGGTTTCTTCCCTGTAGATCATGTAACCTTACAATACCTCAAACTGACTGGAAGAAGTGACGAGACTGTGAGTATCAGCTCATTATTGTTTTTCAACGGTGTGAAATGCCTATATTACTACTACCTCACCTTCGTTTTTGATCGAATATAGGTGGCAATGATAGAGGCCTATCTCAGAGCAAACAAATTGTTTGTCGACTATAATGAGGTAATTACTAGTTGAATATACACTACATATGAGCAAAACAAATGTGTACCTATGTTAGGTTAGGGATATGTAATGCTGATTTGTTTTTCATTAATTCAGCCTCAACAAGACAGAGCTTATTCATCCTATCTTGAATTAAATCTTGACGAAGTTGAACCATGTATCTCGGGACCAAAGAGGTAAGACAGTATCCTTTACACACTCTTAAAGTTTAATGTGACTATTAAAGTTTGTATTTTATATCCATGTAATAATTCATGCTATATGATACTCATGCCAGACCTCATGACCGGGTGGCTTTGAAAGAAATGAAGGCTGATTGGCATTCTTGTCTTGATAACAAAGTGGGATTTAAGGTCAGTAATGATGTGATATTAAACCATTTTTTTCATGTCTCAAGAAACAATGTTTCAGTACTTTAGTTTATTATTATATCGTGTAATAGTTCTCAATAACTTCCTTTCTGCTAAATTGAATAATTGAAAGGGCAACATTATGTCAAGGTAAAAGAAATTACCTTTTTTTTAAACAGCCAACAGGATATTAAGCGTTGGATATTACTGGATTTCAATCCCATTTCCAGATAATTATTCTGATTCTGTCACCTTTCTCACTTCCCATGACCGCTGTACCAGGATTAAAGAAAGGATTATAATAATTAGCATGCAATAAACAAATCATTTTTCTAGCACCAGTACTTCTGATTGTTTCTATTGGTTGACCTTTAACTTGAAGACCCATCATCACTCATTTGGAAGCACAAAACATGCATTAATGTAGTATCCTTAATGTTTGCTTTGAATGCAGGGATTTGCTATACCAAAAGAAGCACAAGGAAAGGTTGCAAAATTTGATTTTCATGGGCAGCCAGCTGAGCTAAAACATGGCAGCGTTGTGATTGCTGCAATCACAAGTTGTACAAATACATCAAACCCCAGTGTGATGCTTGGAGCTGGTCTTGTTGCAAAGAAGGCTCATGACTTAGGTTTGAAGGTGAGCCCCTGATACAATTATGTAATAAAGTTACTGCTGTTTTTCAACGCAACATCACAATTGCGTAATAAAATTACTGCTGTTTTTCAATGCAACATCACAATTGCGTAATAAAGTTACTGCTGTTTTTCAA
Source organism: Vicia villosa (assembly GCF_029867415.1). NCBI lineage: Eukaryota > Viridiplantae > Streptophyta > Magnoliopsida > Fabales > Fabaceae > Vicia > Vicia villosa. The sequence continues at coordinate 606,704 of NW_026705241.1, read as the reverse complement.
CACAACATCCTCACTCTGATGTGCTCCACTTTTCCTGCCACTTATAAAAAAGACATTGTTTTCCTTGTTTGTCAGGTTAAACCTTGGGTAAAAACAAGTCTTGCTCCTGGTTCTGGAGTTGTCACCAAATATCTACTTCAGAGGTATTTCACACTTATTAATATTAAATCATTAATTATGTAATTCTGTATCATAAATTTATAGTGTACTTTTATTCTTCAGTCTTTAAATTTTTTTAAAGATGTATTACTATATTTGAATTTGTTTATTTACTTTTTATACAGCGGCCTACAAAAGTATCTAAATGAGCAGGGTTTCAATATTGTTGGATTTGGCTGTACCACATGTATTGGTAATTCAGGAGATCTGGATGAATCAGTTTCTTCTGCTATCACAGAAAATGGTATCTAAATGATCATCTGAAATATAATGTTTATGTCCAAAGCTGATTTTTATGCATTTGTTACGCTTTTCTTTCTTTCTTTCTTTCTTTCTTTCTTGTAAGTTATATATATAATCTCCTAATCATATTCCGCTCTAAAATTGCTGTGTTGATTTAATTCTTGTATGGTTTTGTGCAGACATAGTAGCATCTGCTGTGCTGTCAGGGAACCGTAATTTTGAGGGCCGGGTGCATCCCTTGACTCGCGCTAACTATCTTGCCTCGCCTCCTCTGGTTGTGGCTTATGCTCTTGCTGGCACGGTATGTACGCCTAATTCATATTTAAAATGTGTATAATATACATGCATGAAAGGTTTCAGTTTTTGTTTTTTCCATATTCTCGTCTTATTTCTATTACTGCTTCAAAGATTGTTAATGCCAAGGAGTGAAGGACTTGGTCAGACGAAACAAAACTGTCGAGTGTTAAAATAATTGGAGGCTAATCACAAGTATTGCATTAACTGTTAGTTATATCATGTCCAACCTTTTCTTTCACGTGTTCTGCTTAATGCTGTATGCAATGTATTTGGACCCGGGCCGATTCCAATGCATTCTACCACCTCTACTTTTCTTTTCTTTTTTTTTTAATTTTTAAAATTCCCCCCTTTCAAATATTGCCTTAATCCCAGTTGCTTGAACAACATCTTTTTTTTTTAATAAAAAAATTGCTTGAAATATTCTGCTGACTAAAAGATCTATATTGAGCCTTATTAACGTTGGTTGGATGCACATATTATTTACTATTCCATTTAAGGTTGATTAAATTTAGAGTTGAGAATGTATGAAGATTATTGTTTCTTCTGCGCTTTTAATTTTAACCTTCAGTGCTCTTTTGGTTAAATATCCAGGTTGACATTGACTTTGAAAAGGAGCCGTTAGGAACAGGAAAGGATGGCAAGAACGTCTTCTTGAGGGATATTTGGCCTTCAACTGAAGAAATTGCACAGGTGAATGTTGCCTGCTTTTATCATTATGTTAAATTACTTAATATTTGATGACATGTACAAAAAAATTAACTTTGGTTAGTTTGATTGCTAGACCGTCCAATCCAGTGTGTTACCTGACATGTTCCGAAGTACATATGAAGCTATTACTAAGGGTAATCCTATGTGGAATGAACTACAAGTTCCTGCTGAGAAGCTGTATTCATGGGACACCAACTCAACATATATTCATGAACCTCCATACTTCAAGGGCATGACCATGGATCCTCCTGGACCTCATGGTGTGAAAGATGCTTATTGCCTGCTGAATTTTGGTGACAGTATAACAACTGATCACATTTCTCCTGCGGGAAACATTAACAAGGACAGTCCTGCTGCTAAGTACCTTATTGAGCGTGGGGTGGAAAAGAAGGACTTCAACTCTTATGGAAGTCGTCGTGGCAACGATGAAGTTATGTCTAGGGGAACTTTTGCTAACATACGTCTTGTAAACAAGCTATTGAAGGGGGAAGTTGGCCCCAAGACAGTGCACATTCCGACAGGAGAGAAGCTTTACGTTTTTGATGCAGCAGAGGTGAGTTATGCACTAACAAAGCAGGGCATTGCCTTTCATCACTGATTTAAAACTCTATGTGCCAATGATAGTTTTTTTTCTCCATATGATACTTTGCAGTGGCCTTTCCTAATTAGCTTTCTAAAATTTAATCCGATAATGCAACTTTTCATTTGATTTTGAAAAAAGATATCTGCCTGATTTTCTTTGCACTGCGCTTTAAGTTGTCATTTATTTTGGATTGGTGAATTTATTTTGGTTTAGTTTTAGTGGGACCTCCACCTTTGAGGATGCTAGTTAGGGTATGGACATAGATTCCAGTCCACTAGGTTCTTCAATGCATACAGTGCAATTTCTTTTCCTTTTTCTCATATAAAAAAACTGTTGGGATAGGATAATACCTTTGATTTTAGCGATGTTAAGTTTCTAATCCCCTGTATTTATTCTCCTTTGTTAGAGATACAAGGCTGCAGGGCAACCCACCATAGTGCTAGCTGGAGCTGAATACGGAAGTGGAAGTTCCAGGGATTGGGCCGCCAAGGGTCCCATGCTATTGGTGAGTAATTTCATTATCCACATGGGTTTCTTAACATGTCTGGGATACCAGTATTCATGAAGTGCTTGTTTATAATTTTTTCTTGACAGGGAGTCAAAGCTGTGATATCCAAAAGTTTTGAGAGAATTCATCGCAGTAATTTGGTAGGAATGGGTATTATTCCCCTTTGCTTCAAATCTGGTGAGGATGCTGACACCTTGGGATTGACTGGTCACGAACGTTATACCATTGACCTTCCAAATAAAATTAGCGAGATAAAGCCTGGCCAAGATGTCACCGTCACAACTGATAACGGAAAATCTTTCACATGCACAGCTCGCTTTGACACTGAGGTAATTGAAGTGTGTCATTGAATTACGTGTTTGTTTTGCTGATGCAATTCCACCAATATATCCTAATTCAGGATTGAGTCATTTATTCAGTTCGTTAACGCCCTTCTATTTTCAGGTGGAATTGGAGTACTTTAACCATGGAGGCATTCTTCCCTATGTCATTAGGAACCTCACTAAGCAGTAAAGTCATTGTTGTGAGAAATATTAAATGCCATTGCCACTAGGTGTTCACCTTTCAAGTGGTAATAAAATGTGAGAAATGAGAATAATTTCCTATGAGTAGGAAATAATCCCTTCTTACGAAGGGCAATTTTTTCGACACGTCCACAGGTGTTATATTAGAGGCCTGTAAACATCGAGTGTATTGTTTTTAGATTTCATATTTGTTACTAGAACAGTGTGCCCATTGAATAATGGCATCAATTGTATTTTGCAAAAGCTGATCTGATCCCTGCCTTAGGCTGTCTATATATGTTTTTTGATATACACGGCCAATCCTCTCTACTCCCTGCATCAAAGCATATGCATACTTAGGGAACTCTAATTAATTTATCTTAATTTTGTTGCTGCCGTGGATGAGTGAACTCAGTAAGATATGATTAGTTGCTTAAGAAAATGATATGATCCGGAAAGAAAAGTAGGTGTAATTTGTTAGCAACTTGGAGCTCAGTTATCAGATGAGATTTAAAAACATTCGCCGATTTTTATTCAACTGTAACAGCCGTGTTTTAGTTCTTAATTATCATGTGTAAGATATGTATTTTTGTCCTTGATAATTTACATTTTGGGTTTCTACAATAGTTTTAGGAAGTGTCCTTCTATTGGAGTTGTTCTTATAAAGCTGACTCAGCACAGCCACCTCAGTGGTGTGAAAAATTAGAAATTGTTATATTTTTAAAAGTTAAGAATAATTCACTGGAGACGCTCTCTTAACACTGCGAAAAAAAACATGTTACTAACTATGATTAATCATAAAGTATTGCAACTTTCTGCGATTCCAAATTAATTGGAGAGATTATTACATATATGGTCATGTCAAAACGAGCTTAGTTGGTTTTTAAACCAACAGATCCGTGAACTTAGATGCATATCATATCAAGAGCTCATCTAGTACTTTTAAAGCTATTCCACCTTGGTCTCATTTACTGCTTGGAAGAGGTTCTAATGCTCATTAACATTGCTCATTTGGAATGCTTCCATTTGCCACTCGCATAGAGAAGAGCCATTTGGCACCCTTTTCTTTGATTGTAGTTTTTCTCGTTGTCCTTTACTTAATTACTACTATCTTCATATGAAGGATTGTACGAGTGTCCCTATCCCAATTTAATTCGTTAATAAATAGTACAAGTCAGACATGAGATACATACGTCATTACAATTTTATATTTTTTAGTTACAAAAGTCATATGCAAGTGTACAGTTATATATCACCTGTAATTTTTTTTACATAGGTCATATTCACATATATAATTTGCAACTTCTATTTTATTTAACATTGAATACATTTGTTCTTATAATATATGATTTAACGTGGAACACATAATACATTTGTTTTTTCAATACATGATGTCAATTTTATCTATTTCGGCAATTGAGTAAACCCTTACATGCTCCAAATGCATTTTATTAGACACTTTTTACTTGTATTAATACATCGGTCATTAGAAAATTCGAAATATAACTATATTATGCGGGGTTATTTTATGATTATGCAAAGTTTTTGCAAACATATGATTTATCAAGAAACTAAAATGATAATCTTTCTGTTTTTTTTTACTATAAGTCGTTTTAACACTTTAATGTGTAATAAACAGGCAACTTATTATAATGGATTAATTATTATTCTTTTTATCTTATTACGTTATTTTACTTTTGTTAATTAATGATGTTAACATTTTAAAAGACTTTTTCATTAAAAATATGTAGCCACTACAATGATGTTGTCCTATTAGAATTTTAGTAAAAATGAAGGGAAACATTCAAGCTTTATAGAAGAATGTACTGTAATATTTATCTTCATGCTGGTGTAACGTAAACCTTATAGACTCTATTTGCCAAAGATTAGACCACGTTTTGGTTTAGGATGGTTTTTTATTTTGAAATTTTTAAAAATTAAAATTAGTTCATGTTTTAAGTTTTAAAATTTTAAAAATTAAAATCAGATTTTGTTTTTAGTTATGTGAGTTTAAACAACAAAATCAATTTTAAATATAAATATAAAAACTAATGTTCATGATAAACATATTTAAATTAAAACAATGCTATTTTGAGCATGTAAAGAAATTAAAATATTATATATATATATATATATATATATATATATATATATATATATATATATATATATATATATATATATATATATATATATATATATATATATATATATATATTAGGGATGTTAAAACAGACTAACATATGTGTTTTTTTTAAGGTAGATCAAGACCACATATTTTTAGAGATCTATAATCGAACACATCAAATTTTACTTTTTACAAAAATTTATTTCTGAAATGTATATTTGATTTTTTTTTGAGTAAATTCAGAGATATATCTCTGAAAATACCATTTGTTTCAATTGTCCTCAATTTATCAACAAAATTGGATATATAGAAATACAAATTTTCTTGAACTAGATTTTTATTTTATTCCTATAAATATAAATATAAATATTATTATTATTATTATTATTATTATTATTATTTACTATAATAATAATAATATTTTTCTTGGCTAATATATAATTCACATGATAATAATTATAATAATTATTTTTTTGACTAATATATAATTCATATAGGCTAATTATTATATAGTAATTATTATATAATATTATTATAGGCTATTATATAATAATTATAATTACTTAAATTATGTTTTTGAAAAAAATTGTTTTCAATTTATAGATCAATAATTTAACTCTTATTTGGCCTCATTTTAAACTAGTAAAAAACAATTACATTTTAAGCTTTTTATATTAAGTAATTTATTTTTAGAAAAAAATATAATAAATAATATAAAAATCATGATTTTAATGTATTTTGATACATTTTCTTTTACATGGTTTTATTACTAAAATATATCAATCTAGATCGTTGGATTTTATTACTAAAGTATTAATATAATAATATAAAAAATAATTGTCATAGAAAATAACACATGAGTTATATATTAATCAAGAAAATAATTATAATAGTAATTATTATGTGAATTATATATTAGTCAAGAAAGTAATAATAATAATTATACTGAATAGTAAATAATATTTATTTATAGAAATAATAAAAAAATCTATTTCAATTTCTTTATTTCTATTTATTCAATTTTGTTGATAAATTGATGACAATTGAAACAAATAATATTTTCGGTACATCTCTGAATTTACCCAAAAGAATTTCAAAAAAAATTTGGAGATGCATTTTCGAATTAAATTTCGTAAAAAAGTGGTATTTAATACATTCAGAGATAAATCTCCGAATTAATCCGAGAAGAAAAAATGCCATTTAGTAGTGGTGTAGTGTCAGTGGACCCTATTCTATTTTTTTTTTTGGAGTGCTTACCATTATTTTAAATATGCAATCTCAAATGTGTTCATTCTATTATTCTGGGTGTTGTCATGGGACGAGTTTAATAGGAGAAAAACTTGCATGGATACGAACATAAATAATTAGTGTTAGGAACAATCAATAAGAAAAGATAAAATTTTAAATTTATTTAAAATTTAACTTCTTTTTTAATTGGATTCATGAGATGGTTGTGATTAAGTAGGAGAGAGAAAAAATACTTTTGTTTTTTAATTAATAAAAATTTGTGATTAGTTGTTTGTAAAGCCACTTGTTATTATGTTTGTGCTTATGCAAATATTTTCCGTTTAATAGAATGGACATATTGATTTGCCATTTGTTAAATTATAGGCTTAAATGCACTTTTTAATTTATGTGAGTTAGCGAGTTTTTGATTTTCGTTTCTGTAATTTTTTTTGTCTGAGTCTATATTTTATTTTTTTGCTTGCGGTTTAGTTTCTAAAGTCAAAATTCGCAAGAAAATCTGTATGTTTTCTGTGAATTTTTCTGCAGATTTTAATTTTAAGAACTAAAACAAACACAAAAGACAAATATATGGAATCAAACAAAAAAAAACTCACAGCTACGAAAATAAAAAATTTCTAACTTATAAGAACCAAAAGTACTTTTAAGTTTAAATTATATAATGGTTAGTGAAGAGCAAAAATATTTACTAGAGTTGTGGTTAGATCGATGATGGGGATTGGTAACTTATTTTTACTCATTTATAACTTTTTTTTAATAAATTTAAATTAAATAGTTTATATCTTAAAATTAATATGGAGATCATATAACTATCTCATACAACCACACTATGGTTCACAAGCATAATTAAATTTTACATTTTTACTACACTAGTTAAATGGAACCTACTTAATTCATATAGAATTCAATACACTATTAAATAAAAGAAAAACATTGTTTTCATTTACAATAGGATTGCTTATGAATTATGATAATAACAAATACATAAAAACAACCTACTTCATGGAGTAATCCTCTGGAATGCTATCTAAATCTGGTCTCCAACAATTTAACCCTCCATCAATTTCTTCAACCTTAGCCACACTTTTTTCTTTCAATTTGATATCATTTAGCAACTCCTCCAAAGAAGTGTTCTTAACACCATTCATAATATTCTTATTGCTCAACACCCTTTTCAATTCTTCCTTGCTCACTACAAGCTTAATCCTCATAATGGAAGAATCACTTACCTTCTTCTTCAAGCTATCTTCTTCTCTCCTTGGTGGTGTTTTCATTTTCATAACTCTCTTGATGTCTTCATTCTCATCTTGCTTTGATGATATTTGGTTTTTTCTAATGCAATTTCCCATGTTAGTAATCAAGTGTTTATTCAATAGGATAAATAATAAGTGTGTAATGTTTGCAAAGTGAACTATAAATAGAAAGAGAAGAAGAAAAATTAATTGAGAATTATGATTTGATTCTCTTGTTTGAAACCGACATTTAATGAATTATGCTTTTGGATACCTTTCTTGTTTTATGCTATGTCAATATTTTATTTGCATTGCCGTCTCTTAATTAGTTGCAACATTCAACGTTTATTTTGAATTTTATAAGCATAGACTTTTTTAATTATGTAGGCACTTAAACTATTTCCAAAATAAAATTTTCACCTCTTTACATATTAAGAATTCAATCAAAGAATCAAATTTAAAGTCCTAATTATAACTTACTATCAAATTCAAATATTCAATTACAAATTTTTTAATTTAAAAACTATTTTAATTTTTAAAAAATAATTAAAGCACGTGTTTAAAATATAATTTTTTTCACTATTAAAATTCTGACTCATTAAAATGTCTAATCTGATTTAGAAGTCAATTCTAACATCAAATAATTTCAACACCTTTCTATCGCAATTGTAAAAATTGAACCTCAGAATATAAGTATTAAATTTAACCGTGGAATATACGCATTAAAATTTATAAAGAATTAAATCAATTTTTAAGACTAATTCTTTAAGTTATGCACTTTATCATGAGATAATAAATTGAATAGTGTTTGAAAGTAAGGGTTTAAAGGTCGAATTGGTTGTCTTTAAACATGAAGTTGATGACCCTTAGCTTAGAAAGTGGTACATCTCCTTTTCAACAGAAAAGTTGGAACCCACGACAACATAAAATATGTAAATCCTATTAATTGGGTCAATATTGGACAACAGTGGCGGTAGACCGTTTGAAGAAATTGTAAGTTACTATTTCAATTTCACCGCAAACAGAAAAAAAACAAACATGATTGTCTTAAGCAATCATCAATCTATCTACTAATTAAAAGCAATCAACAGCCTATTATAGTGAGTTTTCATTAACGAATAAAAAGAGTATAGAAGGAATTTTATAGGATTGTATCAATGTTTTAAAAATAACACGTCATTTACTTAAAATCACGGGTTCAGGGGTTATTGGTCGAAACACAAGATAAAATTAAATGATCTGATCAAATAATTCTATATCTATAATAAAATTGTATAGATATTGCGTCAGGTTGAACCATGTGACCCGTTCTCTAAAATTATTTAAAAAAAGCATGACACTTTCACTTTCAGTTCAAAAAGTTAACCATATAAAGTAGAGAGCGAGTAAACTCGTCTTAAATTTTTAAAGGCTTTGTGTAAGTTATTTACGGTTCAACAATGACAAAACAATTAAATGTCTTATTTTACGGTGACTTAATATGACAAATATTTTGTGAGATTTTATTTAGTTTTGGTTTAGCCGTAACAAATTTGAATTGTGTGCGGTAGCCCGCCTTACACCCCCTCAAAGTGGGTACTGGAGATGAGTGAAACTTAACTAGTTACACAAATTACACAAAACACATAATAATCTCAAAGACAACAAGAACCAAACATTATCCACCATAATGTTCTATTCAAGACCATGTTTCTATCCGATTTGTTAATCTCGGGTTCTTTCTTAATCATTTCTCTTATAATTTTTCTAAGTCTTCCTCTATGTTTAGTTGTTTGACTTCTCGTCATCTGATCTTCTCTCCTTACAACAGAATCTACATGTTTTTTTCTTTACATGTCCAAACACCTAAGCATATTTTCTATCATCTTTCATACTATAGTTGTTGCCCTAATACTCTCTATATTATTGCCAATTTCTTATCTCGGTCAGTCTTACCACATATAAAACACATAACTTGTGAGATGATATGACCTTCAACTTTCACCTTAAGTTAGAAATACTTCTCTTTTTGTTGAATTTACATTTCATATACTATGTCTTTCTTCCACTTAGGCGAAAATTATGCGTTTCCAAGGCTCGTCTTCAACCTCTCATTTAGCCCCCTTAAAATATCCTAGTAGAACTATATCATCTGCAAAAAACACACATCTCGCTTCTACCCCTTGGATGTGTTATGTGAGCACCCAAAATTAAAGTAAAAAAAATAGGGGCTTAGAGTTGAACCTTAGTACAATCCTATTATAATGTGGAAGTCATTTGTCTCTTCACATTATATAATATTTTTCATACATATCTTTGATTGCTCAAAGATAGGCAATTCTAACCCCTTTCATCTCAAGGGGTTTCCACAAAATCTCCCTAGGAACTTTATCGTACGCCTTCTCTAAGTCAATAAAAATTAATGCAAGTCTTATCGGTCCATCTAATATTCCTCAATCACTTATCGTAGTAGATAAACCGCTTATATGGTCGAACTCCATTGAATCTCAGTAATTTGAGTCTATTTTCTTAGTCTCTGCTCAATCACTATTTCATATAACTTCATGGTATGACTTACAAGTTTAACAATTTTCACAAATTTGTAACCCCCCTAAAGTGATTTTTCTCTATTCATTCAACATTTTCTTTGTCCTCATGATTTTTTAAAGAGTTTGGTGAGTTAATCAATGGCTGAAGAATAAAATTGCTTTAGACTTGGAAAATAAAACATGATTTCGTTGTGGTCCCTGTCAAAATGCCTAGATTAAAGAGATCAATTTATTTTCCCTTAGTTGTATCATTCTCAACATATTCTTTAACTAAAATTAAACAACGGTAAGAAAGACAAAAGGAGTGACAACAACAAAGGGGAGATGGCAGGAGAGAAATGGAGGACGAATGAAGTGACAATGACATAGATGAAGGTTTAGGTTTTTTTCTAAAATCATGTTTTTATTTTGAATTTTTTCAGTTATCTTTCTCGATGATATTTTAAATTTCTTCTATTTTAATAATTAAAAAAAACAAACAAAGTCGTTTTAAATCCAAAAAAAAACTTTTAAACCACTTAATTTGTAAAAACCTCTATTTTTTTTGATATTGGCTAGTTTACACCGATTTGCACTAGGTGAATAACTTAAAGGGCCCAATAATCTTTGCCTACAATTCTCAATTTGATCAGCTGACTTGGTTCGACTTTTAAAACATTACATTGTAATTAACTGACCTAGTTAGTTTAACTAGAATATATATAAAGATACTTATAAGTCTAGTTTAGTTCTAACAAAGGAGATAATTTTCAGATCTAACAAATTACTATCATTAAAGTCTAATTAAATATATCACAATATTCTAATATTCTCCGGAAAAACTCACAAAGGTTATTATTGTTAACAATAGTGATAATAAAGTAGAGCAAAAAGGAAGAGACTAGGGTTTCAATAATATGAATAACATAACTTATGCAAATAAGAGTTACAAAGAGAATATATAAATACATAAATAGACTAAACTACCCATAGCCCAACTATAACTAAAGCCCCATTATATATTATCTAACATCTCTTTTCAAACTCACAATGTACTAACATGAAGCATTGAGAGTTTGCCAAATAAAAAATAAAAACATATTCAAGAATAAACGATATAAATCTAAAACTATAACATTGCACTTCACGACAAAGTTTGATAAACTTTAAACTTGTTGCAAATTAACCCTAAAAATAGACGATCAAACCAAACTAACTAATATCATAACAAATAAAAAAAGCAACCAATTAGAAGAGTCATCATAAAGAGAAGCAACAACCAAAGAGAGAAGAAGCAGTTGAAGAATTCAAAGAAAGAAATCAATATAAGCATCCAAAGAGATGGAATAAACTAAACCAACATATCAAATTGAACCAAATCAATTTGAATCCAACCTAACTGAATCAAATCATATCAAATTGAACCAATCCAATCTAATCTAATCCAAATCAAATCGAACATAATCAATTTAAATTGATCCATATCAATTTGAACCAAATCAAATCATATCAAATCAAATTGAACCAGTCATATTGAAATGAACAAAATCAAATTAGATCAAATTGAATCAATCCAATCCAATACAATCCAAACCAAATGAAATAGAATATAATAAGGAGAGGACTAACCAAATATAAGAACTAATGAGAGAGAGAGAGAGTGAGAGAGAGAGAGAGAGAGAGAGAGAGAGAAAAGCAATCGAATTGAAAAATCAATAAGAAGGGGAGTAATCAATGGAGAGAGAAGAAACCAAACAGAATAACAAATAGAGAGGAGTAACCAAATAGAAGAAACAATAAAAGAGATAAAGAGACGTGCCTAAGCAGAAGAACCAAGGAAGAATCAATGGAGAGAGAAGCAATCAAATGGAATAACCAATAGGGAGAGGAGTAACCAAATAGAAGAACAAATAAGAGAGAGAAAGAGTGAAAATCAACCAAACAAAAGAACCAATAAAAAGAGGAAGAATCAATAGAGAGAAGCAACGGAGACAGTCAACCAAAGTCATATATAATTCAATCATGATCTCCATGCACACAAAAGTGGGAGACAACCCGAGAACAATTTAGCGATTCAACATAAGAAATTTTTTCTTCAATAAACTTATCATTATGAAATCAAAGCAAACACATTTCCAACTTTTTGGGAATTCAATAAAGGAAACACATAGGGTCGAACCAAACTCTAGATATCATGTTAACAATAAAGACAACAAATAAGAAAAGAGAGGAAGAGACTAGGATTTCAATAATATGAATAACATAAATTATACAAATAAAAGTTACAAAGAGAATATATAATAAGACATAAATAAATTAAACTACTCATACTTTTTTTGCTTTTCTTTTACATTCATTAAAAACAATCTACAATTTTAAGTGTACAACCATAATTCTCTAGTCCATCTGATTGCACCAATAATTCCGGTGTCCTGACTCCTGCATAAGAAGAGCTAAAGGCTTGTTGTCATCAAATGGATCTTATGAACAAGTTGCATGTTGAGGAACAAATGGTTTTTAAACACCAACAATCTCAACTGACATCAAAGACTAAAAAGAATGAAACAGGAGACAGGAGTTGTTGCTCATAATTATTTAATTTTTGTATATATCATGGAGACATTTCTTGCACAGATTGAAGCCTCATCATTTAGTGTGAATTTTATCATTACACTCTAAAATCTTAAAAAAAATAAATAAATCTGTTATAGTTGATGATAGCAACATATGAGTCATTCCCAATTGTTTTTTAATTCTATACAATTTTATTAAAGGCCAATGTTCTTATTTTTATTAATTGCTAACATTATGTTGGGAATAAAGATGGAACCATCTACATTTTATCACTCCGTTCCTTAATTCCTTACTCCATTCATCAAAAACAATCTTATATCCTCTATTTTCTTCTTCTCTATTACATCAAAACCATGTCATTCTTTTACAACACATGGATCTTCTGCCATATACTAACAGTTGACCACATAAAAAGTGTGTTCAGTTGAACTGAAAAAAATACCCCAGCCAGAACTAACCACATAATGGCTATTCTTTTGACCTTCTACATACAACATGCAATTTACACTTTAAATCTCAAACTACCATTTCAGCTTCTTGAAGAGTTGAAGGGATCCCAACATCAAGGCGCATGGTTGATTTATATTGTTCTGGTAACTCAGCACCAGCCTGAATGCATATTTCAACTACTGCTGGAGCCTGTCCGTAGAAATTCCTAAGCTCTCGTTCCAGAGGTGGTCCGTTTACATCAGGAACATGCCACACAAATCTCGGGGGTATTAAGTCATTGAGCACTGCAGATTGCCAACCATGCTGCCCATTGCGTTGTTGGTGTTTGTGTGCCCCACAGTTTTGAGCTTTCGTTCCATTGGGACCAACATGAATTTCAGGGCAATATCCACAGACCCTCACATGGTACATCCTCATTAGTCTCTTGGCACCTCTCCTCATTTGTTCCCATGCTTGGAGTGTTTCCTCGGCAAGTTGGACTACTTCCTCCTTGCTCACTGGAGCATCTATTTCTGAATCCGGTATTTCAGCTAGTAACGGTTTAATAGGGGTATATGGGACTTTATCTGGTAGTTCGCTTTCATCTGCATCCACGTATTCCTTCTTCCCAATACGGATTATTGGCTTTCTTCTCCTTTTAGTGGGAAACTCTGGAATCTCAACGCCAGCTTGAATGCAGAGCTCAACCACTGCTGGAATCCGAGGGATGGAGAATCTCTGTTCATGAGTAATCCGCTTTCCAAGGCGGTCATAGAGGTGATAGGCTTCAATCGGTATTAATATGTCTTCAACATGTGCATTTGTCCAATCATGAAGGCCCTTGCGTTGGTTTGCTTGGGAACCTTTACATGACTTGAATGGATGTCCAACAGGGCCTACATGGATTTCACTGCACCACCTGCATAAGTTTTTCAACAGGAGTAAGAACATCAAAGCACATTTTTTAAGCAGGAAACTTTCAACTACGTTTATTCAGTGAAAATAATGTTCAATCGTTAAATGAAATGCAAAAAATTTACTGGCAGGTCTAAACAATTGGTTGATTATGTTAAGTATCTGGAATATTTTGTGAAGCCAGAAACAACAGCGATCTGTATTAACACAGGAAATCAAAATAAAAAACATGAAACTCTGTAATTTTCAATAGTATAATATACTTACCCACAAGCGTGCACGGGTACTACTTTGAGCAGCTTCTTTATATTATTAATCAAAGTGATCCTAGCATTATATACATCATGTGCATCTGGTATTAGGTTCTTCACTAGCAATCCATTCTTTGGCGCCGGCAAAGGTTTTTTCCTAGGCTCATCTTTCATCTTCTTTATCCTCTCCCTAGCTGCGCGTCGCAGTTCTACAATGGGAACTGGAAAAGGCTTCTTCTCCTTTCTTGAATAATTCCGAGGAAAATCAGCATTTTGAGGCACTTCATCATTTCTAATCTTACTGCCACCGTGCTGCTTAAAAAGATGAGATTAAGGAAAAGAAAACAAAACAGTTATATACATAGGAATTTAGGAGTTGAATCTAATCCTAGCCAAATTTTATCCATTCTAGAAGGCTAATTCTAACATGGGCACAACGCCAAAACTCAAAAGGCACAATGAACTGAAATAACGCAAATTTCATTTTAGGCCAAATGACAAAAAACCCAATGAAAAGCTGATTCGTTTATAATGGTCAAGATGCTAGATTAAGCAATTTGTTTCTTTCCCACCTCAATCAAGTAATATAAACATACCAAAATTTGTATATTGTATCTCGGAATAAGTGAACATTTGTTTATTATTTTAAACATCAATCCGCATATAAAATCAATATCACAAGATCAGTTTAGTTGTTTACTTACGAATCACACTTTCATTAAAAGTTAATGACAAACAAAACCACAATTACCAACTAATAAACTGAAATTGATAATGAAATAAACCAAATCTTGATAATGAATACACATAGGTATGCCAAGGAATTGAAGAACATTTTCACATTAAGGGCACAGACATATACATAAGAAAAATCACTCTAGGGATCACACCAGATCTACCCTCTCGTGGCTATATTTGCTTTGAAAGATTCAGTTTTTTGTCAGCCCCATGGGACTAGTGTGTGATAACTAGTCGACTACGTACACCTCTCTCTCCTTCATTCCAATTTTTTTTTTTTTACGAGAGGACAAAGTATATAGAAATCAATTGTCATTACCATCAAACTAAAAAATCCTCTCCTACATCATCAAGATTTCCTTCTTTTGCTCTAAGGATCAGCTCGTCGATTTATATTGTTAGAAACCAGAAAACTAACTGTAATAGATGGAAATGAATCAATATGCAAACCAAGCAGTGTATTATGGACATAGAAGAAAAAACACCAGAGGGCATATAGGCCTGCTGTCCATAGTCACAACTCACAGAGCTGAGCCTGCGCCCCAACAGAGAAATTGTGATTCCCCAGCCATGACCAACAATAATGATTCTCATCATACTCCACTCTCTCCTCATACTACCTCATATAACGAAATTCCCTCATAGTAAAGCTCACTCCTCTTTTCCTCTCTACCACCTCATCATTCTTGCCGGTTTTCCCTTTTTTCATCCTAACATAGACCCTCCACACTGTGGGCATTCGTTGCTAAAGCACAGACTCTGAATTGAAAATCAGACACCAAATAAAAGTAGTACCGGTAGTTTAGATGTCAGATGTTTGGGAGACTCGTACCATTAGAATATGCAAAATAGATCTATAAATGTGGCTTTCTAAGAAACTCAATTCACACCATATGAAATTTTTTCACAATGAATAACAGATGAGTTAGCACCAAAACCACATGCTCATTAGAAGAGTATTTCTATTCTAAGAATATCATCGTGTTATTAGGTCTGTATCTTGTAATTCTCATCTCAATGTTTCATTTCATGTGACATTTTTCAAAAGTCTACAAATAATCAAATTTTAAGTGTTGTTCGAGTGTCTCACTCACAACACAGTATGCAGTGCAGGATACAAACAGACACATCAGCAAAATGATGTGCCTGTGTATAATAGACTAATGTTTTACTCTAATAGAAACTCAAACTTCTGATAAACATTAAATGTATTATTGATTGAAATTAACACTATTACAGAGAGGAATCCGTATAATCCCATAGCCAAGTGCTCCTCAGAGGAGAGATGATTCTCACTTTGCCCAACCCAAAAGGTTTCTAGCCGAAAATACACATAATCAATTCTCCCTTGCTATCGGTGTCCTTATATAACTACCCTTCTCTCTTCTGACATATGCAGTTATAACCATTCTATTGGGGTATAAGGCCCAAATCCAATTTCCTATCATACTTCAATAACGATTTTAAGGAACTCAATTAAGTTGATTAAGCATTACTACATTGTATGTGAATGAGAAAAAGGTTACAAAAGAAAAATTGTAATCCTACATACACATAACATTGAGTCAAGAGAAAACAAAGTTAGCTAACCTTAGAAGTTGCATCATCATTTTTCTCATAATTTTCCTTCCTCCCTCCAAAAACAGCATATAATCGAAAACATCTACGCTCATATCCAATTTTTCGATAACCATTGTGCCGCGAAAATCTCTTGATTTCAACTATATTTGAACTGTAGTTTAGTTTACCTATATAATAACAAATGAGTTTAAACATGCTTTTAGTAAATACAAATATGCAATTTTTTTTTTTTACTTTTAGTTCATAGTTCTAAAGATGAAGCTTGGTTCTCATCATAATCCTGAAAAATGAAGTGATTTTTTTGTGAATGGGGAAAGAAAGATAGACTTACAGAGAGAAGTTGAAAAAGAGGAATTATGGTTTTTGTTGTCACGGAATCCGATTATGTTTGAGAGAGAGATGATTGACGCCATTGGCTTTCTGAAGCGAATGAGAGAAATTGGAGAAGACGATTGAGCAAACGAGTTTTGGGTTTTGGAGAGATAGGATTTGGGTTAAGAGGGACTGGTTTATGTGTTTCTCATTAAATTATTATTAATTTCTAAAATATATATTCGGATGCAAAAGGAAGAAATCTAAAATGATTTCACAAAATATAAAAACTAATTTATTAAGATAAACAAAAAATAATAATAATAGTTATACTAAAAAAAAGAAAAAAAGAAAAAAAAGAAATTAGGGCCGGAAAAAGAGAAAAATCCCCAAATGTGCTCTGCTAGGGTTTCACATTTACTCTGCTTTTCCTCCGTCACAGCTACCTGTTTCTGCTCACCTTCTCTCTGATTGCTTTCATGGATTCTTTCGACCTTTTCCCAGAGTTGGTCCCTCCGGCTGTTCCTTCTTGTCCCGGAGGGAGTTTGAACGCTAGCTCCAAGGCAGCTGCTATTCCGCAGAAGAAATCTTTCGCTCAGGCTCTGAATGGAGTTTGCGATATCCCAATCTCTCAGCTCCCCCAACCCATCATTAAAGGAGATAGACTGTCGATCACAATACCAGAGGAAGAATACAAAGCTGGGCTTCTAGACTGCAAGAACAATCTTCATGGGCGTATCCTCTGGCCAAAAGGCTCAACACCGCTCACTGTGATGGCGATTCGGGAAAAGCTCTCCAAATGCTGGACTGATATCAAAAATTGGGGAGTCCTCTCCCTAGGAAAAGGTTACTTCGAATTTATGTTCTCCAATGCTGAAGATGTTAGACGAGTTCGAGCTGCAGGTTCCATCAGTCTTAATCCGGGTTCGCTGAGATTGTTTGCCTGGACGAAAGACTTTAATCCAGCTGCACAACACAACACGGCAGCACAGGTGTGGGTTAGATTCTTTGGGCTCTCGCAGGAGTACTGGAGGCCGAGAATCTTGTTTGCCATAGCTAGTAGTGTTGGAAATCCCATCTGTATAGATGCCTCTGCTGCAAAATCCAGAGTGGATCGTACGTTCGGTCATTTTGTGAGAGTTCTTGTTGAGATGGACCTAACACAACCCCTTAGTTATAATGTTCTTGTAGAAAGGGAAGGTTTTGCATTTTTTGCTGACATTGAATATGAAAATCTTCCGGAATTTTGCGCCCATTGCAAGAAATCGGGGCATAGTTTGAATAATTGTAAAACTCTTAATAAAGTTCAACACTCCTCTGGCTTAGTTAATAAGCCTCGTGCTGGTTTGAAGAGTACGGATGCCGAGATACCTAACAAGGAAACGGATAATGTGAATGCGCCCACTCTGGAAACAAGCCAAGAATCTGAAAAGAGCTCTCAACAGGTTCCTGTGGAGGAGCCAGGGAATGTTAGTATCACTCATCAGGGACTTGAAGTCACTTACCATGGGGGTACTGCCTTACCCAACTACTTCTCACAGCCTTCTGATGGTTCTGAGGCATCTCCTTCGGATTTTGTAGC
The DNA here is from genome assembly GCF_029867415.1 of Vicia villosa. Taxonomy (NCBI): domain Eukaryota; kingdom Viridiplantae; phylum Streptophyta; class Magnoliopsida; order Fabales; family Fabaceae; genus Vicia; species Vicia villosa. Next base: position 588,209 of record NW_026705241.1, on the reverse strand, counting down.
AGACACGGGTAAAGAGTTAGTGACCGTAAATCAAGGGGTTTCGGTTGAAGCTTTGGTGGATAGACAATTTTTAAGGAACTCCTGGGATGCGCTAGCAGAGGCGGATTTGGTGGCAGAAACTCAAGTCACTCCTCATAAGAATGACAGTGGCACCTTCACAAAAGCGTTATCCAATCTTAAGAAAAAACACAAGCAATCTAACGTGAACCAGAAGTATGTAACTAGGTCCCAAGCAGGCCTCAAACATCCCACTCAATGAAAAGCCTTTATTGGAATATAAGGGGCATAGCTAATCCCCCATCAAGATTAGCTCTTAAGAGATTATTAAAGATTCACAAACCTGATTTCTTGTTCATTGCTGAGCCTAAGATAGTTTTGGACAAGATGCCTTCTAACTGGTTCCTTAAGCTTGGTTATAAGCTGTTTGCTTCCAATAATTCTCAGTTACCTTCTCTTTGGTGTTGTTGTTTGCTTGGCATGGACCCGAGTGTGATTGAGTACTCGGAGCAGTTTGTTGCCTTCTCGTTTGTTTTGGATAATAAGCGGTTTGCTTCTGCAGCCATTTATGCTTCTAATTGCCCGCAGACTAGGAAGCTTCTCTGGGGGGATCTTGAGTCTTTGCTGTCCCGATTTCCTTTACCTTGGACGTTTCTAGGGGATTTTAATGCCATCGTCGGGGCTCATGAACACAGAGGGGGACTGTCTCCAGCAAAAGGGCCCATGAAAGATTTCCGCTCGTGGTCAGATTCCAACCATCTAATCCATGTCCCCACCCATGGATCGTTTTTCACTTGGTCTAACAAAAGAGACCATCCTTTCTTAATAGAGAGAAGGCTGGACAGAGTGGTTGCTAACCAATCTTGGTTGAATGTTTGCACGAGAACCTCGGTTTGTACTCTCACCAAATTACGATCGGATCACTTTCCGATTCTCCTTGATTTCTCTGTTTGCCCGGTCAAGGTTGCCTCGAAGTTCAGGTTCTTTAAAGCTTGGACGCTGCATACTAGCTGTAAGGCGGTGGTGATTGATTGCTGGAAGCAGAATGTCGCAGGTTGTCCGTTGGTGGTGCTTGGGAGAAAACTTCAGTTGCTTAAAAAGGAGCTCAAGAGTTGGAAGCATACTAGTTTTGGTAACGTAACTCAGCAGGTTTTGATGGCTGAATCGGAACTCAAACTTATACAAGAATATCCTGACTCTGATTTGGATAGTTTTAACAGTCTGGAGAAAGAAGCGCAGGATAAGCTGTCGAGGGCTTTGGACATTGAGGAAAGTTTTTAGAAGGAGAAAGCGGCAATTAAATGGCATGTGGAGGGGGATCGCAACACAGCTTTTTTTCATCGAATGTCCAAAATTCGTAACGCTGTCAAGCCCATTTCAATCCTTAGAGCTGGAGAAGAAGAATTTTCGGATCCGATTCAGATTGCCTCTCATGCTGTTGATTACTACAAAAATCTTTTTTCTAATAACGTTTCTTTGTTGCAGGATTACTCCTTCGTGGAAAACTCTATCCCCTGCTTGGTGAATGATGAGATGAACATCACTCTCACGTTATTGCCTTCATTGGAAGAGATAAAAGCTGATGTGTTTTCTCTTAATCAGGATAGTGCGCCAGGGCCTGATGGTTTTGGAGCTTCGTTTTATCAAACGTACTGGGACATTATTCAAAAGGATGTTTCGGATGCGGTCCTCCAATTTTTCTCCTCAGGGTGGCTTCCTCAAGGGTTCAATTCTAATGTTTTAGTCCTTATTCCGAAGACGGATAGCGCAGACTCCTTGGATCTGTTTCGTCCGATTGCCCTATCAAACTTCAAATACAAGATTATTACAAAAATTATTTCGGCCAGACTTGCGCCTATCATGCCTCTTTTGGTTTCTAAGGAGCAGCGAGGATTTATTCAAGGTAGAAATATGAGAGATAGTATTGCTTTGGCCTCAGAAGCTTATAACCTTCTTGACTCGAAATCCTGGTGCGGTAATGTGGCGCTTAAAGTGGATATTACTAAGGCATTTGACACTCTTAACTGGCAATTCCTTATACAGGTTCTGAAGCAATTCGGTTTCAATGAGATTTTTTGTCAGTGGATTTTTTGCATTTTGAATTCTGCTTGGATGTCTATCTCGATCAATGGAACGCTTCACGGTTTCTTTAACTGCTCCAGGGGTGTGCGCCAAGGGGACCCCCTTTCTCCTCTTTTATTCTGTCTTGCGGAGGATGTCTTGAGTAGGCAGATTAGCGCTGCTGTTTGTTCGGGGGAGATTAATCTGATCAGAGGAACTAATGGCATTCTTGTTCCCTCGCACATCTTCTATGCAGACGACGTGCTCATTTTCTGTAAGGGCAGCATTGCTAATATAAATATGCTTGTTTCTCTTTTCCGGTCTTATGCAGCTATCTCGGGGCAAGTCGTGAACTGCGCTAAATCCTTTATTTTCGGAGGTGGTATGTCCATGTCTAGGCTGAATATCCTTGCTGCCTTATCAGGGTTTAAGGTGGGTTTGTCTCATCTGGATTACCTCGGTGTGCCGATTTTCAAGGGTAAACCGAGGGCTTCGTCGTTGTTGGCCATTGCGGATAGAATTATTCTTAAATTTGCGTCGTGGAAAGGATCTCTTCTCTCCTTTGCTGGCAGAGTGGAGCTGGTTAAATCATCGATTCAGAGTATGATTATGCATTCCATGGCTGTCTATGATTGGCCGGTTTCGTTGTTACGGAAAGTAGAAAAAGCCTCTCGCAATTTTATTTGGAGTGGGGATGTTGCTAAATGTAAAACGGTTACTGTTGCGTGGAAAAGTATATGTAAACCGTATAAAGAAGGCGGTTTAGGGATTAGATCTTTGCTTGAGCTAAATGAGGCAACCAACTTGAAGTTGGCTTGGGATTTTCTAAATTCTGAGGAATCTTGGGCTGTTTTGGCGAGAGGTCGCTGCCTGCGCAATAATAAGAGCATCAATCATCATATCTATTCCTCGCTTTGGTCAAGCATTAAAGCACAGATTCCGGTAATTCTTGATAATTCTTCTTGGTTAATTGGCGATGGTTCCTCTGTTAGTTTTTGGTTCGACTCCTGGTGTGGGGAGCCGTTGAATTTGTCGATGGAAATTCAGCCGTTGCCTGGTGATTTATTTGTCAGCAACTTTATTCTTAACGGCAATTGGAATCTTCTAAACAGAGGCATCCCGGAGGCGATTCAAACCAGAATTCTGAATTGCCATCTTCCTATAGATTTCAGACCGGATAAAAGGGTCTGGAATAATGCTATTTCTGGGGATCTCTCGTTGAAAGAGGCGTTTAATTTTAAGCGTAAGGCTGGGGTTTTATCTGATTGGTGGGGCTGGATCTGGGCTAAGCAAATTCCTCCGTCTAAATCCTTCCTGATCTGGCGCCTTCTGCGGAACAAGCTGGCCACAGATGACCAATTGGCTAGGAGGAATTTCGCCACTCCATCGATGTGCAGTCTGTGTGCTAAGGCAGCGGAAAATAGCCATCATCTCTTCTTTGTTTGCGAGTTTGCGGCTGCTTTGTGGGGCTGGTTGTCTAATGCAATGAAGATTAATTTTAGAATTTCTAACTGGGAGGATGTTTGGAGTGGAACTACTATGTCATGGAACTCTCAGTGTATGCTTGTTTATAAAGCTGCGGTTATTTTCTTGATCAATGCTATTTGGTATGCTCGTAACACTGTTAGGTTCAAAGATTCTCGGGTTACTACGGCTTCTTCTATTGCGGGTATCGCTTCGGCGTGTGGTTTGGTTGGCAACAATTCCCGTACTCTGTCTTTCTCTAATTTGCATGATTTTGAGATTCTGAAAAATTTTCGAGTTACTCTCCAGCCTCCTTCTGCCCCAAAAATTGTGGAAGTAATTTGGAAACCCCCTCCATGGGGTTGGATTAAAATCAATTGTGACGGTGCTTCCCTTGGCAATCCGGGTCCCTCGGCGTGCGGTGGGATTGCTAGAGATGACGATGGTAGATTTCTCGGTGCTTTTGCCAACTTCCTTGGCTTCTCAAACTCTCTCATTTCCGAACTCTCTGGTGCTATGTTAGCTATAGAGTTCGCTCATGAGAAGGGTTGGCGGAAAGTTTGGTTAGAAACAGACTCGTTAGCGGTTATTCGGGCTATCTCCAAGCCTCTTCTGGTTCCTTGGAAAGTTCGTACTAGATGGTTAAATTGTGTTAATATTATTGGTAGGTTGTCCTTTGTTGCCTCTCACATTTTCAGAGAATGTAATTCTTGTGCGGATTCTCTTGCAAACATAAGACTAACGGTTACTGCATACACTAACTTTAGTAGTATTCCAGATTTTTTGAGGGCAGATTTTGTGAAGAATAGGCTTGGTTTGCCTTTCTATAGGTTCTTATCTCATTGAGAGGGTTTTGGTTTGGTCCCCCCTCTTCTTTTGTTCTGTTTTCTTTGATATGAGATAACCTTTTATTTAAAAAAAAAATTAAAAAAAAGAAAAAAAGTTTGAGAAACACTTAGCTTATAATCAAATGTGGTAGGCGCTGGAGGTCTTTGGTACACCTACATGCTGAAGAGCGTAGGATCTGGAGTTTTGATGATCTAACGATGGAGAGAAGCAGGTGTACCGTGCGCGTGTATTGATCCTGAACACTGAATCTGTGATCAAAGATGAATAAAAAATATGAAAAATTATAAAAATAATATAATTTTACTCCGCGTTTATTCGAGTTAAATTAAAAAAAATTAAATTAAATTAAAAGTACAAATTTTAAAATAATTTTTATTTTTTTAATAAGCAACTTGTAACTAGCAGGTTTTCATCGCTGGACCACACATACGCACACATAAAATACTTTTATTAATATTTTTTTAAAATACAATTCAAACAAAATTAGTTTCAGCTTTTTTACTGAAACAACTTTATAGAAATCTTTTTTAACAAAATTAATTCCTTAAAAAATTAATTACTAAATTTTCAAACTGATTACTGTTAACTTTAGTAATCAATGTTTTATGAAATAATTTTCATTTTATTTTATTTTTTAGTAATCAATCTTTTTTTCTATTTAGTTTTAAATAAAAAATTTTTTTTTTTATAGTATACAATAACATGTACTAACTTCATTTTGTAGTGTATTTTAACCGTCATTTTTTTTTTTTTGTATATTTTTATTGATAAATAGCAATAAATAGCATAAACTACACATAAAAAATTGTAGTTAAGTTTTTCCGAATAAATTAACTGATTGTAAAATAGAGAGATAATATAATTTTAAAATAATATAATTTTTTTAATAAATCATAATTAAGAGTGAGAAGAATTATTAGTGTTAAATTAAGAAGATACATATGCTAATACACATCTTCATAAAAATAAGTTGATGTGTTCTAAGTATATATATATATATATATATATATATATATATATATATATATATATATATATATATATATATATATATATATATATATATATATATATATATATATATATATATATAATAGAAAAAATCAAGATGAGAATTTGGACAACTATGACAAGCGCCACAGACCGAAATCATTCACTCCGGTGAACTTTTCAATCTCATACTTTGTTGAAGGCATCTTCTCCACGCTCACCGCACCAATTGGTTGTGAATTCAATGCCAAGAACAAAGTATAAAACAAGGAAGAATAAAGGACAAGGAAGAAGAGGAACACAAGAATTGGTTATAACTGCTATTCTTTCACTTTCTCTTAAAACAAGATTACAAGTTTACAAGAATAACAAATAACCTCTCTCACCCTAAATTAGGATTTGCAGCTTAGCAATGATGAGAGACTAGTATGCTATTTATAATAAAACCTAACATACTAACTAATGGGCTTTTTCAGCAAGGCCCATTACACAAGCCAACTTAATAAACAAGCTAACTTAACAAATTAGGGTTTAAACACTAAAACCTAATTTAACATGCTAACAACCCTAGCATCTTCGACATCTGCATGCTAGACCCATCTTCGACTACAGCATGCACACTTCGACACCAGCATGTGAACAATCCTTCGACTTCATGCTTAACTCTGTCGAAATGTCGAACCAAGAAGCCACCCTTCGACAATACTAGAGTTCGATCCAATATCTCACAAATCTCCACCTTGGACCTAACTCTACAACGTCAAGGAACAAACTAGCTTTCTTCATGCAGCTTTATCAACTGCATACAGTGGAAAAACTTGCAACTCGGCAATGTCTTGGTGATCATATCAGCAGCATTGTCTTCAGTCGAAACCTTCAGCACTTGGACTTCTCCACGCTCGATTACTCCTCTGACGAAATGCAGCCTCACATCAATGTGGTTAGTTCGCTCATGATAGGCTGAATTCTTCGACAGGTGTATTGCACTTTGACTATCACATTTAACAGTGATACCTCGACCTTGAAGTTTCATCTCCTTCGCAAAACCTTCAAGCCACAATGCTTCTTTCACAGCTTCAGTTAGGGCAATATACTCCGCTTCAGTGGTTGATAGAGCAACAACCTTCTGAAGTGTTGCTTTCCAACTAATTGCAGTGCCAAACATAGTGAAAACATATCCAGAAATAGATTTTCTGGAATCCATACAACCTGCATAATCAGATTCGACATATCCTTCTATTACTGCCTTACTATCTTCACCCAAGGCTCCACCATAAATTAGGACTCTATTCAGAGACCCATTTATGTACCTTAAAATCCACTTCAATGCTTGCCAGTGAGCCTTTCCAGGATTCGCCATATACCTGCTTACAAGACTGACTGCGTAAGCTATGTCGGGTCTAGTACAAACCATAGCATACATCAAAGAACCAACTATATTAGCATACAGAATGCTATTCATATAGGCTCTTTCGACATCAGTACTAGGACACTGATCAATACTCAGCTTGAATTGAGGGTTTGTTGGAGTCACAACTGGCTTCGAATTCGACATACCAAACTTTTCAAGAATCTTCCGTAGATATGCCTTTTGAGATAAGCATAACTTCGACTTCTTTCTATCTCTTCGAATGTCAATTCCAAGAATCCTGGAAGCAGCTCCCAGATCCTTCATATCGAACTCCTTATTGAGTTCAGCCTTCACCCTCGTCACATCTTCAACATTGTTGCTTGCTATGAGAATATCATCCACATAAAGCAACAAAATAACAAATGAATTACCAGATCGAAATCTGAAGTAAACGCAGTGGTCGAACTGACTTCTAATGAAACTTATGCGTGCCATGAACTTGTCGAATCTCCCATTCCACTGTCGAGGAGATTGTTTCAGCCCATACAAAGATCTCTTTAACTTGCACACATAATCTTCCTTCCCCTTTTCGACATACCCTTCAGGTTGCCTCATTAGGATCGTTTCATCTAAATCACCATACAAGAACACAGTCTTCACATCCATCTGTTCCAGTTCAAGATCGAACTGTGCCACCATGGCAAGCAACATTCGAATGGACCTATGCTTCACAACAGGAGAAAACACATCATTGAAGTCGACACCTTCTTTCTGAGTGAAACCCCTTGCAAATAACCTTGCCTTGTATCTTTTTAACGTCACTCCTTCAATTCCTTCCTTAACTTTGAAAATCCATTTACAGCTGACTAACCTTGCCCCAGCAGGTTTCTTGATCAGTTCCCAGGTATGATTATCATGAAGAGATTTTATCTCATCATCCATGGCCTTCAACCATTCAGTCTTATTTCGACTCCTCATAACTTCCTTATAGTCTCTAGGTTCTTCGTCTAGAACCTCACTTGCAGAGATTAAGGCATAAGCTATAAGATCTGCATATCCAAGTCTCTGAGGTGGCTTGATGACTCTTCTCGACCTATCTCTCGACAATAGGTAGTCATCGTCAGTTTCCTCAACTTCAGCATCTTCTGCTTCTTCTTCGACTTCATCTGGGATATGCAATTCAGCATCAACATGTTCCACCTCAACAGGAATCTCTACCTGTTCCAGCTCTTCGTCAGATGTTTCTGTACTTCGACCAACATCATCAGTTTTCTTAAAAGCCATTTCAGCTTCATTGAAAATTACATCTCGACTGGTGATACACCTCCTGTGACCTGGCTCTAGGCACCATAGCCTATAAGCTTTGACTCCTTCAGGGTATCCCATGAACATGCATTTCAGAGCTCTAGGTTCGACCTTGTCTTGCCTAATGTGAGCATAGACTACGCAGCCAAATACTCTCAGTTTGTCGAGATCTGGTGGATGTCCCGACCAAACTTCTTCAGGTGTCTTCATATCTAACGCTGTCGAAGGACATCTGTTTATCAGATATGTTGCTGTCGAAACAGCCTCAGCCCAGAACACCTTTGTTAACCCCGCACTAGTCAACATGCATCTGACTCTCTCCAAAATAGTTCGATTAAACCTTTCAGCCAAACCATTTTGCTGTGGAGTACCTGCAGTAGTTCTATGCCTTGCAATACCAGAGGCAGCACAAAAACTGTCGAATGCCTCATTGCAAAATTCAAGGCCATTGTCGGTTCTCAACCTCTTGACCTTTCTGCCAGTCTGATTTTCAACCAGAGTCTTCCAACTTTTGAAATTCTCAAAAGTTTCATCCTTAGTCTTCTGGATGAATACCCATAATTTTCTGGAATAATCATCTACTATGGATAGAAAATACCTTGCTCCTGAATGTGATGGACACCTTGCAGGCCCCCAAAGATCAGCATGGATGTAATCAAGGGATCCATGTGTTCTTTGTTTGCCTTTGTTGAACTTCACTCTGCAAGATTTTCCAAGTACACAGGGTTCACAAAACTTCAGCTTTTCGACTTTGTCTCCACCAAGAAGATTTTGTTTCCCTAATTCGACCAGACCCCTTTCACTGACATGGCCCAATCTCATGTGCCAGATTTCTGTTTTCGACAAAGGTTTCGTGGATGCAACATTTGTCGAACCACTTACAACTTCAGCCTCAAGGGTATACAAGCCTTGTTTCTTCACGCCTCTCAAGACTTCCTTCGAACCCTTCATGACTCTTAGGATACTTTTCTCTCCTTGGAAAACATATCCTTTCTTGTCGAATTCACCAAGAGAAAGCAGATTTCTCTTCAAATCAGGAACATACCTGACTTCAGTCAACAACCTTATTGAATCATCATGGAGCTTGAATCTCACAGATCCAACACCTGCAATCTTGCAAGCCTTGTTGTTTCCCAGCAATACTGATCCACCATCTTGATCACATAATTCCTCGAACAAGTCTTTATTTGGAGTCATGTGCCAAGTGCAACCTGAATCCATAATCCACTCCTTCTTAGAGTCACTGCTTGAAACCACAAGAACATCAGATGATTCGAAATCATCTTGAACAATGGCAGCGTTGCCATTATCCTTACCTCCATGATATTTCAAGCGTTCAGGGCACACCTTTCTTGTGTGACCCTCCTTCTTACAATGGTAGCATCGAATGCCAGATGCTTCGCCACTGTAAGTCTTCGACTGGCTTTTGCCTTTCTTCTTGTCGAACTTACCATCCTTTCGTAAGAGTTTTCCTTTAACGGCCAAACCTTCGCCAACAGTCGAAGGTTTATGCTCCTTTCGTTCATTCAAGTCTTTAGAGTACAAGGCTGATTGAACTTCTTCAAACGTCAGGGACTCCCTTCCATACAAGAGAGTTTCTTTGAAGTGAGCATGTGATCGAGGCAAAGAACACAATAGTAACATCGCTTGATCTTCATCATCGATCTTCACATCAATATTTTCAAGATCAAGAATCAGCTTGTTGAACATATCCAACTGCTCAGCCAATACTTTGTCTTCAATCATCTTGAATGAATACAAAGCTTGCTTCAGGTAGAGTCGATTTACCAGCGATTTGGTCATATACAAACTTTCAAGTTTCACCCATAACCCTGATGCTGTCGTCTCCTTTGATACCTGCCGGAGAACCTTATCACCAAGGCTCAACAAAATTGCGCTGTGTGCTTTCTCGATCATATTCATCTTCTCCGCTGCCGTCAATTCTGCATTCATGGCTGCCTCTCCCTTCAACGCTTCCAAACAACCCTGCTGAACCATTAGAGCTTTCATCTTCAAGCGCCACAGACCGAAATCATTCACTCCGGTGAACTTTTCAATCTCATACTTTGTTGAAGGCATCTTCTCCACGCTCACCGCACCAATTTGTTGTGAATTCAATGCCAAGAACAAAGTATAAAACAAGGAAGAATAAAGGACAAGGAAGAAGAGGAACACAAGAATTGGTTATAACTGCTATTCTTTCACTTTCTCTTAAAACAAGATTACAAGTTTACAAGAATAACAAATAACCTCTCTCACCCTAAATTAGGATTTGCAGCTTAGCAATGATGAGAGACTAGTATGCTATTTATAATAAAACCTAACATACTAACTAATGGGCTTTTTCAGCAAGGCCCATTACACAAGCCAACTTAATAAACAAGCTAACTTAACAAATTAGGGTTTAAACACTAAAACCTAATTTAACATGCTAACAACCCTAGCATCTTCGACATCTGCATGCTAGACCCATCTTCGACTACAACATGCACACTTCGACACCAGCATGTGAACAATCCTTCGACTTCATGCTTAACTCTGTCGAACTGTCGAACCAAGAAGCTACCCTTCGACAATACTAGAGTTCGATCCAATATCTCACACACACACACATATATATATATATATATATATATATATATATATATATATATATATATATATATATATATATATATATATATATATATATATATATATATATATATATAAAATAGAAAAAATCAAGATGAGAATTTGATATTGATAGTCGTTTCCAGCACAAGCCCTTTGAAATTTTTGTTTTCCAAAACAAATTTGTCTTCCCCAAATTTTTAGTCTCTATTAACTTATCCAAGGCAATTATAAAACAAATTTTCTCATTACATCTTCACATTACCGGTTCTCCTACTTCTTCCATTGCAAGGTTATGATCTACTTCAACCTTTCTGTTCATATTTCTGATATGATCAATGTTATCTGTCTCATGGTTGTGTTGTATTGTTATTTACTAAAATTAGTTTTAATGTCTTCGTTTCCTCAATAATTTCACTGTTTCAATATTCTGCTACCAATGTTTTCATGTGTTCATGTTTTCCATCTTTCACAACGCTTATTAAATTTAATATGTTGAGTGTGTTTCAACATATGATATGAGAAGCGTCAAGACTATAGTCTTCCATATTTCAACCGATCATGTTTGATGTGTTTCATTGGTTATATGTTTTCTTTACTTTTTTATTTGTGTTTCAATGAATCTATGCCCTCTTTGATATACCTTAACTATGTACATCTGTTATTTTTAAAAAGTTATATAATTTTCTGGTTGTTGAACCTTCCCTATCAAATTAAGGAAATGGTTGTTGCCTTAAAATTATTTATTTTCAATAAAAGGCAAATAAAATTTTATTTGTGCTTGGTAATGTTCTATTTATTTGTATTGTCAATTTTGTGTGTTTTTGTTTTTTTGTTTTGTTTAACAGATGAGTTTATTTTTCATAATATGGAAAATACGTCATTATGGAAGAACAGAAAATTGTTGAATAGAAAATTGGAGAAAGAGGTAGAAGAGTAAAAGAATATGTTACACTTAATGTCTCTTTGGTTGACGAATATAATACAGTTTCGAACAAAAAAAATAGAAAGGTTGTAATTGTATGAAGTTGATAATTATTTATTTTGGATTATATTGACCATGAAGATAATGGTTGGTGCTTTGGGATGAATTTGCTGGAAGGAAATTAATGTCACTTGAGTTTGCTGAATATGGTATGAGAGCTATGCTCAGTTTTTGACCACATGTTTTAAAGTTGTGCAGACCTCTACAACATTACAAAGCTATGCACAGTTTAGACAAAAAGACTTTGGCGGGGAAAAAGCAACTAACAGAGAGCTACACATTATTTTTAAACACATATACTTAGCTATGCAATAGGTGGTGGGCTTAGTTACATAAATTGAATAAATGTGAACTATAATTAGTTAACTAACAAAGTAAGGTGGTGGGCTTAGTTACATAAATTGAATAAATGTGAACTATAATTAGTTAACTAACAAAGTAAGGCTGATTGCATAAGTTGGGGTATGATTTTAGTCACTAAAATTATATTTAAAAAAAATTCAAGTCAAAGTTATTTGGGTTAATAGCACTTTTCACCCCTGTAATATAGGCGAAATTTGCTTTATCCTCTGATAATTTTTTTTAGTTTCCCCTGTAATATTTTTTTGTTTGAATTACCCCCCTAAACGTGTAATTTAAACACCGAATCTAAGGGGGAAAATCAAACCAAAAAACATTACAGGGGTAAACCTTACACTTAGGGTGCAAAAGACATAGTATTTTTATATTTCAAGTGTTTGAAAAAATTTTTTACAGGGAGAAAAGCGAATTTCGCCTATATTACAGGGGGTTTTGTATATTTAATCCAAATTATTTTTATGACGATACTCGCAAATCATTGACTTTTTAAAATAAACATTTTTTAAATGATTTATTACATATAATTTTTTGAAATTAGAATGGATAATTTTACATTTTATTTATTTCTAATTTAGCTTTTATCAAAAATATATATTGTTTACTTATTTGATTTTTATCAAACCATCACATAATTTAGTTATGCAATTCTTGAAGTAATATATCATTCATCCTACTTTAATTTTTTGATTGAACTATGAAATTACTTTGATGTGATTTTTTACTTTGATTGGGGTTTTATACCCACGTGTCAATAGAGAGAAAAAATATATAAAATATATGTTTATTAGTGATGTATAAAATAATTATGTATTTTGATGACAATAGATATATTATGAGAAAAATAAAACTTAACCATTAAAAAATTAACATTTAATAATCATACAATAGAAAAAAAGCAAGATGAGAATTTAGGCAAGTGAGACACATGACATGCTCACAACAATTCTTATATATGGACAACTTGCTAAAAGAGGAAAGTTTTCATTTAAAAAATTATTTAATTAAATAATAAATCATATAAACATTGTGGGCCACTATCTCATAAATTTAATTTGCTTGGGCAATTCAATAGTCATATTTGAGAGATTTTTACATCGAGAAGCAAGATTAACTTGGGAGAAGCAAATAAAAATGATATAGTTAACTTGGGAGAAGTAAATAAAAATGGTTCAGTTTTTTTTATTATCTATACAATGGATCAAGATCATTCATTTCTTTGTGCCTTCTCTCTCTCAAAACCCTTTCACAATAAGCTTTGTGTATTCTGATTACTTGATCTCGCTATGGAATATGGTGATTTTTTACCTTCTTCTCCCCCCTCCACCAACAACTGCGACGCTCCTTACTTGAAAAGGGTTTCTGCACGGGTGAGATTGTTTTCCGTAGATTACGAGAAAATTGTTTGCAATCTAACATCGTGATGAGATTCAATGACTTTTGATCTAAAATCGTTTTCGGCATACCTCTTTCTTATTTAATGTTTTTTTTCCAGATTCTGATATTATTGAATATATTACAGAATGGAAGAGACCTGACAGGTAAAAAATTTCCTCTTAATTTGTTTGTTTTAACATCAAATAATGGTTGTATGTTTTGTAATTTTGTTTCTCTGGTATTTGAGATTTAGGGCTTTTGTATATTCGATCCGGTTTTAGTTTTGGATTTTTACTCTTACGAGTTCCAATAGCCAAAGAATACAACTTTCCTCTTTGTTAATCAAATCAAATTCAACATTCTAAAATGATTACAACGATTATAATGAGGGAAACTACTCACAAATGCCTATATAAGACAGTGGTTATGACTCTCAGTTAGCCGTTGATCTTTGAACTGTCATTTACTATTTTTTTTTAATGGAGTTTTTAACATCAAATTCTGATTTTTTTGGTAACTTATAAAATATTAACAAATTTTATTCTTTTTAAATTAACATCATAATTTAGAAATTAAAGATATTTTTATAAATAAAAAATAGTTTATTATTGATAAAAGGAATTTGTGCATGCTACTAATAAGAAAGACATATTATAATAGATTATAATGTTACTATAATTTTATTAGTAAATTATAAGTAATTCTAAAATATATTTTTTTAATTAGGGAAATTTTAATTCGTGTCTCGCAAGGATATAAATACTAGTATATATATATATATATATATATATATATATATATATATATATATATATATATATATATATATATATATATCAACTGCCCTGGAAATTAAATGGAGAAAAGATGAAGTTTGAAAAAAAACACCATCTTAAAGGATGTCATGGCCTACGACAAATGTACGTGCAATTTTGACATAACCTACATAAATATATAAAAAGAAAATTATAAATTATTTGTTAGAAAAAAAATTAAGAATATGGTCCATTAATCAAATCTACAAACTTAGAAAATTAATGAATATGGTCCATTAATCAATTCTATAATTAAACTATATAAATGATCCTGGGATAAACAACTAATTTAGAATGATTGTGAAGTATGAACAACTAATTTAGAATTCAGGCAGATTTTGACCTCCCTTGTCCTCCAACTAGCCATAGTAGAGGTGTGAGAATTTCAATATTCGTTTAATTAAAATCCTTGAACATCATAATGGTTTCTATAATTTTTAAGAAAAATAATATTTCGAGATAGAAAGAAATATATATTATATATAAAAAGGAATGTGATACACTGGTGATGTAGAAATATAAACTTTAGAAAGACGGGACAAATGATAATCACAAATGTCCAATATTATGAGGCAATAATATAATTCATAATTATATTAATTTATTTTTTATTTGATTAGTTATTATTGGAGTATGTTTTAAAATTTTAAGTGATGAAGAGAAATAAAATATGTTTTGAGATTGGTGAAATAAAAAATTAGTCTGAAGGTGGAGTTGACGGCGGCAGCACGTCGACAATAGATTCAGGTCTGACAAATGGTTTGATTAACTCAAGTTTGGTTTCCTCGGTTCGTATGTATTGGATTTCATTGTTTTTTTGGTTCGTAGATTTAATAAGTTGAGTTTTGAATTTGTTATGGATCTGTTGGATTTGGGTAGTTATAAATATGTAGTTTTATCATTCTTGTTTTTACAACCTTTAGAACTTTAGAGGTAAAGACAAAGAGAATGATGTGGAAATCCTAGTTGTAATCTTAGAGAGACAAGGATAAATTTTTCAAATGTGTTCTTAGAATTTGGGAAACCATTGAAGATATCTATAGGAGATTGTGAAA
Source organism: Vicia villosa (assembly GCF_029867415.1). Lineage (NCBI taxonomy): Eukaryota > Viridiplantae > Streptophyta > Magnoliopsida > Fabales > Fabaceae > Vicia > Vicia villosa. The sequence goes on along the minus strand of NW_026705241.1, from coordinate 572,990 downwards.
CACATCTAAACAATTTGAGCTTGTGTGATTCATTTATAGAGAGTTGGAGAGATTGAGAAACACTTGGGAAGAAAATAAAGTTTGTTATTGGAAACTTGGATGATTATTTTCATGTAACTTATATGACAATCTTTTGAAACAACTTTTGAAATTGTTATGCGTCGGCCAAAGAATCGGGACCCACTGTTCCATCTCGGTCAAAGACCCGGGCTCCACTACTTCTCGTTTTCCAAAGGCCCAATGACACGAGGCTCATTATCAATCCAGCCCCGTCAGACCTAAAGTATAAATACCCTCGTAAAGGGTTTTTAGGTATACAATCTCTAATCTTCACTTTCATTATCACTATCTTGAACCCTAAACTGATTGGGCGTTAAAGTGATAATGATGCAGGTACCCCTCATAAGTCCACCATATCGGAGATAACCAACACCGATTAACGACATCACATCAAGATTGATACCTTTGGTTCTAGAAGCACTGTGACCACAACCTGCGATCCATGACGTCATCATTCGTAGTGCTAATATTAGAATCCTTTTCCTTCAACCACCTATTTCGGGATCTCCGAGAAAGGACCACAAATCACAAAGAGATCCAGACCTAAAAAAAATCTCATTCTGATTGAGTAACACTTGGTTAGCTCTAAGGTCCCAAACACTAAGTTCCTCTCTTAAACACATATCATATTCGTATTTCCTTGTTTTTTCAAGAGTTGGAGGATGATATGCATGTAGGGCTCTCATTGTTTAGAGCTATTCGTTAGGATTCTGTGGGTGTTGTTTTAATTTATGTTTTTTTAGGTAAGTGAAACTGACTGCTACAAGTTAGATTATATTTATATCAGAGTAAACAATTTTACCTTGGTTGATAAACAAAACAGAGATGACAAGTGGCTTATTTTTGGATTAGAAACATAATTTGAAGTAGTTGAGATTCGAAGCATGTACCCTGAATTTATTTATCCCTAGGTTTTATCGCAAAACTGATGAGTGAACTAATTCGAAGCATAAACTAAAGTTGTTGAGATTACCTAAATTAGTGTACCCCTGGGTTTTCTTGCAAAACCGACGAAATATTTTGTTCATTTTAAAAAGAAAAAAAACATGGTGCGTTAAGGTATTATACATCGGTGTTTTGTTATACGAGGGGAAAATATTATCATAAAATATATTATTTGTACTAGTGAAGTAAACTTCATCCATAATAAGGAGAGATTCAACAAATCAATCAGAGCAATAAAGTTAAAGAAGCCAATACTTTCTGCATTTCTCCAAACTCCTAAAACACCTGAACTACCTAACCTCTCGTATATATGACACACAAAACTTTATCACCTATAACACACCACAACTCACCCCAAGGATCGGTAGCCTTCGCACAATATCAGACCACCAAACCTTTTTCTGAACTAGAATACAATTGGAATAGACATTCATCATTATACAAATAGAGTAAGATGCACTCCTTCCAAGATAAATCCCAAGAAAACAAGCAAAAAAATTAGAGTAAATAGAAGACCCCTTCGAACTACACATAATAGAGAAAATCTCCCATTATTCCCAACAACATGGGTAAATTCTAATCACAAAACACATAACCCCAAGATAATGCACCAAATGTTAGATGCTGGCCTGAGGATCTAGAGGGGGGGTGAATAGATCTCACAGAGTTTTTCGGAATTATTTCGAACTAAAGCGAAAGCGGTTCTGAATCGACTTGCGTCTATTTCGGACCGTTATTGCAAGGGTCGTATATGTGACAAAACCACAAGATAATTGAGATTAACGATGAAGTGATATGTTATCGAATCAATACGTTTCACAGCTGAAAATCAATTAACTTCTAAATTGACAAACTTTGGTTTGCAATGCAGTAATAATGGAATAAGCAAAACGACAAACACTTGGTGATAATGTTCAAATTGATGATGATTCAAGATGTGGTGAATTGTGATGTTTATGTAGAACCTTAATTCACAATTTTAACACTTGAATCGTTAATCAATTTTGCAATTATGACCAAATATAAACAGAACGTAAATGAAAAGATAAAAGCGACAAGAACACGATATTTGTTCAGGCAGTTCGTCGATCGTCCTCGCTACGACTACGTCTGCCCCCAATTCCAACTTGAAATTGGGAAATCTTCCATTAATGTTGAAAGTAGTATATACAAAGAAGAAAACAAAGCGATAAACAATAAATCGAATTTGTCGATCCTTTGAATCTTCTTCCCCCTTAATCTTGAGTCAGATCAAGGTGATCCAAGAGCTTCACTTGATCCCTTTTCTGCAGTGTCTTGAATTGCCTTGAACCCTTGTTCTTCAATCTTCACACTCAGATGGATCCTCGATGAAACCTCTTGATAAAAACCCCCAAGAAACACCTATCTTGGAGGACAAAACCCTCGGATTTTATTCACCAAAAACCCCACAAATCTTCACCCACTAGGAATCTTCAATTCCGTTCCATGGACGTTATCGAACTCGATCACTAACCCTCAACGCAAGAATGATTATGTGTAATTGTGTTGGAGATGACGAAGAACGAAGATGAGAAGCCTTTGTGTATCTTTCAGTCGTTGGTGTTATTTTCAATAATTGAACCTTGGACAATATATATGAGAGCTTTTCAGTTGATGCAGAGAAAACCAGAAATTTTGGCAGTTTTGATCAGATAGGTCGACCTAATTTAGGGCTGAGTTGACCTAACAGAGTTGCATATCCTTTGGATGTCAGTTTTGATCGGATAGGTCGACCTAATTTAGGGCTGGGTCGACCTAACAGAGTTGCATATCCTTTGGATGTCATTTGTTCCCAGTTAGGTCGACCTGTCAAAGAAGTAGGTCGACCAGAATCCACTTCAGATGCGTTTTGGGGATATTTTCTCAGATTAGGTCGACCTAGTTGTTGTGTAGGTCGACCTAGCAGAATGATATGTAAATTTCTTCATTTTAGGTCGACCTGTGTTGGGAGTAGGTCGACCTGACTGCTGATTTTCTGAGTTCCTCTTATTTTGCTTGTGCTGAGTCGACCTGTATGCATAGTAGGTCGACCTGCTCTGTTATGAGTGACCAAAGCTTGCTTTTCTTTGAGTTCTTCTGCTTGTACCTTGTTGCTTGTATGCTTGTTGAGTTTGCCATGAATCAAAAACATCTTTGTGAGTGTGATCTTGTATTCACATACTCCCCCTTTTTGATGATGGCAAACCGGTAGTAGAAGCTTTGGCAATTAGTGGTAAAAGCTCCCCCGTACACTCAGCATCTATTTACTCAGCTGAGCTCCCCCGTACACTCAGCATCTATCTCCCCCTTTGACAACATCAAAAGAGATACAAGAAAAACAGAAGAGGAGAGTAACGAGAGAAACATAGATAAAACACTAGCATTCATAGTATAGTAGATAAAAGGTAGATAGTGATAGCATGAGAGCCAAATATGTTTAAAGGGTATTAAAGATGAGACACATATATGAGCAAGAGAGATATATGTATGAAGTCACTATAAGCATGTTAATTGATAGCATATTATAGTATCAATAATATTTTTGGAAGTGAACAACAATTACGTTACCGCTTTCTCAATATGTAGGTGTCAACTTTAGTGGCAGCCTTTAGTCAATGTGGAATGACGCCTGGCTTGATAATGAACTACCTTTACGCTAAGAGAAATGTTAGCAGAAAAAAATATATAAAGTAAAGGAATAATATTAAGAGAGAACAAACATAATTAGCCCAAATTAGAGATATCGAGTATCCCTAATTCCCTACGAATGTTGAAGTATTGCTCCGTTGCTAGAGGTTTGGTGAAGATGTCGGCTAGTTGCTTCTTGCTTTCTACATGTTCAAATGTAACGTCTCCTTTCTCTACATGATCTCGTAGGAAGTGATGTCTTATTTCAATATGCTTGGTGCGTGAGTGTAAGACAGGATTTTTACTCAAGTTTATGGCACTTGTGTTGTCGCACATGATAGGTATACGATCAAGCTTAATACCAAAGTCAAGAAGTTGTTGCTTGAGCCATAATATTTGTGCACAGCAGCTTCCAGCAGCTACATATTCTGCCTCAGCAGTAGATAATGCAACCGATACTTGTTTCTTGCTATGCCAACTTATCAATGAATTTGAGAATAGATGACATGTTCCACTGGTGCTTTTTCTATCGGATTTGCAGCCATCAAAATCTGAATCGGAGAATCCTACCAAATGGCACTCATTTCCCTTTGGATACCATAGGCCATATGTAGTAGTTCCACGTAAGTATCGCAGAATTCTTTTGACAGCTTTTAAGTGAGATTCTTTTGGACAAGATTGATATCTTGCACACATACACACACTAAACATAATGTCTGGTCTTGAGGCAGTAAGATACAATAGTGAACCTATCATGCCTCGGTACAATTTCACGTCAACCTCTTTACCTTTCTCATCTTTGTCTAGATTAGTATTTCTGCCATAGGTGTGTCAATTTCCTTCGCTTCACTCATTCCAAATCTTTTGAGCAGCTCCGTACAGTATTTAGTTTGATTCACAAACGTTCCATGACTGAGTTGCTTGATTTGTAGGCCAAGGAAGAAATTTAGCTCACCCATGAGACTCATCTCAAATTCACTCTGCATAAGCTTAGAAAAATCTTTGACAAGTTTTGCATTAGTCGACCCAAATATAATATCATCTACATAAACTTGGACTAAGAGAACATCTTTATCTTGTCTTTTAATAAAGAGAGTAGTGTCAACTTTACCCCTAGAGTACCCTTGACTAAGAAGAAATTTGCTCAAACGTTCGTACCAAGCCCGAGGGGCTTGTTTAAGACCGTATAGAGCATGTTTCAGCTTATAAACATGAGTTGGGTACATGTAATTCTCAAAGCCGGGTGGCTGAGCAACATAGACTTCTTCATTTATATAGCCATTTAGAAAAGCACTTTTAACATCCATCTGGAATAGTTTGAAGTCTTTAGAACACGCATAAGCAAGTAAGAGGCGAATAGCTTCGAGACGTGCTACAGGAGCGTATGTCTCTTCATAATCAATACCTTCCTATTGATTGTAACCTTGAGCAACTGATCTAGCTTTGTTTCTAGTGATAACTCCGTTTTCATCAAGTTTGTTACGAAAAACCCATCTAGTACCGATTACTTGATGATCTCCCGGATGAGAGACAAAGTCCCAAACATCATTCCGTTTAAATTGGTTTAATTCTTCTTGCATTGCCATTAGCCAATGCTCATCAAGTAATGCGTCCTGTCATACCCCAAAATTTGCCCATCCTAACATTTAATTTTTTATTTTTTATTTTTTAACTTTGATTTTATGAGAGTTTGGTTTAATCTTACTAACATTAGCCTTTTAAAATAGCTTGTTTAAAATATTTGTTTAGTTTAAAATAAGTTTATCTTTACTAATCCAAATTCATTTATATAATTGTTTGTTCTAAATTATTTTTAAGTTTAGTAATTATTAGTTTGATAATATTTTTATTTCTTATTTTTATAGTTATTATTTCTACTTTTACTTAGAATAGATTTACCTTATTGTTATTATTTTTAGATTCATATTATCATTATATACTATTATTATTATTATACTATGGTTTTTTATTTGTCCATTATAATTATATCAAGAGTTTTTATTAAATAAAAAATAAAAGAGAGGCAAATAGTAACGTGAAAAGGATCCAAACATGCCAAAATCCAAACCTGCATCTTCAACTTCTTCAAATCCAATCATTCTAAATATACAACAAATCCCAATCAGATTTGAATCAGATTCAATCAAGAATTAATTGGGTTAACCTAGGATGCTGTCATATATATGTACAAGAATTGCAGACAGAAAAGGGAGGATTTGCAGCCAAAAGCCATAGTGGAGTTCTTGGAAATTCAAAGAAAAAAAATCAAATTTCAATTCTAAGGCGTACAATCCTGTGCCCGAACTACGTTGACTCTGATTCTCCCTAAGGAGATACGTAGGCACTTGGCAACAAGGCGAGTCCCCTTCCTCCAAATCTTAATCATGTCTTTAACCCTATTAATTGTTTGTTACCTTTCTTTATGTTTTGCCATAACCCTTATCTTTGCAATGTTAACCTTTAGGAAAGGGTTGAGGGTGCCTAACACCTTCCCTCGACCTGAATATAGTATCTTACCCTGATCTCTTAATTGCATAGGTTTCCTATTCGCCTTGGTAGAATAGGTGGCGACTCTCTAAGTTTAAATTTTAGGCAGGTTGCTACAGCTGGCGACTCTGCTGGGGACAACTTAATAGTGAATACTATGCTCCTATAGGTTTTAGGTTTTGGCAGGGTTTAGGTTTGACAACTTTTTAGGGTTTGGTTAATTCGCCTTTTTTTAGGGTTTGTAATTATTTTTTATTTTTTTTTAAAAAAAAATTTGTTTGTTTGTTTTTTATCTAAAAAATATTTAATTGTTTATAATATGTTTATATTTAATTGTTTATGTTAATATATTTATATTTAATTGCCTAATTGTCATATTTTTATATGCACTGCTGGGTCTTTTTATGTTGTGTTAAACCCTAAGTGTGGGAGTTAACTTTGAGATCAATAGGGGAGTATGAATCGCCTACGAGTCTCATTGATAACTCCACTCGGAGTGGGTTGAGTATTCGGAAATGTCCAAAACGAGGCTTGACTTTGTTGAGGGCAGGACTGGATACTTGGCTGATCTCTCCGAGAACCTACCCCAAAAATTCGAACCTCATGGATAAAATGAGTTGTTCTAAAACCCAAAGAGACAAAAAGTCTCGGAGGCTACGAACGACCCCATGAGACCTTCTAGAACACCCCCTATAAAAAGGTTGGCTCCCAAGAGCCGCTACGTCGAACCTATGAACTTATGTGATTATGTGTTATATGTATATATATATATATATATATATATATATGTGTTGATCATTTTTTTATTATTTCTTTTTCCATTCATCATACATTAGGGGCATTCTTGCATCATATTTTATTCAAAAAAAAAGGGAAAGAAAAAAAGATATCATACATATCATGCATGGCATACACATCATTTTCATGACATTAAGAGAAGATTCCTCTTCTATCTCAAGAACAAGGGACCATTGGGAAGGATAACCTAACATCCCGACCATATTATCCAACAAGATTTCAGCAGAAGAGATCAATGGATCAAAAGCAACAGGGTGGCCAACGCACCTGGAGGTCCAAGCCAAAACGATCATTCACCCCATTGCACATGCCGCTGTCTCAAGCTCTGCAACATCTGCTCAGTCAGAAATTGGTTACTCTTCTGCCTCCATACTCAGCTCCGACTAACCCCGCTCCCGGGTACAAGCATCATGCTAGGTGCGCTTATCATTCAGACAGTCCTGACCATGATACAGAGGATTGTGGGCCATTGAAGCACAAGATACAAGATGTAATTGAAGAAGGGCTCATTGAGTTCGAAGATCCTAGCAAGTCTAAAGCCATAAGTGGCTAGAAGGAGGATTTCTTAGATCATTAGTTTTGTTTTCATTCGCAATTCCTTTCCGTTTGTTTAAACATTAGTCTTACGACATATGCTATGTACTTTACAACAATCATTAATGCATTGCTTACGTTTGTCTTGATTCATTCCTAGTGTTCTCACTATATTTAAAACGGTGTTTTTACTTGGTTTTCTTCTTTGTGATATTCAACTCTCGATCAAAGTCGTACACCTTTTGAGGGAGAATGACGAAAACGATACCATAATTTCATACACTACGCTTTCGATTAGACCGTGTTGACGATGTACAGGCATTGTTTCAATTCCTAAATAACGGAGATATAAGGATGTTAATCCCTTGTCAACCCCTTTGAGCCTAAAGAAGTAGGAGTTTTCCTTCATATAAAATAAAACCCTTAATATATAACCTGGGGTAGGGTAGCTGCTCAATTAACTTAATTATTCCAAACTGTTCCTTTGAACATAACCACCGATGGTTCTCCGTCATGATTAAGCCTGGCAGTCAATATCCTCAAAGAAAAAAGAGAAAGCAATGCAAAAGTCTGCTAAGTCAAGACCTGTTAAGGAGACTTAGGCAAAATTGGGGCATCCCGCTGACTGTAGTTTTAAAATGAACAGTTCAGGCAAAAGTTAGGTATAACAAAGTCGAAAAGAGGTCACTATGTGCCTTCGACAAAAGGAAAGATATCACAAAAAAGGAGAATGACTGCCTTTGCAGATAAACCTTTGGTTTTTGAACCATCATAAATGCCAATGTCATAATTCCCAAAGTCTTTTGGAGCCTAAACGCATAGTCAACTGAGCATAGGACTGGAGAACATCACGAAGATGGGGATGGGTACAAATAAACTTTGAGCCTCTATCTTTTGTTTCTTTAAACCGTGAACCAGGCCACGTTACAACCCTGAAAAGTCCTAACTGAAGCATGGTTAATTCGAAAGCATATCATTACTAAAGGTATCCCGACTCCTTAAGGTCTACTATAACTCTTGAGTTGATATCACTTTCTTACAAAAAAAAAACTTCGTTTTACTCAAAAAATGTTTTTAAACTTTCAAGACAGACATATGCATTCGCATCTTATGAATTTCATTACAAAGTACACTTGTCTATGTGGATTCAGATGTTTAAACATCAGGGAGAAGTTGCATGGGGCAAGGCTAATGGCTAAAAATCCTACTGACTGACGAAGTAGCTTTAAAAACTCGTCAAAAGAAGAAACATCCCTTACTCATAACTGGGATGGCTAATGTGTACACATGGCATAACTCGTCATTATCCCAATTACATGGGGCAATCTAATCAAGATCCATTGGAATCTCTCAAAGACTCTGAATAGCCCATGGGGTAAGCCCACTACCTGGGGTACGTTGCAAAGGTCACTCACTATCAGATGGGGTCAATACCACTCTCACATCCTTTCCAGGAACCTTTACAGGATATTTCTCAATCTGTCCATATAGTCTTCTTTAAGAAATGTTCAAATACTTCTTACCCTTTCTAGGAGCCTTTTTCAGACAGTCTTTTAAAGACCCACCTTCTTATCCTTTCTATTTTCAAACCCTTTCAGACAGTCTTCTCTAAGACATATTCATTTCCAAGAACCTTTTCTAGGTAGTCTTCTGTAAGACATCCCTTAACTTTTTTCAGTTAGTCTTTTAAGACATATTCAAACTTCTCTTATGCTTTCAAGAACCTTGTCAAACTTTGTTTAAAGTACAGAGTCTTTTCTAAGACAGTTCACCATCCTTTCTAGGGTGATCTTCTTCAAGATGTTTTTTCCTAAGTTTTGTGTAAAACCCCACATTCCTTAAAACAGTCTTTATCCTCTATAGGAATCTTTTTGACCATCTGCACAAACACATCCCTTTGAGCTTTGTTTAAAGCGCAATCTTGTTTAAGACAATTTCCCATTCTTTCCAAAGACCTCTTCAGGTAATCTTATAGCAGACATCATCTCATTCTGAGTACTCAGCAAATCACTGTCTGTCAGGATGCGACCGAAATGCATGACTCGTTTTGAAAAGCATCTGCTTCACATTCAAATCAACACTTAGCACCGAGGAGACCTCTAAACTGGTTTAACCAAAGGCAATCATTTCTGACAAAAACCCTTGAATGGAGAAACCACGTTCAGAGGGTTTTCCTGAAAACAGGGGCATACAATCAAGAATCCTATTGACTAGAGGCATTCTTTTTCAAGAATTCAAACACTGGGGCAATGCATATCAGGCAAAACATGGTGAAACTCGAGTTCTCTCTAAAGGTCCCTCCTTCAGATAAAGGGGCATGCCTCAAAATTTCTGATATCCGGAGAGTCACACTAGTATCATACAAGGAGCATTGTTGCATAATTGATCTTCCCACGCCTATATTATTTACATCCCGCAGTATGGGATAGGCATACATGCATAATTCTCATTTATTTTGAGAATCTCATTACATGACACATGCATCATGACATTGCATAAAACTAACGCTACCTTTTCAGGTCACCTCATAATCAAAAGGATGTTATCATCCAAATACAGTGCAAATACGATCGTATCAACGATTCAATCTTAACAGATACAACTCTAATACCTCGTTCCAAGTCTTTCTTCAAAGACAATCTAGAAGCAATCAAAGAATTTCTTACCTCTCCAGGTAGTCTTGTCCAAGACAATTATCAACCTTCCCAAGCAGTCTTGTTTAAGAAGTATCCTAACCTTTCTAGGCAATCTTGTTTAAGATGTATCCTATCCTTTCCAAGCAGTCTTGTGTAAGACGTATCCTGACCTTTTATAGGTAGTTTTGTTTAAAACGTTCCACGACCTTTATAGGAACCTTTTTAGGTAGTTTTGTTTAAAACGTCCCATGACCTTTATAGGAACCTTTCTAGGTAGTTTTATTTAAAAACGTTTTGTGTCCTTTATAGGAACCTTTCTAGGTAGTTTTGTTTAAAACGTCTTATGTCCTTTATAGGAACCTCTCTAGGTCGTTTTGTTTAAAACGTTTCATGTCCTTTATAGGAACTTTTCTAGGTAGTTTTGTTTAAAACGTCTCATGTCCTTTATAGGAACCTTTCTAAGTAGTTTTGTTTAAAACGTCTTATGTCCTTTATAGGAACCTTTCTAGGTAGTTTTGTTTAAAACGTCCCATGTCCTTTATAGGAACCTTTCTAGGTAGTTTTGTTTAAAACATCTTATGTCCTTTATAGGAACCTTTCTAGGTAGTTTTGTTTAAAACGTTTCATGTCCTTTATAGGAACCTTTCTAGGTAGTTTTGTTTAAAACGTCTTATGTCCTTTATAGGAATCTTTCTAGGTAGTTTTGTTTAAAACGTATCGTTCCCTTTATAGGAACCTCTCTAGGTAAGTCTTGTTTAAGATGTCCCGTATCCTATCTAAGAGCCTTTCCAGGTGAGTCTTGTGTAAGACATACCACACTATTTCCAAAAACTGTTCTAGGTTAGTCTTGTTTAGGACATATCATTCCTTTCTAGGTAATCTTCTTAAAGACATGTATCCAATTCCTCCTTATCCTCTTCAGGAGCCTCTATAGGTCAGTCTTGTTTGAGACATATCCAAGTTAAACTTATAGTCTTATTTAAGGCGTGTCGTATCATTCCCGAGAACCTTTCTAGGTTAGTCTTGTTTAAGACGTACCATAACCTGTCTAGGTGAATCTTGTTTAAGATGTTTCATATCTTTTTAGGAGCCTTTCTAGGTGAGTCTTATTTAAGACATATCATGCCTTTCTAGGTAGCCTTCTTAAAATGTTCATCCATTCTTTTCTAAGACATACCTTATTCTTTTAAAAGAACTCCTCAGTTAGTCTTCTCTAAGACATTCTTCCTAAGCATTGTTCAAAGTCTAAGCTGCTTCACATCAACCTTCGATACACCCTCTTCAGGTAGTCTTATGTAAGACATTACTTCCTATCTCTTCAGATACAATCAATATGATCCTGGTGTGAAGAGCATATGCTTTAGACAAATATCCTGCCAGGTAAATGGGTGGCATCTATAAGCCCATCTCCCACGGGGCTCCTTCCCTACGCATGCAAATTTCAGGGCATTTCAGTGTTCAATCATCTTCTACCTTTAGATCACGATAGGCAGACGTGCCTATCCGACTCTTCAGGTTTAAGAAGATTGAACAGGGGCAACTGTCATACCCCAAAATTTGCCCTCACATATTTTCATATGTCATTTTATTTCAAATAATTGACATAGCCCAGTCGGTAAGGATTTTAGTGTACAAGAGTGCGAGGTCCCGAGTTCGAATCCTACTTCTAACTTTTTCTTTTATTTACTTTCTAACTTTAGTTTTAAGTTTTATTTTCACTTATTATTAAAAATTACAAAAATAAGTTTTTTATTATTTAAAGTATTATTTTCGTTTTCCATTTTAGGAGTATTTTTAAAATATTATTTCTTCATTTAAATGTTGATTTTATGCATTTTATAGCTCAAAAAATCTAAAATAAAAAATATTAATTTTGGATACCAAAATCAATGTAAATAAAATTTGTATTAATGATTTTAATGTAAATATATTTTCCTTTTTTGTTTGACCTAATTTGTTAATATAAAAGGAACACATCTCACATACAGAGAGGGGGGAGGGCCGAAAAAAAAACTTTCTCCAAGAGGCTAATTTCATTCACATAACAACTAACCCTCACACACAAACTTCCACGTACAAATCTCGCCGCTAACACCCACTTCTAACAATGGCTATTCACCATATTTTCTATTCATGCTAACAAACTTTTACTGTAAAACTAACAAAGTCAGCTACTCAATTGATCTCAAAAATGACTTGCAATTTTTCTATTTGTTTTTTTTAGTTTTAGTTTTCAGGTATAACAGCAATTGAAGCCTCGTAAATTCACAACAATAACGGAATCACGCAAAGCCTCACACGCAAATGCAAAACCCAACATGCCAAATTCAATGATAAGGAAATTCAGAATAATAAATCTGGAAAACAAGATCACAGTGGAAAATATTTATCTGTTGAAATTAATCTCTTTTCAAGTTCTTTACATTGCAGGTATAAACACAATTCAACAAGCTTTAATCAAAGAAGAAGCATAAGGATACATAGGAGGGAATCAGAGCCGCGCAAAGATGGTCACCACTCTCAACCTTCAGACCTCCGTCAACAACCGCGGCCACCACGATTCGCCGGTGACTCCTCGTCGACCGCCGCACCACGCCTTCCCCATAGATTTCATCATCGCCGAGAGTCACCGTATAGGCCTCTCGATTCGAGTTTCTTTGCTAATTTCGATTTCGAGGTTTCATGAACCGCCATTGATTGATTGCTGGGTTTCATTTTGGATTTTTTCTGGATATGGGGAAGTTAGACCGAATTGAGGATCGGGTTGGAGTCGCGAGTGCAAAGCGAATCGGACCCTGTTTCCGCTTTTAATTTTTGCGGTTTGCATAGATCTTTGAAGGAGCTCCGGTGTTATGGCCATGGCGTATAGCTGTTATCAGAGACGATGGGTGAAGAAAGGGGAAAGGCAGCCCGCGTGTCCTTCTTTTGCTTTTAAGATTTTGATTAATTTGTTCTTATATAACTTAATGGACGTATTCTATTAACAACAAAAACGTGTAGCACAAACGGTCGAGGTGTATCATTGGTGACTGAGACTACCTGGGTTCGATCCCCACTCCCAACAATATTTTTAATAGAACGCAGGTCCATCTGATTCAGTACGAGACATCCACAGCAGCTGTAGCAACCTGCCCTAAAAATTAATATTTAGAGTCGCCACCTATTCTACCAAGGCGAATAGGAAACCTTGCGCAGTTAAGAGATTAGGGTAAGATACTATATTCAGGTTGAGGGAAGGTGTTAGGCACCCTCAACCCTTTCCTAAAGGTTAACATTGCAAAGATGAAGGTTTGTGGCAAAAGATAAAGAAAGATGACAGACAGTAAATAGAGTTAAAAGGCTAATTATATTGAACATGATTAGAGTTTGGAAGAGGGGGACTCGCCTTGTTGCCAAGTGCCTACGTATCTCCTTATGGAGAATCAGAGTCAACGTAGTTCGGGGTACGGGTTGTACGCCCTTAAGGTTTGAAATTGAAGTGTATTTGAAGTTGTTTTGAAGTTGTTTTGAAATGCGAATGTTCGAAGGTATTTTGAATTACCTGATCGTAGTTGTGAACATCGCAGTGTTTGAAAAACTATAGTCACGTGGTTTAGTGTATTTTAAATGTTTGGGCGTACAACCCTGATTTTAGTATGTACTATTAACCGCGATGATCAATAGGTTTGATCACCATAGTTAACGGATTGAAAGGGTATTGTTACCAATTCTAATCGATTGATTCAATTATCACTAATAACAAATAAATATGTTTTATAGAATTGATTATTTATTTTTTACCGTTATCCCTCGTAATCGATATATTCGATTATAAATAATAACGAATTGACAGAGAAATGCTAATCATCATAACTAATAAAATAGTTACAACCTTTTAGCAAAATATATTTTATTCGAATTTAATTAAAGAATTAGATGATTGATTATTACCCATCGCGACCAATAGATTCAGTCGAAACGAATAATAAATTAAATCCTAAACACTCTGGCCAATGGCCAGAGTGTTTAGGATTTAATTTATTATTCGTTTCGACTGAATCTATTGGTCGCGATGGGTAATAATCAATCATCTAATTCTTTAATTAAATTCGAATAAAATATATTTTGCTAAAAGGTTGTAACTATTTTATTAGTTATGATGATTAGCATTTCTCTGTCAATTCGTTATTATTTATAATCGAATATATCGATTACGAGGGATAACGGTAAAAAATAAATAATCAATTCTATAAAACATATTTATTTGTTATTAGTGATAATCGAATCAATCGATTAGAATTGGTAACAATACCCTTTCAATCCGTTAACTATGGTGATCAAACCTATTGATCATTGCGGTTAATAGTACATACTAAAATCAGGGTTGTACGCCCAAACATTTAAAATACACTAAACCACGTGACTACAGTTTTTCAAACACTGCGATGTTCACAACTACGATCAGGTAATTCAAAATACCTTCGAACATTCGCATTTCAAAACAACTTCAAAACAACTTCAAATACACTTCAATTTCAAACCTTAAGGGCGTACAACCCGTACCCCGAACTACGTTGACTCTGATTCTCCATAAGGAGATACGTAGGCACTTGGCAACAAGGCGAGTCCCCCTCTTCCAAACTCTAATCATGTTCAATATAATTAGCCTTTTAACTCTATTTACTGTCTGTCATCTTTCTTTATCTTTTGCCACAAACCTTCATCTTTGCAATGTTAACCTTTAGGAAAGGGTTGAGGGTGCCTAACACCTTCCCTCAACCTGAATATAGTATCTTACCCTAATCTCTTAACTGCGCAAGGTTTCCTATTCGCCTTGGTAGAATAGGTGGCGACTCTAAATATTAATTTTTAGGGCAGGTTGCTACAGCTGGCGACTCTGCTGGGGAGATGGGCTTATAGATGCCACCCATTTGGTTGTATCTGAAGAGATATAAAGTAATGTCTTACATAAGACTACCTGAAGAGGTTTCTGGAATGGATACGGAAATTTGTCTTGAGGAAGACTACCTGAAGAGGCTGTAAATGTTTTGCAAAGACTACCTAAAGAGGTTCTTGGAGAGGACAACGAATGTCTTAGAAAAGATCACCCAGAAAGGTTCGTAGAATGTCTTAAAGAAGACTAAAAAGGATGCCAAATTGTTTTTTTTTTTTGACAGAGACTACCTGAAAAGGTACTTAGGACAAGAATGTCTCGAAGAAAATTACCTGAAAAGGTGCTTAGAAGAAGAATGTCTTGCAGAAGACTACCTGAAGAGGGTTTTTTTAGAGAGGATTCGAAAACGTTTCGAACAAGATTACCTATACAGGTTACAACATGTCTTAAACAAGATTGCCTAGAAAGGTACGATACATCTTAAACAAGACTGACCTATAAAAGAATTTGGAAAGGGTGTGATACGTCTTAGACAAGACTGACCTGGAGAGGCTCTTAGACAGGATATGATACGTTTTAAACAAAACTCACCTAAACAGATTCCTATAAAGGACATGAAACGTTTTAAACAAAACTACCTATAGAGGTTCCTACAAAGGGGATGATATGTTTTAAACAAAACTACCTATAAAGGTTCCTCTAAAGGATACGATATGTTTTAAACAAAACTCACCTAAACAGATTCCTATAAAGGACAAGAAACGTTTTAAACAAAACTACCTATAAAGGTTCCTACAAAGGGAATGATATGTTTTAAACAAAACTACCTATAAAGGTTCCTATAAAGGATACGATATATTTTAAACAAAACTACCTAGAAAGGTTCCTATAAAGGATATGAAACGTTTTAAACAAAACTACCTATAGAGGTTCCTATAAAGGACATGAAATGTTTTAAACAAAACTATCTAAAAAGATTCCTATAGAAGGCGTGGAATGTTTTAAACAAAATTACCTAGAAAGGTTCCTCCTTCAGATTAAGGTCTCATGGACGATAATTTTTACCACATTAAAACTTCACAGATCCAGTGCTTCATTCTACACACGCGCCTACCATGCACGCTCAATCCAGCACCACAAGATTGCCCATAATCCAGATCCAACGTATCAGATTTGAAGATGGAATCAAAAATGGGAAGATACAAGGGGCACCCTCAGGTTCCTATCACACAAAGAAGTCATATGACGGAAAAAAGGAACCCAACACTGTTGGAGCGATCCTGGTTAATCAAACACCAACACTACAACAGAAGGATCAGCAAAAACAACAGGGTGGCCAACGCCCCTGGAGGTCCAAGCCAAAACGATCATTCACCCCATTGCACATGCCGCTGTCTCAAGCTCTACAACATTTGCTCAGTCAGAACTTGGTAACTCTGCTGCCTCCATACTCAGCTCCGGCTAACCCCGCTCCCGGGTACAAGCATCATGCTAGGTGCGCTTATCATTCAGATAGTCCTGGTCATGACACAGAGGATTGTGGTCCATTGAAGCACAAGATCCAAGATTTGATTGAAGAAGGGCTCATTGAGTTCGAAGATCCTAGCAAGTCTAACACCATAGGTGGCTAGAAGGAGGATTTCTTAGATCATTAGTTTTGTTTCCATTTGCAATTTCTTTCCGTTTGTTTAAACATTAGTCTTATGACATATGCTATGTACTTTTCAAAAAAATCATTAATGCATTGCTTACGTTTGTCTTGATTCATTCCTAGTGTTCTCACTATATTTAAAACTGTGTTTTTACTCGGTTTTCTCATTTGTGATATTCAACTCTTGTGAAAAGTCTTACACCTTTTGAGGGAGAATGACGAAAACGATACCACAATTTCATACACTACGCTTTCGAACAGACCGTGTTGACGATGTACAGGCATTTGTTCAATTCCCAAACAGTGGAGATATAAGGATGTTAATCCCTTGTCAACCCCTTTGAGCCTAAAGAAGTAGGAGTTTTCCTTCATATAAAATAAAACCCTTAATATATAACCTGGGGTAGGGTAGCTGCTCAGTTAACTTAATTATTCCAAGTTGTTCCTTTGAACATAACCACCGATGGTTCCCCGTCATCATTAATTCCGGCAGTCAATATCCGCAAAGGAAAAAAAAAAGCAAAAAGCATTACAAGGGCCTGCTAAGTCAAAACCTATTAAGGAGACTTAGGCAAAATTGGGGCATCCCGCTGACTGTAGTTTTAAAACAAACAGTTCAAAAAAAAGTTAGGGATAACAAAGTCGAAAAAAGGTTACTATGTACCTTCGACAAAAGGAAAATATTGCAAAAAAAGGAGAATGACTGCCTTTGCAGATAAACCTCTGGTTTTTGAACCATCATAAATGTCAATGTCACAATTTCCAAATTCGTTTGGAGACTAAATGCATAGTTAAACTGAGCCTAGGACTGGAGAACATCACGAAGATTGGGATGGGTACAAATAAACTTTGAGCCTTTATCTTTTGTTTCTTTAAACCGTGAACCAGGCCACGTTACAACCTTTAAAAGTCCTAACTGAAGCATGGTTAGTTCGAAAGCGTAGCATTACTAAAGGTATCCTGACTCCTTAAGGTTTACTATAACTCCTGAGTTGATATCACTTTCTTACAAAAAAAACTTTGTTTTACTCAAAAAAAAATGTTTTCAAACTTTCAAGACAGACGTATGCATTTGCATTTCATTATAAAGTACACTTGTCTATATAGATTTAAATGTTAACATCAGGGAGAAGTTGCATGGGGCATGGTTAATGTCTAAAAATCCTACTGACTGACGAAGTAGCTTTTAAAAGCTTGTCAAAAAGAAGAAGCATCTCTCACACATGACTGAGATAGCTGAAATGCACACGGGGCATAACTCGTCATTTATCCCATTTACATGGGGCAATCAAATCAAGATCCATGGAATCTCTCAAGGACGCTAAATAGCCCATGGGGCAAGCCCATTACCTGGGGGCACGTTGCAAAGGTCGCTCAGTATCAAATGATGTCAATGCCACTCTCGCATCCTTTTCAGGAACATTTATAGGGTACTTTTCAATCTGTCCATATAGTCTTCTTTAAGACGTGTTCAAATACTTCTTACCCTTTCCAGGAACCTTTTCCAAACAGTCTTTTAAAGACCCGCCTTCTTATCCTTTCTATTTTCAAACCCTTTCAGACAGTCTTCTCTAAGATATATTCATTTCCAAGAACCTTTTCTAGGTAGTCTTCTGTAAGACGTTTCTTAACTGTTTTCAGTTAGTCTTTTAAGACATATTCAAACTTCTCTTACGCATATGTTGTCATACCCCAAAATTTGCCCATCCTAACATTTAATTTTTTATTTTTTATTTTTTAACTTTGATTTTATGAGAGTTTGGTTTAATCTTACTAACATTAGCCTTTTAAAATAGCTTGTTTAAAATATTTGTTTAGTTTAAAATAAGTTTATCTTTACTAATCCAAATTCATTTATATAATTGTTTGTTCTAAATTATTTTTAAGTTTAGTAATTATTAGTTTGATAATATTTTTATTTCTTATTTTTATAGTTATTATTTCTACTTTTACTTAGAATAGATTTACCTTATTGTTATTATTTTTAGATTCATATTATCATTATATACTATTATTATTATTATACTATGGTTTTTTATTTGTCCATTATAATTATATCAAGAGTTTTTATTAAATAAAAAATAAAAGAGAGGCAAATAGTAACGTGAAAAGGATCCAAACATGCCAAAATCCAAACCTGCATCTTCAACTTCTTCAAATCCAATCATTCTAAAAATACAACAAATCCCAATCAGATTTGAATCAGATTCAATCAAGAATTAATTGGGTTAACCTAGGATGCTGTCATATATATGTACAAGAATTGCAGACAGAAAAGGGAGGATTTGCAGCCAAAAGCCATAGTGGAGTTCTTGGAAATTCAAAGAAAAAAATCAAATTTCAATTCTAAGGCGTACAATCCTGTGCCCGAACTACGTTGACTCTGATTCTCCCTAAGGAGATACGTAGGCACTTGGCAACAAGGCGAGTCCCCTTCCTCCAAATCTTAATCATGTCTTTAACCCTATTAATTGTTTGTTACCTTTCTTTATGTTTTGCCATAACCCTTATCTTTGCAATGTTAACCTTTAGGAAAGGGTTGAGGGTGCCTAACACCTTCCCTCGACCTGAATATAGTATCTTACCCTGATCTCTTAATTGCATAGGTTTCCTATTCGCCTTGGTAGAATAGGTGGCGACTCTCTAAGTTTAAATTTTAGGCAGGTTGCTACACGTCCTTCACATTTTTCGGTTCAACTTGTGAAACAAAAGCAAAATGATGACAAAAGTTGCTTATCTTGGAGCGTGTTGTCACGCCCTTTGAGATGTCCCCTATTATGTTGTCGATTGGATGATCTTTTACATTTGTCCAGGCCTTAGGAAGTTCTTCATTGTTTGAGATGCTTTCTTTTTCAACACTGTCATGAGACTCATCTTTCTCTTTCTTAGCATCTTCCTTTGCAACACTTTCACTTTCGTCTTCCTTATCTTTGACAATGTCTTCAATAGATGGGCCTGCACTATCAAAAGATATACCTTTCTCGACACATTTTGCATAAGATTCATCAAAAGGACACATGAACTGACTCTTCAACAATAAGTAGTAACTGAATTGAGAGAACCTATATGCCTATATGCCTTACTAGATTGAGAGTAACCAAAAAAAATATGCCTTCGTCCAAGTTTTAGCATATAAATGTGGTTTACTCATGTGCCATTAAACATGATATCTCTTTTCTTAATATGTTCTATTGTGCAGCCAGAATTTGAAAAAGTTACTTTGAAGTCTTTGACGCACAATTGACTAATACTTAGGAGATTATGTTTAAGACCTTCTACTAGTAACACATCAGTTATAGTTGTGGTAGACGGGTTACCTACACTTCCTTTACCAAGTATAGCTTCCCGATTGTTGTCTCCATAGGTGAGATACCCCTTTTTCTTTGCGTGGAACTCAACAAAGAGTGATATGTCTCCCGTCATGTGTCTTGAACATCCGCTATCAAGGAACCACAACCTTTCGGCAATGTCAAGACACTTTTCCTGCAAAATTAATTTAGAGAGGGAGGTCCCCAATTTTCATTGGGTCCTTGGTAGTGAGTACACATTTTGTTGCACTTAGGCAACCATTGAAATACTCCTTTAGGAACTAAAATTCTCCTAAATTTGCATTTTTCAATGGTATGTCCCTTTTTGCAACAATAATGACAGGTAATATGATGAGAATATGCTGTTTTGCTAGTTGATGCTTTTGGTACAAAAGTGTATTTACTATATAAAGGAGTATACGATCTTTTGAACTTATTTGGATCAACCGCAAAGGTCACTTTTGGTTGTAGAGCCTTGTCTAACTTGGCTTTTAGATCTCTTACTTCTTTTTGCCAAATGTGACATGTCTCACAACCAAACCATGATGTAGGATCTATTTCAACTTTATCCTTTTGAATGTCTAGCATAGATTGTTTTAAAGCTTCCATATCCTTTTCGGTTTTCTCAACTTTTGATTCAAGATATGAAAAGATTTTCTTATTTGAGGCCAAAAGTTTGAAAGCTTCAATTGCATCTCTATGTAATTTTTCAAAAGCAAGTTTTAGTTGAGAATGAGATACCTTATCTATGAGTTCAGGTTTAAGATGACTTACAACTTTCTTTTTCTTGTGTTGATGAGCCATAAGGCATAAGTTTGCTGATTCTTATTCATCGCTTGATGAGCTTTCACTAGATGAATCACTTTCCCATGCTATGTAGGCTCTCTTAGATTTTTTATGACCTTTGCTTTGGTTCTTCTCTTTTTCCTTCTTAAGGTATGGACAATCCGGTTTGTAGTGAACGGCTTTCTCACAATTAAAGCAAGGGCCTTTGATTTTTCCTTTGTTGTCGTCATCTTGTTTGAACTTGTTTGATTGCTTTCTATAGTTGATCAAGCCTTTGTCAGAATGTTTTGCTCCATTTTTCTTTAGATATTTGTTGTATCTTCGCACAAACAGTCCCATTTCCTCATCATCGGAGTCTTCGTCATCACTTGTATCACTATCCTCTAGCTCTTGTCTTGAGGTCTTGGAGCTTGAAGCTTTTAGAGCTATTGACTTCTTCTCTACCTCTTTCTCCATGTTCTTTTCTTTCTTTGCCCTTTTCTCATGCATGTCAAGGCATTTAAGGTGTTGTTCATGTTCCTCTAGTTTACCAAAAAGAGTGGTAATGTCTAAGGTGTTTAGATCATTTGCTTCCTTTATTGCTGTAACCTTGGGTTGCCATTCCCTGTTCAAGCATCTTAAGATTTTGTTAGTAGCAACTGCATTGGAAACAGGTCTATCAAGAGAATTTAACCGATTTTTCAGGTGAACGAATCTCTTCTGCATGTTTTCGATGGATTCACCATCTTCCATGTGGAACAGTTCGAACTCTTGAGTTAACGTATTGATCCTAGCTAGTTTGACATCATCCGTTCCCTCGTGGGCAACTTGCAATGTGTCCCACATAGCTTTAGCGGATCTACAATGGGAAACGCGATAGTATTCATCAACTCCTAGAGCTAAGATTAGAATATTTCTCGCTTTCCAATCGTATGCATATCTCTTTTCATCTTCAGCATCCCAAGTATTTTCTGGTTTTGGAACAACTGCACCAGCTGCATTTGTCATGGTGATCTGAAAGGGACCATTGACAATAGCTGTCCAGATGTTCCTATCAATTGCATTGATGTGGACACACATACAATCCTTCCAATAGCCATAGTTTTCACCGTTGAAAACTGGAGCTCTATTGTGAGCCCCTTTAGGTCCGGAAGCCATCTTTCCAATAAGTGTTTCACGTAGCACGGAATAAACCAGAGCTCTTGATGCCACTTGTTAGACGCTGGCCTGAGGATCTAGAGGGGGGTGAATAGATCTCACAGAGTTTTTCGGAATTATTTCGAACTAAAGCGAAAGCGGTTCTGAATCAACTTGCGTCTATTTCGGACCGTTATTGCAAGGGTCGTATATGTGACAAAACCACAAGATAATTGAGATTAACGATGAAGTGATATGTTATCGAATCAATACGTTTCACAGCTGAAAATCAATTAACTTCTAAATTGATAAACTTTGGTTTGCAATGCAGTAATAATGGAATAAGCAAAACGACAAACACTTGGTGATAATGTTCAAATTGATGATGATTCAAGATGTGGTGAATTGTGATGTTTATGCAGAACCTTAATTCACAATTTTAACACTTGAATCGTTAATCAATTTTGCAATTATGACTAAATATAAACAGAACGTAGATGAAAAGTTAAAAGCGACAAGAACACGATATTTGTTCAGGCAGTTCGTCGATCGTCCTCGCTACGACTACGTCTGCCCCCAATTCCAACTTGAAATTGGGAAATCTTCCATTAATGTTGAAAGTAGTATATACAAAGAAGAAAACAAAGCGATAAACAATAAACCGAATTTGTCGATCCTTTGAATCTTCTTCCCCCTTAATCTTGAGTCAGATCAAGGTGATCCAAGAGCTTCACTTGATCCCTTTTCTGCAGTGTCTTGAATTGCCTTGAACCCTTGTTCTTCAATCTTCACACTCAGATGGATCCTCGATGAAACCTCTTGATAAAACCCCCCAAGAAACACCTATCTTGGAGGACAAAACCCTCGGATTTTATTCACCAAAAACCCCACAAATCTTCACCCACTAGGAATCTTCAATTCCGTTCCATGGACGTTATCGAACTCGATCACTAACCCTCAACGCAAGAATGATTATGTGTAATTGTGTTGGAGATGACGAAGAACGAAGATGAGAAGCCTTTGTGTATCTTTCAGTCGTTGGTGTTATTTTCAATAATTGAACCTTGGACAATATATATGAGAGCTTTTCAGTTGATGCAGAGAAAACCAGAAATTTTGGCAGTTTTGATCAGATAGGTCGACCTAATTTAGGGCTGAGTCGACCTAACAGAGCTGCATATCCTTTGGATGTCAGTTTTGATCAGATAGGTCGACCTAATTTAGGGCTGGGTCGACCTAACAGAGCTGCATATCCTTTGGATGTCATTTGTTCCCAGTTAGGTCGACCTGTCAAAGAAGTAGGTCGACCAGAATTCACTTCAGATGCGTTTTGGGGATATTTTCTCAGATTAGGTCGACCTAGTTGTTGTGTAGGTCGACCTAGCAGAATGATATGTAAATTTCTTCATTTTAGGTCGACCTGTGTTGGGAGTAGGTCGACCTGACTGCTGATTTTCTGAGTTCCTCTTATTTTGCTTGTGTTGAGTCGACCTGTATGCATAGTAGGTCGACCTGCTCTGTTATGAGTGACCAAAGCTTGCTTTTCTTTGAGTTCTTCTGTTTGTACCTTGTTGCTTGTATGCTTGTTGAGTTTGCCATGAATCAAAAACATCTTTGTGAGTGTGATCTTGTATTCACACCAAAAAGTCAGAAACAATAGAAAACTTAGTTTCCTGAATCACCACAAACTCCAATGAATTTGAAAAGAAAAAGTTATTAACCTCATCTAAAACTGAAACTAACCATGACGCCTAAATACCCTGGTGGTCTTTAACTTTCGATCTCCAACTTCTAGCTCTACCAATATATCAACCTCATCTTCATCTTTCAACTTAAAAGTGCAGCCACATTGTTTATTAAGCCTTAAAATCTCAACAATTGTAGCAAAATCAATGTTATTGGAAATTCCAAAAATCAAAGGAGATAAATATTGTAAACTTAGAGCACTTGAAGGTGAAACACCCTTTAAACAAATAGACAAATAAAGTCTCTAACATTCAGGCCTTGCTTTGATACATGCATGAGAACACCACCCCATATACAAAAATCAATAAAAGTAAGAGGAGCAACAATATGCGAGTCATAAATAGGAGCAGGAAAACAATGAGATAATTGTCGAAACATGATATTAGATGTCGAGTATGACGCCATCATAATCGTATTAACTATGTCTTGAGGAATATGTCCATAAAGAGACGAAGAACTAACTTAAATCACCTCTGTAACACCCTAAACCCCAACTCTTGATATAAAAAATTAAACATTCGTTTTAGGATGTTACTCAAACAAAACATGCATATTCTTTTTAAATAATTTTAAAAAGTCGCATCAAAACTCAATAATTAATACATATTTCAATTTATCTCTTCAAACCGAAATACAATTCAAATAACATAATCCAAACATTAAATCAAACAAATTAAATGACTTGTTCCCTGATGTTACAAATCAGAGCAATAATTCCAACAAAAACAACAGTAAAATCATAAAGAAAATGAAGAAAGCTTCATAGTCCTCTTCCAACTCAAAGCAACGCTTAATCCTCTTGAGTATATGTGCAACATTGACCATAATAATACAAAACAAATAACAAAGGGTGAGAATACACTCAAATATGTTAATTGTAACACCCCAAATCTACCCAATAAATTATACGGAAAATCAGAGTATAAATTCCAAACAAGTTCATTTGAGGTATCACATATTCGTCATCTCAAAAACATTTACGGCTTACTTGCCTTCATATAGATACATAGCACAAGAATTTAAAACGATAATCAAATCATTACAAAAAAATCACTTTGTTTAAATTCAATAATTAACTCGCAGCGGAATCAACAAACTTCCTAAATATTCAATTCAAGTCGTAGCACCATTGCACGGTAACTTCAAGTTACAAATTAAACCAAAACCGTATAAAAATTTAGCAAAAGAATTAATAAAACAATCGTTTTATCCCCCCGAGTGCTACGTATCAAAGCAAGACACCAACTCGACTAACAGCAACTAAAGACTTCATAAAATCACTTCAAACTTCCACCGCTATCTTGAGTACCTGTCAATTTCCCATAGTAGGGAAACATCATTCAGAAAGGGTGAGATATCTACCAATATAAACAAACGCATGATAAACAATATATTAGAATTTAATCATACGAAATTATCACGTTACAGCTTTCAGACTACATTTATAATAACAATTAACCTGAACAGTTATATTAACAAAAATCAATAACAACAACATATTAATAGTTATAAAAACTATTTCTCATCTTCCAGACAATACCTGTCACAACACGTCATTAGTATAACAATTTATAATTACAACTCCATATTATCACAATTTAACAACAACTCAAGTCACATCACGTCACAATTAAATCACACTCATGCCACATACAATGAGACTCTACAACTGCACATGCATGTGGTACCCAGGGCTTCAGCCCCCATCGCCAATTGCCAGTTAAACAGAGGCATCAAGGCATAAGCCTTCGTCACTAATTTGCCAATCCAGGCCGTCGCCAAAAATGCATATGTATATGAATGCAACAAACACACACAACAAACAAAATCATCGTCACAAGGCATAAGCCTATATCGTCGCTATACTAATAAATAGAGGTATACATCGTCACTGAAACATCCTTCAACTTCGCATAAAACAACAACAATTATCACCACAACAACAACTAATTTCATCGAATCAACACAACAGAATCACAACAACTAATCAGGAATAATTTCCTACGAATTTAACCCCCCACATATCATTCATCATGAGTCCGGTTATAGAGTTAGAACCCCACTCCTTACCTTAGACTTAACGGACGCTCTAATTTCGATTGAAACTCCAATTTTCGGTTCCGACTCGTGCTCTTCTTGTATCTTCTTCTTCCAAACCCTAATGCCGCCTTCTATCTTTTTCCTCTTTCTCCGTACAACAATATCACAAAACTTAATTCATCCTTCTTTTTATTTATTCCCTTAATCCAATAATAACAATAATAATATTATTATTATATCTAATGGGCTTAAACTTCACACCTCCAATTTGCTATTTAACACACAACCTCAAAATCCAACTTAATTAAATATTTCAATACAATAATATTATTCTTAATATTATTTCTCCGACTAACTGACTAAAATCTGATTTTAACTTAATAATTCAAATGCGCCTTTAAAAATCACACTGACAAATTCCACTACTCTGATACATTCTCAAACTTCTTCTAAATCTCATAATTAAATCCTTCGATAATTTAATTAACTAATTAATTAAATTTGGGGCGTTACAACTCTCCCCCACTTAGAATATTTTCGTCCTCGAAAATCTATGTAAGACAACCACTCTCAACGTCACATCCCGCTTCAGCTGCGCCACTCTGATCACCTATCTTAATTCACTGTCCTTATCAAAGTTCCTATCAAACTATACGGCTCACAAGCTTCAACCAAGCTTCAGATTTTCTTTAGCATCCATCACTTTTAACGTCGTTAAGATAGCAAGATAAGTTTATAACATCCAATACAATTCCGTCTATTAACAAGAGATTAAGGGTGATCAAGTCCTCAATTTGCCAATAGATATCCGACAATCATAATGGAGTATAACCATCATTACTAACTACAACTGTGTTCCTCTAAACTTATACTTACTAAAAGTACCATACTTCAACAATTTCCAAAATCATCCGAATACGCTATCCCCAACGTTTCACAGCTACATACTCATACACATCTTGTGATAATGTCGTAACAAAATTCCTTTATGCAATCATCAACACTCCTCATCCTAGAAACTTATCCTTCGCATTCCAACAACTTCAACAACTCTTATAATTACTTACTAATAGTCCAAAACAAAATCTACAACAATTTGTCACTTACTCATTGTTCCTGTGTCAACAGCTTACACCACAGCTACTCAAACAACAACTTCTCAGTCCATCAATAACACTACTCATAATAACTTTCTAAACTCAGTCTTATAACAATTATCCTTACAGGTTACTTTCAGAAACATCAGGTATTTGCACCAGACTTACAGATCAACAACTCCTACACTACTCTTCATCCTTTAAGAAGTAAACATCAACAACCGTAGCATAACCGAGAATCACAGCTTCTCCCCCACTTAGTTTCAAACCAACTCGTGTAACAAGAAATCTGAAAACAACAAGTACCGACCATGTTGTACACACTAGTCGCGTACTAAGGGATAAACAACAATTAGACGACTCTGGCCAGACGGACCGACCTGCTCTGATACCACTAATGTAACACCCCATTTCTACCCGACAATTATATAAAAATCAGAGTTTCAAAATTTCTCAATTAAACAAATGAGGCGTCACATATTCACTTCACAACAAATCACTTCATCGCATTTAGGGGATACATAACACTTTTTAAAACAGAATAACTTCTTTTATTAGAAATACGGCGGAATCATAATTCTCAATTTCTGAATCAAGTGACATATTATTAACATAAATAACATCATCTTAATAACTAGGATAAGTCACAATAAAGCAGCAAAATCATAAATTGTTCCCCCGAGTGCTACGTATCAGAGCGACAACTGACTCGATTAACGGCAACTAAAGACTTCATAAAATCACTTCAAACTTCCACCGCTATCTTGAGTACCTGTCAATTTCCCATAGTAGGGAAACATCATTCAGAAAGGGTGAGATATCTACCAATATAAACAAACGCATGATAAACAATATATTAGAATTTAATCATACGAAATTATCACGTTACAGCTTTCAGACTACATTTATAATAACAATTAACCTGAACAGTTATATTAACAAAAATCAATAACAACAACATATTAATAGTTATAAAAACTATTTCTCATCTTCCAGACAATACCTGTCACAACACGTCATTAGTATAACAATTTATAATTACAACTCCATATTATCACAATTTAACAACAACTCAAGTCACATCACGTCACAATTAAATCACACTCATGCCACATACAATGAGACTCTACAACTGCACATGCATGTGGTACCCAGGGCTTCAGCCCCCATCGCCAATTGCCAGTTAAACAGAGGCATCAAGGCATAAGCCTTCGTCACTAATTTGACAATCCAGGCCGTCGCCAAAAATGCATATGTATATGAATGCAACAAACACACACAACAAACAAAATCATCGTCACAAGGCATAAGCCTATATCGTCGCTATACTAATAAATAGAGGTATACATCGTCACTGAAACATCCTTCAACTTCGCATAAAACAACAACAATTATCACCACAACAACAACTAATTTCATCGAATCAACACAACAGAATCACAACAACTAATCAGGAATAATTTCCTACGAATTTAACCCCCCACATATCATTCATCATGAGTCCGGTTATAGAGTTAGAACCCCACCCCTTACCTTAGACTTAACGGACGCTCTAATTTCGATTGAAACTCCAATTTTCGGTTCCGACTCGTGCTCTTCTTGTATCTTCTTCTTCCAAACCCTAATGCCGCCTTCAATCTTTTTCCTCTTTCTCCGTACAACAATATCACAAAACTTAATTCATCCTTCTTTTTATTTATTCCCTTAATCCAATAATAACAATAATAATATTATTATTATATCTAATGGGCTTAAACTTCACACCTCCAATTTGCTATTTAACACACAACCTCAAAATCCAACTTAATTAAATATTTCAATACAATAATATTATTCTTAATATTATTTCTCCGACTAACTGACTAAAATCTGATTTTAACTTAATAATTCAAATGCGCCTTTAAAAATCACACTGACAAATTCCACTACTCTGATACATTCTCAAACTTCTTCTAAATCTCATAATTAAATCCTTCGATAATTTAATTAACTAATTAATTAAATTTGGGGCGTTACATTAATGGTACAAAAGAATGCAAGGGTAGCTTAAATCACACAATCAGCAACACACATTTAATTTTACACAATAATAAAACAATCAACTCACATATCCTTTATGTATGCAACATGACTTACAACTCGACTCAATGCATGTGGTACCAATTTGGACATCAAAGGTTTGTTAGTGATCTCGTCCATTCAACAATGGTTCCTCATTCTAACCGGGTCCTTACTTCTGAACTCCGAGTCCCCACTTCTGAACCCTAGACTTATCACGGCTTTCCACTTCTGAACCCGTGACTCCCCTCTCTCAGTACTAAAATGTATGATGCATGACATACAAAATTATGTACAACCCTTTTGGTTCCACTTCTAACCACATACAACATGCCATAAGACATTCACAATAGTTCCAACTTCGAACATCACATTTGAACACAACATTTATAATTTTATGTACAACAAATAATTACTCAATAACTAAATTATTATTTCATCCTTATAATAATTCATCAATCAACAACAGCAATACCAAATAGTAACAACCAGTACTCAATAGAACTAAACAATCATAGAAATAAAAGTCTGTCGAAGAAATTGAGTCGAAATGAATCAACTCTACGCTGTCAACCTCACCAGGAGACACAATAGCTCACTAGGTGATCTTTCTCCAGGAGAAGTCCATCCTCTCTATGGGAGCTCACAAAACCATAACCCCTTTTTCTCTACACTACTCGTCAGACGAGCCTCTGGTCTCGCTAGGCGAAAAAGACATGAACTTGCAACAATATGAATACTCCCTTCTAATTATCGCCATTTTACCCCATAATTCTCTTGGTTTCTATTTTTCGCCCAACTCTCTAATTTCTCTATTTTTCTAATTATTTAATCTATTAAAATTATAATAAATCTTAATAATTCCCAACAAAATCAATAATGCAAGCAAAGTATACTAACATCCTATTAAATTAAAATAACGTATTTGAGCTTGACAAAAATAGTTATATAAGCAAAATAGGGTGTTACAACCTCCACCACACCCAAAGAAGGAGCATAGAGATGATTGATCTGCTACTTGGATGATAAAACTTCCATAATTGAAGCCTAATAACCGAAGACAAGACTAGAAGTATTGAAGGGTAATTTAGTATTTTATTATGTTCCATATGCGGCCCTAATTTGTGCTTTTATAAATAGAGTAGTGGTGGTTGTCATTTATATTATTTTTCTTACACTAATTTTAGCCATCATTGTTGAGCAATAAATATATTCTCTAATTCTTTATGTTTGATAATCACTTTGTGCACTAACAATTGGTATCTAGAGCTCCATTTAGATTCACAGGGAAACACGAGTGCACGTGAGGTATGTGTAATTGATTTAGTTTTTCTTGAATTCACGTTGAATTCACAAACAAAATTGTAACAAAATTGCATTTCTTGATTTTGTGGGATTGGGAAACACGAGTGTTTGGTGAGATCTAAGATCTGTTTGAGTTTTTAGTGCATATGAACGAAGATGAACGATGAAAGTAGTTTGCATACAAAGCTTCCGGTGTTGGATGTAAAGAATTGGGATCGATGGATTATTCAAATGTGTGTGTTGTTCGGTGCTCAAGATGTTCATGAGCTTGTTATCAAAGGTTATGCTCCGGTTGCAGCGGATGCGACAGAGGGACATAGAAACACGTAGAGAGACACGATGAAGAAATATTAGAAAGCGTCGTTCTACATCCATTAGTGCGTGGATGTGAATGTATTTGAGAAGATCTTTGATTCTCATATGGCGGTGACACATTAGTGAAGAAGGTGAAGCTTTCCTCTCTATGTAAGTAGTATGAGAATCTCAACATGAAGAATAATGATAAGGTACCTGATTACATATCTAGAGTGATTTTGATCACAAATGAGATGAAATCATGTGGAGAATCCCTTTCTGAACAAGTAATCATTGAGAAATTATTGAGGTCTTTTACTCATCAATTCGATTACATTGTTGTAGCAATTGAATATTCTAAAGATCTTAGCACCATAAGAATTGAAGAGTTGCAAAGGAGTCTAGAGACGCAAGAGTTGCGTATGACTGAGAGAACCTCAGAAAAAGAGGTCAAATTCCAGGTTTTGTAGAAGATTCAGAACAAGTTCAGAAACCACACAGAATGAGACAACTACCCAGAAGCTTTGCAGGTTTGGACATGTTACGCGATATTGAAATAGATTTTAGAGGTGAAGTCATTTAGTGTGTCATGTTAGTAAACTTTGAACCTATGAGTACAAAATAAGCACTCAAGAAAAAAGTCTAGCTGAACCCCATGAAAGAAGAATTTGAGGCTCTGAGGTACATTAAGGGACTCTGAAGTTTGGAGTTTTGTTCTCTTCTAGTATCGAATATGAGTCAGAACTAATGTGCTACTCAGATTCTGATTGGTGTGGAGACAAAATTGACGGAAGAAGTACTTCAGGATATTTTTTCAAATATATAGGAAGTGTCACTACTTGGTGCTCCAATAAGCAACATGTTATTGCGTTGTCAACATATGAGGTTGAGTACATTGCATGAGCGTTGTCTGCAATGTACTCAAACTGTTTGGCTTTTGAATTTATCGAAGGATATGAAGATTAAGGTAGAGAATCCGTTGAAGTTTGTGATTGATAACAAGTCTACAATCAATCTTGTCAAGAACCCAGTGCTGCATGGTAGGAGCAAGCATATTGAGACAAAATATCATTTTCTGAGAAGTCAAGTCCAGAATGAAGTACTAAAAGTTGTGCACTGTAGCACCCAGAAGCAGCTGGATGGAATTGATGCTGATATTTTTGATTAGGGAATCCTAAATTAATTGACGGTATTGAAGGACAATTTAATATTTTAGTATGTTGCCTATGTGACCCTAAGTTATGCGTGTATAAATAAACTAGTAGTAATTGTCATTTATATTATTTTTCTTAAAGTTAATTGTAGCTGTCATTGTTGATCAATAAATATATTCTCCCATTCTTTCTGTTTGATAATCACATTGTGCACTAACAAGGAGTAGACATCAAATTAGTTTCTGAGTGAAAATAACTATTGAGAAAACCCAACTTCTAGACGAAAATGAGAATGTTTAATTACGATCCTCATTCAACCTGACCGAAAATCTAATGCTCTTTGGAAAGAAAATCTAACAATTTAATATTAACTCAATTGTCGTATAAATTAAGATATAAAATTCAAATTATTTTAAAAATAATAATAAAATGACCATTAATATTCTTTAAATTAATATATATATTTTTTTTAAAATGATCAAGTAAACTAAACATAAAAATTATGCAAAAACAATTAAATAATTTTTTAGGTATTTGATTAATAAGTATGGAGATTTTACAAAACTAATTAAATATAAATTATTTAAATATATAACATCAATAATAACACTTTCCTATATATATATATATATAACCTCCTTTTCTTTAATTTGGATTCTTGCTATTTTTGCTTCGATGGCCAATCCTTATCTTTAATTTGGATTCTTGTTATTATTGTTTATTTTTTTTATGCCTTTTTCTCGAAGATCGCATTATGGTACTTTTTAAACCATAAAAAAACAAAATAGAATTTAACAAAAAAATCATATTTACTAAAACATTATTTAATATTTTAACATTTACCAAACAAAACAGCCCTGTGTTTCCTAAAATAACCTTTTGAAATGCATTGCACCTTTCACTTTCTAATATTTGAATATAGTCATTGTAATTGAATAGTTAGAGTTTTGATAAGCATAACTCAATAAATATTAAAGTAGATCTGGAACAACCAAATTTGAATTAGTAAATGATGAATTTTTCTTCTTATAATAATTAATATTTTAATAAATTTCCTCTTATTATTTTTTTGAATAAGATGATATATAATATAAAAAAGAAACGGTACAAAACGGAGAATCAGTTAGCAAATTACAAGAACGTAAAGAAGGGTATACCTAACCTATTCTTTACAAAATTATTCCGGATTCCCAACGGGATGGAATCTAAAATGATGGTAGAACCAATGTCGAACGCTAAATTAGCCAAAAAAATGGCACATAAATTACCTTTCCTATAGATGTGAGTTATAATTATGTGCAAAAAATTAGTGTGAAGTACGCAGTAAAACCAACGGGTCCAAAAAATAAAAGAGATTAACTTATGGTTGAAAAAAGCTTTGACAACCATGATGGAATCAGTTTCAACCCAAAACTTGTGCCAACCTCTCTTATAATTAAAAAAGTATATATATATATATATATATATATATATATATATATATATATATATATATATATATATATATATATATATATATATATATATATATTAGTGGTGGAATTAGAAATTTTAGGAAGTTGGACAAAAATTTTACACAATATTTTATTAATTTTATACCTTGTTTTTACTAATTTTGGCTTTAATTTTGTCTAAAAAATTTACCTTAATTTTGTTCAAAAATTTTACACCTTATTTTTATTATTTTTGCCCTTAATTTTGTCTAAAAAATACTAATTTTGTCCCTGATATTGTCTAAAAATTGACTATTAATGTGAGAAGTATACAACCAAAAGAGGGATTGAATCAGGGCGCGTGTCCGAACTATTAATGTGGAGAGTATACAACAAAATGAGGGGTTGAGCCAGGGCGCGTGCCCGAACTTGCTGGGCTATAGTTCATGAATAAAGCCAATTATACCATTTTTTTTCACAAAGCAAACACTTAATATGAGATGAGAGAGTAAGTTAATTAACTTATAAAATAAAATAAATATTATTTATTTAATAAAAATTCGAAATATATATTCTAAAAACTAAGCATTGGTTGTCGGAAAAATGATAAAATATAATCCTGGTTTACCTCGAAAAAAGAAAAATACAGAAAAAGGCAAAATAATAATAATAACATTCTTTCACAGACAAAAAATAATAAATACTCCTATATCAGTACAAAAACATTACTTTTATATTTATTATTTATACAGTAGATTCCAAGTGTTTTTATAATAAAAAAGTCAATATATATATATATATATATATATATATATATATATATATATATATATATATATATATATATATATATATATATATATCATAAGTTCATTATACAAACCACACTTTTGTAAGATTATAATTGAAATGGATTCAGTGAACAAAAAACTCGCAGAGGAACCACTCTTGTTATCCCACGGCGATACGCCACCGGCACACCATGAGTCTGACGGCGAGCTTGAGAGAATGTTATCCGACACCACCGTGCCATACTTCCGCCGCATCCGTTCCGCCACGTGGATTGAGCTTAAACTGCTCTTCTTCTTAGCCGCTCCGGCGGTGTTTGTTTACTTGATCAACTATGTTATGTCTATGTCGACGCAAATCTTCTCCGGCCACCTTGGTAACCTTGAGCTCGCCGCCGCGTCGCTCGGGAACACCGGTATTCAGATATTTGCTTATGGCCTCATGGTAAGAATCCACCTCACCTCACTGGTTTAATATTTGGATCATGGTTTTTTTATTATTCTTTTTATTCCATTTTATGAATTTAAACATGATATTAATTTTAAATAGTCTTGCCTTATAAATGTGTGTTGCTCGTGATTCTTGATATAATTTCATTTTTTAATTAGTTTCATTCTCTTTTTGTTAACTTATTATGTTGTAAATGATATATTTTTATATGGTGATGGAATATGTTGTCATAAATTTACTAGTATTTCTCAATTATCTTAATGTCAAAGTTGGAGGTGAGATTTTTATTTTATTTTGTATGAAATTGAATATTCTTTGAAAACAATTGATTTATGATAAAGTTGAAAGAAATTTTATCATATCATTCGAAATGTTTTAAATAAAGACAAATCTAAAAAATAAAAGTCTTTTTTTTTTCTTTTTTGAAACTTAGGCAAATTACATTTAATTTTATTTAATATGAATTGAGTATTCTTTGAAAGCAATTGATTTATGATTAAGGTGAAGGAAATTTTGTCA
Organism: Vicia villosa; assembly: GCF_029867415.1. Lineage (NCBI taxonomy): Eukaryota > Viridiplantae > Streptophyta > Magnoliopsida > Fabales > Fabaceae > Vicia > Vicia villosa. The sequence continues at coordinate 538,283 of NW_026705241.1, read as the reverse complement.
TATCATTCTAGAACTTTTGAATAAAGACAAATTAAAAAAATAAATAAAAAGCCAATTTTTTTCTTTCTTTGAAATTTAAGCCAAATACATTTAACTTTTGATTCATTTTTTTTCATATCTAGTTCCTTATAAATTATGTTACTTTAATGTGCTAGGTTGTAGACATATTTTATGTCATTATTTATAATATTAATTAAAAAGAATTAATATTAAATAGTAATATAATAAAAAATTTATTTATTTATTATTATCATTATTAATAATATTATTTAAGTAAAATTACAATTTTGATTTTCCCATTTTACTTGACTCACTAAATTAATTATTTTATTTTAAAATCAATAAGTTTTGATTCTCTCCCACTATTTTTCACTACAAATAGATGAAGTGTCATGTTTTTAAATTACATTTCTTATTTATAAGTTTCATAAAACAATTTATACGAAAATTTATTCAATCTCACAAGTGATATATTATTTAAAATAAATAAATATTTACTTTTAAGTATAAAAATATGAAAGGAAAATTATAATTGTTTGATTTTAAAATAGAGAAATTAATTCCGTAAATCATAAAAAATAGGTGATCAAAACTATCATTTATTGTTGTTGCCATTATAGGTGGAGTTTCCCGTAAAAAATAAACAAAAATGAAAATTTTAAATATTTAAAAAATTAAATATGTTTTTTTTTTAAATTTCAATAAAAAATTTAACCTTTTAATTCATTTTTATTTATATTCAAAGTATGTTTCTTTTATGTGGTACTTTACCGACAATTTTATTTATAATAACCATGATTATTATATTTCTAACATTGTAGACATTATCCTGTATAGTATCTGGATGAAGGCTAAGTTGAGAGTTCATGTTAGTAGGCTCATTATGCCTTAGGTGATTTATTGTAATTTTTTATTGAATTGGTGGCTAGATCGTTGATCGGTGGTTGTAATATTTTTTGGTTTAATATAGCTCAATTTTATTAAAAAAAAAAACCATAATTATTAATTATTTTTTGGAATATTGATAAAAATAAAATATTATTAATAATATTAATATTATTAAATTTGATAGTTAATTATTATTAATAATGAATTTTGTTACAGTTGGGCATGGGAAGTGCAGTTGAAACTCTATGTGGACAAGCCTATGGAGCAGAAAAATATGACATGCTAGGCACATATCTACAAAGATCAACCATTCTTCTAACCATAACCGGTTTATTCCTAACGGTTATTTACATCTTAAGCAAACCAATTCTAATAGCCATAGGACAATCACCAAGAATCTCTTCCGCCGCCGCGCTTTTCGTCTACGGACTTATCCCACAGATATTCGCTTATGCAGTAAACTTCCCAATCTCCAAGTTTCTTCAAGCACAGAGTATAGTTCTACCAAGTGCATACATCTCAGCAGCAACACTGGTGGTTCATCTTGTACTGAGTTGGGTTGTGGTTTTTAAGGTTGGGTTGGGATTGTTGGGAGCTTCCTTGGTTTTGAGTTTGTCGTGGTGGATTATCGTTGTTGCGCAGTTTGTTTATATTGTGAAGAGTGAAAAGTGTAAGAGGACGTGGAATGGGTTTACTTTGGAGGCGTTTTCGGGGTTGCCGGAGTTTTTTAAACTGTCGGCGGCTTCGGCGGTTATGCTTTGTCTTGAGTCTTGGTATTTTCAGATTCTTGTGTTGCTTGCTGGGCTTCTTCCGGAGCCGGAATTGGCTCTTGATTCTCTTTCTATTTGGTAAAAAGTTACTCAATTTCTTCTTTGTTAATTTTATTCACTTTTAGTCCCTAATAATTGTAATTGATCAATATGATCATTTTTATCGCAGTACCACAATTCTTGGATGGGTGTTCATGATCTCGGTTGGATTCAACGCGGCCGCAAGGTTTGGTTCTACTTTTTTTAGTTTGTAATATTATTATCAATGAGCGTGTACGTGTACACGTACATGAACATGTAAGTGTCAGTGTTACGTATGTGCGAGTGTCATGTCTGATGTCTGAATACGTGCAGTGTGAGGGTGAGCAACGAACTAGGAGCAAGAAATCCGCGATCAGCTTCATTTTCGGTGAAAGTGGTGACATTGATATCATTTTTAGTATCAATAATCTCGGCGATAGTTGTGCTCGTATTAAGGGATGTTATCAGCTATGTTTTCACCGAAGGTGAAGCCGTGGCAGCCGCTGTCTCGGATCTTTGTCCACTGCTCGCTATTTCTCTTGTCCTCAACGGCATTCAACCTGTCTTATCTGGTAAATTTAATTAACTAATTAGTAATAATTTTCTTTGTTTAATTATCAAAATTTTAATTAGCAACTAATTAATTTTATGAATGGAATGTTAGGTGTTGCCGTTGGTTGTGGATGGCAAGCATTCGTTGCTTATGTGAATGTTGGTTGTTATTATATAGTTGGTATACCGTTGGGTGCAATTCTAGGCTTTTATTTCAATTTTGGTGCTAAGGTAAATATTTTTTTAATTCATATAAGATTTTGGATTTTATTTCAATTAAATTATAAGATTGTTAACGACATGAAATCTTTTTGTGACAGGGAATATGGCTAGGAATGCTTGGTGGCACTACTATGCAAACAATTATTCTCATGTGGGTCACATTTAGAACTGATTGGAACAAGGAGGTAAAAAAGACAAAGGAAAATAACTTTATTTGCATGATTAGACTGTAGGAAATTGGAGTGTTGTTAATGATTTCTAATTAAAATTTTTATCTTTTTGTAGGTGGAAGCATCAGTCCAGAGGTTGAACAAATGGGAAGATAAAAAGGAGCCTCTTCTAAAATAAACAATTGGATTAGGTTTATGTAACTAGACATTGTTTAGAATAAATGCTAAAAATATTAGATTGGTGATTGGAGTGATGGACCTTCAAATTTTGATTTTAACTTTTCATTCAATCAGTGCGTGTATCTGGTTGAAGTGTAGTTGAATTGATAATAAAATGTAGTAGTTAAAATAAATAAATACTACTACCTCCGTTTTTTATTATAAGTCATTTTAGACTTTTCACACATATTAAAAAAAATAATAATTCTCGGATGAAAATAAAAATTTATGAAGATTTTTATAAAATTGTCCTTCATTAATGACATATGTAAGATAAATTTACATAATTAAAAAGAGAGAATAATAAATATCTAAGGATATAATAAGAAAAACATCATTAATTATTCATTGGAATTATAAAACAATTTATATTAAAATATAAAATATTTTTTTAAAGTGACTTATAATAAAAAATTGAGGGAGTATGGTTTTTTGTTAAGTTAAACCAATGTATTAGTTTTATTTTGAAATTATTGCATATAAATTTTATTAATTAATGAAATGATATAATTTTTATTTTTATTAAAAAATTAGGTGTTATTGCATTGATTTATTTGATATATATTTTGTATTGTTTTATTTTACATAAATAAATGGTATGCTGCCCATTAGTATTCGATTCAGTTAAAGAGACTTCATACACGATCAACAAGATGTAACGATTAAAAAACACATACTAGTATATTCTATCGGTTAGATATATTTATTGAGTGAAAAAACCTATAAAAAATATAAATATGAGAAATGTTAACGAGTGTCTTTGAGACACTTTTTAAGTGATTAGAGTAATAAATTTTTTAAAAAATATGTGTAATCAATACATTTTCAATGCATTGAAAATTACAATTATACCTTTTATAGAATCTTTTCTTTATTTAGTATTCTTAAATAGTGTCGTCAGAGGCCACACTTAGGGCACTCTTTAACCAAACCAAAAAAGATTAACAATTTTTTCTTGCAAGTGTTATATATCAATTGATACGTGTGTTCAGCTGGGTAAAAAAACTAATGTAAATGCGCATGTCATAGTTGAAGATCTTTTTTCATACTCCTTTATAGTAAAAACTAAACATTTGCTCAATAAATAAAAAAATAATAAGGCTTCTAATGCATGACATATTGACACCATATCAATTGGAAACTGAATTTTTCTTTTTTTTACAGGAGAAACTGAATGTTTGTTATTAATACAATTATTCATACGACAACGAATAAATGAAAACACACCATGATGTTGTAGATACCAAAAAGTATCAATAAATTTTCACCAAAAAAAATATCAATAAATGACATTAAGTAGAACAATGACATCGATCAACACATGACCCTTACATGGAGTAAATACAAATATACGGTTGTAAAGATATTGATAATTACTACCACTTTCGATAAGAGACAATCCACGTTTTTAGATTTATTTAATAATTAATTTATTCATTCAGTTTAAGAAGGTGAAGTGTTATTAAAACTGAAAAACATAGTATATAATAACATTAACTACACGAGCTAGAGTTTAAACTTTGTTTTTGCCTTATTGTAACACATCTCCAACTCTCCTTACTTCAAACTAGAGAAAAATAATAATTACAATTCATCTTCACTATCAACAAGGAATGGGTTCTCCGTGTAATTTTTGAAATAAAATATTTTCTTTGTCCCAAAATAAATGTTACATCTGAGAAAAAAATTTGTCCCAAAAAATTTGTCACTTTACATTACAAATGCAAATTTATATTTAATCTTTCAATTGTACGCTTTAATAAATACTCTTAATTTATTGTTTTCTCACTTAATATTAATCTTATTTCCATTAGTTAATAAGAATAATTTAGTAAAGTCACAATTCTCTCTCTTTTATTATTACTGTTTCTTAATCTGTGTGAAGTGAGTCATTGCGACAAATAATTTGAGACGGAGGGAGTATATGTTTTTCTCGGCAGCAACAAAAATAATAATTAAACCAAATATTTAATCAATTTAATAATTATTATAATATTTAATCATTTTTATTAATCTATACATTCAAAATATAAATATTCATTTTCTAATAAATTTGATATCTTAAGTTAAAAAAGGATAAATAAGTAATAAAGTTATAAAAAAAGGGTAATGAATTAATTTAATAGGACGTGACAGGGTGGGCACCAATGGTTCTTCCATACGGTTAGGTTGGACAATTTCTCGGGCTCGGCCCGGCCCAATTTTTTTAGTACTCATAATTAAAAAAACAAGTAAAATTAAAAAATAGCTTTTTCAAACTGAGAAACATTTGGTATTTTTATTGGTTTACAAATTTATTGAGTTAACTTTGATATTATCGATGTCGACTGCATCCGTTGAAAGAGTTTTTTCAGCAATGAAGATTATCAAGTCTAAATTGCACAATAAGATTAATAATGCGTGGTTCAATAACTTGATGGTATGTTACACCGAGCGGGAGATATTCAAGTCACTTGATGATATTGATATTATTCAAACATTTGCCGCAAAGAAGTTTCAGAAATGATATTTGTCTCGTGATTTTATTTAACATGCTATTGTAAGATTATATTTTATCTCTTTTACATTAGCTATATTTTTGTTGACAAAAAGACGAGTCTCTTTTATTTTGATTGATGATTATTTATATATTATGTTCAATGTGAATTTGCAATCTTTAAATTTTTGTCCAAACTTTATAACTTTTCTAGCTCCACCACTGAGGGTGGGTATAGGGCGGATATTACCACGCCCTCCGTAATTAAAACTAGGTTTTTTCTCACCCGCACCTGATTAAATTGAGTTTTTTCTGTTGATTTTGAGACGGTGGCGACTAGGTCAGACCGAATTCAAATTTTTTGCCATGTGTATTATAGGAAAGATAACATCTTTGAATATTGAAATTGTGACAATTTCTATTGTAAATATCCTTTAAAGAGAGATTATATTTTGTACTATCATATTTTTTAGGCTTATATGCGCTTTTGATCCCCCTATTTAGATGCTTTTTTTTTAAAACTTTTTCTCCCTATTTCAAAACTCAGTCTTTTGTCCCTCAACTTTACTTGACTTCGGATTTTTTTAGCCCCCCCCTTTTACAGATGTGACAGTGATGACTAGAATAAAAAATATTCTTTTTTTTGCTTTATGCACTCTGGTTCCTAGGGGAATGGGACTCTAATAATCTAGAGTTCGTGCCAAGAGGTCATTGAGTTTGTTTACCACTCGAGCCCAATTTCTTAGTTGGAATAAAAAATATTCTAATGGTGTGACAATATGACTAGGATAATTTATCAATTAATATTTACAGAATAAATTAATAATTAAAAATGTTTTGAAATATTTTTGGAAATTAATTATAATAAATTTTTTGTAACATCTATATAACCCACAAGTAGATATTATGTTATGTTTGTATAAACTATATAAACCTTAAAAGTAAATGTAACAGTTAGACTTGATTTTCTTTGTCTAAGCATATCACTATATGTTTTACTTGGTTTTCTTCTAGCATCCACAAATCCAAGACATGTTACATTTTTATTCACCAACATCATTGAATTGCCACCTTAAATTGTCCATTACACACCCTCTTCTAGCACCAAATCAATAGTTAAACTATCAAAATATTGCTTGTTTGTTGTTTCGACATTGTTGTTTTAATGAGATAAAGACTGTTACATAAAAGGTGTGTTATTAAAGATAACAATTAGCTAAATCTCGTAACCTCCTTTATACACAAACCAACACAAATACATCAAATTTATTTCCAATTTCTAGATTACACATTTACACTAGTAACTCAAACAAAGTGAAAATTCATGTTAAGACAATTTCTCTTTGCACATTATTGTTTGAATTTTAACATAATTTTAGTTGACTATTTTCAAGTCAACATACAAAATAATTTTTAACAAATGCTTGTTTGTTCCAATACAATACTAAATAGGACTTTATGAGTTAAGACTCTCATCAAATGAATCATATATGAACCAAACAACAATCCGCATAGAGCTCTAATTCATCTTACTAGTTAAAAATAACCACAAAATCAAATCAAACACTACAAAAAATTTATTTTCATATCTAATTTAAACTAACTGCCATTACATATGAGTGCCATCATTTTATAGGTAACATGTGAAGAAAGATGCTATGACAAGATTCGACATCATGTCTCTCCGTGATCAAATAAGGAAGAAACATGTTAAGTATAATCTCACCCATTCTGTGAGACATCTTGTTTCGTCCAGAATAACTTTTCGCGCAAGTTAAATTGAGTGATTCTCACACCGTTAAGGATTTGTTTCCTTTAATGTCTAATCAGGTTTGTGTGCTTTTTGGAATAGGGGAGTTTTTCTCATAATCATTTTAGAAAGACTAAATTTGAAGTATTGTGATATATTCTAGATTTAATCAATCAAATATTTTAAATCAACATAATGAAATATTAGTTTCTTGCACTTTGAGAAGTCTAGTCACATTCAAGACCAAATTAGCCCTAATGGGCTTTTGAAGTTGGACATTTGTTGCTATTTAAGGAGACATTATCCTTTGTGAAGACTCAGACCTTGCACAATTAAGTTTGATGTGTTTATTTGTTTTATGTCTTGTGTTTTGTTTTGTACTGTGTAATACTTTATTCTTGAGTCTTATTCCTATGTTAAGGGAATAAACTATTTAAGTTGCAATTTCGTTCATCATTCATAAATTCTTAAAAATTTCCAATCACTTAGGAAAATGTTTGGGTGAAAGTGAGAGAGGCCTCATATTCAAGGGGGGTCTGAAATAGAAGTTCACGGGAAGTATTAGGAAAAACTTAGTAATACCACTCAAATAAAGAGGTGTAGCACGAGAGATGAATTTATCATAACCAGACATTTGAGAACCAAAAGAGTGTTGTGACCACATGTTAGAATGCAAACTCATAAGTTGACTTGAAGTTCCAAATTTGGATTCCTTAGGTAGCATGTATTAAAATAAATCATTTAAAATGATTTGTTTTGAAAATAACATATGTAACATGTTTAAATTAGAATTGATATAGTTTTACCCAAGAGTACTTTTTTTTTTTAAATTCAACAATGTCATTCAGGTCATCGTTGATGTACAGATTTGTGATGTTGTATGTATTTGCACATATAGAGGATACTTCCCTTCATGAGTAAATATAGAATCGCATGAAAGAGGCCAGAGAGATATTTTTAACCGCTAATAAGGCCAAAACATATAAATCTATGCAAAGTACATTCCACTTTTATTTCCGCATACTGCAATAATACAATTGTAGGGCTAGGATCATTCTTCTGTTGACTGTAATTAATGAATTTCATGGCATATGACTTCCAAATGTATAATACAAAGTGTTATTCCTATCATTATTTACATTAAAATATATTTACTAAAATATTACACGGAATTTTGTAGCAGTGTTGAACATCTTAATAAGATGAACAAAAAATTACGCCAGGTCTTTTAAAATCATGTTAACTTGTTGTTTCTTGTCGCCAACATTAACTTGGGTATAGACAATATACTCAACCATTTCAATAACATCCGAAATGAAGAAGGTGTTAGATATTTCTAAATAAAACTACAAAATAAGTATAAATTATGAATATGAGTGTTGTATTGATAACATATAACCTATTAAGAAGTCTTTCTTTCATTTCCCAGAGATAACATCAGCAAAAGGTTTGAAGTTAAGTTTTTTTTCCAGGGATCTGATGTTTGTTTATATCAGTCACAGACATTCTAGCAGTAAACTTGATGATAAACTTATGTTTAGAAGTTTTGAACATTAGATCATTAGGTTTAGGGAGAAAATTTTGTAACATTGTATGTTTTGTTAATTGCTAAAATTGAATAAAAAGTTATCTTCAATGCTGGAGCTATTACAACAAGAACATTTTTTTTCGCTACAAATATGTTACATACATCAGTTAAGGCTGGTTTAGGTAAACAACAAACATATTCATAAACATTTAAACTATTTCAAAGGCATTAAAGATACATAAACCAAAATTACATCAGCATCAACAAAATGAGCTCCAAATGCTCCTTGTTGTTGCTTATCACAGTCCATTTGTGATGAACTCTAACAACAACTTTCCACAGCTCTTTCTGGTCACTAGTGTCAGCGATCTTTTTAAACAACCTAGCGATTTCACTGTTCCAACAAAAATATGTAAATCAAAATCAGTAATGCGTAAACACATACGCAAATATGGACGCAAACAAAATCAGATTCAGGGTTGTCATAAGCATACGAATAACAACTTATCATAATATATTCAGAAATATGAAACTGAGTTGCTATCAAAACATCAACATAAAAACAAACAGAAGACAATCAGACCAAATAAACATAGTACCTAACAAACATCAAAATAAGAAGAAAAAAATGAACAAAAATACAAAAACGAACACATACTGCAAGCTAACGTTTTAAACTTTTATCGGTTATACCAAAATCAATAACCTAGAAAATGAACAAAAATATCAATAATGAAGAAGAAGACCCATTGGTTGGTAAAATCATTTGCGAATTTCATTTTGTTCAACCGAGATTTTGAGCTTCATAGTATCAAAATGACAAGCAAAAATACACATAATAACGATGAAGAAGAAGAAAAAATAAGATCTGTTGTAGGTTGGGATGAAGCTATCAAACATCACCGTGTGTGGCGGAACAAAATGGAGAAGCACCAGATTGAGTGGATGAAGCAGGAGAGAGAAGTAGTTTAATATTTGTGTAAGAAAGTACGAAGTTTATCTTTTGGAGGGATACATGAAAAAGTTAAACTTTGATATATGTGATAAAGTTGATGGAGAAAGTTTCTTTGTAATACCAACCATAGCAAACCAAGTTGCAACATGAGGAAAGTTGCAAGTAAATATAATAAGTAGTAACCAAAAAATGCAAATGATGGTAGTTTAGTTGCAAAAAGTAAATTTTGGACACACACTGTCCTTAAAACAATGACATGGCAGAAATATAGGTTGGGGGTGAAGTTGGCTTTTCCACAACATCTTCTTTTCTTATATTATAGAACAATGACATGGCAGAAATATAGGTTGGGGGTAAAGTTGGCTTTTCCACAACATCTTCTTTTCTTATATTATAGATGTATATCTAACTAATACCATTTCATCATTCTTCAGTCAATCTATTTCATTAAACATTTATAGTAATAGTAATTGTGATAACACCATTACTTAACAAAGAGAAAATTTAATAAAAATATTATTGTATTTTAAAAAATAAAATTTTAGGTAAGTTGGACTCTGGGCACTCACCAGAGTCAAGGCAAACCTCAATACTCAAAAAGTGCTTGTAAAGTATTTACAGATCACCCACTAAAAATATCATCACATCGGCAATTGAACCCACCCACAACCTCTCGATGTGTAAGTCAATTTCTTATTAACTAGTCAATCTACCTTAACAACATTATTGTATTTTGCTTATACATTTTTAACATGTTTAAAATAATTAAATAAGTTACTTATCATAAAATAAAATGAGTACTTTCTAGAAAAGTCAATTTGCATAGGTTTGAGAGATCCTTAGAAGGATTGTCGGGTTCCGAGCATAAAAATTTGAGAGTTTTCTTCTGCGGAGACGAGGATGAGGAACAAAGTCATTTCGAAGAGATATCAGAGACGAGGAGAAGAACATATATCCATCCAATTGAATCTTTGTACCACCAAGATTACCGTAATATCTTTGATTACTATATACTTCTAAATTTATATATTAATTTATTTATCATTTCATATGATTTATTTTATAAATAAATTTAAAATACATAATGTTAATGAAATAAATAAGTTTAAATATAAAATAAAAATTTAGTGGTCATAACTCTTATGAGCATAGATTAAGTATTACCATAAATTTATTCTAAATGATTAATTTTTTTTTGGTTAGTTTTAAAAAATTTGCTTTTTAATTTGATTAAAAATAATAGTTTTATTTGTATGTTTTTAAATTTTTGAAAAAATTGTGGGAATCTAATGACGATGAGTAGGGGTGTTCGTGGTGCGGTTTGAGCGATTTTGACGCTAAAAATTATTCAAACCGCAAGAGAAAAAAACGTGCGGTTCGGATGGCTTAACCGAATCACACCAAACCAAACTAATGCGGTTTGGGTTGAATCGGTTGGTTTGATTTTTTACAAAAAAAATATTGTGCCATACATACACATATAGAGGGAAATATAATTTTGTGTTAAAATAAGTTTACAATTTGATACATAAAAATGTGTCTTACAATTTTATCTTAGGTCTAAAGAATGATATATAGGAAATTGCATCCGTAAATAATATTATACAAAGAATACGATAAAATATATTTTGTCAAAATAGTGTTTATAAATAAATAATATTTTATTTTTTTTATGATATATAAATTAAAATAAATTTCATACAAAGAATATTATAAAATATACGCACAATACTAGTAGACTTCTCTAAAAAATTAAAAATATATATATATTAGTTACTAAGATTTTTTAATATAATGCGGTTTGATTTTATTTGGTTTGGTTTGTAAAAAACCAACCGCAAACCGAACCGAACTGCGCGGTTCTGTTAAAAAATGATTCAAACACATCCAAATCATATATGCTTTTTGCGATTTCAATTTTGTTCAGTTTGATTTTACAATTTTCTATTAAATTGGTTTGGTTTTGAACAATTCTAACTAGAGGGAGAAACATCTTCACTAATGAAAGTTGGAGACGGAAATAAAGAAAAGATTTGAAGAGACGAATATCCTTGTGACCCTTATAAATCATTTTAAATCATATATGTCTTTCTGATACTATAAACTTCTCTTAAAAAAAATCATATGTAAAACAATTTAATAATTTAAATATAAAACATAAATAATAACCTTTAGTATACTTCTGTCTTTATAATAATTAATTTAATGTTAATTCTAACTAAATTAATTATGTTAATTAATTTTGATTAAAAATAAATTAAAAATAAAAATAATTTATTTTAAATATATCTATAATATTAGAAAAGTTGTTGTTATGGAAATTACAAAATTACCATTTTGTTATCTTAGTCTAAATTAATAATTTGAAGGTAAAAAATATCTTTTGTTGGTTTTTGCCAACTCACTTTTTACTTTTTCACTTTTTACTTTTTATTACTTTATTATTATTACTAGTAGATATACCCATGCAAGGCACGGGTTAAAATTTATTTAAGTAAAAAATATTTTAGAACTAATTATGAAATATTAAAATTTACTTAAATAAAAAAAATATTTTATAAAATTTTTGGCATTATTTATAAAATATTAAATAAATTATAAACGTGTTTTCGTTATTAAAGTAATGTTTTATTTTCGTTTTAAATTTTTGTTTTGCTCGGATATAATGTATATAATGAAGTACTTGTTCTTTTGTTATATGTTTGTAAATCTTTTTAAATATAATTAAAAGAGTATTTTGTTTCCATTAATAATTTTTAGATCCGTTTACTTAAATGAAATATTCTAAAAAGCAAAATAAGAATCATGAAAAATAAGCAATATATCAAACACATTGAATACATTTTCACCAATAAAATGATTGTAGTGCATTTCAATTCATTATATTCAAAAGAATACTTACAAACTTGATATTGATTAAGTTTTATTAGTAGTCAATTATCATTATCATTATTATCATGATTGGTTTGTTATATTATTAGTAGTCAATTATCATTATTGATTTGTTATTTTATTAGTAGGAAATTATCATTATTGATTTGTTATTTTATTAGTAGTCAATTATCATTATTAATTTGTTCATTTTCAATAAGTTGATATTGATTAAATTTTATTATATGCATACCATTAAGTTATTGTTCCACTTCTTATTATTTATTTTCTTTCTATTAATAGTTATAATTTAATAAAAATTTAATATAAATCTGCCACACTCAATTGTTATTACCGCATTAAATACTTTCTTTGTCTTACAAAACTTCTAATTTTTTCCAATCCATCGTATCATCATTTTTCTTAAGTACGTTTAAAAATAAAATTAACTAATTTAATGTTCCAAAGCACTATGAATATTGATTTCAAATATGAATATTAACCTTACAAAGCAATTATGCGTAAAATATTTAAATCATTTATAAAAGTATTTGAATCATTATTACATTTTTTCTGTATATAAAAATAATAATGTTTATAAAAATATTTAGATTAATCATAGATTGTTTTTCTTTATTTTAATTTCTCCGTATTACATGTTTGATTATTTGCATGATTTTTGTTATATTTAGTAGATTAAGGGGAGGGAGGTTTCTATCTTGTTAGCTGTAGCTTGGTGCATTTGGAAAGTTAGAAATGACATTATCTTTAATAATGAGATGGGGATGTTGAAGAAATCATATACAAGATCAAGATGTTTTCATGGTGGTGGACTCAAATCGGATCAAAGAGACTTAATTGTAATTTTTATGAGTGGTTTAAATACCCTCTCGATTATATTTAAGTAGGTGTGCTATATATGTACGGGAGTTTCTCTAAATTTGAATATAAAGTTGCTTATAAAAAAAATATTTTAACTCTATCTTATAATATTATTAAATATAAAATAAATTATTAACTATTAAAACAAATTTTATTATTATTACCCATATAATTTAATATTATCATCAATTCAAAAATAGTAGAATAAAAAATAATGGAAAAGATTTGAACTTATTAATTAAAATATTCAAAATTGATAACATAGAATAAAGTCAGTATTTTAAAACATTTATATTTTTATTAGTAATTGAAAGTTAAATAAAAATAAATATAATTGAATTTATTTGTCAAAAAATATTATAATTTTTAAAGTACAATTATTAAATAGAAGTAAATATAATTGAATTTTTTTGTCAGTACAACTATGAAGTTTTTTAGTACAACTATAAAGTTTTTTAAAAAAATATCGATAATATTTCATTTTTCAATAATTAACTTTATAATTTAAGTTTTCTTGTTTTGTATTAATGAATTTTAAAATTTATTAATGTTGTACTAAATAAATTTTTCTTTAGTTTTTTGACATATAAGTCAATATATCTACTAATTCTCTTCTTATAAGTTTTTTCAAATTTTTTCAAATACTTTTAAAAGATTTATCGCTAAATTTATAATTTTAAATAAAATTAACAATTTGATAGTGGCTCGTAAGATAAAAAGTTAACTGTGTGAATGACTATATAATTTAGTATTTTTCACATTTAACATTTTTAATTTTATTGAAGTTAAAAAATAGATTAATTAATATTTTAGTGATAATAAACAAATAGAATAGATTAAATATATCTTAAAGTAATTTTTAAGACATATTTAACTTAGTATTTTTTAATATATTATGTTTCTAGAGTTTTTTATTTGTAATTTATAAAGGTAAAATAATCCTGGTATCCACGAGTTTTAATTGAATACCTGTACATTTAATAGAAATTGATATGTGTTCACTTAAATTTAAAGGGTAACAAAGTATTCACCTAGTAAGTAGTAAGAATAAATTGATTTAAACTTTTTTTTACTATAAAAATAATTTTTTTTATAAAATTAGTTTCTAAAATATCTATTAATTATAAATTAATTAAGTACATTTGAATTTAAAAAAATTCTTAAATAAGTTATTAATACATCGAAAAAGAATAAAATTGAAGAAAGTTTTTCTCCCGTTTTTAGGGCTTAATGTTTCTTAAATTTTTCCTAGTTTTCTGGTTGTTTAAAAATAGTCATCATATTCTTGTCAAAAAAAAAATAGTCATCATATTAAATACTTATTTGTATTAGTGTTAGACTAATTAGATTTCAGTGTTTTTGCATTTTAGTTTTACTTTTCTTTAAAATTGATAGTTAGTTTATGCATATTTTATATAAAAGTTAATTATTATTATTTTTAGTTAATTCATTTGTATATTTTTTAAGAGTGATATAATGACAAAGTATTAACAAAAATGATAGGTATTAAAAGAAAATAAGAAGTTATAGATAGTGAGTAGATAAGTGAGTAAATAGTAATGCCAAATCTAAACGTTAGGGATAAAGAAATCATTAAAAGTATAAATCAAAATATTAATGGTATAAATCACAAGAATGGTATAAATCAAAACATTAAAGGTAGAATTAAATATAGAGTAATGTTATTCTTACACCCAACACTTACACCAATACTTACACCAAATACTGTTCACCGTATTTATACGTTGAACAATGTTTTTTAAAATAAAATAATAATATTTATAAAAAATATTTTTTATTTTTAAAATTACGGACGATACTGTTCATGTACGGACGTGCATTAACCAACTTCATTACTGTATTAATGACTGCAAAAAAATATTTTTAATACGTGGATGTTGCATTAACCAACTTCATTACTGCATTAAGCAAGTTTTTACACTGTATTAACCAAGTTTGGTGACTGCTAAAAATTATTTTTAGTGAAATGCTAACGAGTGCCCCAGGAGCACTGGTTAAGAGTCTAAAAAAAGAATGTTTTGTTAAATATACTTGTATTTAATACATTAAAACTAGAAATAATTGACTTCTTTTAATGAGTAAAATGCATGTTTCATTAAAAAAACTTGAATTGATTAATTTATTTAGAGAATGTTTTCTTTATATGGAAACCTTAAAGAGTGCCCCTAGGGCACTCGTTAGCATGACCCTTATTTTTAATACCTGAATGTTGCATTAACCAACTTCATTACTGCATTAACTAAGTTTTTACACTACATTAACCAAATTTGAGTAATGCTATTCTTACACCCATGAACAGTACTTTACAGTAGTCATCAAATTTGGTTAATGCAATGTAAAAACCTGGTTAATGCAGTAATGAAGTTGGTTAATGCAATATCCAGGTATTATTTTTAGCAGTCATCAAACTTGTTTAATGCAGTGTAAAAACTTGATTAATGCAGTAATGAAGTCGGTTAATGCACGTCCGTACATGAACAATGTCATCCTTAATTTTAAAAATAAAAATAAAAATTCTTATTTTATTTTAAAAAACACTGTTCACCGTATAAATACGATGAACAGTGTTTGGTGTAAGTATTGGGTGTAAGAATAATATTACTCTTAAATATAAATGGTATATATCATATTTCCATATAAATGGTATAAGTCAAAACATTAATGGTATAAAAAAGATTTAAAAATAACAAAATTCTAATAATTCCGCAGATTTAAACCAGTTCCAACAAAACTTGAAAACCAATCAAACTATCAAAGATCAACTTTTATTCCTTATAAATCTTGTCTCTAATTCATCAAATAGACAATCAATGTGTAATTAGTATATAATTACTGCTCTGTCATATAAATATAAAGGGACAGTCAATGTTCCAATTGTATACAAAGAAAACATATTTAACACAAAATCAAACTCTTTTGTTACTCCTCATTCTTAATTAACAAAACTTCTTACCTAAGGGAATGGAATATGTTAGTAATACAAATCATAATTGGACCATGGCAATTTTCTGGAAAAAATATCAGAGGCAGAGTATTTTCTGAAATCACAAGAATGCATGTGACTAAAATACCATGGTGGAAAAATTAATCATTACCTGACTAAATCATCAAGAAATATACACATACATAACTTGAAATTAGAAATTACAAACAGATATGAATTGCTGATATCACTTATCAATCTACATATTTTTTTGTTAACCATTGATCAATTGGTTATTTAAATACTCAACCATATAGTTATTATGCCGAACTACACTGTCAGTTTGTATCGGTTATTACCTTATCTATGTCTAATGACTAAAATCCTGGTGGGATAAGAATACTATATGGATCCTCCCGTGAAAATGTATCATTCATGATCTTTTTACATTTATTTAGTCACTTGTCAAAATTAAAGCCATCATACATAATCAAAAGATCATTGAGCAATCTCATTGCAAGGGTAGCCTCTCGCTTCAAGATCTCAGTCTACAATCAATATAGAAAAATAAACTCAGAAGTCATAACAGAAACAAAAAAAAGGTATTAAGGTTGAACCATATTCTATAATATGGTAAAACTGTTCCAAATATAAGCCAATATGGCATGATAGAAACTGACATATTTAGGAAATATAATATTGAAAGTCAAGTAACATTAAGGCCCTGTTTGATTTGATTTTCAAAAACTGTTTTTGTTTTTGAAAACTTAAAAAATAAAAACTTGTTTGGATAGTTTATTTTAAAAAAGAGTTTCTGAAAACACTTTTTATTTTATCAGTTTTTAAAACTGAAAAACCAAAACTAATTTTAGGAGTTTTGAATCTTAATTTTGCTTTTTAATTTAAAAAATAGGAGAGATGAAAACACGTAGAAATGTGTTTATCTTCAGTGGTAATTTTTATAACATAATAACATAATTATATGTTTTTATTTTCTTATGCATCTTCATAACATTAAGCTACTCAACACATTATTCTAATTTTAACTTTATGGAGCCACCTTGCATCATCCCATGTTATTTTTCTTTGTCCCAAATAAATTCCGATAATTTGTGTTTCTGTTTTCTTTAATATTTTTAAATCAATTAAAATGTTTATGGATCTAATTTAAATTTAAATTCACTTTTCTTTTTCATAAACATTACATTTTTCCATTAATATATATATATATATATATATATATATATATATATATATATATATATATATAGTATCAATTAATTTCTCCTAAAAAATATGATTATCACACACATTAAAACTTACCAAACAAATTTTTATTTTTTCATTTTTAAAACTGTTTTTATAAACTAGATCATCAAACACAATTTTTTTAAAATTCTCTTTTCAAAAATACTCTTTAAAACTAATTTATAAAATAGATTTTAAAAACTAAAAACAAGAAGTCATTCAAACAGGCCCTAAATCCTTAATGTAATAGCATAGTAAGGAAAATATAATGCAGTAATAGAGAAGACACTACTGCAAATGTAAAAAAGACTGTAATAATGTGATGAGCAGTAGCAAAATTATAGCAATGGTGTACATTTTGGTAGAGGAATAGTATGTGGTTTAAGTAAAATAGTGATGAGCCAACAAAATTCAAAATTTCGGGCGTACCGGTATCAAACCAATACCTCTACACCAAAACGGAGGAAATAGTTATATATTATGCTGTATTTCCATATCACTATGGTACGGTGTTCTATATTAAGATGTTGGCATTAACAAAATTCAAAATCTTATACCAGACTATAAATCCAAGGCCTACTTGTGAACATCAGAATTGGTGCAGAAAAATCATAAACAATTCCATTCCTGACTGCATCCCATACCTGTAAAAAATTTACTTTTACTAATTGTTTTTGTTTAATCCATTAATAGAAAAATAATTAGATAAGTAAATAAAATTAATTGGGAAAAACATAAAGAATGTAAGCAATTATTAAGTTTCAAAATCACAAAGAAATAGGCTTACCAAGAAGTAGAATTTGCTGAAGTGGATGGAAGTCCAGACTTTTTATAATTGAACCTTGGTTGACAGTCATCACAGTAGTCTTGGGCAAGTCGTCAGAGGAATAAGAGCTCTGACCATGGCTCTGGCTTGAGTATGCAACACGAAGCAAATTTACCAAATCCCTTTTCCATCACAACAACTCATATAACTATTCTTTCACGACCACAAATAATTGCATTGGAATTCATTGAAACATATTTCTTGCTGAATAAATCAAAATAGTTTACAGTCCAAGATATTTATCACAATGTTCCAGGTAAAATAGGCACATCCATTAGCTCCTAATGAAATCTGATCAAGAAAAAGAACAAAAAAATAAATTGAAAAAAAAATTAAATCTCATAAGAAAAAGTTAAATAAATAAATTGGATATGCAGACTTCAAACAAACCTCTGTGTTGAACATCGAAAAGGAGACAAAAGACTTGAAGTAAACTTTATTTTAACAAAGAACATTGCATTGGTCATGGAAAATCAGACATAAGTTAGGTATTGATAGTCATAACTCCTAAGCTTTTGTATTATGGAATGGACAACACAGAAAAATCAGTCAAACTCTCTAAAGTCATTGCATTAAACATTGAAAAAAATAGTCAAAAACCTTGAAGAATGATTTATAGGCATTGAGTTCAAAACTATGAAGGGAAATCAACACACAAAGGAATGGATAAATTTGATGAAGGGGAATCAATAGTTTGAAAATAAAAGGAACAAAACCTAAATCTCAAAATCAAAATAAACATAATCAATAAATGATTTCATGGGTGTTAAAGTGAATAAACCCTAAATCCCCAAATCAAAACAAAATCTTCAGAGAAATACAAAGCATAAAAACGCAATTCTGGTGGAGACGAAATTGTGATTAACCTGAAACCATGGTTATGTATTTATACACTGGAATTATGTTAAAATTCCAACAAAATAAAAAACAACGGCAGAAACAATTGATTACTTACTTGGGAAAAAGATAGAAATCATGAGATATTTTTTAATTTGAAGCCAAATCGATCAAGAAGTCGGGCTGGTTCCATGATTGTTGAATTGGAAATCGAAATTATTTATTGGTATAGGAGAAGATATTGATGAGAAGATATTCATGAGATTGAATGGACAAAGGAAGAGTGAAGTTTATCGTATGAAGAGGATAACTCGTTGTTTCACATTCCCAAGATTAATTTCGCAACCAATACATATAATTACATTTAATACAACAAAAAAAAAACAAATATAAATAAATTGAATTAAATGATAAATAGAATAAATTAGAAGTTTCCATAAATAGCATGTTTATAAATGTTTAGAAATTATATGAAAGCATCACGGAGCGACATGTGGCAAAGTTGCCTAACATCTTGCTTTTCTATTATGAATGGTTTATAATAAATTATTAATTAATCAAAATATTTCAATAAACTATTTTTTAATAAAAAAATTATTATGATCATTGTTTTTTATCATAATTATTATGATCATTTTAAATGATTGTTAATTTACATTTAAAATAGTATTTAATTTTTTAAAATTAACTTTAGTAATAATATTAATAACAAAGAAATATAAGTTGAAATAATTTTTATTTTAAGATACAATATTTTTTAAGAAAATAATAATAATAATTTTATTTTAACAAAATTATTTTAATTAACATTAATTTAAAAATATACTTAGAATTGAAATAATATTTGTACAAAAATATTATTTTAATATAATAATTTTATACAATAATGTGCGTCACTTATCATTAAATTTAATTTATATGATTAAAAATATTATTATATTAATATATGTCATTAATGAAGTTTATACAATTAAAATAATATTTGTACAATAAAATATTAGAAAAATTATTTGTTATTGATGTCATTTCACACACACACACACACACACACACACACACACATATATATATATATATATATATATATATATATATATATATATATATATATATATATATATATATATATATATATATATATATATATATATATATATATATATATATATATATATATATATATATATATATATATATATATATATATATATATATACGAGAAAAATGTATTACTTATTCAATTGTAACATATTACTATTATTTATAGTCAAATTCTATTAGTATCAAATTCTATTGATTCAGATATTTTTGAAAATGATATCTAAACAACAAAAATATTTGTATACGGAAAAAAATCTATTATTGATCTAAATATTTTTATATATGAAAAATTATATTTATGATCCAAATTTTTTTATTCAAAAAACGTATACGGGAAAAAAATTATTATTGATCTAAATATTTTTATGTAAATGATACCTAAACATAAATAATATTTGTATATGGGAAAAATCTATTAATGATCTAAATATTTTTATATATGAAAAATGGTATTTATGATCCAAAAAATATTTATTTAAAAAAGGTATACGGGAAAAAAACTATTATTGATCTAATTATTTTTATATACGAAAATTTACAATTGATTCAGATATTTTTGTAAACGATACCTAAAAATAAATAATATTCATATATTTGAAAAATCTATTAATGATCTAAATATTTTTATATATGAAAAATGATATTTGTGATCCAAAAAATTCTGATGATACCTAAACATAAATAATATTTGTATATTAGAAAAATCTATTAATGATTTAAATATTTTTATATATGAAAAAAGGTATTTGTGATCCAAAATATTTTGATTCAAAAATGGTATACGGAAAAAAAATCTATTATTAATTTAAATATTTTTATATACGAAAATTCACTATTGATCCAAATATTTTTCTAAATCATACCTAAACATAAATGATATTTGTATATGGGAAATTTTTTTATTATTGATCTAAATATTTTTATATATGTAAAATGGTATTTATGATCCAAAAATTTTGATTTTGAAAAATAAATATATTATGTAAGCAAATGCGCGTACCAAACCAGTTACTAGTTTATACAAAAAAATTGATCTATAAATTAAAATATAAAATTATGTGTTGATTAAAAAATTATAAGAAAAAATGCTAAGATGACAAGAAAAATTACAACAACACCGTATTTATATCTGGTATGATGTACCCTTTATTTTAAATACATTTATACAAAAAGAATTAATTAATAGATTAAAATATAAAAGTTATATATTGTCATGCTAACGAGTATTCTCAGAATATTATTTACGGATACTAAATAAAGAAAATATTCTTTACAAAAATTAATATTTCAATTTCCAATGCATTTTCAAAGCATCAAATATACGTATTTTTAAAAAAACTTTTTTACTTTAATCATTTAAAGAGTGCTCCGAAAATAGTGGTTAATATTTTCCTTTTTTAAATAATTTTTTCCATTCTTTGCTTTTTGTGTCAATGTTAAAATGCTTTGGAACTATTATGTTGTTTATATGGTGTAAGTTAATAAGGTGTCAACATAACACCTCTCAACTTACACCATATTATTGTTCATCCTAATAAGTATTTTTCAAAAGATAAAGTTGTGTCATTAACCAACTTCATACTCGTATTAACCACAAGAATGTATCTTACTAACTAATTAATTTACCTATTATTCATTAATCAATAAAATATATATTATTAATCATATTCTGACACTAATTAATAAATATATCAATCAATTTTTATACCCCATTAACAAATTTTATTTTACTATTTGATATTTTTTATGTTTGAGAATTACTTAACTAAGATATGAATTGTATTAACCAATTTTATATGTAATATTAAATAAAATTGATTTATCACGTAAGACTATTTTTTTTATTAGAATATATATTGATCAAACTCTGAATTATGTTAATCGAATTATAATATTTCATTAACCAAAATAATTTTGAAAATATATATATATATATAGAGTTAAAAGGTAATGCACTGACAGTGTAAAATAATTTTACACTGTCATCCAATAGAAAATCATAAATGTGCCATGTCATTAAATTTTTTTTAAATAAAAAAATGGTTTAATTAGATACATGGGTGATGATTGGTTGACAGTGTAAAAATATTTTACACTGTCAGTGCATCACCCCTTTTCTCATATATATATATATATATATATATGTATATATATATATATATATATATATATATATATATATATATATATATATATATATATATATATATATATATGTCGTGTCAAATAAAAAAAGTGTCAAAATAGTTTTTTTTTTTTTTTATTTTTTTATTTTCATGGTAGAGAAATTGTTACAATTTTGTAATACACATTTTTTGTTAAGTGGAATCCACGTAGATCCAACAACTTGATGGAATCTTCCTATATTTTTTGTTGGATTGTGTTCTTCACTGAAACACTTTTAGCTCTACCTGGGTTTTCTACTAGTGCTTTACCAACTTTCCCCACCTGGGTACCCATCAAAATGTAATCTTTCTTCAATTTCAATGACTTTTCAGTGTTTTCAAATGATGGGTACGAACAAGTTTCGATCTTTATGCTGAAAACTTTGTTGGGTGCCTTGGAATTTGAGTAAAAAATGAAGCAGCTTATGGTTCTGCACCTTGTGATTTGGATTTGGGTAATCCTCTTTTTTGGTGTTGGTGATAGTGCAAGGCCTGAAAGTGTGAAAATTGGAGCAGTTTTCACCTTTGATTCTGTGATAGGTAGAGTTGCAAAGGTGGCTATGGAAATGGCTGTTTCTGATGTCAATTCTGACACAACTGTTCTTAATGGTACCAAGCTTGACTTGATAATGAAGGATGGTATGTGTAATGCTTTTCTGGGATCAACTGGAGGTACCTAGATTCGACCTTAATTTATTCCAAAAGAAATCTTCAACCTTAAGACTTTTCTTGTTTTCTTTTTATCTGTGTTGGCTTTTTATCTTCAATTTTGTTAGTTTTCTTTCTATGTTGTTGACTTGTTGCCTCTTAAACTCTCAGCCAATATCTGAATTTGTTTAGTCTGTTTGATCATGTATGATTATGTGTGAAGCAATGACATAGACACTAACACGTTGATACCGGTAATAATCTGAGAAAGTGAAATAGTTGAATGTAACCGTTTGTATGAGTATCGGACACTCCCACATGTCGGACACCGGACATGCTTTCAGATTAAAGTGTCCGTGCAACATAGTTTATTAGCTTTGAGTCATGGTTGGTTTATTATGTCTTTATGATTTTATTTATGCTACTGTATGTATTTTATCCATAGCTGTCTGAAGTGTTTGGAGAACCTACGTTGATTAGTCGCAGTTTAACCATGACAAAACAAATAGATGCCCTATTCAGCCATTGTTTAAATGTGACAAACATTTTACAAGGCCCTATTAAGCAAAGGGTTAACTGTGAGAAATTTTGATCATGTGCAGTAGCCTGTCTTGCATCCCCTCAAAGACTATCCTGATTTTATTTTATCCTTACTAAGTATACTATATTTGGAATTTCAAGTGACAGCTCATTATTTTCTTAGGTTACAGTTCTTGTTGATTTCTCATTCTGTTGCAATGGTTTCATTACTACTCTAATATTACTTTTACAAACATTGTTTTTTGGATGCAAATTTTCCAATTTTAAATTTGCAGTTTGTATAGGTTCTACTCTCTATTTGAACATTTTCTATATACAGCTTTTCAGGTACTTGAGCAAGGAGTTATAGCCATAATTGGTCCACAATCATCCGCTATGGCTCATTCGATTTCTCAAATAGCGGATGCTGTCCATGTTCCCCTTATTTCATATGCTGCAACTGATCCAACCTTATCATCCCTTCAGTTTCCTCTCTTTTTCCGTACCGTACAAAGTGACTCAGAACAAATGTCTGCAATGGCCGATCTGATCGACTTTAACGGATGGAAAGAGGTCATTGTTGTATACTTGGACGATGATTACGGAAGAAATGGAATATCATCATTGAGCGACGAACTTGAAAACAGGAGATTGAAAATAGCTCACAAACTACCTTTGAGTATTCAGTTCGATCTGGATGAAATCACTAAACTGCTAAATCAATCCAAAGTATTTAGCCCTCGTGTTTTTGTTGTTCATGTCAACCCTGATCCGAGATTGAGAATTTTTTCCATCGCTCGCAAACTTCAAATGATGACTAGTGACTATGTATGGCTTGTCACAGATTGGCTCGCTGCTACCCTACATTCGTTTCTACCAGCGAATCAGAAAGCTCTTAGCATCGTCGAAGGAGTTGTTGGTCTTCGCCAACATATTCCAGATTCTAGTAAAAGAAGAGATTATATTTCTCGGTGGAAAAAAATGCAAAAGGAAGGTATAGCAAATACTAGCTTGAATTCTTATGGATTCTTCGCTTACGATACAATTTGGACAGTTGCACATTCAATTGATAAGTTTTTGAAAGTATATAAAAATATTACGTTCTCGCTTCACGACAACAATATGGTAGCTCATACAGAAGGAATCGGTATTCAGCTTGAGAAGCTCAAAGTTTTTGCTGGTGGATCTGATTTTGTGGACATATTATTAAACTCGAATTTTAGCGGCGTGAGTGGTCAAATTCGGTTTAGTTCAGACAGAAATATCATAAGTAGTGGTTATGATGTTCTCAATATCAATCGGATGAAAATTAATAAGGTTGGTTATTGGTCTAATCATTCGGGATTTTCAGTTGTTCCTCCAGAAGTTCTTGCAAAAAAGAAACATCGCAGGGCTTCTGTAGATCAAAAGCTTGGCAATATAACTTGGCCAGGTGGGAAAACAGAACGACCGCGCGGCTGGGTGATTGCTGATAATGCTAAGCCGTTGAGAATTGGAGTGCCGAAGAGAGCGAGTTTTGTTGAATTTGTAACCGAACTGCAAGATAGTCATCATATTCAAGGGTATTGTATCGATATCTTCAAGAAGGCCTTGGAGTTTATTCCGTATGAAATTCCTTATGTTTTCAAGCCGGTTGGAAATGGTAAATCAAATCCAAATTATGACGCACTTGTGAAAAAGATCGATGAAAATGTAAGCGAAACTCATCATGAAAAAAAAGAAATAGTCTTAAAATTCGCTATTCGATGTTCTATTAGATATTAGTCGCTCGTGCAATCATGCTTGTATGTGTTTAACAACAATGCTGTTATGTGAGATTTTGTTACAGGTATATGATGCGGTTGTTGGAGACATTGCGATTGTGACGAACCGAACAAAGATTGCGGACTTTTCTCAGCCTTTTGCATCATCTAGTCTTGTTGTAGTGGCTCCTATCAACAGTTCAAAATCAAATGCTTGGGTATTCCTCAAACCATTCTCAGCAGATATGTGGTGTATCATTATTGCATCTTTTTTCATGATTGGAGTGGTTATATGGATTCTTGAACACCGAGTCAACGACGAGTTCCGCGGTCCTCCTAAGAGACAAATTGTAACAATGTTTATGTAAGCCATTTTAGTAACTTCATGCAATTTTCTTATTATCTCGTGTTTTAGATTCTAACTCCACACATTTTATTTTGTTTTTTAGGTTCAGCCTCTCAACATTGTTTAAGACAAATAGTAAGAAAAAGCTCTAAACTCGAATAGTTTTTGTTTCTTACACATCGATCTAATAAACTCTCGCTTTGTCTTGAAATCAGATAATACCGTAAGCTCGCTTTCGAAAATGGTGTTGATAGTCTGGCTTTTCCTACTGATGGTGATCACAGCTAGCTATACAGCAAGTTTGACCTCAATTCTCACAGTGGAACAGCTTTCGTCGCCGATCACAGGAATCGATAGCTTGATTGCAAGTAACTGGCCTATTGGATACCAAGTAGGGTCATTTGCTTATAGCTATCTGACAGATAATCTTTATGTATCAAGTTCAAGACTTGTTTCCTTAGGCTCTCCCGAGGAATACGCGGTAGCACTTCGAAATGGTCCATCCGGTGGAGGCGTAGCAGCTATCGTCGACGAGCTTCCGTACGTTGAGTTGTTTCTGTCAAAAGAAACTGAGTTTGGTATTATCGGTCAGCCGTTTACCAGAAGCAGTTGGGGATTTGTAAGTGCTTTCTAATTATATAACGAGTCCGTAAAAATCGTTCCAAAATGAGCGGCGTATTCAATTTTCAATTTCAATGTAATATTAACCACCTTTTTTCAATTTTACCAGGCTTTTCAAAGAGACTCTCCTCTCGCACTTGACATGTCAACCGCAATTCTAAAACTCGCCGAAAGTGGAGAGCTTCAAAACATACACGAAAAATGGTTTTGCAAGATGGGCTGTCCCGGTGAACGGAAAAGCGACCCTAAACCCGACCAACTTCATTTGACCAGCTTCTGGGGTCTATATCTCTCATGCAGTGTCATCTCTGTCATGGCGCTTGTTATTTTTATGCTGCGAATGATTAGCCAATATGTTGGATTCAAACAAAGACAAAAGGACGTCGCTGCCACGTCGTCAGAACCGTCAGACAGTCGTTGTTCCCGGGTCATTGTGAACTTCTTTAACTTCATTGATAAAAAGGAAGATGCCATCAAGAAAATGTTCACTCAAAATGACAATGCTCATAACCCCAACTCAGAATTATGATAGTGACAAACAATAATGGTAATCATGTACATAGTATTTGTAGAAGCACAAATGTTTGTCAAGTTTTTGAAAAAAATGTTGTCTTGTTAACAATGGTTTGCTACATTATTGGAATCAAATGTAATAAGTTAATAATAACATGCTGTGAAAATATAGTTTAATGAATTATATAGCGGAGTTACTTCTCCCCTATCCAAAAAAAAAAAAAAGTCCAAACATTTTCATGCTGTGGATGTTGTTTCCATTTCATAGCTTTGTAGTAGTTTGATTAATAAACATGTTTGATTATTAACAAGACCGCAGGCTCAAATTTATTACAATTAACCCGTGGCTAAATAGATTGTGGTTAAAATAAGGTTTATAATATTTTTAGTTATTTTTTCATAATTAAACTAAGATTAATCTACGCAAGTCCACCGAAAAAATAGAGTCGGCTCTAAATTAAAATAATTTATGTAAAGGGAATAAGAGAGACTTACTTTTTATCTACAATGTATATAATCTAAATAAACAAAAGAGTGTAAATAATTCTCAGCTATCTCGGCCACAACAAACGCAATTAAAAAGATAATTTACACAATTTTATTCGTATATTTTTTCGTCGCAGGAGAATTCTATCCTAAATTAAAAAAAAAAAATCTTGACTTTAAGAGAGATAGAGAAATTCCATAAAGGTTTGCTATTTGTCACTTGTCAGGGACCAATTGTCCATTCAATTACAAGAGTTTAATTTCATTATTCTTGGTTAATAACAAGAACTAAAAAATTATGATTTAATCTAAAGTTTCTTATATTTATTAACTAACTTTGTTTTACTATTAAAAATAATTTTTAATAATTGAACATTTATTAATCAATTTTATAATTTTATTAACCGAACTTTGTTTTACTAGTAAAAACTATTTTAAAAGCAGTTCGCAAAGATGATATGTGGAATCCACCGATTTTGTAAAGTACTAAACATATTTCTTCTCCTAGGGATTTCAAAAGGGAAATTAAATACAAGTGTAATATTTTAATCCTATAAAAATAAAAATAAAAATCTAAAATCACAAAGGAGTTGCAAATAATTATTCACCCATTTTAAATTTATGAAAATATGCATGTATGTGAATTGTGTATCATTGTGGCGTGGGTAGTACATATGTTCGAGTATCCAAAACATCATATCCAAAGCATCGAAGGAAAAATTTGGGTCTATTTAATACTTAAACTATTTTTCATTATGACGATTTGAAAAATTTGGGTCTATTTAATATTTAAACTGTTTTTCATTATGATGATTTAAAGACAAGAGTTTTTTAAATTATGTAATTAAAGATGTTTAAATAGGGGTAATTGTCATACTCAAATTTTGTCCCTTGATTAATAAATCAATGCATTCACCAAATATTCAGATCATTTGCATATCATAACATGTATTTCATCTTGCATGTGCTTAAAATGTCAACCAAAATAAATTTTTGGATCTAATTAATTGATTTTAATTAATTTTAAACTCTTAATTGACCAAATCAAACACTTGCCACGATATCTGTCATTCTCCCACGTCGTGTTAATACTGAGTCCCACAATACAACGGCTTTCTAGTCCAGTTGAATTGCTCAGTCTCCCTGAATCCCTGAAAAATCTCACATTCCAAGCCTCAATTCCGCAGTTATCTCAGTCAAAACAAACTCACTATATAGCATACACGGTTATGCACAGAAATCTCTCGCCTTATTCCCTCGGGGATCACTTCTTACCATCTCTTTCAAACGTAACTCCATTGAACCATTCAAACCGACGGAGGCATTTCATCGAATACCTTGTGAGCACGATTGGAAGCTGCATTTTATTCTCCTCGTCGCTTCATCCGGGTAAGTTCTCATCCAATTTATTGTTACACTCTTGTATGCTGGTTGTATATTTAATTCAAACCAATTTATTGTTACACTGTTGTATGCTGCTTGTATATTTAATTCAAACCAAAATTTTCATCAAAACCAGCCAGAAATCATGTATAAATCCAACTCGAAACTGTAAAAATTGCTTACCGATATTGAACTGGAACTGAAACAATGAACAACAGAGTAGACAGATTGAGTGAAAGAGATGAAGATGAAAATCACTTTTGGGTTGGGTGTCCGAATCGGTTCGCGAAGCTCATGTTTGCGTTACTGTAGTTACGTAGCCTGCATTTTTCTTTTCTCTTCCATTTTTCATATTGCTGTTATATTATGTTAAGTTAAATTGAAAATAGGCTACATGTGATATATTATTAAGCCACTATAAAGCTATTATTGTATATTAAAAAGCCACGTACTGATACATATGCTAGGGTAGTAAGATTTAGATTGGCCAATGTATAAGGGTTCCACTAGTATCAACGGTTTTCTTTTTATTGATTGCAAATAGAGTGTTGTATTATGGAACCTAACTATCAAACAATAAATAATCATTCCTCTAATTTCTTTTTCTATTGAATTAACTATGGGTCAAACTTTGTATTTATGGGTTTTGTTATGATTCAATTAGAGATAATCATAAGGTTATTCAACTATTAGTATCTTTTGAGGATACCAACAATTAGAATGTCTTCAAAATGAAGAGCCTGATCCATTTCTCCCAATTTCAAACAAAAACTGATATATCAAAAGTAGTACTCTCTCCAATCATTGAGCTCACTCCAATCATTTAGCATGAGTATTGGGATGTTTGTTACAACATCCATATCTTCATGTATGAGTGATGTTGATTATATATATAGCTAAGTATATATAGTCAACATCACCCATGTTTGAAAGTGTGGATGTTGTAAAAAATATCTCAATACTCAAGCTAAAGGATTGGAGAGAGTACTATTTTGATATATCAGTTTTAGGTGAAATGAAGAGAAATGATTCATAGATTAAGCTCTTCATTTTTAAGTCATTATAATTTGCACTCCTATTAGGGTGAGTAAAAACGGTGATATATTCTAATTGTTGGTGTCATCAAAAAATACAATTTTTGTAATTACATTATAAGCTCTAAATGAATCATAATCAATCCCATAAACACAATGTTGGACCATTCAATAGAAAAAGGACATGGAGAAATGACTTTGTATTTCTTAGTATTTGGATTCCATAATACAACACTCATTGATAATATTTGAAAGCCATTGATAATATTTGAAACCAAAATGCTAAGCGACCATTCATTTTCGTAAAATAAATTTGGACAATCCAAATGTATCATATTCTCAGATCTTTTATTTGGGTTATTAGCAATCCATAATTCGTCATAATGTAGAAGGAGATATGTGTCATTGTAATGTGAATGATTCTTAAATAAAAAATTGTTTCAAAAACATGTTTGTAAAATGAGTATTATCAAACAAGCACCACAACTTACGTACGCAACAAAATCTAATTAATGATTTGAGAGACAACTTTGACACAACAACAAATGCAAAATCATCATCTATATGTCCAATGGCCGTGCCCATAATTGTTTTCTCCATATATGACTCCAATAACTATAATGGATAATGATTCTTTTTTAAGCCAACCTTACTCAAGTGATGACAGAGATGACACTGCATGAGAGATACAGACCCCTGAAGCTGATCAAGTGAAGTTGGTTGGGTTTAGGGACAACCCATCTTGCAAAACCATTTTTCGTGTATGTTTTGAAGTCAAACTTGCTGTATAGCTAGCTGTGATCACCATCAGTAGGAAAAGCCAGACTATTAACACCATTTTTGAAGCAAGCTTACGGTGTTATCTGATTTAAGACAAAGCGAGAGTTTACTAGATCGATGTGTAAGAAACAAAAACTATTAGAGTTTAAAATTAATTTGGAGATAACTATGTTGATTTAAAAAGATAGTTGATCTTATTTTATATTTTATATTTTATAAATACTAATTATTACTCACTTATAAATAATTCTAGAAAATATATTTAACCTGAAAGACAATTCACTTGACACATATAAATTTCTATTTGTTTTTTCCATATATCATTAAAGTTTGCAGTATGCTGTATATGGATAAGAAAATCAATAAATTCAACAGAATTCAAAAGAATCATTGAGTAAGGTTGGCTTAAAAAAGAATCATCGTCGGAACCGGAACAGCCGGACAGTCATTGTTCCCGGGTCGTTGTGAACTTCTTTAACTTCATTGATAAAAAGGAAGATGCTATCAAGAAAATGTTCACTCAAAGTGACAATCCTCATAACCCCAACTCAGAATTATGATAGTGATAAACAACAATGGTAATCATGTACATAGTTATTTGTAGAAGCACAAATATTTGTCTAGTTTTTAACAATGGTTTGCTACATTATTGGAATGAAATGTAATAAGTTAATAACAACATGCTGTGAAAATATAGTTTGATGAATTATATACCTGAGTTACTTCTCCCCTACCCAAAAACAAAAAAAAAATCAAACATTTTCATGCTGTGGATGCTGTTTCCATTTCATAGCTTTTTAGTAGTTTGATGAATAAACATGTTTGATTATTATCAGGATCGTCTTTGAAAGTGCAAAAGACGAACTGTCGCATCGGACCTTAAATTTATCACAGATAACCTATGGCTAAATAGACCGAGGTTAAAATAAGACTGCTAGTTGTTTTTCTATAATTAAACTACGATTAATCTACGCACAGCTTCTACCAACAATGTATACAATCTAAATAAATGAAAAAAATGTAAAAAAATTCTCAGTATCTCGTCCACAACAAACACAAATTTGTCCGCATATTTTTTCGTCACAAGAGACAATTCTATCCTAATTTCTATAAATAAATGTCTTGACTATATTAGAGAGATAGAGAAATTCCATAAACGTTGCTAGTTGTCACTTGTCAGGGACCAACTGTCCATTCAATTTCAAGAGTTTAAATTCATTATTCTTATTTAATAACAACAAAAAATATCATGATTTAATCTAAGGTTCCTACAAAAGATTATTTTTATGTATAAAAAGCACACAATCAATAACCTTACTCTAACGAACAATTATTCAACCAATATAAAAAAAAAAACATAAAAAAAACGACAAACAAATAACAAATTACGTTACTAATATTTTTTGAATAATAATAAAATAATTATCTTAAAATTATATACTATAATGTTAATTGACGAAACACATAGACCACTTTGGGCCCGTTTGTTTTGGCTTTTTTTAAAAATGATTTATATAGTGTTAACAAATTTTGCGAAAATTTTTTTTACAAAGAAACTTTTTATAAAAGTTTCAAATGAAAAATCTGTTTGAATAGTTATTCTTAAAATGTGATTTTAGGTATTTCATCTATTTATGGGGAAAAAATTTGGATATCAAATTTTCAAAAAATCACTTAATTTTGAAGCTATTTCAAATAGATTTTCATAAAAATCATTTTTAAAATACAACTTTTTGAAAAAATTATAATTTTGACTAAGTTTTGGTCTTCAATTATGTATATTTATGTTATAAGATGTCAAATTAAGTGTTTCATTTTAGAAAAAACGAATATAAAAAAACTTGTAATATTTTGAAAAACGGTTTTAGAAAATCTATTTTCAAAAATACAAAGAAAAAATCCATTTTTTTAAAGCTGAAACAAACTGGCCCTTTATTTGAAGGAACTATTTTACCATAAAACATTTAACTCTCAATTCTAGAAATAATTGACCATTTTTTTGGAACTGTTTTATACTGTAATAAAACTTTGAATCCTTAATTCTAGAAATGGAGAAACTCAATCAAATCTTATCTTATATGCCTGAGAAATATGACAACCATGCATTAGAGTCCACATCTTTTATTATTTTTGTTTTATAGTGAAAAAGGACAAAGTCACAAAGACTTGATTCATAGATTCTTTGTCCCTTTGTGAAATGATCGTTTACGTGCGCACTACCCTCCAATGAAAATAAAGAAATGTGACATATTGGAAATACATCAAGGTCAAATCTAGGACCAGTAGGGGGTCCTAAACCAGTGGGATGGTTTCTAAAACATTTTCATTGATTTATGTACTATATTACCTTCAATGATTTCACCCATACAAATAAATGGAAAGCTCTAGAAATTAATTTCTTTCATTGATTACACATGTTGTATTTGGTTGTCAATGTCAGAGATGTACTTTTATAAAATTATTATCATGTTTCAAAATAATACTTACATATTTAATCTCTTGTAACTCACATGTTAATTTTCATGTTCTTAGAAAAACTGGCTTTAGTAAACATGTAACAATACTAAAATGGCTTTAATTAATTATGGAAATTTCTTGGATTATGTTCATGATCGTGAATACAAATTTTAAATATTAAATATTCATGCATGTGTTTTAATTAAATATTGTCACTTATATTAAACATGTAAGAATGTTAAATTTCATATTTGATGTGAACTATGGATGTTTGCCTTAGAAAATTAAGTCATTTATCAAACTCGGTAGTTTCTTGCCCGTGAGGCGGATGAAAGATGATAATTGATGTATTTCTATTTAGCAGGCAGAAGGATGGTGGATTTGTTAGGATGTTTGAAGATGTGAAGTGCCTTTAAATTTGTACCATATTTAAACATTTTATGTCATTTTTGTTGAGTTAAAAGGTTTTCTAGAGAGAGACTTAGAGAGATAGAAAGAGATTTGTAAGAATTTTTATTTTAAGAATTAAAGTGACTTTTTAGTTGTAATATAAGAGTCGATGAACACTTCTAAATATCTTAGGATTGAGTGATTTATGTATTGGGAGAATGAGAGATTTGAGTCTTAATTAGGTCGAAATTAGAAAGTGTTCTTATAAATTTGTTGAACTAACTTCTTGTAACTCATATGTAATCTTTTGATTATGACTTTTGATTGGTATTGAATCAAAGAGCTCCTTCCTCCCTCAAAGTAGATCATTTTGGATAAATAATTTTCGGCGTGTTGATAATTTACCTTGCTCTTGTTATTGTAGCTTTGCTTTCACATTAGTTGGTAGATTATTATTTCTTGAGACTAATTAGTATTGGTTGCCATTGTTCTTTATACTACTCGTCATATTTCTTGATGTGTTTGAATTATTTGATCATTATTTCACAACTAGTGGCGCTCATCGTGGGAAAGTGTTCTATGTTTACAAATGTGCACTATGGATTCTAAATTGGATATTGAGAAGTTTTTCGGAGACAATGATTTTTTATTGTGAAAATTTAAGATGGAAACACTCTTGATTCAACAAAAGTATGCAGGAACAATGATATGTGAGACTTTGATGTTGACAAGCCTGACACGAGTAGAGAAAACTAAGATGGTGGATAAGGTCATAAGTGTCATTATATTGTGCCCCATAAATAAATTTTGAGGAAAGTCACAAGGGAGAAGACTCCAACAAAGATGTGAGTCAAACTGAATCATTGTATATGATAATTCCTTGGCTCAATGGTTATGTCAGAAACAACTCTACTCGTTTTGGACGGTGGGTAACAAATCCACTATGGAGAAATTGATGGAATTTCATAATATTATTGATGACTTGCAAAATATGAAGGTGAAAATTTAATGATGAAGACACCTTTCTACTCTTGTTGAGCTCATTACATAGATTCTTTGAGCATTTCAAGGATGTCCGTCTTTATGATAAAGAAGACAATATCACATTAGAGGATGTCTAATCAGCTATAAAACCCAAAAATTTAACCAAGATAAAAAATTTAAAGGTTGATGATATTAGTGAAAACTTGAGTATTTCAAGAGGGTGGAGTGAGAGTGGAGGGAACCAAAAGGGGGGAGAATTTAGGTCTAAGTCCAATTTTAAGGGGTTTGACAGGTAGAAGAACACATTCTTCATTTCTCATAAAACCAGTCACATCAAGAAGGATTGTCTCGAGAGGGGGAGAAATGGTAATTCTATCCAGATTGTAGTTTTCTAACACGAAGATGGTTATGAGAATGATAGTGCACTAGAGGTAATGAGTTTGGAGACAAAAAAGAGTTCAGTCATGGAATTTGAATGATCTTATCACATGTGCTTAAGGAAAGAACACTTTGAAACTTTTTAGGTGAAAGTAGGTGAAGTCGTTCAACTTTGTAATAATAGGGTGAGTAAGGTTCATGGTATTCGGAGGATGGTTGGACTCGAGATGTTTGATAACCATGTGTTATTTATGCAATGTGATGTATGTTCTGAAGCTCAAGCAAAAGTTGTTACCCTGCCTTTTTCATGTTCAGTTTCCTTTCCGTCTTTTCTCTCCACTTGAGTGTACATCCCTTGTATAAGTGATTCTACTTCGGTAGGGCTTCTTCTAGTTCTTTCCTCTGCCTTTTCATTCTTGTTGCTCTGGTTTTCATCATGAACACATTGACTCTAGCATTGATCCTAACCAGGGCAATCCCCGAAAACTCATGCCCAGATTCACCTCGCCAATTAACCAATAGTGGTGCAAGTCCTGATGAACACGTTGGCTCTAGCGTTGATCCTAACCAGGGCAATCACTCCACGAAGTAGATATTTGAATTCTCTTAAAACCTACATTCAAAAACCCAAATCAATGTCACACCTAGCCAAAACAGAATAAAAAAATCTCATTGAAATAGAAATTCCTACAAAAATAACACACCAAACACACTGGAAACAATCAGAAAACCCTAAAAGATCTTTCAGCCAAAAACATTCTTCTCCCACAAATGAATTTTTTTTTTTAATAAAAGATAATTTTATTGATATTCAAAAAACACTATTACAGCAAGTGATCCTAATATCCAACTAAGCCAAAACAACAAAAAGCTAAAATCACAACTACGACAATAGGAGTTTACATTTATAAACCACAACATCAATGATTTTCTTTTCAACATCCTTGTTGTGAATATAATTTCCAAAGCTCCAAGAGATCCTAAAATTCCAGCACTCATGTACTGTTTCCGTAAATGCGCTGAGCAGAATTTTGCCTTTGTATCCACGTTTACCGCTGTTCTGCAGAACCCAGCGGTGTTCCTTATCCACTAAGTTGGATCATGCGGCCACTTCATCCATTCAAGGATCCTACACCAGATGCTCTTCATTTGCAGGCATTCGAAGAAAATATGTTTTTGGTACTCAACAGAGTCAAAGAAACAACATTTGTCATTGTCCAGAAAGCCAAGGTTTTTCATTCTCTCTTTTGTAGCCAGACGCTGATGACAGGCCATCCACAACGTGTGTATAGTGTAACACCCTATTCCCCATCGATATTTTAATTAATAAAATAAATCAGAGTAATTCAAAAAATTTCAATACAACACATCAAGAATAGGATGCTACTTCGTCATCAACATTAAAAACACATATGCTCAAGTTTATAAAACATGGATACATAACACACTTCGGACGAACCGATAACATTATCGGTATAATCCTTTGAAAACATTCAACTTCTTATTATTGTAGCGGAAAGTAAAACATAACAAGTCATCGACATCTTTAATCATCAAAACTCCAATTATTCAAATAAAAGAGAGTCATATTGCTCTCAAAATACTCAACATAAACAACAATTTAAAAATCAGAAACAATCAGACGTTCATCCCTCCCCGGTGTTACATATCAGAGCATGACACCGACTCGACACGACGTCTAACCTCGCCTAGCATTGATCACCTGCACGTTATGCACGTATAGGTAACATTTAAACAGAAGGGGTGAGATACCACAACAATGAATAAGTTATATAATTGTAACTATATATTCAACAGATATCTCATAAGTATAAGTCAAGAATCATACGTCAACAAGTTATATCATACTCATTCATCTCCATACACAACACATACCCAAGTATATTCAGTCATTATGCAGTAACACCTTCGTGTTATGACATTGACTCGACTCTAATGCATGTGGTATCAATCAGGGCATAAGCCCTCTCCAAAAATGCCAATGCTGGGAAATAACAAGGCATAAGCCTTCAACAACAGGGTATAAGCCCTCAAAATTTTGCCATTCTAGGCCAACAAAAAGGCATAAGCCTTCAACAATGCAATGTATGCGACATCTACGTGCAATATCATAAATATGAAATAAAAAGGCATAAGCCTTCAATAATTATGCCATTCTAGGCCATCATCATCATTATGAAATAACAAGGCATAAGCCTTCAACAATTGTCAATCAAGGCCAGCAACAACATCATTATGAAACATCAAGGCATAAGCCTTCACCAATTTGCCAATCAAGGCGAACAACAATTATCATCACCACACAACAATATCATAATCACATCAAATACTCATCTCGGTATTCTTAAATATCAAAATATAACGAACACTGAACTACAAATTTTTACAATATTTCTCCAAAGGTTATTAACTTAATTCCATCAGTTAGGAAATAATTTTAGCTTCGCTACGGTCTAAACGACACCTAAATCGGGCTTACGGATCAAAAGTTATGAGTTTTACAAAATTAAGCTTTTCTGAAAATTGTCAGGTGTAACGGGTTACAGCAGGCCTGTTACCCGGTTACACATCACTGTCACTGCATTATCTATTTGTTACATTCAGTTGTAACTGGTTACAGCAGGGCAGTTACCCGGTAACAACACCTAAAAATGCCCAATTTTGCCTATTTTACAACACTGTAACCGGTTACAGCAGGGCTGCTACCCGGTTAGATGGTAACCAGAACAAAAAATCTCTGTTTTTGACAGCATCTTTCCAACCCAATTCCCTCTAACTCTCAGCCACTCTACATAATTGATAAATCCTCATTTTTAAAGGTTCATAATAGCATCTATATTCGGTTTATTGCACATACACATATACCAAAACACAACAACACCATTACATCAATTTCAATCACAATTAACAAACTTCTAACAACGATTTCATCAAAACCCAACCTATGATAAATCCCTACATACCTACAATTATACCACCCATTAGAAGGTTGGAACCCCACCCTTACCTTAGTGTTCTTGCAAAATGTTCAACCTTAGCTATGGGAATTCTTCCTCTCCTGAGCCCTAGCCTCCTCTTCTCTCGTTTCTCTGATTTCACGATAGATTCAACAATTGTCATTCCCTCTTCCTTGTTTTCCCAATATTAACCCTTAGACCTCTAATATGATAATCCCATCTTACCCTTCCTTATTTTTATTAATTATTTAATTTCTAAATCTATTATTAATAATATTAAAATAACAATAATAGTAATAATCCCAAAAATACAAATATAACTATATTTCTACCTCTATACTTAACCCCGCGTCACAACTACCTCATTCTAGGGTCTTCTACTCCATACCTCACATCACAACACACAAAACATACGACATCATTTATTTTTTAAATATAAAAATAAATATGATAAAAATGGGGCGTTACATATAGCCTTAGGCCTAGCCCAATTACAATACATGAGTTTTCTCCATTCCACATCTTGCAGCTCCCCTAAAAAAGCAAAGTAATTTTCCTAGTATGAAAACCAATCTGATTTTGCATAGCAGTTCAATCAGGGAGATTCTTTATCTCATCTCTAACTTTCAAAATTTTCTTCAGAACCCAAGAGTTAGAATTTTTGGGAGTAAGAGTCATAATGTCAGCATTTTTAACATAATAAGCATGAATCCAACGAATCCAAAGACTATCCGCTTTACTTGTTAGGTTCCAAAGATTTTTTTTGAAATGCAAGCTTTATTCCACTCCAAAAGGCTAGTGATATTCAACCCACCTTTCCTCTTGGGTAAACAAATTTTCCTCCAAGCAACAGGACTTTTCCTCGAGATGACATCCTTTCTCGTCCAGAGGAAAGTTCTACAAATAGCCTCAACTCTTTTAACAATTTACTTAGGAATAGGAAGGCTCTGCATCCAAGAAGTGTTAATAGCAAAAAAAACACTTTTATTAAGCTGAGTACGCCCCCGCATAACTAAGGAGCCTCGAGGACCAATGTCTGATTCTACTAACAACTTTCTCAACCAAACCTTCATAGTTAGTAACAGAGATTCTCCAACTAGTTAAAGGGATACCTAAATACCTAAAAGGTAAATGGCCCTCTTTGAAATTAGTTAAACTCAGAATTTCCTCTTTATCTCTAATACTAACATTACCAAAGTAAGCCTTGCACTTACTAGGATTGACTTTTAAACCTGTAGCTTCAGAAAATGTAGTAAAACTTTGCATCAATAGACTAATAGAATCCCTATCCCCTCTAGATAAAAGCAAGATATCATCAGCAAAACTAATTTCAATAATTCCGTCCTTTTTGCACTTAGAGTGGAATCTAAACAAGGGATATCGAGAAAGTTTATGCAGCACCCTATGGAGGTACTCCATAACAATAACAAACAGGAGGCAAGATAAGGGGTCGCCTTGTCTCAAACCTCTCTTAGCCGTGAGGCACTTGGTGATGGAATTATTGATTTTGTACCTCTACGAAACCGTCCTCACTACCAGCATAATCCAGCCAATAAACTTGTTTGGAAGCCCCACTTCTGCTAGGATGTCTTTCAAAGCCTGCCACTCAATACTATCATAGGCCTTCTGAAGATCCATCTATAACATGCATCTAGGAGTTCCAGTTTTAGTGTCGTACCCTCGAATCAGCTCATAATCCATCATAACATGATCCTGCAAGTGTTCCCCAGGAACAAACGCCGCCTGACTCATGTGAACAATATTGCCAAGGACTTTACTAAGTCTGCCAGCCAAGACTTTAGAGATGATTTTGTAAATAGTTGTGTAGCACGAGATGGGCCTGAAATCCTTTATCATACAAGCATCAGCAGTTTTTGGAATAAGGGTGACAATGGTGTTATTGACAGCCTTGTATAGCCGACCTCTAACGAAAAACTCATGCACAGCCTCAACAATATCTTTCTTGACTATTGGCCAAGCAACCTTGAAGAATTTCACACCTAAACCATCTACACCAGGCGCTGTCAGGTCACTCATACTCGTCATAGCCTAAAAAATTTCCTACTCCGACACAGTATCAGTCAACATTCTGCTTTACTCAACACCAACTTGTCTACCCTCCCTCATGATATTGATATCAATTTTCCGTAAAGTGGGGGCTGCAGTACCTACAAGATCACTATAGAATCTGAGGACTTCCTTCTCCACATCACAAGGATTAGTAATAGGGTCACCATTGGTATTCTTTAGAGTGTCTATGTGAGTTTGGATGAATTTGCTTTTCAAAGTGGCATAAAAATAGGCATTATTATTATCTCTTAACCGAATCTAGTCCACTTTAGATCTTTGCTGCAACATATTCTCTTCAATGTTAGCCAGTTTCAACACCTCTAAAGTACACCGCTTCACACAATCGATACCTGCCACATTAAACCTATCCATCACCAAAGCCCGTTGAGCATTTGACAGATTGTCCCTAGCTTCCTTGATTTGTCTATTGATACCCATAATTGGCCTCATCATCTTCTTAATAACTAGTTGTAATCTTTGCAATTTTTTCCCATATTTTAAACATAGGCTGCCCAACAAGATCCTTGTTCTAGCTATCATCCACATTTTTCATAAAACCCTCCATAGTAGTCACCACATTAGGAATTCTGAACATGGCTCTCACAAATTTGTTTTCAGTTCTTTGCAGGCAAAGGAGAGAGTGATCCGAAACACCTGGATCCAAAACCTTCAAAACAGTATCCATGTTGCCCTGATGTCAAGCTACATTCCCAATAACTCTATCATTCCTAGAATAAATGGTTCCCTGAGCATGCTTATAAACACAAATGAAATTTTTGTTTATAAAGAGGAAAAAAATCCATATTTGAATCAATTATGTATCTTCGGCAAAATGATAACGGAGAAACCCATCCTTAGGGGTTCAATTCAAATAGCTCTGTCCAATATCTAGGGTAACTCATAAAATCTAATAGTTTCTGAGCTTGAACCTCCATTTTTCAAGATCAAAACGAAAAAAAAGATGACCACAATTGTGTATTAAAATGAAGTACTTAAATTTTCAAGAACTCTTGGCCCATTCTCCATGATTCGAAATGGATAGCTCCACTAAGTGATATGGAATTTGATAGAGCCCCTATTTGTGTCTCGATTTGGGGTCTTCCTATCAATAGGAAAACCCCTCATATGGGTATGAGATTGGGGGATAAACTTGGAGAAAGCTGTGAAGTATAGGTGTATGTGATGCCTGATTGAGCCTCGATTGTAAAAGTGAAGGTCAAACTGAATATCAATGAACCTTTAAATTCAGGGATATATATTAGGAGTAAGGCAAATGGGGTAACATGGATAGATTTAAAGTATGAAAAACTACCCATGTTCTATTTCAAATGTAGTCTAATTGGGCTCAATGAAGAACATTAAACTAATCTTGGAAGCCCTAAACATGAAATTAAGGAAATCAATCCTTTGGGGCCATGGTTGAAGAATAATCAACCAGGTAGAAGACAATTTCAACAAAAAGACAGAATGTTCAATAGCAATCCTAGCAGAAGACCCAATATTAGTCAATATAGCCCTATACTAAAAGATATGATTGATAGACTTGTAGAGGTCTCGCTAAAAAAAAGAAGAGAAAATGGAGGAAGGAATAACCAACCCATAAGAGTATATCTCTGAGAAAGCTACTAACAAAAGAAGGAGAACCCTAGAACTTACTAATGCTAAAGTGAACCAGAATCAACAAGCTGAAACACAATCAAATACTAACAAAATTGAAAGTCTATGTGATAACACTATCACAAAATCATGAAAATCACATCCTAGAACTACAGGGGGCTTGAAAACCTCCACACCATTAGGTCTCTAAAAAAAATATGATTAAGTGCATCTTTCCTGACTTACTTTTCCTTTGTTAAACCAAAAAAAGATAAGAATGGTCCTATTTACTTGTCACTTTTAAGTGTTGGTAGCTTAACCAATAATTTTTGTATTAGTCATTGTAATTCTAAGGGGGGACCTAGGGGTCTTGCTTTGTGGTGGAGCCAAGATGTAAACCTCAATGTTCTTGATCATAATTAAAATTTTATAGATTTATATATCATGTCTAATCTAATGATTTGCATTCTAACAATCCTAATAATATTTGGAGGGGAATTGGAATCTATGGGTACTCCTATAATAATAATAAAAAACTTGTAATTTGATTAACAACCTTGCTTAAAGATTTCACTACCCTAATTGGTTACTTTTTGGGGATTTGAATTTGATTACTAATGCTTATGAAAAACAAGGGGGTAACCCCATTGACAAGAATCTAAATGATCTTATCAATAATACCTTATCTGATTGTTTGTTTAATGATCTAGGTTATGCAGGGCACATGAAAGCCTGGTGGAACAATTCATCTCTGCTAAATTGCACAGGTTCCTGGGTTCTTATGGTTGGACTAAGTATAAAGATATGAGGTAAATTTTAAAAAAGAAAAATAAGCATGTTTAATTATTTAGGCCATTACACTAAATCTATAATTCATCATTTTTATTCTTAAAGTTTGGACAACCGAGAATCCACTTGTTTAATTAAAGGGATTAATGATTATGCACTTTCAGTATAAAAAGTTTTACACGGTCAGCTCATCCCAACCATTCTTAATTATTATTTTATATATAATTGAAATAAAAATAAAACAAAATTTAAAATCTGACGGTTATAATTCACTGGCGTGTAAAACTACTTTATATCGTCAGTGTATTCCCATTAAATTCTTAATTAAATATTTTATGTAGCATATGAATTCTAATTTTAAATCCTTCAAAATCCTTCATTTTGTGCATATAAATTTGCGCTGGTGTCACTATTTCATCTATCTATAAAAAAATGACATTTTCAATCAAGACTATATTAAAAAAAGACAATATTTTAACTTTGATTCCTTTGTTTGTTTGTTTATTTATTTATTTATGAGAATTTAACTTTGATTCCTTGACATGAACATTTAATAGCAATGCCCTCAAATTATTAAGAAAAATATAAAACACTCAAGGTATGGCCTACAATCACCAAAGTCTTATGTATATCATGAATCTTTGGTGTGTACTTTCAAACGTGATTATCATTAATCTTTTATTAATGTAGCCTGAGTGGGTGAAAGATCTAACTATTGTCCATTGGAAACGAGCATTGACTTAACTTGAATTATTTTGGTCAAAAATTAATGAAAGATTAAATAATCAACAACTAAAATGAAAGCATAATTAATATCTAGCATTAGAAAAATAAAAGCACACATTCTTTTCAAACCTGTTTAAGTTTTCCAATAGTAACTTTTCTAAGGTTAATCAATTAAACTTATTGAGCTTATCATTTTGAAATTGACCGCTAAACGTTACAAAGTAAAATAGTTTACACAATTAGTTTATCAGTCATATATAATTATTACTTTAAATATAATTAAATAAAAAAATATTTTAAAATTTAACATATGATTAATTTAGGGTATAAAATATTTTTATTAGTTTGGTGTATACCAACTAAATCCTTTAAATTTATTTATAATTTTGATAAATTATAAATATATTATGTACACCAAATGGAATAGATTTTCATGTGAACTAGTAACAAATCCGTGCATACGCACGGGTTATTTTCGGTTATGTGAATTGTGATACATCATTTATTTTAAATAAAAATATTTAAAAAGAAAAAAATTAGATAAAAAATTGATTATTTCATATATAAAAATATTTAGATCAATAATAGATTTTTTCCCGTATACCATTTTTGGATTAAAAATATTTAATCATAAATATCATTTCTCGTATATAAAAATATTTAAACCAATAATAGATTTTTTTTCCGTATACAGACTTCATTTTTGTTTAGGTATCATTTACAAAAATATTTGGATCAATAGTAAATTTCGTATATAAAAATATTTAGATCAATAATAAATTTTTTCCCGTATACCATTTTTAAATAAAAAATATTTAGGGTCACAAATACTATTTTTCGTAAATAATAGATTTTTTTCCGTATACAAATATTATTTTTATTTAGGTATCATTTACAAAAATATTTGGATCAATATTAAATTTTCGTATATTAAAATATTTAGATCAATAATATATTTTTTCTCGTATACCATTTTTTGATCATAAATACCATTTCTCGTATATAAAAATATTTAGATCAATAATAAATTTTTTTTCCCGTATACATACCTCATTTTTGTTTAGGTATCATTTACAAAAATATTTGGACCAATAGTAAATTTCGTATATAAAAATATTTATATCAATAGTAGATTATTTTCCCGTATACCATTTTGGAATAAAAATATTTGGATCATAAATACTATTTTTCGTAAATAATAGGTTTTTTCCATATACAAATATTATTTTTGTTTATGTGTCATTTACAAAAATATTTGGATCAATATCAAATTTTCGTATATAAAAATATTTAGATCAATAATAAATTTTTTGACCTATTCCATTTTTGAATAAAAAATATTTGGATCATAAATAAAAATTTTCGAATATAAAAATATTTAGATTAATAATAGATTTTTTTTTCGTATACAAACTTCATTTTTGTTTAGGTATCATTTATAAACATTTTTGGATCAATAGTAAATTTCGTATATAAAAATATTTAGATCAATAGTAGATATTTCCCTATATCATTTTTGAATAAAATATATTTGGATCATAAATACCATTTTTCGTAAATAATAAATTTTTTTCGTATATAAATATTATTTTATTTAGGTATCATTTACCAAAATATTTGGATCAATATTAAATTTTCGTATATAAAAATATTTAGATCAATAATTGATTTTTCGAATAAATTTTTCCCGTATATCATTTTTGAATAAAAAATATTTGATCATAAATACCATTTTTCGTAAATAAAAAATATCAATAATAGATTTTTTTTTGGAAGAAAGAAGTGAGAAAGTGAAAAAAAATAGAGAATAGAGAGAGATTTGATAAGTTTGATAAAA
Organism: Vicia villosa; assembly: GCF_029867415.1. Lineage (NCBI taxonomy): Eukaryota > Viridiplantae > Streptophyta > Magnoliopsida > Fabales > Fabaceae > Vicia > Vicia villosa. The sequence goes on along the minus strand of NW_026705241.1, from coordinate 493,581 downwards.
TATAAGAGTTGTATTATTTTAATAATAAAATTAAAAATTTTATGGTTCAAAGACCAAAAAACCACAATTTTAATATGGTGGCAAAAAATCAAATAAGGGTATTTTGAACTTTTCCACAACCATTAATTTTCTTATATAGTAGATATAGATTGATAGATATTTTTTTTTGGAAGAAAAAGTGAGAAAGTGAAAAAAATAGAGAATAGAGAGAGATTTGATAAGTTTGATAAAAATAAGAGTTGTATTATTTTAATAATAAAATTAAGAACTTTATGGTACAAAGACCAAAAAACCACAATTTTAATGTGGTGGCAAAAAATCAAATAAGGGTATTTTGGACTTTTCCACAATCATTAATTTTTCTTATATTATAGATTGATAGATTTTTTTTTTTGGAAGAAAGAAGTGAGAAAGTGATGAAAAAGAAAAAAATAGAGAATAGAGAGAGATTTGATAAGTTTGATAAAATATAAGAGTTGTATTATTTTAATAATAAAATTAAGAACTTTATGGTACAAAGACCAAAAAACCACAATTTTAATGTGCTGGCAAAAAATCAAATAAGGGTATTTTGGACTTTTCCACAAACATTAATTTTCTTATATTATAGATATAGATTGATAGATTTTTTTTCTTGGAAGAAAGAAGTGAGAAAGTGATGAAAGAGAAAAAAAATAGAGAATAGAGAGAGATTTGATAAGTTTGATAAAATATAAGAGTTGTATTATTTTAATAATAAAATTAAGAATTTTATGGTACATAGACCAAAAAACCACAATTTTAATGTGGTGGTAAAAAAATAAAATAAGAGTATTTTGAACTTTTTCACAACCATTAATTTTCTTATATTATAGATGCTAACACAATAGTATTCCTAACATTAACAATAACCTAACTAATAGTAACAATAATTACTTAACTAGTATCTCCCTCTAAATAGTAATAGTAATAGTAATTCTCTATTATTATTTTTAAAACAAATACTTCAAAACACGAAACAATTACTCCATCCATCTTATAATAAGTGTTTTTTTAATTATTTTTTTAAATTAGTTGTTCTTCTAAAATACTAATATAAAATATATTATTTTTTATATTTTTTTATTTTTTTTATTATATTTTAATTCATATAATTATCTAATATGTATACCTAATCACTTTTTTATTGAGAAATTCGAAAAAAAAGAGTAGATTATAAATTTTAAAGAAAGAAAATTTTATAATCTTTTTAATTTATCTGTTTTTTCATCCATTAGAAGATACTTAAGTTTTTTGTGGACTCAAAATTAATCATCTATTTTATTTTTTTTAGTGTTTTTTTCTTTCGTAATTTTGTCGTTTGAGTGCATTGTTTTTTTTTTGGTACGGTGTTTGCTGGATTTAGATTGACAAATTTATTTTAATTTATTAAAAATTTAATCAATAACTTGCATCAACATTATAACTTCAAAGATTAAGGAACAAAATTGATCACTTTTTGTCTATGTGGATAATATCATCATTGCCAACCTTTATCTCATTCTTATTCAAAACACTCAATTCATGTTAGAATCAAGTTTTAAGCTAAAAATTTTTGGAGACTTGAAGTGCTTTTTGGATCTTGAGATAGTAAAACCATCAAAAGATATTTACTTGTATAAAAGAAAGTATATTATCTAAAGGAATTTCTTAGTGCATCTTAAGTATTTTTAACACATCTCGTAAAAATACAATAATACTCTCAGATTCTATAAATACATTTCTGGACGCATCTTAAATACACACAATTCATTCATTTTTTAGACACGCCCCAAATGTTGGATTTCAAGTGTGAAAGTTGTACAAAGTCTCACATTGATTAAGAATGGAGAAAATGTTGGATTTATAAGAGAGGTGACTCATACCCCCATTGTCTTAAGGTTTTTGGTGGATATGTGGTGTTAAGATCTCTTGTAACCACAAACGTTTGGCCCATTGACACTTCCAGACCTTGTTCCCCAGACTTATCCAACAAGTGATATCAGAGCCCTGGTTGGCTCGGTGGAGAATGGAAGTGGATCTTAGTATGGATCAAGACTAATGATGTGTGGGACTCTCACTTGTGGGGGAGATTGTTGAGTTTCGAGTGTGAAAGTTGTGCAAAGTCCCACATCGACTCGGAATGAAGGAAATGTTGGGTTTATAAGAGATATGACTCATACCCCAATTGCCTTAAGGTTTTCGGTGGATATGTGGTTCAAGGTCTCTTGTAACCATGGACGTTTGACTCATTGACACTTCTGAACCTCGCTCCACGAACTTCTCCAACACCTATTTTATGACTAAATTTATTTTGAAAATCCATTTCTGGAATGTCTTTAGAAATACATTTCCGGAACATACTAAAAATACAATAACCAAACTACTAACAAATAACTAAGCTAATAAATAGGGAATCATGCATCAAATTTCAGGATGCTAAAAAAATCTAATACTCATAATTAATCTCATGAGGTTTTATTCAGCAAACATCAAGTGTTATCTTCCACAGGACCATTGAAATATGCAATTTTCTCTCTTTTTAACTTTTTTTCAAGCAGGTTACTTGATCAGTAGGTTCCAGAAAAGAATTTCCAAAGCTCCTCCAAAAATACATTTCTAGAAAAAATTTAGTCATAAAATTGAGGTGTAGTTAAAAAACGAATGAAGTATATGTGCATGAGGTCTGTCCAAAAATGCATTTGCGGAATCTGAAAAACATTTTAAAATTTTTATAAAGTTTTTTTCCACCACTTAGAGTGTATTAAGCAATTCTCTTATGCAATTACTAGATGATACATATTTTCTTAATGCAAAATCTTTGGATGTATGAATTGAATCCAACTTGCACTTCAATGAAACACATAAGTAAACCTTTCAAGACCCGTCTTTATATAAAAGATTAATTGAGTATCTAATGTATTTGATCATGTCTAGACCAAACACCACTTTTGTTATCAACAAGCTCTGAAAAATCATATTAAAACCTAGAAGAGTGCACCTCAAGTTTTTCATCATGTGTTGCAATATATGAAGGGTACACTTAGATGTGCCATTTTATTTCCATCAATATGAATATGTAAATATTGATTGGGGGAAGCTTCCAGGTAATCAGAATACCCACTTTAGAATTTTTTTTCTTCATATTTTGGGTACATCTTGAATTTATTGAAGATCAGAAAATGAAAAATATAGTTGCTAGATCATGTTCAAAAGCTAGATATAGGGAACTAGCATTTGTTACCACAAAAATGTTATGGCTCAAGCAATTTCTTAGATTTTTTGATATTTCACTAACATTGTTCATGGTCTTATGTGATAGTATTTTTACAATACATGTGGCATCTAATCTCATTAGCATGGGTAGATTCAAGCACATTGACATTGACTTTCATTTTTATCACTAAACATGTGTCAATGGTACCCTTTAAGTACATTGAAATCCATTTCACTGCCTCACAATGTTCCTTTCCCAAAATTTCCATGAATTTACTAACAATACTAACCACTTGTGAAAGATCTAAACATGTACACATCATGACGTACATTAAACAACCAACTGTAGTAGTGTAAGGAACACATTTAATGTATGCCTTATCGTTTCCTGTAGAGAGAGATTGTTTACTAGAGAGCTTAAAATGTTGGAGCCAATGGATTCACCACTAACTTAACACATTTTATCTCAAACATTTCAATAACACTTTGAATGTAGCTTTTTCCATACCCAATATTTTCTTGGCACCTCCTAAGTCTTTTCTTTCAAATTCTTTACCAAGTTAATTTTTTTATCCTATCTATCTCTAACTTTCTCTTCGAAGCAATTAACATGTCATCCACATACAATAGAATATAACTATAATTACCTTCACGAAGCTTATAAATGTATACACAACAATCATAAAGCTTATGAATGTATACACACCAATCATAATCACTTACAAAGAAACCATGCTTTAACATAAATTATTCAATTTGCTTGTACCACTGGAGAGGAGATCGCTTCAATCCACACACTAATTATCTAAACTGACATAGGTGACTTCCCTTACCCTTAACCTTATATCCCCCAGGTTAATACATATAGATTTCCTTATCCAAATCACTATGTTAGAAGGTTGTATTCACATCAAGTTGTTCTAACTGAAGAACACCATGAGCAACAAAACTTAATACCACCATAATAGGAGTATGTTTTACTATTGGAGAAATATATTGTTATAATCAATCCATTATTTGTATGCAAATCCCTATGCCACCAACCTATCCTTAAACCTTATGCTATCAAACTTATTAATATTCTTTTTTATTTTGTACACCCACTTACAACCAATAACAGTCTTTCTCATGAACAATGACACCAATTCCCATGTCTTGTTCTTATGAAGAGATTGCATCTCTTCATCTATAATTACTAACAACCTATCTCTATCTTTGTCTTTGATAGCTTTCATAAAGGTGACCATATCATCATCTTCAATCGAGAATGCATATTCCAATAAGTTTACCTGCCCATAATACCTCAGAAGTTTGTATGACCCAAACTTCTGAACTAGTTTATAGTTTCTCTTTGGCCTTTTGGTATCCAAAGATTTCTGTAAATATTGTTGCTATTATTGTAATTTATGTGTATTTTTATATCGAACCTCCTCATGATCAAGCTCACCCCTCATAATTTTGAGTAAAACCAGGATGCTCCACTCGAATATGACTAGAATTTGGTTGGTCTAAAGCTTCTATCTCAACTACTTGATTTTTTTTTTATATTTTAACATCATCGTCATAGGCATCATAGATTTATCATAAAAGGTAACATCCATGATAATCATAAACTTTGAATCTTTTACACATCAAAGGCGATATCCCTTTGATCTCCTTTTGTATATCGTAGAAAGATAACTTTCTTTGCTCTATTATCTAGTTTGTTATCCTTAACGTGATAATAGGTTATGCATCCAAAAAAATTGAGTCTGTCATAATCATCATGTTCACCTAACCACACCATATAAGACATGTCACTATATACACTAGAATATGGGGATCAATTTACTACGTAACAAGATGTAGCAAACGACTTTGGGCAGTATTCTCGATGTAACCCATAATTAGAGTGCATACACCTTGATTTCTCAAGAAGTGTATGGTTTAGTCCTTCCTCAAATCCATTATGTTGTGGTGTGTTTTTGATTGTCTAATATCTTACAATGTCTTCCTGATCACATAAATTCTTAAAAGCTCCCTCTGTATATTTTGTACCATTGTCACACTTTATAGTTTTTAACTTTTTACCTTTTTTTTTTAACCATTGATTTCCAACGCTTGAAAATATCAAATACCTCATTCTTATGATTAAAAAGGTAAATCCAAGATTATCTAGAATAATCATCAACAAATGTAACAAAATACTTGGAACCACCTTTAAAAGTAACTTTAGCTAGACGCCAAACATTAGTATGCACATAGTCTAACAAACCCTATACTTTTGTGCTTGCTTGTAGAAAACTTTAAGTGATGTGCTTTTCCGTACACAGTGTTCACAAAATTTTCATGCATGGTATTCTTCATGTTTTTCAACAAACCATTCCCACTAAGCAATGATAGAACTTTTTATGACATCTGCCCAAGGCGCATGTGCCATATCGTTGTAAATTTTGTTTGATCTTTACTTTCACTGATTCCAACTTCCAAGTATTTTGTAATCATTTCACCTATAAGAGGATAAATATTTCTAGATAGAGTCCCTTCATTACATTCAACGAACCACATATAACTTTTAAAACTCAATTTCTCATAATTATTTGACAACCATTTTCCTTTAGAATACCAAGACAAATAAGGGTTTTCTACAAATCTAGAACATGTCTCACATTCATTAGAGTTTTAATCATTCCATTATGCATCTTGATTCTTATTTTACCATACCCCATAATTTTATGGGCATGGTTGTTTCCCATTCAAACAGTTCCACCATCTATACTTTGGTAGATAGTAAACCACTTCTTATTTTGTCACACATGATGCAAGACTCCTGAATCAGGCACCTACTTACCGGAAATATCATGGTATTTCTTTGAGACAGAGAAATAATCATTCTCATCATTTGATACATAAGTCGCCTCCGATAAATATTGTTGTTTGCCTTTGGAGTTGTTGTCATTGTTGGTATACTTCTTAAATAATACTCTCTTATTTGAACAATTTTCTTTAAAGTGTTGAAGCTCACCACAGTTAAATCATGTTCTTTCTATAAAAGCTCTAGATTTTGATCTAGACTATCTTTCCCTGCCTTGTCCTCTTTTATTACTTATTAGTCCCCCCTTTAGTAGCAAACAACCCTTGAGCTTGTTCTATATCTTCTCTTCCATTGCTCGACATCCCACTTATAGCAACCATTCGAATATCATTTGATAAAAATGATGTTCTAGTCTCATCCATGGTTAGAGTATCACCTACAAGCATCAATATTTGGACTAGATTTTCGTAGGACTCCCTCAATTAATGAAAGCAACAACATGAATGCTTGGTCTTATTCACCGATCTTAATAGTTTCTATCCTTCTAGTCTGATATAATTCTATCAAAGTTGTTGACATAATCCTGGATTAAGGTTCCTTCCTCCATCTTGTATGTATATAATTTGAATTTCAAGTAGATATGATTTATTAGAGTTTTCGTCAAAAAATTATTCTCTAACTTTAGTTGCTTCTTCATTTACCAAAAGAACACATCTTTCTTAAAGCATAAGATTATGGTGGCTCGTGCTTCGAGATCTAATTCTTTTCAATCCCCATCATTCATGCTGACATGTCTCTATTATTTTCCCGCTAATGTCTTGTGCAACTTTTGTGAAATAAGTAGATTTATCATTTACATCCTCCAATAGGACATGTCTCTATTATTTTCCCGCTAATGTCTTGTGCAACTTTAGTGAAATAAGTAGGTTTATCATTTACATCCTCCAATAGAAAAAAATCAATTTTTTTCATTGATTTTTTCAATCTCATTACCAACCTTGACTAATCCACCCGTAAAAGCCATTATATTGGATAATAAAAAAAAATTAAGATTTTACTACTCTAAAATTTACAATTGATTATGATACCAATTATTTATGTTGAGAATTAAGTGTGAGGAAAAAGTCTCACATTGATTAGAAAAAGGAAAAATAGAACACTTTATATGTGTGATAATCCACACACCTATCACCTTAAAGTTTTAGGTGAACAAATGATGTATCTCTCACAAAATACATTCCAAGTATAATATGCTCAGTTGTTGATCCCCCAATTGTTGCCTCTAAAATTGAAGCTGTAAAAATGATATGAAATACATACTTCAAAACAATTAAAAAATGAAGGTCTAAACAAGTCAACCAAACATATCTTACCTATTTTGTCATTCTTAAAATAAGCCAACAATAAATAAGAAGTATTTTTTCTCTTACTAGTTCATACTTGATTTCAGAAAACTTTACTTCAACTAACCTATTCCCACACTACTCACAAATATATCAAAGAGCATCACCACACCATTCTAAACACGTGACATCAAAATCATTATTACCACATAAATGCCATTAGGTATATCTCTCTATCTATGTCTCTTACCAAAAATAAAATCATCAATGATTCCTCTTTTAATAATTAAATAAAAAAAAATCTAACATTCATGCAATAATAATTGAGTAAAGACATAAAGATAAAAACATCTCTAGCAAGAATAACGTGGGAAGACAATTCTTGTTCACTCTTAAAAAGTTACCACAGGACATTGATACTTTGCTTTGAGCCTTAAACCACATGATGATGTTACATATTTAATGTTCAGAATCTCTGCAACTTGCAAGTTTAGTTTTGAGGTAATCTAAGATACTCTTACTTGTTTATAGATATTTATTTTTCAATTTATTAATTCAGTTTTTTCTTATATAAACACTCCCAATTATTATATGGTTTCAGCTTTTGTCTTGACTTTAGAATATTTCACCATGATTGGTCTATATATGACTTATCATTATACTATTTTAAAATCTCATAAGTTAAATAATCAAATAAAAAATTCTTGATTTTTTTGCTCATGGCTTGGTTTTTCATGTCCAGGTAAGTAAATTTTCAAATCCTATTTTTTTTTATGTTCTTGTTTTGTGCTTACAAAAATGGATTGTTTGTTACCTTTGTTGATGTCTTGGTTTTGATGTTGACAAGGTTGTTGTTTTTGACAGGTTTTGAGTTCTGATGTTGGTTTAAGGTAGAAGAAAATCTTAGAGGTTTTTCTGTGGAAAAAAATGGAGGTTTTATTGTTAGGGTTAAAGGGTTGTTTTTTCCTCTTGATTTTGTGTTTGTGGATTTCAAAGGAAGTTGTGGGAAGTACCATTGGAAACTCTAGTGTTTCTTCTAGACCTAAAGTACTGAAAATTGGAGCATTGTTTACTGTTGATTCTGTGATTGGGAAATCAGCTCAAGCAGGAATCATGGCTGCAATTGAAGATGTTAATGCTAATAGCACCGTTCTTTCGGGTTTTAATCTCGAAGTTATTTACAAGGATACAAATTGCAGTGGATTTCTTGGAACAGTTGAAGGTATTTCCCTAAAAACTTTATCTTCGGTACCGATTTCTTAATGTTCATACTTTTAGTTAGAGTTTGTTTATGATGTAGCTTTGCAGTTGATGGAGAATGAAGTGTTTGCGGCGATTGGTCCACAATCTTCGGGGATAGCTCATATAATCTCTCATGTTGTTAATGAACTTCATGTACCGCTTCTTTCGTTCGGAGCAACGGACCCGACTTTGTCCTCTCTGCAGTATCCGTATTTCGTTAGGACCACTCATAGCGACTATTTTCAGATGTATGCGGTTGCTGACCTTGTTGATTTTTATAGATGGAGGCAAGTGATTGCCATTTTTGTAGATGATGATAATGGGAGAAACGGCGTTGCAGTACTCGGAGATGCGCTGGCGAAGAAACGCGGGAAGATATCTTATAAAGCCGCGTTATCTCCTGGAGCGAGCGACAGTAATATTAGTGACTTGTTGAATGGTGTAAATTTGATGGAGTCAAGAGTCTTTGTTCTTCATGTTAATCCTGATACTGGTTTGGCTATTTTTGATGTTGCTAAGAATCTTGGAATGATGAAAAGTGGTTATGTGTGGATTGCGACGGATTGGCTTCCTTCGAAGTTGGATTCGATGGAAACGGTTGATGCCGATAAGTTGAATCTCCTTCAAGGTGTTGTAGCTCTGAGGCATCACACTCCGGATACTAATCTGAAAAAGAGTTTTTTCTCGAGGTTGAAGAACACGAAAGGCATGGAAACTGAGAGGTTCAACTCTTATTCTTTATATGCATATGATTCTGTTTGGTTAGCAGCTCATGCTCTTGATGCATTTCTCAAACAAGGTGGAAACATATCTTTCTCATCTGACCCCAAGTTGGTTGACACCAATGGAAGCATGTTACATTTGTCGTCGCTTCGAGTTTTCGACGGAGGCCCTTCGTTTCTCCCTACGCTTTTGAGAACGAACTTCACCGGTTTGAGTGGTCAGATTCAATTTGATTCGGATAATAATCTAATTCAACCATCGTATGATATCCTTAACATCGGAGAGTCAGGTTTGCGAAGAGTCGGTTATTGGTCTAATTACTCCGGTCTATCGGTTTTAGCTCCGGAAATTTTGTACACGAGACCGCCTAACACGTCATCAAGCAATCAAAAACTGTTAAATGTTTTGTGGCCTGGGGAAACTATAAATACCCCAAAAGGATGGGTTTTCCCTAACAATGGAGAGCCACTGAAAATAGCAGTGCCTCATAGAGTAAGCTACTTGGGTTTTGTTTCTAAAGATAAGAATCCACCTGGAGTTAAAGGCTATTGCATTGACGTCTTTGAAGCAGCCATAAACTTGTTGCCGTATCCTGTTCCGCGAAAGTATATACTATACGGAGATGGTAATCGAAATCCCGACTATAGCCAGCTTGTCAATGAGGTTGCACTAAATGTAGGTTTCTAAAGGCCTGTTTGGATTAACTTAATCGAGTTTATCTACTGTAAGCCTCTTTGAGAGAGCTTATGGAAACAACTTGTGATATGTCTATAAGTTGTTTTTATCTTGTTTACATAAGCTCTCCGAAATAGCCTGTGAAATCAACTTTTAGTTTATAAGAAAACGATTCGACTTTATTTTATCTTCTGTTATAGAAACAGCTTATACATAAACATTCATATGATAAGCGCTTAATTGAACTATTTGTTGATTTACTTTTATCTTTCGGCAGACCTATGATGCAGCTGTTGGAGATGTTACAATTGTCCCGAACAGGACTAGAATTTTGGATTTCACTCAACCATTCATGGAATCAGGTCTGGTAGTTGTTGTTCCTGTCAAGGAGATTAAATCAAGTCCTTGGGCTTTCCTCAAGCCATTCACTGCTCAAATGTGGTGTGTTACCGGCGCCTTTTTTCTTTTTGTCGGAGCTGTTGTATGGATTCTCGAGCACAGGCACAATCCCGAGTTCCGAGGTCCACCCAAGAAACAAATTATGACAATATTTTGGTTAGTGTTTTTAACCATATAGAAGCCGATTTTAGCTGAATCTTTTCTGCATGGCTCGGTTTCGCATGTAGTAGTTATTTTTCTAAGACGAGTTCCTTCCTTCTTTTGCAGGTTTACTTTCTCAACAATGTTTTTCTCGCACAGTACGTCTCTCGCAGATTCTCATTCGTATATTTTCAATTTTCCTAACATGATATATAGCTTTCTGATTTTCTTTATTGCTTTGATTTCCCGCAGGAGAGAACACTGTGAGTGGTCTTGGGAGATTCGTGCTAATCATATGGCTTTTCGTGGTTCTAATTATCAATTCAAGCTACACAGCAAGCTTAACGTCGATCCTCACGGTGCAGCAACTGTCGTCACAAATTGAAGGAATTGAAAGCTTGATATCAGGTACTCAACCGATTGGAATTCAAGACGGATCATTCGCAAAGAGGTATCTGATAGATGAACTCAATATACAACCATCTAGGATAATTTCATTGAGAGATCCAAAAGCGTATGGAGACGCCCTTACGCGTGGACCAAAAGCAGGAGGGGTTATGGCTATCGTCGACGAGCTTCCATATATTGAACTCTTTATGTCTAGTACAAATTGCAAATTCAGAACTGTTGGACAGGAGTTCACTAAAAGTGGTTGGGGATTCGTAAGTATCTTTACTTGCACCCTCGGTAGTTTATCTACAAGCATAAACACTCGTAAACCTGTTTGTTTGTGAGAGCTTATGAAAACAACTTACGAACGAAGTTTATGCATATAGAGAGTTCTATACGATATATAAATTTCATTTCTCATATTTAATGTCATGATCACAGGGATTCCAAAGGGACTCTCCCCTTGCTATTGATATGTCAACTGCGATTCTCCAACTCTCGGAGAACGGTGACTTGCAAAAGATTCACGACAAATGGATTTCAAGACATGATTGTGCTGCAAAAGTCAACGACGACGTTGATTCAAACGAACTATCTCTAAGTAGCTTCTGGGGCCTCTTTCTTATATGCGGCATTGCATGTTTCCTTTCTTTGATCGCGTTCTTTGTTAGAGTGTTTTGTCAATACATGAAATTCATCCCAGAGGACGAGGAAGTTGATCCGGAAAATCCATCTAACAGTCCTAGCAAAAAATTTCGACCTTCGAAAAGCTTCAGAGACTTGATTGTATTTGTGGATAAGAGAGAAAGGGAAATCAAGGAGATACTTAGACAGAAGAGTAAGAAAAGGCGGCGCGGTGAGAGTTTAGATGATCAATCAAGTACACAATCACCTATGGACGCGGCGGGAGTTTAGATGATCAATCAAGTTCACCTATCTAAGTAAGTAAATAACCATATATATGTATATTTTTGGCATACCATAGTAACAGTATTGACACAAAAATGTCTGTACTCATATTGAGTTCAAATTATGGTTGTAAAATTATTTATTAACACGGTATAGAAAAATAAAGATTTCTTCCACATTTGGTTGTTTCAGATATCAAAATTACCATGATCTTATAAGCTCATGTTGCAAATTATGCAAATTATGGTGGTCCTGTTATAAATTTCAATAGTTGTGGCCCTTTGACCATAAAAACAGCAGGCTATGGACAAATGGACCAGAGAGACATAAATGTAAATCAAAACATAGAAATTAAATATAGAAGGTGGGTTTGTATATACATGGATTCTGATTTATCTCATGTTCTTGTTCCCTAGAACAATTCTCTCATAAACACACGTTGATTTAAATTCAAAAGGAAAAGTATGTGAATTGCATAAGAAACTGAAAGGAATCTGGTGTTGTCGGTGATATATTTTGGACTCATCCGATGCGGTGAAGCATATAAACATGCTTTCTTTGGTGTTGATCCTCGACAACACTTACAAAAGAAACAATTATCGACTCCTTCTACTTGAGATTGTTGATGTAATGGCGATGGAGTTGACCTTTTCTATTGAATTCTCTTACTTGGAACATGAACGACAAGCCAATTTCATCTAGGAAGTGGACAAGGTTAGACAGTTGTTCACATAAGAGAAGTGGATTTCTAAAATAATTGAGACAAATTGAGACCTTTCCTTGATGAATACAATTGAAGTTGTTTTCCCAACAATAGATATGGCAACAAAATTCATACCCGCGAGTATCCATCCGAATCCGCCTCGAAGTTGATAGGGAAAACCTACTTTGACTGGATTTGGCTTCGGGTTTAAGTTTTCTCCGATTATAAAATATGGGGACAAGTTAGGTAATGGGGACACTAATGCCCACCCCGAACCCGCCCCATTTATTTCATTATGTACATTATTATCTATATTTGATAATTTATATTATTAAATATGTGACTAATGTTTTGATAATTTATATTATTAAATATGTGGATAATGTTTTGATAATTTGATTAATATTTATTATTTAAAAAATTTGATATGTATGTATGAAATTTTTTGAAATTGTTTTATTTTATTATTTATAATATAATTTGATTTTCGAAAAAATAAATAATTTTATTAAAAACATTGATTTTACTAAATGGATGGTGGCGGAGACGGATATCCGAACTCAACCCGAACCCGTTTTAGATGAGTTTGAGTTTTAATTCTCCATTCCCGTTTGCGTTTAGAGCAGAGAACGATGATTGTTTGGGAATTCGGGTTTGGGGGAGGTAAAAACCGTTTCCGACCCACCCCGTTGCCATGCCTACCCAAACATCAATTAACATGGGTAGAAAAATATTTTCATATATTTCAAAGTTATAATTTACGATAGGAGAATATACTAGCTTAAATATTGATAAATCTAAACCTAACGCTTTACTTAATGAGCATCATACTAATAAAATAAAAACAACTATAAACGTTAATATTTTCAACACTCCCCCTCAAGTTGGTAAATTGATATCAATCATTTTAAGTTTGCAAGTACGTTTGTTGAATCGTTCTGTTGGTAGATCCTTTGTTATCACATTTGTCAATCCATTATTCCACTTTCTTTGATAAAATATCGGTCAACCTCAATGTGTTATCTTGTCACGTTGAACCAGATTATGTGCAATACTGATGACTAATTTATTGTCACAAAAACAACTTTATAGGATCTTCACATTGTATCTTCAAATCTTTTAACACTAATTTCATCCATAATAGTTCACAAATTTTTAATGCTATAGCTCTGAATTTTGCTTTGGCTCTTGATCGAGTAACTACACTTTGCTTCTTACTCCTCCGAGCAACAAGATTTATGAACATTCATAATCGATATCAGTGTAATTTTTCATAGTTAGGATTCCACTTCATTCAAGTTTTTCTGTTTCTTACAAAAGATCAATATTTTCTCTGATAGATAAAAATGCCTTTATTCAAATTCCTAGAAGTACTCGAGTTCTCAAAGCTCATTCATTTTAACTTTTGTTGATAATTTATTTTTAAGTAGTTGTCTCCCACTTAAATCATCCCTTTAAATAATAATATTTTCAACATAAACATTAAGTAGTCCTCTTTCCTCTTTCCTTCTTAAGCAAATCTTATTGGACTTTTTACTAGCAAAAAAACAAAAACCCAAATGAACTCAGTAACATCTCCAAATCATAAAAATAAGCAACTTCTCATCTCACTCTTATACATTCTACCAGGCCCTTCGCAAAATTCTATAAATTCTCTCTATATTCGGAGATGCATCTCCGAACGGACAAATGGACCAGAGAGACATAAATGTAAATCAAAACATAGAAATTAAATATAGAAGATAGCACGTGGGTATGTATATACATGAATTCTGATTTATCTCATGTTCTTGTTCCCTAGAACAATCCTCTCATAAACATAAGTTGATTTAAATTCAAAAGGAAAAGTATGTGAATTGCATAAGAAACTGAAAGGAATCTGGTGTTGTCGGTGATATATTTTGGACTCATCCAGATGCGGTGAAGTTTATAAACATGCTTTATTTGGTGTTGATGCTCGACAACACTTACAAAAGAAACAATTACCGACTACCATTACTTGAGATTGTTGATGTAATGATGATGGAGTTAATCTTTTCTAATGGATTTTTCTTACTTGGAACATGAACGACAAGCTAATTTCATCTAAGAAGTAGACAAAGTTAGACAGTTGTTTACATAAGAGAAGTTGATCTCTAAAATAATTGAGACAAATCGAGACCTTCCCTTGATGAATACAACTAAAGTTGTTTTCCGAACCTCAATTAACATGTGTAGAAAAAATATTTTCATATATTTCAAAGTTATGATTTACGATAGGAGAATATACTAGCTTAAATATAGATAAATCTAAATCTAATGAGCTTTACTTAATGAGCATATATATTCCTTCAAAGTCTAATGTAACAAGAAAAATATGGATGGTGAATTATGATATAATATAGTAGAATTATAAGAAAATGTAACAGTACATGTTACAAAACTTTTAAGAAAACTAAGGCTTGGGCATCAGTGGGATCATTTTGATCATAAATTAAGTAAGAATCAATAAATCCACATGATCTTTTTGACCATTGAATGATTATCTTCTCATGCATAACAAATGAGATAAGCTGTATATTTTAAGCAGAATGAGTCCATGATCTACATTAATTCCTTCCGTAGAAAGACTGAACTTAAGGCTTTTGGCACATTGTCTAAATCTAGATATAAATATTCTGATTTTTCCCAAAGTATCAATAGGAGTATGAATTGTCCATCACACTACATCTCATTTGCATGACATCTCATGTTCTTTGCTTCATTTAGATTTGTGAACAATCACTTAAGCCTTAAAAATATTGGAAGATATCATAAAACCTTTCAAGGAGGACCCTTGATGCTCATATCACATTTAGAACCAACATCTTTCACGTTGATGTATAATACCCCGACATTATTCGGTTTAAACGGTATTTATGTGTCACATAAAACACCTAAATTCTCCTCCACTAAACTTCAACCACCCAATTTGAATCATATGGTATAAGTCTCTTTAGAACACAAGAGTGTATTATTGACATCAACTTTAGAACCTAGTTTCAACCCTTATGATTGATGTCCGAATACACATGGACATAAAATAAAAGTCTTTAACTACTTAGACAACTTAGGTTTACAGGCTAAACTTCGTCATTGTTCAAACCTTATCTCAAACCGATCAAACCAATTAAAGTACAAATAACTTAAAGAGATACAAATATACAATTCTAAGTAACCAATCATATACTCTGATAACATTAATTCAGTTGCAAGTAAATACAAGTTATGCTTTAAGTTATGCTTTAGTTATACAAATGCTTAGTTGCTCTTAGTGCAACATATACCCATGATACAACAGTAAATACAGTACAGAAGTAAGGTAGTCTGAATGGGTTAAGCAGTCTGAGTATCAATCAGGAAGGTAGCTTCAAATCTTTCAATCTTTTTATCAAACACCACAACCTGCAAAAAATCATAATAAGACTGTCAAAACTAATCAATCTAAAACAGGGCGGTTGTTGGTTGTGATTTACAGAGGCGCAAAAACGAAGGTTCATATTTATGGTTGGGGCTGAAATGAAATTCTAGAAAGGAAGGAACACCAAGAGAGAAAAAGAATAGAACAAATGAGTCTTGCAGTATTACTGGTAATGTACATCTCATCTGGCGTTTACCGGCGGGCAGTATGGTTATCCGCGGTTTCAGTTTCTTCAACCGGACCCGTCCATTTGAGCCCAAACAAAACCGCATTAAAGGACGGAGACTTTGCCAAATAGAGATCTTCAGATTGAAATCTAGAAATAATGAGAATAAATATATGACACAATCAACATAATATTTATGTTTGGAACAATTGCTATCAAATTGAAGATTTTGGAGCTCAATATAACCAAATAAAGAACGGAGACTTTGCCAAATGTGCCAAAGAAAATATCATCGAAAACGAAAGCCTCAACCACGTTGTTCATCCTACGAAATGAAAAACTTTTCTACAGAATCTAGCTTAATTAATCCTGGCAAGTCAGACAATCAAAATATAACTGAAAATGTCCACAGAGACAAAACGACCAAGGTTGTGGACTAGTAAATCTCAGCAGCCACTTTAACAGCAAACTTTTAGGACCTATAATACCGATGATAAAAATCGTAGAGAATTAAAATTCCACATTCTACAAACAATGACTGAATTGTACAGCTCGAATTCCTTAGAAAATATCTTACAGTCTACAGAACACGATGGTTTCAATAATGAATTCTGGTGCCCGATGAAATCCTTAGAGAGGAAAAGAATTCATATCCTTGTATATCATAAATAACAGAAACAAACAGTAAAAGAGTACAAGAATAACTCTCTTTAGAAGCAGATCATCAAATCAAACACGACCTCAAATTTGATGAAAAATGGAGAAGGTGAGCGAGAAGTGATACAGGTAAGTCAACATAATTGTCATTTTCACCACATTAAACAAACCAAGGGTTGATGCTACAAAGAAATTAATTGCTTCAACACAGTAAGCCTGCTCGAAACCAAGTGTCACATACTCACATGTCCAATAACTCCCACAAGAACTTTTTTAATATTCGAAAAGAAATACATCACTTTGTTTTCTTAAACTGTCGACAGTTGATCAATATTTTTGGATTTGTCACCAACTATAAGCAGACTGGTAATTTGAGATTGAGTAATCTTTCACCTTATTTTGATTTAAAATATCAATACAGACATCAACAAATCATTATAATTTCAACATACCTAGATGAACACTTCCTTACCTGGTCCTGAGAAAACTTAGGGGTGGTCATATTTTGTAACTAGATGCATTCACAATTTCACATAATGGCTTTTATAGCTTTTCAAAAATTCAATTCCGAATCATATGACAAGCCAATGTCCAATGCTTCATAAAACACAAATTCAAATAAAGTGGAACTACTTTAGCCAATAAAATGACATACCAGCAGTTTAAAGTAGAGTTATTGGTAAGCCAAATGAAAACAGATATAATGAAGGTGATAAAATAGAAACAAATTCAAAAATTGAAACCCGCATATAGAACCAGAAGAAATCATGTGGTCAATAATGACTCGTTTTATCCTAAGTCTCAAAGGATGTCCTTGATAATCTCCCCACAACTTTCACAGTCCATATACTCCCTGTGACAACCACCAAGTATAGATCACCAAATAAACAAATAACTTTGATAATATATGCCACAGCCAATTGCAGATTGATGATGCTCCCTATGAAACCAAAAAATTTTGGGCTTCCCCACTTCGAAAAATATCCATTTGAGATAAAAGATTCTTATTCTTATATATAACACAAATGACAAGAATGTAGTAAAATAATTATAACAAAAGAAGTGGCAAACAATCAGGAAAAAGTGAGCTAAACCGAGTTGTCAAGAATTCATTGGCTCAGGCAGAAAGTGTGCTTCAATACCATGCTCCTGCTACAAAAATACCAAAACTCTAACACTCCCAAGAACACGCCATCAAAAAAATACATATATCATAAAAAAGAAGGGTTGTATCCAACGTTGGAAGAATAGTATGTTAACCTCTGTTTCCACATGCCACAACCCTACCACTTTCATAGGTTCTCTCCGTCTCCCCCTATAACACTCGTAGAAAAATCAAAGGAATTCAAAATTGCCGAGTATCAAACACACTGAAATGTAAATTTTCTTTCTTAGTAGAAAGACCAATTTAAAGAATACAACACAACCTCTGAAGAAATGATGGTAAATGGAACGAAATTCCGGCCAATTTGTAAGTATTTTGTACCCAATATGAAACATGCCAGTTTGAGGTTCTTCCTAATACCAAACGAGATATTGGGCCTACATCATAAATCAGAAATAACAACAGACCCTAGGGAGAATATCATCAAAACGAACCTAACCAAGTTGTCCAAATGTAAACTTTTCCGAATGTCTCTAAAATTATGTAAACTTTTGCACTTTCTCTATATACAAGCCCAAATGTAGAGCAAATGTTTGTAAAAGAAAAGTAGCACTGATGTTAAGAACCCTTAAGATCGACCTTTTCAATTAAACACCAATACACTAATCAAAACAAAAACATCCAATTGAAATTTATAAGAGTAATAAATAAGAAGATTAGCCGAAAAGAATCGGTAGACAATTGAAAACAGAGCCATACTTCAGAAATAAATAAGAATTGGTAGACAATTGAAATTCATAGAGTAATAAATAAGAAGAGTACCAAAATAAACTCTGTGGCTTGATACTACGCATAATACACTACACTGCAGAAAACAGAGGCATATTTCAATTCACATGTATGACGAGAAAAACCAGAACTAAATCAAATCTGTAAATCACTAAATTAGAAAGGAATCAGAATACAAAACACGAGGAAATAAAAGAAAAATATGCTCAAAAACTACCTTTCCTGCAAAACCAGAGGAAATAAAATATCAAGAATAATATGCTTTTAAAAGGGGTAAAGAATTATTGAAAACTAGGAGATTTTAAAAGAGATCACCAAATCAAAACTAAAATCAAGTTCCATGCTATCTTGAAAATTATTTTGACAAACCAAGCTGCAGAAAAACAGACTTAGAATTGAAATCATGTCTTGTGATCAAAGTTTGAAAATAAAAATATTAAAGAATGACTCCTTTCTATAACCATTATTGTTCTTATCCGTTGTAATAAAGAAATACAAACTGCTCCAGAAAACTAGAAATCAGATCGCTGCAATACGGATAAGCACGTGTCAATATTCTTTTATTTAAGAGCATTGAACGATTATCAATGAAGCATTATGTAAAAAAAACTACAAAAATAATCAAAATAAAAAAAATAAAAATATTAAAGAATGACTCCTTTCTATAACCATTATTGTTCTTATCCGTTGTAATAAAGAAATACAAACTGCTCCAGAAAACTAGAAATCAGCTCGCTACAATACGGATAAACACGTGTCAATATTCTTTTATTTAAGAGCATTGAACGATTATCAATGAAGCATTATGTAAAAAAACTACAAAAATAATCAAAATAAAATTGAAAAATAGTTGATTAAAACCCAACCCAAACAGGACCGTTAAAAAAGATCAGCAAAATCCAAGATCAAAACCAGCAAAAATTAGATCAAACCCCTACATCATACGACCAATGTAATCAAGGAAAAAAACAGAGAATGTATAAAAACTTGAATATCAAAGAAGAGGAAGATTGAACCAGAAGGAATTGTGTTCATATCTACCTATATATTATATTTTCTATTACATCCTCTGTAACACCCGAGGAAATAAGAAAGTTTGAACCAGAAGGAATTATGTTCATATATACCAATAAATACTCAAGAAAACTAATCGTGAAGAATTCAATCAGAGGAGAGATCACCACAAGAAAGAACAACAATAGCAGCAAATTGCAAATTCTGGTGCTCTAGTTGCAGATTCTGCAAGGGACACTCATTTGAGAAAGAAAATTCTTATTCTTATGCTTATATATAATACATTGAAAAGAAAATAGGGGAAATAATTATAACAAGGAAAATACCCCTGAACAATAGAATGCCAAATCATGTTGTCCAAAATTCCTCAACCCCCCTAAGATTCAAAAGAGCAATCATTTAAAATCCTAACAAATTAATAGTAGACAGTAACCAAATCAAACCTAAGAATTAAGAAACCAAAAAATCAACAGCCATGAATGATGATCAAACAAGAGGAAAATAGAACTAGAATAATTGAGTGTATCCTGCAGCACCAGAGTGTAAGCACCAAATCAAGGAAGATATGCTTTAAGAATCGATAAAGAAATATTAAAAATAAAAAGAATTCAATAAAGATCACCAAATCAGAAATCAAAACGCCAAGCTCCATGCTATGAAGAAGGTTATTAGTTGGACAACCACACTGCATAAAAACAAGTTCAAAAATTTTATTTAGCTATCTGGAATTATTTTTTGTTCTTGTTGTATTAAGACATTCTAGATATGCATCAAACTTCTCTGCTTTCTGAGAAACGGATAAATTCATCTCTTAATATTATTAAATTATTAAATGAAGAATAAAATCTGAGTTATAGAAACAATTCTAGCCCAACAATCTGTTAGAGAGTCAAGAGAAGTATGTTTGTGTGAACAAGAAGTAACCTTAGAATCAAGAAATCAAAAGCACATCCTCTCCTGCAACACCAAAGAGAATAAAAAGTCACAAAATCATAAATCATATCTTCTCCTGCAACTTAAAAATAGTAAATAACAAATCAAGAAATATTTTTTTCTACAGAAGAATATCATACAGAAAGAACCTACAAAATACGCTCAAATTAAAAAGTCGAGGCTCCATTGCAATGAAGGTTATTAATCCGAAAAACTGCACTGCAGAAAAGAAATCTTAACATTTCATTTGGAATGTCTTGAAATCAAAGAAAAGAAATGAAACAACAAAAGAATGAATGATGGAAAAATTGGATTTATCTGGAGTTGTTCTCCATAACTTTCGCAATCCTGTAACACTTGGATGGAATTTAAGGAAGCAACAGAAACAAGAAATAAAAAAATCTAGCCAACAAAGAAGAAATAAAAAAAAACAGGGAAAATAGAACACAAGAGCAAGAACAAACAAACTTTAGCATCAAGATATCAAAAGTACATTCTCTCCTGCAACCCCAATGAATGTTTTTTTATAGGCCCCAACGAATGTTGTTAATTTGACAAACTCTGCAAAAAAACTAAAAACGTGTTCACTGTTCTATTCATAGTCAGAGTAGAGATCCACAAAATAAAAGGGTAACATCGAGAATATATATGACACAACCAACTACAGATTGGTGTCTGTGTGAAAAGACAATTATTTACACTTCTTCCATGTGTCAGATACCATATTTCGGAGAAGATTCTTAAATATTAGAAGTTAAAAAATTATAACAAAGAAAGTGAGGGATATCCATTAAGGAGATAAGATTTTAATTGTTAGTATAATATATCACCATACGCACTACAGAACAACTATTCTAGAACAACTTAATGAAGTGTCAAACAGTGCAATCACTGTTCCAAAACAACGTAACAAAAAATAGTTTAGTGTCAAACACGGAAGAATTACTTATTATCAGGAGTGCAAAAGACTTAGAATCTTGTATGCTTACTCCCATTCCTGATACAAAAACACAATCAAAGTAGATGTCGAGTATCAAACCAAACAAAGACTACAGTGTAAAAGTCTTGGTAGAGATGACCAAATTCAAGTGCAGCAAAGAGATGTACTAAGCCAACCCAACGTAGATCTATGTCCCCTGATAATGGGGACACAGAAGAGCTTCAACAACTTAAGAAACACAACTTAAGACAACTTCAAGAAAGATGTGGCTCTTATAATTGAAAACAAAAACAATTTAATAGAGATCACTGAATCAAAAACTTAGACTGCTGCATGCTTTGAAGGTATTATTTTGACTGGCCAAGCTGTTGAAAAACATGTTCAAAATTCAAATTTCATGTCTTGCAATTAAAGCCAGAAAAATAAAAGAAAGACTCATTGAAGAAATTTGATTTATCTATCTGGAGCTGTTCTCTGTTCTTGTGTCTGTCGTATCAAATTGTATCAAAGGATTCAAAGGAACCCAAATCCATTAGGAAAACGCTATCAGCAATATGAGAACATGTATCAAGACGCAACACTAATCCATTAAAAAACAAGATCTGCAATTTGAGAAAACCTATCAAGATGCAACGCAAATTCATTGAGAAGTGCAGGAGACCGGAAGTTGTAGATCAATGGTTGAGATGGAAAGTGTTAAGAGTCCCACGTCAAATAATATATGCCCTGAGCCACATATTTATAAATAGGGGTAATCCTCACCCTACAAGTCGATTTTGTGGACTTTTTACCAGCCCAGAACAAAAACCCAAATGAACTCAATAACATCACCAAATCATTAAAATATGAATAGCATACTCCAAAATTAAAACCAACAAATACCAAATCAAACCTCAATTAAAAAACCAAAACAATCAACCTCAAAAGATATAGTATGCACATCTTGAAATATTAAAAGAACCATGTTCTTGTACATTGTCCAAACAATCGAAACTTGACTCAAGGCAACTATGAAGTATGTTTATAAGAAACCACATTGCAGAAAAATAGATTCATAATTCACTGGATATTTCTATCAATCAAAATTAACATGGATTTATTTCAGAAATTTAATTTATATGATATTCTCACTTATTATTTTGGGAATTAAAAATC
The DNA here is from genome assembly GCF_029867415.1 of Vicia villosa. Lineage (NCBI taxonomy): Eukaryota > Viridiplantae > Streptophyta > Magnoliopsida > Fabales > Fabaceae > Vicia > Vicia villosa. The sequence goes on along the minus strand of NW_026705241.1, from coordinate 470,851 downwards.
GCTGAAATTTGATTTATACGATACTCAATTATTATTTTGGGAATTAAAAATCAGGATATGTTTTAGATACACAGTCTTCAACTAGCTGAACATCAAATAGGTTCTTAATACCGCTGAAAAAAAATTTATCAACAATAAAATGAGAAAGTTATAGCAGAAATATTTTAAATATAATTATATAACTTGTCATATAAGAAAAGATTGTCTCAGAATTGTTATTATTGAAGACAACATATTTTTTAAGGTTATCAATGTTTTTATTTGTATAATACTATGTAAATAATCGCAATAGTGGTGCTATGTACTTTTGTCAGTCGTCTGATAAAATATCAACACCATATTACTATAGTAAAGCTCCTGAAATAATAATAGAAGAATGCACCCAATCAGAAAGTTCAAAATCTCAATGAGTCACAATGAACAATCCATGCAGAAATCACATGAACCAATAAAAACTGAACGCGATAAGAAACTTGAAATAACAACATATTCAGAGACAATCTTTTCTAATATAACAGCTACCAATAAAAACTGAACGCTTACAAGAGTAGTTTAAATAATAACAGTATAAGGAATAAATATTTATATACAAATAGAGATCTTCAGATTAAAATCTTGAAATAACGAGCATAAATATATGACACAACCTACATAATATTTATGTTTGAAACCATTGCCATCAAATTGCAGATTTTGAAGCTCAACATAACCACAATTTACCGAATAAAGGATGGAAACTTTGCCAAATGTGCAAACGAAAATATTCATCCAAAACAAAAGCCTCAACCAAGCTATACATCCTACGAAGTGAAAAGTTTCCTACAGAACTTGCTTAATTAATCCTGGCAGGTCAAGCGATCAAAAGATAACTGAAAAAGTACTTAAGTAGAAAAAACTACCAGTTTTTTCATAAAGTTGGGGTAAATCTCAGGCAGCCACTAAAACACTTATGATAAAAATTGGCACATTCTTAAGAATACTGATTGGATTGTACTGCTCGAATCGAATTCCTTAGAAAATATCTTATATTTTGCAGAACATGATGATTCCAATAATGAATTCTGGTCCCCGATATATCAAATAGTAAAAGAGTACAAGAATAACTCTCTCTAGAAGTAGATCATTAAATCAAACACGCCCACAAATTGATGAAAAACAGAGAAGGTAGCGAGAAGAGATATACAGGTAATTTAACAGTAATTGTCATTTTCACCACATTAAACAAACCAAGGCTTGATGTTACAGATAAATTAATGGTTTCAACATTGTAAGCCTGATCAAAACCAAGTGTCCCAAACTCACATGTCCAACAACTCCCACATAACCATTTTTAATATTCGAAAAGAAACACCTCACTTTGTTTTTTAAAACTACAGACAGTTGACCAATATTTTTGGACTTGCCACCAACTATAAGCAGACTGGTAATTTGAGATTGATAATTTTTCACCTTGTTTTGATTTAGAATATCAATACGCAAACATCAACAAATCCTTATAATTTCAATGAACATAGATGAACACATCCTTGCCTCGTCCCGAGAAGACTTAGGGTTGGCCGTGTTTTGTAACTAGGCTGCATTCACATAATGCTTTTTAGAGCTTTTCGAAAATTCAATTTTGAATCATATTACAAGCCAATGCTCAATGTTTTATGAAACATAAGTTAAAATAAAGAGGAACTACTTTAGCCAAGAAAACAACATACCAGTTGTTACTTTCAAAGTAGTTATTGGTAAGCCAAATGAAAACTGAAACACGCAAATAGAACCTGAAGAAATCATGTGGTAAATAATGATTCGTTTTATCCTAAGGCTCAAAGGATGTCTTTGATAATCTCGCCATAACTTTCATAGTCCACATATTCCCTGTAACACCCACAAAGTATATATCACCAAATAAAAACGTAGTATATATCATCAAATAAAAACGTAGTATATATCGCCAAATAAAAACATAATAACTGTGATAATATATGCCACAGCGAATTGCAGATTGATGCTCCATGTGAAACAGGAAAAATTTGGGCTTCCCCACTTCGAGAAATATCCATTTGGGAGAAAAGATTCTTATTCTTATATGTAACACAAATGACAAAAATGTAGTAAAGTAATTATAATAAAGGAAGTGGAAGACAATCAGAAGAAAAAAAAGTGAGCTAAACCAAGTTGTCTAGAATTCATTCGCTCATGCAGAAAGTTGTACTCTAGTCTAGATAGAATCTTGTATGCTTCAAAATACCATGCTCATGCTACAAAAATACCAAAACTCCAACACTCCCAGAACACACCATAAAAAAATACATATATCAAAGATCATAAAAAAGAAGGTTGTATCCCAATGTTGGAAGAATAATATAGTATGTTAACCTTTGTTCCCACAGGCCATAGCACACCACTTTCATAGGTTGTCTGTCTCCCCTACAAAACTCGGGGAAAAATTAAAGGATTCAAGATTGCCGAGTATCAAACACACTGAAATGTAAATTGTCTTTCTTAGTAGAAATGACCAAATTATAGAATACAACACCACCTTTGAAGACATGATGGTTAATGGGCACAAACTTCCAGCCAATTCCCAAGTTCTTGTACCCAATATGAAACATGACAGTTTGAGCTTCCATCATAAATCAAAAATAACAACAGACCCCAGCGAACACATCGTCAAAACGTATCCATCCAAGTCATCCAAATTAAATCCTAGAAAATATATATACCCCAGCTAGCAGAAATATGTATCCTTTATTCTTTCACCAAAGATAATTTATACAAAGAAGCAAAGACACTTATCCCAAACAACAGACCCCAGCGAACACATCGTCAAAACGTATCTATCCAAGTCGTCCAAATTAAATCCTAGAAAATATATACCCCAGCTAGCAGAAATATGCATCCTTCTTTATTCTTTCACCAAAGATAATTTATACAAAGCAGCAGAGATACTTATCTCCAATTTCTCCACTATAGACCGACTAAAAAGGTGGGAGTGAGATAGGGGTGGCAAAATGGATGGATTGGATGAATATGGATTGGATTGTTAATGGATGGATCAAAACAATCCATTAATCCATTAACAATCCACTAACATAACCTTTAAAAAATCCAATCCAATCCATCCATTAAAGATAAAATCCAATCCAATCCATCCATTAATATCTTTTTAATGGATGGATATCCATCCATCCACTAAGCTAATTAAAATATTTTAATTATTTTATAAATTTTAGAAAATCTTTTTTTTTAAATTTCTTTAGAATAGTTTTTTTTTAACTGCATATTTTTTTTAATTAATCTTTCAATACACTTTTAATAATTTTACAATGCACCTTCTTTAATCACTAAAACATGGATTGATAAAATCTTTTTTTCTGCCCCACTGGCCACTGCTCACAGTTTAAATTGAATCAGGGTCTGGCACATTTAATACTTAAACTATAAATTGTACTGTATTGACTAAATTAAAATATCTTAAAAATGTTGCTTTTTATTAATTATATTTTTATTTCGTTTGCAAATAAAAAGAGATTTCTTCCATATTAACATTCTCTCATATGCTTTCCCTTCTTCTTCCACCTACCTTTTTTTGTTTTGCATCTAACATTATTTTCCTCCATAAAAGTTTCGAGAACCTCTGGTGAAGACAAATTCAACTCCGGCACAAAACCAAACGATAGGGAGAAAAACTAATTGGATGCTAATGGTGCGGTAACTATGGTTTTTTTTTATAAACTTCTCTATCTAAAACCTGTGCAAGAAGAACATACTATATAACATATTTTTTTCTTATCAAATTTATAACAAAACTGTACAATGACCATTTCAATTTCACCAAATTTCTTTTATCAATTTTACTATTTCAATCAAAAGTAACATAATAAAAAACCCTAATTTTAAGAGTATAAGAAAATTACTTTTAATTTCTCAAATTTCATTTCCCAGATTCTTGCATTTGATAAATGTAATTTCAATTTCAATCCAATATAAATCACTTTTAGAAATAGAAAACCATTGAGATGCACGAAACCAATATGACCTCCTTTCTCACTTCACTCTACGTTGCACGTGGCTGATAATGGAAAGGAGAAACAGTTTTAAAAAATTGAATCTGTTTCCAAAGAGATAGAGATTCAATCTATATTCATAACTACCACCCATGACATAATCAAATTGAGATTCAATTGCATTACTATGCATAAATGAGGAAAACGAGAACGAAAAAAAAAAGTAGGCGGAAGATGAAGGGAAAGCATCTGAGAGAAGGTATGCATAAATTATGGTACTTGATATGGGTTTTAATTAAAGCCGTTGATTTAAATCGGTTGGTTATTATTGTATCCTCTCATCTCTCACTATAAACACTTCTCTCACTTGATACACTCCCATATATATATATATATATATATATATATATATATATATATATATATATATATATATATATATATATATATATGAGAGAGAGATTTATAAATTTTAAAAAAAATTAATTGATTTTTCTTTTTGACAAAAACACATATTTATTATTTAACAATAAAAACTATTAATTAGTTTTAAAATAAAACATTAGATAATCCAATGGATTTTTAAACTTTGTTGGATGGATTGGATCCATCCATAACTTTAAATGGATGGATTTGATTCAATCCATTAACTATTCTTTTTTATAATGGATGGATTGGATGGATAATTTAGTGGATGGATTGGATGGATTTTACTCTAATGGATTTTATTGCCACCCCTAGAGTGAGATTCATAATTAAGAAAACTTTTGTTGTAAAGCAAACTTACTCTGTCAGCAACAGACTAAAAATATACAGAAAAATTAAACTTTGATAGATAGGTTGTAGAAAAAGAAGCAAGAAAGAAAGAATATAGCATAATTCTCCAAACCAAGTTGCAGAGCAGTATAACAGAGGCCCACAAACTTTTCTGAATGTCACCATAATTATGTAAACTTTGCACTTTTTAGATATTAAAACCCAAATGTAGAACAAAGAAGTATGGATGTTAAGAACCCTTAAGACTGAACTTTTCAAATAAACATCAATAGACAAATCAAAACAAAAACATCCAATTGGTATTCATAAAATAATAAATAAGAAGATTACACTAACAGAATCGGCAGAGGAGAAATCAATTAAGAAACCCCAGAGTATCAAAATAAACTCGCGGCTTGATACGACGCATAATACACTACAATGCAGAAAACAGAGCCATATTTCAATTCACATGTATGGCAATAAAATTAAGAACTAAATCAAACCTCAGAATCAAAAAACCAGAAAGGAATCAGAATACAAAGTACGAATAATAATAGGTTCCCAAACTACCTTTCCTGCAAGACCAGAAGAAATAAAAGATCAAGAATAATATGCTTTTAAAAGGGATAAAGAATTATTGAAAACTAGGAGATTTTAAAAGAGATCACCAAATAAAAGCTATGGCTCCATGCTATATTGAAAATTATTTTGTCAAACAAAGCTGCAGAAAAATAGATTTTGAATTAAAATCATATGTCTTGTGCTTAAAGTTTGAAAATAAAAACAATAAAGATTGACTCCTTTCTATAAACCATTATCGTTCTTATCCATTGTAATCAAGAATTGCAAACTGCTCCAGATACCTAGATATCAACTCGCTGCAATACAGATTAACACATATCAATATTCTTTTAATTTAAGAGCATTAAACGATTATAAAATGAAGCATTATATAAAAAAACTACACAAATCATCAAAATAAATTGGAAAAACAATCATTAAAACCCAAAAAGAACCATTAATAAAAGAGAGAACAGCAAAATCTAATATCAAAACCAGCAAAAACCAGATCAAACTCCTACATCATAAGACCAATGTAATCAAGGAAAAAAAAGAGAGAATATATAAAAACTTGAATATCAAAGAGGAAGATTGAACCAAAAGGAATTGTGTTCATATCTACCTATATATTATATCTCAGGGTTACTAATTATAACAAGGCAAGTATCCCGAATGCCAAACCATGTTGTCCAAAATTCCTCAACCTTCCTAAGATGCAAAAGAGCGATCATTTAAAACCCTAACAAAATAATTGTAGACAGTAACTTCCAAGGTCAAAACTAACAAAAACTAAATCACACCTAAGAATTAAGAAACCAAAAAATCAATAGCCATGAATGAAGATCAAACAAGAATAAATTGTGTATCCTGCAACACAAGAGTGTAAACACCAAATCAAGGAAGTTATGCTTTCAGAATCCATAAAGAAATATTGAAAATAAGAAGAATTTAATAAAGCTACAAAATGAGAAACCAAAATGCTAAGCTCCATGCTATGAAGAAAGTTATTTAGGTGGACAACCACACTGCAGAAAAACAAGTTCAGAAATCAATGTGTATGCCTTGTAATCAAAGGCCGGAAATAAAAATAGTAAAGAATGACCAATTTAAAATTTTTATTTATCTATCAGGAGTTATTTCCTGTACTTGTCATTGTATCAAGCCATTCTAGATATCTACCAAACTTCTCAGCTTGCTGAGAAACAGATAAATCCATCTCTTAATTATTAAACGAAGAATTAAATCTAGTTAGAAACAATTCAAGCCCAACAATCTATAAGAGAGTCGTGAGAAGTATGATTATGTGAACAAAAACAAGTAACTTCAGAATCAAGAAACCACTGCAAAATGGATAAACTCATCTCTTACTTAGATACGGAGGTAATCCTAGCCACACTGCAAAACGGATAAACAATGAAAATTGTGTAATGTCAGTTTCATGTGTATGTGCTTCATAGATTATATTTATAGATTGAACAAATGATCCATAGCAACACAAATCCATTAAGAAAACACGATCAGCAATAGGAGAAACGTATCAATACTAAGACGCAAATCAAATTGTTGAGAAAACACGGTCACCAATTTGAGAAAACCTATTAGACGCAAGGCAAATCCGTTGATAAAACACGATCAGCAATCCAAGAAAGCCTATATAAGACACAACGCAAATCCATTGAAAAAATAATTAAGAAATTTAATTTCTCTAAAGCCGTTCTCGGTTCCTATCCATTGCATCAAGAATCCCAAATTGCTGCAAAACAGATAAACGAATATCTTTGATTATCCAATGAAGAATCATATAAAAAAAATCTTGATGATTGATCCAAAAAATCATCGATATCTACGATTCAAAGAGCATATCAATAAGCAAAACCCTAACAATCTTCCTCTTTAGGAGCAGATCAAGAAAACAAGAAAAGCAAACCATGAATTCGAGCCATCACGAAACCAAGAAATAAAATTCATCAACCAAGAAGAACAAGCGAGAGAATGATATAACAATATATTTCTGGTATTTTCAAAAGGGGGTAGATCAGGTTTATATAGAAGGTAGAGTTAGAATTAACGGCTATGATGTCGTGGATGGATGAAAAATTGACGGTAAAGATGCTATTAAAATAAACTGTTACGCGTTTTCCCCTAAATAAGGCGGTGTAAAATGTTGTAAAAGATATTGATGAGTTTATAATTAATTATCATATCATTTAAATTTGTATATCAAATTTTATAATTTAAATTCTTTTGAATCTATATTTTTATATTATCTTTGTCTTATTTAAAACATTTGTATAATAAAAGTAAAGGTCGTCTGAAGAGTATATATGTCAAGAAATTTCACTAAATAATTTACATTAAAATTAATAAATTTTAAATTTTTTAATGATAAAATTAAAATATATTTTTAAATTTTAAATCTCAACTTAAATCTTAAAGACATAAGTTTGCATTATCTTACAAATAGTAGTTATATAGATTTTACTTATAAAGTAATTTTATTAATTATAACTATTAGAGTGATTTGTGTTCCTGGCTACCCACAAGATTCAAAGAGCGAAGGCCCAACAGTGGAATAAGAGAGACAAAATATAAATTAAGTAGTCTTATTTTCCTTTGTAAACAAGGCAAATCCATACACGAGAGTTTTGTTAGTCATCTAGATTGATTAAATGATTTACGCCTGGGAGAGATAGCAACTCTACAATTCACTATACTACAAAAGTTATTACAAAGAGATTACAAATGAGTTACAATAAAATAGTCTTTCAAGTTCCCAAGAACAAACCCTATTGTATACCTAAGTGTTTCCCAACCTCTCAAACTCTCAATATAAGAATCACCCAAATTCAAAGTATTTTATATCTAAGTGTTTCCCATAAGCTAAGTTGTGTCAATGCCACATGATAATTTTTACTTCATCACCTGTAACACATCGGAAAATCAAACCATCAGGTTTTACCTTAAACAAATATGGCTCATCCTACATATAAAATTTTTCTTCTTTGTAAACTGTTTTTTTTTTGTTGCTAAGTGTATTCTTAAGGTACGTTCTTGGTTGCTTTATAGTTGGCCATATCAGAAAACCAAGGTCTTTCACTAATTATCATCAAGTGCTCGCCCAAAAATTCTATAGTGATATTATTTTCCTTCTTAGTCACTTCAGTATTGTCTAACCTTAAGAGATAATCAACTACTACATTCTCAAATCCCTTTTTATCTTTCATGTCCAAGTCAAATTCTTGCAACAACAATATCCATCTAAGCAATCTTGGTTTGTAATATCTTTTTGTAAATAGATATTTTAGTGTTGCGTGATGTGTAAAAATAACCACTTTGAAACCAATTAAATAAGGATAAAAATTTTCAATCTAAATACTACCGCCAACAATTCTTTTTCACTAATAGTGTAATTCACTTGATTTTCATTTAAAACTTTGCCAGCACAGTAAATTTCATGGAAACAATTTTGTCAGTTCCATGGTTTTTGTGATTGGTATAATTTTGCTAAAATATGGTTCTTAACTAATGTTGAGCAATATGTTGAAGCATCTTGTCCTACTACCATAACAGGTTCAGTTGTTATGTGTTTTGACAGATGTTGTGACATCCTACACCAGAACATCCTGATAGTTGAGATTGGTTTTTAATCCTTGAAAGATTTGATTGAAAAATATAAGAATATGGAATATTCAGATACTCATTACAGACACAAGTAATCACGGAATGTACAAGACAAATGTATAATTGTTTTGATTTTTAGAAAAAGAATCTTTGGGATTTCTTTTAGAAAACTAAGATTTGATTTGATTTGTTCCTATTTTGTGTGAAGATCTTGTAGCTATTTCAGAAAGGATGAATATTGGATTTATTTCAGATTGCAAGCCCACAAGAGTCTATAAATAAGGACTTAGTAAACCTAGTTTTGCAAACATTCACAAATAGAAATCGTATGTGCAAAATAAGGGTTGGTGTTCTAGGAGTCCTTCAAGTTCTTCGTGTGTTATGTTCTTTGTGTCACTCATGTATCTTCTGATACATTGAGGTAGACGTGGGTTCTCACTCTTGAAGATTTTAAGAAAAAGAGTTGAGTATTGTTCGTGATCAAAGCTTTTAAGTAAGACCAAGTATTGTTCTTAGTTAAGGTTCTTGAATAAGTATTGTTTATTTGAAAGTATGATCTTTCCATTTGGTTCCTCTAGTCACAGAGTTTGTGACTTCTTTATCACTGCGGTGATTGGGAGTGAGATGTCAATTTCTCATATCTTGATGTTGATTTTTAAGTAGAAGTTACACTGGGTAGGGATTAAGAGAGAAGTTGTAAATTAGAATTGTTTAGGATTTGAACTAGTACTAGTGATAATGGATTTCCTTCCTGGCTTGATAGCCCCCAGATTAGGTGTTATTGCACTGAATTGAGTTAAAAATTTATCGTGTTATTTATCATTTTGCATTTAGTTTTTCAGTTTTGATAACTGTGTTGTCAATCAGCAGATGTTATAACATTTGTCTTGACATTGTGTGGTGTTAGGACATTTGTCTTGACATCTGTTTTGTAAGTTCCAGAATTTCAATTTTGCATGGCGTTGACCTAGAACTGCTCCAACAGTATATCACTCGCATCACAAATAAGCTCAAAGGGAAGTTTCAGCTTAGAGCGATGATTATGAACACATTTACCAACTTTTCTTTAATAACAACAAAAGCATTAAAAAATCAACATCGAACTCAAAATCATTTGTTTTTACAAAAAAATTGCATAATGGTTTTACAATCTTGGAGAAGTCTTTTATGAAACGTTGGTAGAAACTGGTGTGACCTAAATAACTTTAATCCTTTCACATAAATCTAAGGTGGTAACTTTTTCAATTACCTAAATTTTGGCTTAATATACCTTAATACATTTCAAAGAGGTTTTGTGACCTAAAACAAAAGCTTATATCATCATAAAGTGACATTTTCCTAGTTTATAACGAGGTTTGTTTCAACACGTCTCTTCAGGACGACATTAAGGTGGTCAAGAAAATTATCAAAAGTATTGCCAAATACAGAAAAATCATCCATAAATACCTCAATGGAATTTTCAATCATATTAACAAAGATATAAAGCATGCACCTTTGTAAAGTAGTTGGAGCATTGCAAACACTGAAGACTATGTTTTTTTAAATGCGTTCATGAGAGATTCTTGCAATACTTTGAGTTATATATGCCGACATGATAAAACTTTGTTGTTTCTGTCAAAGAAACATGGATGTCTCTCCACCAGAAAGTATTTTTTGTTGCACGAATCAACCAAATCGTGCATTTAAGAACACAACAACAAACACATAATTTTTTAAAACATGTTTAAGTTTATTATGTGAATAAAATTTTTATATTTTAAATAGTCTTTGAACTTTTTTTTAGGGTTTAAGCCCTCTCATAGCAATCTAAAAAATGTGGTAGAATAGTATAAGAGATCTCCATAAAAGTTGAGATAAAGGGAACATCATGTTTAATTTGCAACTAGCGGGGTACCCGTGCTATCGCACGAGACCGTTTGGATTCAATATCGCGTAGATAAGATCTATCTTATAAAGTTATTCCATATATATTTAAACAATACACATATTAATTGGATGACTATCGGAATAAGAATTAAACATGTAGTATGTTAGATAATAGTTAATGATGTAAGAGCTAATAATACATCCAAATTTTTAGCTCTTTAACTAAAACAATAATTACACGTCGCAATATGTCATTTGTCAGTTTTTAAATGTTTTACGGATCATAAACATTCATATAATCACAAATATAAACAAATAATATGTAGTAATCTTTATGCATTGATTAAAGTAATATAACAACACTATACTTATTTGATCCAATATAAAAATACATAGAACCCGTTTATAAAAACACTTATTTGATCCAACGCTGGGAAAAATAATTTTATAAAAATAATTAGTAGATTTTTCTTGTTTATTAAAATATTTGTAACTTATTTCCGTTTATAAAAATAATTGTATCACCAATATACTTTTCGCATTTATAAAAATATTTTTAACTTATTCACGTTTATAAATATAATTGTATTAATAGTAGACTTTTCCCGTTTATAAAGTTATTTGCAATTTATTTTCGTTTATAAAAATAATTGTATCAACAATAGTCTTTTTTCGTTTATAGAAAAAATTGTATCAACAATATACTTTTTTTTGTTTATAAAAATATTTGTAGCTTATTCCCGTTTATAAAAATATTTGTATCAACAATAGACTTATTTTCGTTTATAAAAATATATGTAACTTATTCCCGTTTATTAAATCAATAGTTGACTATTCCCGTTTATTAAATCAATTGTATCAATAGTTGACTATTCCCGTTTATACAAATATTTGTAATTTATTCCGGTTTATAAAATCAAATGTATCAACATTAGACTTTTACTTTTTCCCGTTTATAAAATATTTGTAATTTATTCCCTTTTATAAAATCAATTGTATCAACAATAGCTTTTTTTCGGTTATAAAAATACTTATAACTTATTCCAGCTTATAAATATAATTGTATCAACAATATTTTTTTTATAATTTATTAAAACATTTGTAACTTATTTTCCTTTATTAATATAAGTGTATCAACAATAGTATATTTCCTTTTATAAAATATTTATAATTTATTTCCGTTTATAAAATAAGTTAACAGTAAACTTTTCTCCGTTTATAAAATATAAAATATTTGTAACTTATTTGAAAATATTTGTAACCTAATCATTAATTTAAAAATATTTGTATCAACAATAATTTTTTCCCTTTATAAAAATATTTACATCAAAATAGATTTTTTTTCGTTTATAAAAATGTTTATATCCAAGATACATCTTTTTCCGTATTTAAAAAGAATGTTGTTTTAAAAAAATTAGATCAACAATATACATTAAAAAATAAAATAACACTTACTTTTAATTTATGATAAAATAATTTTTTAACTTCTAAATTATAAAAAATTTAGTTTAAAATTTTTATTTAGTTTTCGTATTTTTATAACTTAGAAGATTAAAAAATGTTAAATTTTATAATTTAATATTTTAATGTGGGCACCAACTATAATTTATAAATTGGTTCATTAATTGAGGCCAAACTTTTTAAATTAGATGGTAATGTTTTTAATTTAAACTTGTTTCATATTCTTATTAATTTTCTCATAAAAATATAAAACATTAAAAAAATATCTTTTATTTTGAAAAAAGAATCTCTAATTTTAAATTTGTATAAATGATTAAAACAAAACTAATTTGTAGTATTAAAAACCTAAGGACCAATATATGTTATAAACATATCACATTAAAATAAATAAGTAATAAATTGTAATTACAATATTAAATGATATTTTAACCTTTATTATAGTTGTTATAATTTAATTGCATTTAAGTTCTAAACTATTAAAAATTGAAATTGAAACTTAAAAAACTACATTGAAAATTTGTATTTTTAAATGATAATTTGACCATTATTATATTATTAATTATTTGATTTTTCATTGAAAAGTAAGTGAATTATTCATAAATATGGTAATTTACATTTATTATTTTTTTTAAAAATGCTATAATATTAATAACATTAATAAAGTTTTAATGATATACATTTCTTCCATTTCAAAATAAATATTTTTCATATTTTTATACGTATTTTAAAATAGAGTATGTAATATTATAAATTATATATTAATTTTTAATATTTTTATACGTATTTAAAAATAGAAGTAAAGATTTATATTTAAAATTATCAAATTTTAAACTATTTTTAGTATAGATGTTTCATATATATCTACAAAAGCTCAAAATAAATTAATCAAAGACTGTTTTTGTAAGATTATTTTTTTTATATGATTAAATACATACATAAAAAATAAAAATCATATTTAAACTTTATTTCATAAAAACGATTAAATTCTTTTATCGGTAGTTACTACTTTTTTTTTATTACGACTTTTATTGTTCTAATGAATGGTTTGAATTAATGTTTGTTATGAAAAATTGAAAAAGAAAAGAAAGTAAAGAGTGTATGATAATTATTTTTATAGAAAATTGAAAATAAAAATAAAATAATTATTGTCATTAATACTCCATATGAAAATTTGAAGAAAACAAAAAGAAGAAAGTTTAAGAATGTATTTTAAGGCTGCATTTGAAAAATTGAAAAACAAAACAAAACTGTTCAACATCAAATATTTATTCCCTTTAAATTTTTTTATTCATTACATTAATTTATATGGTTCTTCTTTTATTAACAAACCGCTTATAAAAATAATTTATTAAATTTTGTAGGAGTAAACTTGTTATTATTAGTCAAACAAAACAAATGAACGTGATATATTAATCAAAATATTTTGACAATTAAAATTGTTTTAAAAAATAATTAAACTATAATTTTTCGTCTTTATTTAAACAAATCATAAGTTATATTATTAAAAATAAATTTAATTTTATAATTAAAAATTATCAAAAAATTAGTTTAAATTAAATGTAAATATCTAATATAATTAATTAAAAGCTAATAGAGATATTTATTATTGTTGTTGTTAACTAACATAAATATTATAATACCTTCAAAATTGTGAAGAATTGGTTCAAAAAAGGTTATAAACATCCGATAGACTTTATATTGGAAGATAGTCCGTCAATTATTTCTTGAACAAATAGACTATATATTTTTTTATTAAATAGTATTAGTAAACATATCATAAATACGAATAAAATATTTGTCATTAAAGAATTAAATAGTATTAGGATATAGATCATAAATACGAATAAAATATTTACCATTAAAATAATTACTGTCCAAAAAACAATAATACATAATTAGAAAGCACAAATTTCTTTCTATTAATCTGCATCACACAGTTATATAGACATTCTTTAAAAGATACACAAATGTAGATTAATTATTGAGAAGATATCAGCAATGGTGTAATGACCATACATACTCCCTTACCAAATGAAGGAGTCATGATTAGCTTTTACATAACATATCAATTCTAATTAAACAAATTGATGAAAAAGTTATCCACTCTGATTTATTTGATTTGTCAATTAATAGAAGATCTGCCATAAACTCTTCCCAAAATCTCTTCAAAACCAATTCCAGCTCGTGTCTGTCCCTGATTTAAAGGAAAATAAAGTCACAATCACATATAACATCATAACTAAAGCATGTCCTAATAATAAACGATTCATCACAATCAGTTAACACCAATTAAAAATGTATATTATTATAATTAAAATTAGACCAAACAGTAAACCAATGCAAGTCATTTTCTACAATATGTCAATGCTGCTATGTTGATATAATTTTATGTAGCAGCTTACATGTTCAGTGATGAGGGAAAGAAATAAGTTGTTTGTTTTTATCATTCTAAACATTTTTCGATTTTAAACATTATTTCAATCAATATGTATTAAGTAGCAAGATCGTAAACTCTACCTAAGAAGCAAAATTGTGTATATTAAGTAGCTTTGCAAGAGTAAAGTCACCTGCAAGATCTTCAAAATGTTGTGTTCATCTTAATCTTTCTTTCTACAAATCAAATTGCAAAATCGGAAATATATAACTGAGATTTTTCATGTAACAATAGAGATAAGATATAAGCATAAAAAGTAGAAAATAATCTAATGCGATAGCACGACTTTTGAACATATCAAGATCGATCTCAGTAGAAACACAAGCACAAATTGCCTTGTTTTGGGACTCATTCAACTCATATGACAACCTTTGAAATGTTTCATCATCCCTAATAACATTAGTCATCGGAGAACAATAATCACAATCTTCCTCAATCTGCACGAATCCATACATCCATGAGTTGCACAATTTTATTTATTACTGGTATATATAATTTCAAACACAAAATCAAATTCTTAATATAAAAACAACTTTCTTACCACATCACTGACACGTAAAATCTTCTCGACCAACTTTGAATCTTCATTCATAAATAGAGCATTCCATGTTCTTCTATTAGGGGTTTTATTAGTCAGGAACATAATAAACAAAGACTTTTCCCCCATTCCATCAATGTCAAGGTCTTTAGAAGCAATCTGTTATGCAACATGATTATTAACTGCCTTCAATTCTTCCTTCAGTGAAGCAATCTCATTTTCCAAGCCTTTTGCACTCGATTTTGCTTCTTCAGGTAGTCTCTCAAATCCAACCACGTGTGAAATGCTATGTTTATGCAACGTTTTGACTTTCAACAAAACCTCCCTTCAAAAATAATCTTCTTTTAGCTTTTTGAACTGCAAGCAAATGCAACTCGTTATTTAAATACTACCCAAATCCCCAATAGAACATAAGTTTTGCATATAGAATATGATTTTGATTATAGAAACTCAGTTAGATCTAAGGCTTCACAATCACATATTTGAAAAATATTGGTACCTTCAATTTATGTCTTCCTTTGTTGCTTTCTTGTAAGATCAGGACTATTTTCTGGCGAGGTTTCGTGAAGCATTTTAGGCGCACACGTGTGTTTCCGACAAATTAAAGGGCGCTTCACGGTGTCATAGAGCAGTTCAGCGTCGTGGTTGAGGAAGTCTCACCGGAGATATGGTTCGTGGCAGAGCTTTTAGGACCATCGACAACGGCAAATGAAGATAGTTAGCATAGAAGGTCAAGATTTCAAAGAGAAAGTTTTTTACTGAGATGAATGTGAGCTTGTTTAGAGGTTGAGACATAGTGAGAGAGTGTGGTTGAAAGAAGATTAGATTTTTATTGAAAAGAAGCATAATATAATCAAAAGAAGTAAAAGTGAGAAATAGAGTGTAGTATAGATGATTCCCAATGTGACCTTTCACTACTCAATGCATTGAGGAGAGTGAAAGATTCATTGAGCCAAGAAAAAGCAAGTAATGTTACGTGGTTTTTAAGTTTTGTCTATAAAACAAATCACGTTATTATCTTTCATTATTATCTTTCATAATGATCAATGCATGCAATATGGAATAATTAAAAAATAAATAAAATTGAATAGTTGGGTAAATAAATCGTGCAGATTTTATAATGCCGCCATGTCAGCAAAATTAAGATTTCAATCAACCACATTTGAGTATTTAACAAATAGACTAATTTGCCCTTAATTATTATATTAGTTTAGCTTAAACTCAATTAGGGTATACGTGGAATTTCTAAATACTTTAACTTTTATATATTGTTAATAGACTTGGAGGCATCAAGGATAATTTCATAAAAGCATCATGAACATTGAGCGTTGATGTTATACTTCGTTTTCGTTTTAAGGAAGAAATCATGATTTTGTGTCAAGAGATACTTTTAACTCCTTAGATAATATTGGTCAGAGTGTGTTGAAGACAAGGGTGCGTGAACTTGTATATTCTTATACGACCTCGATGTGCCCACCATTAGAGAAAGCTAAAACAAAATGAGAGGTTAAGCATAGTAAAACGGTACAAGATGATGATGTGAAACTACAACCTTCTTATTAAGAGCGCGTTGATCCTTCACAAGAATATGCAATTCAATTGTCCCATAAATCTGCAAGCCAAGCCAACGGTCTAAAACCAGTTCAAATTCTAAGAATCACAAATAGTTTGCCTTATATTGCATTTGCATCTGATATACCTGTTGCATCTTAATGTGTCAGTAATCAATTAACCATTTTGATTCCCTAATAATAGTAGTAGTCACAGAAACATTACTAATATGCATACTCTTCTAGCAATCTATTGTATTTGATTAGAATCAGATTTGCAGTTGTGCAATATTGAGAGAATCCCAATATATCTTTTCTTCTTTTCTTGCTTTTGGTTAATTTACTAAGACCAAGGCCCTCATTGAAACATTATTCTTCTCTAGTGTTACCTTCAATATCAATGTTTAGCAAAATTTCAAATCCATCTCAGCAGAAGTGCAATTGTTGGAGAACCTATTACTCATTTCAAGTCTGTATAAGGATTTAATGAGACTTAGAATTTCCCACACAAAAAAGAAACCCAGAAACTAATCCAGCCAACATAAACTGGTGGAATTTATAACATCATACAAGTAATTAATAGACTATCATGTAATTCAAAAACAAAGCTCTGACCACGTTTATTGGGCAAGTACATCGAAGTGTAGAACAAATACAAAGGATGTCTATTTTGCAACGCAAAGTAAGCAACAAAGACAATTACTTACATATAATCTTTGCATAACCCTGTTCACAACATGAATAAAAAGGTTGACACAACAAAAAGACCATGCAATGTCAATGTTGTTCTCGAGGCATTTGCAAAAGAGGCACTACTCAAGCTTTGTGGGCTCTCTCTTTGGAGGATCCAAATCCAAATAGGTAAATGGCTCAGTTGGTTCCTCGCTGCAATAACAAATTTCACAAGCAAATGAAACATATGATACAATAAGTAAATGGAAAACTTGTATGGGAAAAGCCAAGACATGGTATGACAATACAAGTGAAAAACTAAATATACAATAGCTAATTTCAGCGTACATAAGCATCCCGAGCAGTAGTTAGCTTAGACCTTGTAAGGACAAACCCTTTGTCATAAAGCCTATTCAAATTTCAACTAGTTATTGGCATTGTTAATGCATGCTATCTTGATAGATAGCTCTTTTTTAGTTAACTGCTGCTTTATTCCACAACCAACAAAATTCAGTGGCATATTTCATAAACAATGATATTCTTAGAATGTGTGGGTTGGGCCTAACTCATCCTTACAAAACCGACCTAAAAGGTGAGGATTATCCCCACTTATAAATATAACACAAGTCATATCTCTAAGCAATGTGGGACTAAATCCACCCCTCAAACCCAACACAATGAAAGTGTTGGAGGCTGCAATGAAGACAAGTCAAATGCCGCAATTTAGGCGACTAGGGGCGGACCGCAATGAAGGCGGAAATTCCAACACACCCCCTCAAGTGATCTAGGATAAGATCTGATACCATCTTAGAATGAGTGGTTTGAGCCTAACTCATCCTTACAAAACCAGCTTGTAAGGTTAGGATTGCCCCTACGTATAAATACGAAACATGCCATATCTCTAAACAATGTGGGACTAAATCCATCCCTTCAAACCCAACACAATGAAGGTGTTGAAGGCAGCAATGAAGGCAAACCAAATGTCACAATTTACGCGATTAGGGGCGGATCGCAATAAAGGCGGAAATTCCAACAAATATTTCCAAGAGTAGATAAAATTGCAAGCTAGATAGTAATCTCACCCAGGTTTAGAACGCATGCACTGCCAAAAGAGCTTGAAAGGTCCTGGAACAGTCTTGAATGGGTTTCCCTCAAAGCAAGCCTGCACATTTCAAAACCTTTAGGACTTGAAGGTATAAACACAATTTACTTTTAAATCCAATATTAAATAGATTTGGAAGCATGACAAAGTATAGAGAACAAGCTGAAATGACAACAGACCTCAAACCAAGAATCCAATCTATCTATTTTAAGAAAAAATATAGTGCTAATGACATGCAGTGGAATTTTACACCATAGTTTTCTGCCATTTTCCCATCATTCTGCACTCTTGCATAGGATCTTTACTTCTAGTTACATCACTAAAAGTCTAATCCGCTACGGTCTCGTTATTATGTATCAGAATTTGAGGTGGCTGATACGAAGTATCGATATGTCAACTATGTTATTTGTAGTTGGCGATGAGTCAATTACTGGGTATTACATATAACACCTAAATCAATACAACCTCGGTAGGAGCACCTAGGTAAAAAACACAAGTCACTACTTCAAAAAAAAGAAAGGAAAGGTAACCGCTCAGCCTCCATCATCATCAATTAACCACTGTGTTCTTCATTAAGTTCCTTCATTTCGTTCACGCAATGTATGCAACTATGCATCATGTTAGTTATTTAAAATATTGACATTTTGAGTTTTATGAATGTAACTTTTTTAATTTATGTTTATGCATCTTTTATTTAAGTGCAACATGCTTAATTTTAAAGAGACAATTATATATATTTCAACCCTTTTCAGCTTCTTCTATTTACCTGTAATTCGTTTTTGTTTTCTGCACTCCGCTATTAATAACATTGACCTCATGTTCCTCTCCATATACGTGTGTAATTACTTTCTCCAATAACTAAAGGATTCGTTTTCAAGTTTACTTATTTGGTGATATCTATGATGGTGAAAGTGTCTCATATCATCATGACATGAGACTCCATGCTTGCCAATCTTTAAAACTCTAACCAGTGATACCAAATAGTGGCGGCATGGCTGCTATGACAGATATCCATGGCATTTTGTGGGTTCGCCGCAATGGTAAATATCATCCAATATTGCATGTTTTTCCACCATAATCTGCTATAACGGCGCCGCCGATATGGCGGGATTTTGGCTCCCCGCCATGGACCGTCATCCGACATCGACAACACTGACTCTAACAACAATCAGCCCTGCTCCACGGAAGTAAAAACTCACGGAATTACTCGTCCTCACAAATGAGGCATGATCCCATTGGTGGTGCTTATTGAGTCAACACCGATCAGGTCACTGTCTCAACTATAAATACAGGGACTACCCTAGATTTCTACTTAAGGAAGCGGCATTAGTCATCTTTTGCGCGTTTTCAAGAATTGATACACCTTACATCACATGTGAACACTTTCTTGTCTTAGCAATTGCCTAATTATTTAGCTTGGTTTACAAATACATCTCATTTCATATGAATGTTTTTTTCTAATGTAGTAATATCTTAAGGAATATCAAAAATCAATACTGTGTGCATTAAGAGCTAGGTCATTGGCACTCTATGCAACTGTAAGAGCTAGGTCATCGATTCCAATTTTCCTAAACCTCAAACACTAAACAATTTCCAGAAAATTCAGCAAAAAAAGAAACCATGGATCAGATCCTAGTACTGACATACACAAGAAAATTTCAATTGAAAGGGAATTGAGTGGAACAATACGCATAATAACGATTAGGAATGAAAACCTGGATAACATCTTCAACACGATCATTGCATCGATGAGCTTTAGGTTCGGGATGATTCTCTCCTGTGATTCCCCATGGACTCTCTCTCCGAGGAACTGGCCTTGTTTCGCTCATCTTCTTCCTCTTCTTCCTCCTTCGCAACTCGTTCCTCAACTCAACTCGTTACTCACCGCTATTTTGTTTGTTTGGTGCAAAAAAAAAAACTCTACTGCAGTTTTTTGTGATTTTTTTTGTTGGGTCATTTTTCTGTACCAAACCACCATTACACAAAAGCCCATTTTTGAATCAAATATATTTCTCATACCCCATAACTTGTATTTTTACCCCTCATACAATTTTGAAAAAAAAAATGAATTTTTGAAAATTTATTTTAAATATAGGTGATGTCTTGAGTGAGTTATCAAGTAAATGCTTTATGAATAAGTCACTTTTATACACCATCAGTTATTTTTAAAGGTCTGGATGAATTATATATATTTTAAAATTTAATGATTCAGATTCATTCTCGTGTTTTGATACAAAAATGTCATTCTCATATGATACGTCATATATATATATATATATATAAAAGTACAATCACACAAATATATGATTAATCACACAATAATGATTCCTAAAGGATTTGGATTAACTTTACCAACACCACCTTTCATTCAAGCCATCACCATGACCAGCAACACCATCAATTTTTATGATCATCATTTTTCTAATATGTGAGCTACTTACTAAAATGAAAAAACATATGTGTTCCTGTAAAACGCTTTTTGATTACCTTCCGGAAACTAATCTAGTGAGGTTGCAACTTTATTGAGTAGAATTGAGAGGGTGATTAAATGGATTAAGGGATTCGAGTTGCACGATGATGGTAATGCGTGAACTCAAGAATGAATGTCTTGCTTATCCCTCGGGTGGGAGCCCTTATTTATACCTCTGTACTATTAAATTGAAGCCATTATGAAGGGACTCCTGGAGACCCCAATAATGGCAGCAATTGTAACTTCCACCGTCATTTTTATGGTGCATAACGTCCTGCGTAACAGTCCAAGCGTCCCTCTGCATCCATAATCGTCGCAGCCGACTAAGGATAGTCGACGACCAAGGTGGTGATTCGGTGCTCCCTCCAACTTGGTCAATACCCTGAGTAGGAACGATGCTCAGACTTACTCGGTTGAATTCTATAAGTCGGCTTCCTTGCTATAGCCACTAATTTCAGCTTCCGAGCTCCTATATCGATCTAAGTATTTTAGATATGTACATAAGCCCCCTAATCTCGAAACCCGTAAGGATGAAGTGTTCAGCCAGGAAAAAACCTTAGGAATTCTTTGGACGATTTGGGAGATCGTCCTTCCCGTGAACCAACGGTGAGCAAGGCCTAGCGTGCGCTAGTGGGTTTTCACGAGTAGTTAACGTACTTCCCTTTATCTTACTATGTAATGATAATTTTTTACGAGGAACATGTTTTTTTGACCATAACTCCACATCATACCCGTTCATAGGATTGCAAACTTTAAATGTCATACCCTCTTCACATTTATCACTCTCCCCACAAGTAACGTCTTTGAAGTTTTTAAAATATTTCTTCTTCCTAACATTTGCGCTTCTTTCTCAAGTAACTCCCTTCCACTCTTCTTCATTTTATTTTTCCAACAATGGTTGTTATTCAAGAGTGTGATGAATCGAGGGACATGTTTATTCCCTGTAATGCTTAAGAGAGAAAAGCTCTCCAGGAGCAATGTGTGAAATCCTGTGAGGGACACCTATGGCAAAATGAATTTGCACAAATCATCAAAGAGGTTTACGGAGACCTCTATGAATCCTTAAGCGATTTTAACTCGGAACCTGAATCACCAGGCTCTGTAGAAATTATAATGGAGACTGATGGCTCTTTCATAGACTCAGAAGTTCTAAGCTACAAACGCAGTACTGTCAACCACAACAACATATGCAAACTCTGTGCAAGTAGAAACCTTTCCTCCACTGGGAATGAAGAGGATGTTTGGAAACCTATGAGGATGGTGAGATAGTCTGCCTCTTCCTCCCAAAAGGTGCAGTGAAGAGTGCTTTTACTTTTACATTGGAGTTCTTGATGACTTCAAAATCCAAATTCCTTTCTCCGACTTCGAGGCCAACCTCCTAACTGCCTTGAACATAGTCCTAGCTCAACTGTGTCCGAGTGGTGGGATTATTTGATCTACCTTCAAGATTAGATCATAAATACATGTAGTAGCATGCAAACCTCAAGGATCTTCTTCTCACGAGCACAATGTTCAGACCTCCTATCTAAATTTAAGGTGTTAGATGCCATCCTTCTGCACCTAAATAGAAGATTCCCTCTAACAGGTATATGGAGCAGACTACAACAAACATGACATTGAATTATCATCACAAGCCACAAGCAGATTGTTCAGAATAATTATGCTTCTACCAATCCTTTAATACACAAGATTCCCTTCAATCCTTGCAAAAATAAATGTTCCATCATGTGAGGACACCACATAACTGAAAACCAAGCTTAAGGAAAACCTTCTCATACAAATGACAGGGAGAAAATAATCATACTTCCTTTCTTAAGAACCATGATCCTTTGGTCCCTAAAGAATCTACCAACTCCTCCTTTCTCCAGATAAATTCTGAAATGCTCATCCTAGGTGATTTGGATGACACTCCAACAATAAACAAACACCACTCAACCACTTAGGTTGATACATCTTTACTCACATAATCCCTTGGATGACTTTTCCACAATAACAGGACAAGAGTTCCATGCTCTCATAGACTTGATACAATACCAAGTTTGAGTAAACAACCTCCATAAAGTTTATGAACAAACACCAGCCAGACATATTGAGAAAAATAAATTCTTAACACAAAGATGTCAAGACATTATATCTGACATTTCTTCAAGGCTCTTCAACTCCAGATTAGGGACTCCTTTCAACAGCTATCAAGAACACCTTAGAGAATCATACATTCTCCCCTCTAAAATCAACACAACCATTTAAAATTTCTCCACTAGGAATAAGAGCTCAGCTTCTGTACTCCCATATACTTTGATCATAAATAAACTAACTTAGGGAGTAAACAATAGTTTGATCATATCTTGACCATCCCTATTATCTACGACAAGTTTCCTAGATAGAAACTTCTTAGATACACAACCCATATGCCTCCTCTTCCAAATCACTAGAAGGTTCTAAACATATGTGATCAACACACATTTGTTTAGCTCCCAAAGCATCTGTTATACAACAGGAATCTGCACACCTATTGATATGATGTTCCAACATCCAGTAGAACATCAGTTCCCTTCACACGGAACACAATACAATCCTTGATCACCTTCAAGGTCTTCAATGGAAGTCCATCTTCCAACAATAATAAGTTCAGGATCACTTTCCTAATTTAGTCACACACTAGGAATACCCATGCAGATGTATATATATGATCATAATGATCAACTTCTCTTCAGATTCTCATCAAACTTATTGATAAGTGCCTTTATGAGTGGACTTGAGATGAAACTCAAGTATATTTGGCAGCTTTAATAAGTTGGTTGAAAATTTTTTCAGCGTATCACAACATTATTAGATACACCTTTAGAGAAGAACAAACCTTTATATAGCCTTAACACCAGAGACACACGAACCACCATAAGTTTTTTTATCAGATGTAGCGAAACAAACATAAACTCCTCAACAACCTTCAGGAACGGATTGACCATCCTTGTAGAAAAACACCACAATTCAGGTGTCAACATAACAACATAGGTTTGAAAATAAATCAAACCCAAAAGAGCAGCTCTCCACGAAAGCTAGAAGCATGAAAACAACAGTCAGGAACATGACTCAGCCTGTCACACATAATCAATGACACTTCTTAAGGGATCATTCAAATAACAGTATGAATTGTCCATGTTCATACACCTTTTCAATAAAACCTCCTTCCTTTCCCAAAGTACAAGAAAGTATCTTTCCAGGATCTCACCCAGAATAGAACATGATGCTTGTTCTAATACCAATTGAAATTCTCGTGTTTAGATATCAGATGTCCTAACAGATGTCGAGACAATGATCTCTAAGCAGCACACAATGACAAGGTATATAAAAGTGCAATGCAGAAACTTTAAAGAGCACAAATAATTGTTCACCCAGTTTGGTGTACAACAACACCTACTCTGGGGGCTACCAAGCCAGAAAGGAAATCCACTATTAGTAGTATCAATTCGAAGCACAATGCAAACAACCTTCGGTTCACACGTAAATAACCTCAGGTTTACTGACTTCTCACTTAATCCCTACCCAATGCAAATTCTACCTAGAAACCTCTTAGATGTGAGAAACTCCTCTCACTTCCAATCACCGCAGTGATGTCTCACAATAACAAATCATTTTACTATATTGACGGTTCTTTACCTCAATCTCCAATTACAAGAAACAAACAGGAAGACACACTTCCATGACAATACCTAGCAAAGACACTTGACTAAGAACACTACTTAGAGTTGCTTACAAGCTTCCTCTAAGAACAATAATTAACTCTATGCTTAAAAGCTTAAGAGAGATAACACATAAACATCCAATTCTTACTAGCTTATGAATGTTTAACAAAACCTTACAACTCAAGGAACAGTCCTACTCTTCTATCAAAACGATATTAGAGAGGCTCATAAAAACAGAGTCCAACTCACATGTCGAGTGGATCACACAGACTAACTCTCCTAGAGAGTGGCACAAAGACAAAGTCCTGGTATTTCTACATCTCGGGCCCGTGCCTTTTATAGGTTATAATGCTTCTATTTATAACTTTTTCCTAACTGGATTTGGGCTTCAAAATCACACAAATCAGTAGAAGATTCTGCATAAAAATAGATCTTCAATCAAATTTTCCTAAATTATCTCCATAATTAGAAAGTGCATATTCTTCTTAATTCTAACTTGAATCTTGTAGACATAATAATCAGCACCACATAGGAGTGCATAATATTCCTAAATATTCTGCATCTGTAACAACCCAAACATATTCCAAAAGCCCAACTTTACACGCAGTCATGATGTCAGATGACTCTGCATAGGATATCTTGCTCAACATGTTATACTAGTTGATAGAACATCTTGCATAACACATTTAATTCTCATCCCAGCAGAGAACAAACATACACCAGATATTCCACTTAATAAAAAACATTACTAGAAATATTAGTCAGTGAAATCTGCAAGCAAATAGGTCTTCAATCTAGAGTTTCCTAAAATGTCTCAACCTTCCTAAAATGTCTTAACATTTAGAAAACAGAATAAACCAACAAAGTCTCTGATTCATTAGTCTTAGATGCCACATAGGATCTATTAATATTCATAGAATATTCAATGATCTGTAAATGGACAACTGCATCCAAACTGTAAACTGTGACAGACCAGATGTCCTATACTTATGGTTAGGACATCTCTGACACAGATCAGATGTCCTATACTTCTTGTTAAGACATCACTGATAGACCATGTGTCGTATACTTCTGGTTAGGCCATCTCATTCAACATGTTGAGTCTGTAAGTTGATAACATCTTTTTTAACATGTTGCTGCCAAGTTAATTTCATCAAAATTCATGCCAATCATAATTTCAGAGAAATAACAATAAGTTTGACTATTAGTTAAAAGGTCATGAAGCCAAACAATGTTAAAAAAAGTAATACAGTGTCCACTTGAAGTTACATCACAAAATTAGGAAACCCTACTTTTCTTAGTGATAGTTGTCGCCCCGAAAATTAATAGTCTGAAGCATACAATTTTCTTCCATCTATTATATAAAAAATATTATTAATTAAAATAAAATAATTAATAATATTAATTGTACTGCTTAGTTATGTCAAACTCCATATGTTTGAAATTTCTATTCAATCCTAATGATATGTACTTTTTAAAAAGTACAACTGTGCGTGTTATCCATGCAATAGCAGATGTATTCAGATACCATGTACGGTGGTGTTATGGTTGTTTTAGAGGACCCGCTCATGTGAGGTGAGGAGCTATATATCCCAGTTTGGTGTGTAAGTATAAGCGTGTGAGTTATGGTGTTATGCATACGTTAGGATATGTCCCTTTTGTCCCCCTTAGTGGAGAAGTATTTATAGAGACCTTAGGGCCTAGCGTTTAAGAAATCCTTAAAGATAGTAACTGCTCCCCGATGACTAGGAGAGACTGCTGACCACCTATCTTTTAGGGAGTCTCGTAGTATAACTCTTTCTCATATAACAATATTGTACATGTAACCTACCCCAAAGCGAGCCCCCGTGTTCTAGGAGGATGTCGCCTTGGAGATACCACGCAGGTCTATGGAACTCAGATATTGATGGTTTGAATTTATTTACTGAACTACACATCTTAAAAGAAATTATACATGTAAAAAATGATACACCAATTGACATACTCAATTATGTAAAAAAGATTGATTCTTTTTCAAATGTTGCATATATTGTTTATAGAATAATGTTAACAATTCATGTAAGTGTTTCTTATGTGGAACATAGTTCTTCAATATTAAAATTAATAAAATCTTATCTAAGATCAACAATGCATTAACAAAGATTAAATGGGTTGACTTTGTTATCCATTGAAAAATAAATTTCACAAAAAATCAGTTATGATAATTTAATCCGGAATCACAAAAGTTTTGGGAAGGATGTGGATAACACGAATATAGGTGGAAAAATTATAGACTTCAGTTGGTGGATCTCTTAGGATCGCTTGTAATTATGAAAATTTTTAAAATTAATCTAAGTTTATTTATCTCAAAAAAATTATGATAATTTAATAAATAATTTTTCATCTAAAAAAACTCAAAAAGTAAAATTTATTTAAATTATTTTTATAAAAAATTATTTATATAAAATTAAATTTTAAGCATTCGCTTTAGACCTCAATTTTAATTGAGACGAAATGCGTGAAAGGTGAAACCTCTTAACCAAATATTAACACCTTGTTTACCACACCACGAGATATCTATCTCCCTATAATAAAAGTGGATGGATTCGATGAGACTATCCAACCTTGCTCAAGTTACCCACCACAACCTTGTCGATTAGCTTATAACCATTGTAATTGACACAATATGAGGTGTAAGAAGTTTTGCAATAAAAATTACTTTTAAATTAAAAATAATTTTAAAGTTTAAAAAATAATCATAACTAAATAATTTTAACTTTATTTTAAAAGTTCTTATTTTTAACTTAAAAAAGCTGGGTTAAACGAGCTCTTAGTTTATATATCTTTAGAAAATTTCTTCACCCACCTCCCAACCTTCTTGCCCACCCCTGATGAATTTACCACAATACCCCTTGTTTCGGAAGTTCATTTCTGAAACTGTACTTTTTTTCTTAAAAAAGGTGTTTTCGGAAATGCATCTCCGAAAACGTGTTTTTTTTAATATAAAATATTGATTTCGGGGATGCATCTCCGAAATAAAGTTATTTTTTCAGAAAATGTGGTGTTTCGGAAGTTCATCTCCGAACGCACCCCCCTTGGGGAATTCGGAAATGAACTTCCGAAAATATGTCTGGACAGAAGAAAATGAAAAACAACAACAATTCGCTTTATTTAATCGGGTGAAGATTACAACGATAATATTACATATAATTAAAGTTACATATTGTTGATCACAGGTAGGTGGGGATGAGTCAACATTTTGATAACATCGTCCGCCGATCTTTGAAGTTTCGCGTCCAACTCGATCGGGCCTTTTGAAGAAAATCGGTCGAACGTTGTCCACAAAACCGCCAAATCTTCGTCGTTCTTGATCTCAAAAGGTGTGAACTTAATGCCTCCCTCGTCGTTAAGCGATGGCGAGCGGTACTCGAGCTTGACAACCTTTCGATTCTCGGGATAGTGCAAAAGCGTGTTGAGCGACGGTATCAACTCCGCAAACGGCGTGTCGCGCGAGAAGCGAAATTGGAACGGCATCGGGTAGCCGGTTTCAAAGTAGACGAATGCTAGGTGGGGGTAGGTTTGTGTCATTTGTGTTTTGTGGTGTGGAGAGGATGAAGAAGAGTGTGTATTTATAGACTTATTGGAGCATTGATGGCCTAACAAACCTTATCCTGCCTCAGGGGACATTTCGGAAATGAACTTCCGAAAATAGGAGGCAGACTAGCATATTTCGGAAGTTCATTTCCGAATTATGCAGAAACAGACATAAATTTTGCATTTTGTTGATTGCTTAGTGTGTTGTCTAAATTGAACATATGGAATTGACATTAACCATAAATTAGACAAGCAAGTCATAAAACATAATTATATTATAAATGTATTGAATCGGTCCGATTTTACATGATAAACAACAATACATACAAAAAACGATCCGGAACAAACTAAAATTCACCGAACCAATCGGTGGATCCTAAGTCCAAAATAGGCTCATTCTTCGACCGCTCTCTATTTTGCTCGCGTTCTTGGCTCATCATTTCTTCAAACTCCGCCATTCTTGAAACAAAAGGATCCGGCCAAGTCTCCGCCTCATTTGAACGATGTGCGGTCCATTGACAACAAGTAGCCGGTATAGGACACCCCGGTTTCAAAAACACTTGGACGAAGTGCCGCGATCGTAGATACCCGATGCATATGATTCGGCCCGACGAGTCCAATGGCGGTCGACTATAAAGTGGAAAGAAAGTCTCACATAGTCCAAACCTCGTCAAATCGACGCATACAATATCATATGCACTTGCTATGATATGACCCATATCGGGGAATGACATCCACTTCGAGACCGGAGCGATACCGGTAAGTGGTGGAACAAGTGAATCATGAATTTTTGCAAACTTTTCTTGATTTTCATATAGTCGGCCGTAGATGTCCCGATACGAAGTCAACTCCGCAAGAAGTTCCCGTCGGACTATAGTGTGATTATTTTCCCCTTTACCGAGCAAACCCGCAACGGCCCGATATCCACAATTGCCGTCTCCTCCAACATCAACGATGTTATCGATATATTTGTGCATAAAAAGTGGCATCTCATCAATGTAGACAATGGGTTATTTTTTTATCGGCGGTGTGCGAGGTGGCTTCGAAATACGGGCACCTTTGTTACCACTACACTTGGACTTAGGTGTCTCATGAATTTCCGGTAACGATGCATCAACATGTTCAAAGTAGGAAGGAGATCGTTTTGTTGATGTGTCATCTTGTGTAATTTTGGACTTTTTCGGTGCACCTTTAGTCTTAATCGGTTGAGATGGCGTTTTCAAATCGGTGGTCTCCGGAAATGCGATCTTTCGCAATTGTTCTTTTATATGCATTTTTGTTGTGTCGTCCGCTTTAGCAAACTTCTCCAATATCACTTCCAACTCGTCGGAGATGGTGATTTTGGAGTCATTTTCTTTCGGCGGGTCAAAATCATCAAAACGAAGTTTCTTCCAATGGTCGGCTACCTCATCCATGCGTATGGGTGAAATTCAAATTCTTTTTTTTTGCAAGTATACAAGCACATGGTAGGCCGTATGTCTTTCTAATCGTGCACCCACATAATGAACTATCCGGCCCCGTCGTCTCCGACCGCTTAGCTTCATGAAACAAAAAATTCAAACCCGTTCGAGATATGTTGTAAATCAATTGGGAGAATAGAATTTGCCCTTTAAACCGGTGTTCCATAACCGCCTTGCTCCGACCGAACGATGTTTGAATTTCATTGTGTTGATTTTCAAGCATTTGGTTCACGGTGTCCCATCCCCGACACAAATCTCCCTTGCTATCACCCAACCACCTCTTGAAGACCGCATGTGCGGATTCAACTCGGTTAGTCGTGGTGCAACCAAGATGTCTAACTCGATTTGTCCAAGCGCACACGACTTTTTCTCTAACTTTGTCAAGAATGGTGGATTCGACATAATGACAAAAAGTCTTAAGGGAACCACACAATGACCTAAAGTGTACCAATTTCTCGGTATACACATCTTCGGAGTAGGCATCCAAAATTTCCCTCCATGCCGCCATTATCCTATCAACCACAACACCGGCTTTAACAACTTTACCGTTTTCATCCGGCCTATCTTTTGTCCCAACCGCGGGTTTCAACTTGCTTCTCACGTTGCAAGTTATGTGATACCGGCAAAGTAAAGCGGTAGATGTCGGGAAGACGGTATCGACCGCTTTCATCAAAGCATTGTCCCGGTCGGTGACAATGACGTTTGGCATAACCGCTTGATCAACTAACAAAGACTTGCAAATTCCCAAGGCCCACGTAAAGTTGTCTTCTTTTTCACACTCCAAAAAAGCAAACCCCACCGAATAAGTCTTGTCCGTCGAGGTAACACCGACTATCTCTAGAAGCGGAAGCCTATACTTGTTGGTCTTGTACGTCGAATCCATCACAAGAACGGTTGGAAATGTGTTGAATAATTTGATACTTTCGGGATGAGTCCAAAAAATATCACGCACCGTAACTTTGTCCTCGGAGGTTCGGAAGCTTGAAACATATTTGTTATCGCCTAGTAGTTTCAAAAGTTGTTGCATTTCCGACCGAGGACCCATATTCAACACTTTGAGATTGTGTCGTTCATTGTAAACTTGCTTGATATTTGAAACGCTATCCGGTTTCTTACGCTTCAAATCGGCAAGTATGTTACGAGGCGCCACTTTGACTATCGTTAAGTCCGATATCACATTCCTCTCTTCGCTTTGGACAAACGACACGCCATTGGATGTCCGTGTAACTTGACATCCAAGGCATGATTATGAATTCCACAAATTACGGTTAACCGCCACAAATCATCAACCCTTCGAGTAGCACGCAACTTAAAGGGACACCCGCACTTTCTCGACCCCGTGTCCTCGTGTTTTAGCACCCGGTTTGATTGTACATAACTACCACCCCGTTCGCAATTCAAAACAACGAAAGCTTTCCGCCTACTATTTCCGTTGTCCGACCTTAAAATAACAATTGCAAATCCATTTTTGTTAGCTTCCTTCCGAACCCAATCAAGCAATTGTTCGCGACCGCCGAAGCTCCGATCAATTGTAAAATGTTGCCGAACATCGACCGCATTGATCATAGGAGTAACGTCAATAACCGGATCGTTATTATCGTTGACAATTTCTGGAACTAATACTCCATCGTCTTGCACAATGTTGTCCGGATGCACCATACCTAACAAATGAATAAATTATCAAAAGTTGGCCAAAACTGTTTTTTTTTACTGCCAGGCCTATTTTCGGAAGTTCATTTCCGAAATATGTTAGGTAACATATTTCGGAAATGAACTTCCGAATTATATCAGTGTTCAGCAGAATTTTGTTGAATCAATGTAGTGAAATAAGGAATGAAATAAGTGATGTTTACCTGAAATTGTAGCTTTCTATGCTCCCTTTAACGTGATCAACGGTTTGAAACTTGATTTTAGGACGAAAAATGGATGGAGATTGATTGGGTTTTGGAGAGGGTTTCGAAAAGTGTTGGAGAAAAATGATGAAATAGTGAAGGAGGGAAATTTGTATATGCAGAAATATTTTCGGAAATGAACTTCCGAAAATATTAACGGTTTTGACATTTTCGGAGGTTCATTTCCGAAGACAAAAAAAATTCAAAAAAAAAAGCGCTTCGGAAGTTCATTTCCGAAGCAGAGGTAGTTTTGGTTTTTCGCTGGGGGTGACCCCCATAGGGAGGTGGCCAAAGAAATTTTCATATCTTTATCTTCAACATAAAAAGGAAATGGATTTTTTTCCTACCATCTTTCCAAATTAGTCCAGTATTAAGTAAAATAAAATTGTGGAAAATTCAAATTAATATGGCTCTAAATTTCACCTACATCCTTTATGGGTGAAATCCATAGTCAAAAAGTGGGAGCATTAAACGTTAGTATGAAATACAAGTAACATGCCCATAATTTGATATTTTAGGTAACCTTATAATTAACCTCATGTTACGATACTTACACAGATCTATTGTCGATCTTAGACATTTTTTCTTGCGTGACACATTAAACCACATTAACCTTTTCAACATTTATGTCATAAATAACAAACACAAAACTCATAATAATCAATCAAAGAAATCTAAGTTACTTAAATTGAGTAGACAAAATGGAATGCATTATCCATATTCAAAACCTTAAAAGGGTTATTAAAATACATGTAATGAGAAATTAATCACGATGTGTGCATGGTAATGCATGAGCTAATTAAAGCACAAATTTATAACAATAGAAGAAACATGAAAGGTTACATCAAATTAAAAGCTACAAACTTAATCATCGTCAAAATGATATCACTAACTAGAAATTGATAGATAGATAGATTGTCTTAGAAGGTGAAGAGAAGGTCTTAATTTTAGCTCTTACAACCTTCGATCTTAAATATGACTCAAAAAGTTAACTGTATTTGATTCAAATTTTAATCAAATACATTTGACTTTTTATTTATATTTAAGATCGAAGGGAGTAGTTTTTACTATTATCTAGGGAAGTCAATTCCCGAACCCTAATCCTCTCAGCCCTCAATCGTTCTGAAAAGGAAAATCTTGCAAGGTGCGCTCTTGACTTCTCCCCATCCTTTTTTAATATAAGCTTCACTTCCTTATCCTACACATTATCCAAAATGCAATGCATACTTCTTTGCCCTTCTTAACTGCACAAAAATTAACAAAAAGTTAAGTCACCATCACAACGCAGAGAGCTAGAACTAGAAGTTTATAATATAGTATCTGATGTCTTTGCCTAGCTATCAACTGAGATGAATTAACGGAACAAAAATTTATATAGAATGCATATACCTTAATTATGTTACATTAATTAGGTAACTTGATGGTCAAGCAACTTCACCGGACAACGAAGCCTTAATCCTCTCAACGGTACAAGCAATGAGATTATTAACGGTAGCAACAGATCCTAGAGAAAGTTTTGCTGTTGGAACAGAATCAACCAATATTTGAAATGCAACAGTCAATAGAGAACCACCACCACCGCCACCATGACCACTTTCACCACCACCATTTCCACCATTAGTTGTTCCGTCCGGTAATATAGCGAATCCAGATGGAAGAAGCGCAACATAATCAGGATCACCTCCATTTAGAACCACATTCATTGCAACTATGTCCACAGGTGCATATATCACAAATGATCCTGTTGTGTCTGTGCAACTCTCTTGTAATATCAACATGTTGCTTTGGCTTGAATTTGCACTCTACAATAACAACGCAACATCAACATGTTACATAGTACTTTGATTTCATATGAAAAATCATTAAAATATTTTTCATAAGAAATTTAAACAATAAAATGTGGCATAAATTCGACATACATTCACTCGAAGTAGCGATACGCAGTTTCCAGTGTCTCTTCCATTAGCAATATGTGCCATTTCTTGAACAACTCCACCATTAGAAAGAATATCCCACTGTTTTCAACAGGTTCAAAACGTTACATGAGTCATATAATAAATATAATTAAATGTTACATGATTAAAATAATGATTTGAAAATAATGTGCATAAAGTGAGATGACATAAGATAAAAAAGGGAACAAAATTTCATGCAAAAGTTTATTAGAGTCTTGATGAAAAAGTGTAGTAGCTGTCACACTTTCTTTAGCAAATTGAAAAAGATGTATTTATGCAATTCAAAGCAATTGAAATAAGAAGATAGCTAGAGAGTTGAAACTAGACGTATATGCTTACATAAAATCATACAAGATGATGACATAATATGAACTTAGTATAGAAAACATGCATCATGCATTAACCCAAAGCAATTTTACTTAATCAAGAATAATCTAACAACCTATTGTTACACAATAATGTGACCTAAAACTTTGAGATTAGATAATGATTGGTGCATAATTGTTTTCTTAATTACCTCACTTCTTGAGTTTTCATCTCTCAGAAATTCAAAAACTCTTTTTGGTGAAACTGGAAGCCAAAAAGAAGTTGCGGCACTAAGAACAATGCCGGCCGGTCTTCCTGGATCGTCCACGCTCTTACGGGTCATGACACGGACATCATCGGCTCCGGTACCGGAAAGTGTTGTCCATGTGTGAGCAGTTGAAGCACTCACTCCAGCACAAAAGCTTATGCACATTCTTTCAGCTAGTTTCAACATGCTCTTTCTCCCATCTTGGTTTGTTATCACTAGCATTATACAATATCAAAAGATTAAGCACTTCATCATAAAAAAAATAGATTTTTCTCACAAGAGTTTCGAAAGTTAAGGATGAAAATACGATACCGCCAACATCGACTGTGGGAATGTTTGTCGCCATCGCGCTAGCAAGTCTTTCACATTGTCGATCTAATGTTGCGATCCAACGCTTCGCGCCAAATGCGTGCCCGGAGCTAACGAGTTGCTTGTATAGATTATGAACACCTCTTTCATCCACTTCTACATGCTCAACCCATATAACCTAATGAACCAAAACAAATATCATATATGTTAGTTGCCACAATCTCACTTTCATATTAATAAAAAACTTGAGTAAGAAACGAAAATAACCGAACCTTCGAGTAGCCATTAGGCATTTCTTGAATTAAGCAACCAGAAGGCCTTCTTCGAGATCTTGAAGAAGGACTTGGGCGCAAATTGTCCAACGAAACGTCGACAACTGCCCAAGTTCCATCAGCATGCTGCTTACAATACCTTACAAAATAACTCTCTCTTGTTGGCACAAGTGGTGAAGGTACTTGTAGTTCAGCTGTCATCTGAAAATTCAAATTCAGATTCAAAATCAATTCAATTATGTTCAATTGATTAGCTGCATTGCACTATAATTAATTAGTTATATATACATACCACTTGTAATGCACCATTGTAGTTCCCTGCTACTCCAGTTGAGAGCACTTCCAATGTCATTGCTCTTGAAACAATGCCAGAAAAAACTGTGGACCATTGGTTCTTATAGCCACAAACAACCAAAAAAATGTTAAAATCTACAAATATATATGTTTATTAATTAACGGATTGAAGATTATGTATGTATATCATACCACGTCCATGAGGATCTCGACGAGGTTAACATGATTCATGATGACAACAGAAGTTTCTCTCGAAGCTTCGCATTTAAAACCAGCAGGTTTTGGACCAATTCCTCGAGGAAAAGACCGAACATACTCCTCCTCATTGAGTATGGAAGCGCCTTCAAGTGTAGTTAACCAAAGAGGATCACCCATTTGAGCCATTCCAATGAGTTCCTCCATAGCAGCAACAGCTAGCTCAATTATCATCGGCTTATCGGCTTCTGTCGGTCCACTTATCGATCTAAGAAGATCTCCAGCTCCGTACATGTCTCCTCCACTCAGTCCTGGTTGTCCTCCAAAACCACCAATGCCGAGTTCTAGAGGACGGGGAGGACCAGATGAAGGAGAGAGTAGTGGATAACTCACCACCGGTTTGCCTACGTACTTTGCGGCTATGGCAGATATCCTATCAATCTGTAATGCAAACAACAAAGAAGAATAAAAACATGATCTATAATATATCACACCATAAACATGGTATAGTTTCGTAATCAATGTAATCCATAGTTACATACCTCTTCTCTTAGTCGAGCATTTTCGAGCCTCAGATGATGCTCATCAAACGACATCTCTCCAATAGCCGTCGGTCCACCGCAATTAGGACAAGAAGCATTACTAAGAGCTTCTCGAAACCTCATGTTATCGGCACGAAGCTTCTCATTCTCAGTTCGAAGCGCAGTATTCTCATGCCTCTCTTGTTGAGTCTGAAAACAAAAACAAACATCATTCTCTCATAAACTTTCTTCACTTTTCAATCAAAAAAATAAAAAAAACCTCCAAAAATTAATTAAACTCTTTACCTTCATTTGAGTACGTTTGTTTTGAAACCAAAACTTCACTTGCAATGGCTCTAGCCCTAACTCTCTACTCAGTTCCTTCCTTTGCTTATCATCAGGATGTGGACATTCCTTGAAGAAACTATAAACAAACAAAAACATTAATTAATTAATTAATTAATTAAACCAAAACCCTAAACCAGATAAATTTAATCAATTACAAAACAGCTTACGCTTCCATTTCTTGGATCTGGTGCTGTGTATGACGATGGTAACGTTTTTTCTTAGCACGAGGCTCTTGATCTTCGCCACCAGAATTAACCGCTTCTTGATTCTCACTGTTACCAGATTTTGTAGCACTGTCAAAGAATTCATCCTCACGGATTCTCGGAACGTCGCTTTCCGAAGTGTTGTTGTTCTGCGTCATGTCGAGTGGAAGAAGCTGATGATGATGAAGTTGTCCAGCTTCCATTAGGTTTGGCTGGAACATTTTCTACAGATCTTTAAGATTCCAAATGCTTATTGTTTTCAATCTAACAAAAAACAATATAACAGATAACATGTAGCACAGTACATAGTTTTAGTTTAGTTTTATAGTACATTCTAGAACAAAGAAAAAAACATAAACAGAAGCAACAACAACAAAAACTGTTTTTTATTGGTTTATTTTTATAGAAAAACAGGAGAAAGTTTATGAAAAAGGAAAAACATGTTGATTTGACTAAGGTTTGATGGTTTTGAGAAAAGTGAAAAACGCGGTTTCAGAATATCGAGAAGGATACTTAGACTGATAAAATACAAAACAAAGCTTTTTTTTTTTTTTTAATTTTTTGAACAAATTTAAAGTCAAAGTAAATCAAACAAAAATATTAATTTAATAATATTATAATAAAATTAGTGAGTAATTTAAAAAAAAATTTGTGAAAAAAAAATTAAGGGAAGAGAAATAATGGATTCACCTGGGCAAGAGAAAGAGAAGAAGATAATTCAAAGACACCAACGTTGTTGTTGTTGTTTTTTTCTATCATAGAAGGCATGTTTATGGTTGGAATCATTAAACTACTTTGCATATTTCACAATCCAAAAGCATGAACTGAGAATCTTTGTTTTTTTTCTCTCTCTCTCTTTTCTTAGATCCTTGAAAGGGTTTGATGAATTCTTTGTTTTGATTCTTCTGGTGTCTCGGGGAAATTAATGTGTCACTTCAAAAAGAAACAGAAACATGAATAACATGAGAAGAAGAAGAAGAAAGTTAAGACATAAAAACGTGGTTAGAATTTTATTTTTCTTTTGTCCTTAACAATTAATTCTGAGAAATATTTATATGAAATAATTAAAATGCACATAAATAAAAATTTGTGAGTTTTTTTTTTTTATAATTTAAATTAACATGAGGAAAATAGTTGCATATGTGTTTAGGTACTTCTTATGCTTAAGAAAATACATGAAGAAAATGAAAAATGAAAAATAAAATTATGCATGACATTCTAGCAACCCTAACTATATGGAAGGAGACATAAATATTTAAAAAATATTATTAAAAGAAAGAAAGAAGAAAATATTTTAAAAAGTTTTGAAAAAGCAATGATCTTAGAATAGTGTGAATGAGATGTGAAATCAAGATATGATAAGAAAGACTTTTTTTTCTCTACTTACCAAGAGGAAGAGTAGTGGCTAGAAGAAGCTAAAAAAAATGTAGATCTACAAAGGTGCTAAAAAGGAAGTAAAAAAGAGAGGAAGCTTTATGAAAGATGAAATGGAAAGAAGAGAGGTTGGGTATATGGTAATTAAATGAGGAAGGGGAAGCTTGATGAGTGTTTTTAGGTGGTCTAGCTTAAAAAAGGTATAGGTGGTTTAAAGGGAGGAGAGGGAGATGAAGAAGGTGAGAGGACAAGGGAATTGAAGGAAGAGAAAAGAGGGAAAGGATGGAGAGGAAAAATGTGGCAGTGATGAGTTATTGCTGAGTGTATTGAGATGGTGCAATTGCATTAAATGGTGGGCGTAAGAGGTGTAGTAATTGCGAGTAGTGTACATGAATGAGACCATGAGAGAGAAAGAGAATAGTATGAGAGAGAATGAGATTAGTATGAGAGTATGTGTGAGAAAGAGAGGGAGAGAGGCTTTTGTTTTGTGTAACTTTTTTGGCTTTGGGAGAAAGTAGATGGTGCAAAAGATGACGGCTACCAAACTCGTTAAATTTTACTCTACTCTACCAAATTTACTTATACATCATGTATTCTACGATGAAGTATACTCTTATTGTACTAGTATATTTGTATTTGAGAAAAACATATTGTATAGTTTCTTTATATACATATAATCAAAGATTATAAGGAAATAACATGCGGCAAATGTGTAACAAGTTGCGCCGCTATTCTTTTTGGATGACAAAAAAATCTTTTTAAAAACTATGTTTATTGTTCTAAAAGACACATCATTGCTATGCATAAGGCTTTGAACTCTATAAAATATCCACTGCTTTTTGTGGTACTAGAAAATAAAAAAATATTAAAGATAAATGGTATGAAAATATGTTGATTATCAGAACACGTTTTCTCTTGTTTAGTCACTCTATTTGAAGTAGGGGTGGCAATAAAATCCATTAACACAATATTCATCCAATCCATCCTATATAAACAAATTTTGAAGCGGTTCTGAGAGATGTTTTTCCTACATTAAAACCTCCAGTCCTATCTCATCAGTGGAGAAATTTCAGTAAAGTCTACCCGTGCATGTTTCCTTCCTACCTACCCGTACACTAGAATATCTACTGGCCTAAGTGTCGATCTTTTCTCCTATGGGCCGGTCAAAAAAATTACAAGCACATGTTTCTTCATAGATACTCTAGCATTGCCGAAATATATCAAATAAGAAATCTCTAACAAAATCATACCTGTATTTGAATCTTGAAAGCTCCTTACAATGAATGACTTGTTTTCCATATGTATCCAAGCACGCCTTACGGAAAATAAGGCAAGCATTATCAACAGAAAATCATAAATATGTATTTAAAGATGATACGGTACTCCACCGGGGACATATGTTGGTCTAGACCATCAATAAGGATAGTAATAAGAAAATCTTGAGCTTGTGTTGCTTGCAACCAACCAAAAATTTCTTTCTGTCTTGTGGTCATGTCAAACTTTATATCCATGTCCTGAATACTTTTATTAAAAATGACACTCGCCAAAACATGGCGTGTTTTAGGAGGGACGATGTCCTTTATAGTAAAATCCGAAATCACAACATTAGGATCATCCAAAACTTTGTCGAAATCAATATCCATATAATATATCCCATTGTCTCTCAATATATGATTTTGTAACACCTAAGATTGAGCCCTAGAAGCCACAACTTTCATAAATGGGAAATGGAAGCACAACCTCCAATCAGTTCACAATAAATCTATTAGTGTTTAAGGGATAACACTATGATAGATGGTGTGTGTAGATGAAAGACATATTTAGATTTCAATATGTGCTTGAAAATGTGAATTATGGGTTCTTAGCATTGGAAGCTAATATTGTTGGACACGAGACTCCAAACACAAGAGGGAGAATTGTGTGGGTTTGAAAATACATTTTTTTAAAACAATCTTTTAAAAAAAATCAAAGTTGAAAATCCTTTTGTAAAATGGACAAAGTAAAAGTAGCAGAGATAAGAAAATTGAATTGTAATGGAAATAAATGACTAGTAATTAAAGAGTTAAGGGACGAGAGAAAGACACCATAATTATAGAGGTTTGATCTTAAAGAAGTGACTTACTCCTCTCCCAAGAATGTCTTCTTTAGAGTTTTCAATTTGATGATGAGAACTTTTAATACGCTTTTCCCTCGAACCTCCTCTTACAAGAATTCGAGTTTTTTAATGGCTAACTACCCAACCAAGACAAAGTTTTGAGTATGGTGACCTCCGCAACCTATTGAGAGCTTTTTAATAGCATGCTAAACTCATGAACATACTTAGAGTTTTAACTATAGAAACCTCCCCAACTAATACGAGCATTTAACTAACTTACCTCAATAACCAAAAAAAGATTATTTTACTTGATTTAACTCACAACCAAGACAAATTTTCTTTCAATGAGAAATTACAATAATGCCCCTACATCAGAAAAAAATAACCTCATAGATATAATATTCACTCTCAAAAGCACTAAGAAAAATGTGAGAAAATAAGAGAGAAAGAGGAGAGTGAGAGAAACGTATGTGAAATATGATTTTAGTGGGCTAGAATTGAGAAAAAAGCCTTCTATTTTATAGGACAAAAGATGGCTCAAATATGGAAACAATTCATGATTTTTTTAAAGCTCATAATTGATTAACACAAGTGCATAATCGATTATGGCATCCTAAAATGGAAGATTTCAATTTCTACCTACTGCCAACCATTAAAGGACTTATCTATATATTTTAGGTATTATAAAGTGATACAATTGACTATGCCAAAGGCCTAGGAAAAGACATTTTGAGAAAAATATAATATACTTTCCAAGGAAGAGAGAATGTTGCACTGCCTTTAAGAAGGGGAAGACACCAAAGAAACAATGACCATCCTATGTCCTCCTCAAACATTCTCAATTTCATATGTGAGGATTAAAGAGCAATACACTCAAAGATTGACAAACTCGTCAAAAAGATAGAAAGATCAAACCTCATATCTCCAATGGTGTCTAGCAAGGATGATGTTGAGATGAATTAATTTCTTCTTATGTGCTTATCTTATTTTTTGCCTTCTTTGAAATTTCCATTTTTTAAATATTATTTGAATTAATTAAAATGTTTCTTTCCCTTTCCTAAATGCTTATGTGCCAATGTGTTAGTATGGTTAAATTATCGCAATGTATCTCTTATTCGCCTTTTTTATTTTGACAAATAGGAAGAAGTATACTCTTGAGGGAAATAGATTATACTGTCTATTAAATTGACGGGGAGTTTAATCACTCCAAATTTATTTGCCTGTTTCTTTTACCACATCACTGAGAGATGCGTTGTCATCATAAAAAAGGGGTAAAACGTTGAACCATGTTTTGCAGATCAAGTAATCAAGGAAGCCCTTGATAACATGACGTATATGCTTTTGATGATGACAACTAAATGTAAGCATAACAAGCGGTCAAAGATGCAAGCTGAGAAAGTAGTAGGGGTGTTCACGGTTCGGTTTGAATCAGTTTTAAGGCAAAACTCATCTGATCCAAAGATAAATTTACTCTCGGTTCGGTTTTGGATGATACGTAGGGATGTCAACAGGGAAGAGAATATTCAGAGGATGCTTCCCCGCTCCCCATCCCCAGTCCCCGCCAAGGGGGGATATTTCCCCCTATCCTCATCCCCACGGATCCCCACAGAGATCAAATCTTAAAACAATTTCTTTACTTTTTGATCAAAACTGTAACACTAATATTTCGTTATTTTTTCCTTTTTTTAGAATTAAAAAATGCAAAAGTATTGGTTGTTGCTAATTTTTTGTATAAAAAAAAATAAATATTCAACCGAACTTGTTGCTTCAATGCATGTCCTTGTACAACCATGATGTAATGCCACAATACATTAGCAAAAAACAACAATAACCCCTTAGGAGATGATGAGGAGACAGAGAGTTGAGAAAATAAAAGGAGGATACGACATATACATTGTATGTATTTGATGCACTTTTCTAGGGTTTGGTAAATAGAGTAGTGAAATAATACATTATAAAGTAAAACAAAACAAAAATGATCCATCCGCTAATGACTCTTCATTTTTAAATACATTAATATATTTTTTTATAAAAAAAAACATGTTAAATTATATATATGATTATATATTAAATAATATATAAAATTTAAAATTTAAATAATATGTTCGGGGAATCCGCGGGGCGGAGGATACTTTTCCAATCCCCGCCCCAAAGTATCATTGGGGAGACTTTTGCCTCCATCCCCGTCTCCACGGAGGAAAAAATCCCCAACTTCAGATCTCCGAATAGATAATCCCCACGGGGATCCCTGTTAACAGATGCAAATTGACATCTCTAATTATACGTTAAAAAAATCTAATCTGATCCAATCCCATTTAATGAGGTTTAATTTGGATCAACTTTTGGATATCCAAATTACAAATTATATTTTTATTAATATTATAAAAATACTAATAAATCATAGATTTTATATAATATATAACATATAGTATATTAAAAGTTAATATTATGAAATGAGAATGATCGATTATGATTGAAATAAAAATGAAATAGTAAAAATAAATAGATTAAACCAAACTAATTAATAGTATTAAAAAATAATTATCATATAATAATAAATTCATGTAACATACCATACTAATAATAAAAAATAAATAAGTACAAAAACATATATATATATATATATATATATATATATATATATATATATATATATATATATATATATATATATATATATATATATATATATATATATATATATATGTGTGGTTCGGTCCGGTTTGGATCGGTTTTGAAAAATCAATCCAAAATTCGATTCGAACCCTGCGGTTTTTATAAAATAACATCCAAACACATCCAATAAACTTTGATTTTTTTCATTTTTCGATTTTTTTTGAATCAGTTTACGATTTTTTATATGGATTGATTTGGATTTGAACACCCCTACAAAGTAGAGTTTTGATTATCACCACAAACATCCTCTAATGATGACACTCAACTAGAATAAAACTCAAGCCTCATCCTCAAGAATAATTCAAGAATATTTTCTTAAATAATTATTTCTAAAATTATTTTGAAATCTTGTCAGTTGAGTCAGAAATTGTCTGAATGTTTTTGGAAAAAATTTGTATTATCCAATCAATGGCACTATACCCAATTGATTGAGTTAGAGCAAAATTTATCCTCAAACATTTTGGACATTGTGTTAATTAATGGAAATCACTCCTTCATTTCCTTTTTAAAATTGCCTAAACATTTATTTAGATGTCTTCAAATCGGTTGGTGTATGATGGCAATTGACTCATTGAATTTGGCCCAAGAAATTTTTCTTTTTTGTGCCAACCTCTAGCCTATAAATAGAAGTCTTTATTTTGACATTTTCACATATAGATACGTGAGCCTTCATATCTTACTCCTTAATCTCTTTTTAAAAATTATTTTATTTACTTT
Organism: Vicia villosa; assembly: GCF_029867415.1. Taxonomy (NCBI): domain Eukaryota; kingdom Viridiplantae; phylum Streptophyta; class Magnoliopsida; order Fabales; family Fabaceae; genus Vicia; species Vicia villosa. The sequence continues at coordinate 427,678 of NW_026705241.1, read as the reverse complement.
CTCTCACTTGAATTTAGCTGCAGCGCTACGAGAAAGTTCTTTTATTTAGTGAGGCATATTTGTAATTCTGGAAAGAGTATTGTTAAAAATTCACCAAGGAGTATTTTGCCTTGATTGAATATACAATCCATAAGGGATTATGTATTTGGGTTAAAATATAAACCTATCAAAAGCTTTGGTTTGGGGATCTAGAATCTATTTTTCCCTTTCAGTTTGTAAGTTAAGCCCAATCAAAAGCTTACTTTGGTTCGAGATCAGTCCGTTTTAAAATGTCAAGTTGGTTTGTGTTTATATTGGTAAAAACCTCAGTTCAATTTGTAAGATCATCCCGGTCAAAATCTTTCTTTGGTATGAGATAAGACTAGTTCAAAATCTCAGTGGTTTGTGGTCAGCCTGGTCAAAACCTCGATTCAGGTCGTGAGTTCAATCCAATTTAAAAGCTCTCCTTAGTTGAGATAAGCCTGTGGAAAATATTGGTTTAGCTTAGGGACTAACCACTTCAAGTTGCTTTTTGGAAAGAAGTCTATCTGCTTTAATCCAGTGTTTTGAAGGAAAATTAACAGCTTCTCTCTAGAAATCGTTGTTTGATTGGAAGTTAGCCTGGAACTTCCTTTTCCGGGTTCTCCTTTTCGGGTTTGTACTGAATTTCACAAGTTTAGCTAACTAGCTTAGTTAACCACTTTTTTTATTCTGAGGTATGGGTTTTTTTGGATCATAAGGCATTTTAAAGTTTTGTGATTTGTAAAGATGTTGAATGTGTATCCTGAGAAATATCGTATCCATTTCTTATTGCTTCTGTTAGGCTATACAATTCACAAATTTATATGGAATGGGAGAACAATCGAGACTTCCACTTCTTGCTGAAAAAGATAAGGGGCTTCAATTTTGAAATATGATTATTGGCGTAAGTCCTATAGACCAATATTTTTATTAGAACTTATTACTTGTATCAGGTTATCCATTATCAATAATAAGAAATTTTTTTATTATATTTATATTTTCAAAGTAATAAAGTTCTTAGAATAGTTAGTCCATTTGATGAAACATTAAATGTGACTTAATCTTAATACCTAAACATAAGGACATTATTCTAAAAGTATATGTATTCAAGATTTATTTTGAAGTGAGATAACATTAAAGCTTCCAGACTATTATATGGATAGACTAATGATCATATATTATGGATCATGGATAAAGAGTTATAAACTCTTCTCATAGGTATATATATATATATATATATATATATATATATATATATATATATATATATATATATATATATATATATATATATATATATATATATATATATATATATATTAGGAGTAATATTTATATAGGATTGACCCGCCATGAGAATACTACATAGAATGTTATGAAAATGTTATAAGTTGTTCTCAATGTGATAATAATGTATACCACCCTTCAACCTGAAACAATTATGGATCCTAGATGTGGAAACGAGTACTCTATTTACATTCAAACTTTGTCTGTAATTGAAAGGTTATAAATATGGTTGATAGGTACTAGACAAACCGTGCTGAGGAATATTAATGACCTAGATGGAATTTGCTCACCCTGCATAAGATGATATATATCTAAGGGCCCAACTTTGAATTGAATAAGGGGTGGAACTTTCTATACCCCGAGTTCAATATAGACATGAGGGAAACTCTGAGAAGTTGATCTTTTAAGTTTCTCTACCTATAACCTCCAACAAAGAGATTTTAGCTACGCTTACTCATGGTTAGCGTAATCGCAGGTAACTCTAAGAAGTTGATCTTGGAAGTGTGATTTTCACTGTCACTGGAGAAGCGATTCTTCCTTCATGCTTCCTCTCTAATTATAATGTTGTAGACCAAGGTGAACCACTTGAATTCTATACTATCTCAATCCACCGGAACTCCTTTTGCACTAAACATGAAACTCCTATTTATAGGAAAAAATTTGGATTTCCAATGAGCGCACCATTGTGTTTCCTAGTGTGCCTACCTTGATCTGCCCAACGTTTTCTTCATCCTCAATAAGAAATACTTGCATGTATTCCACTTGGCATTTGGCGCCTTTGCTCACCTAATGCACTACCCCTTTGACTAGCGAGATAATTGTTGCTCACCATGAAGTAGTTGCAATTGGTTTTGCCATATGGCCATGCATGTGCCTAGAGAACCTTGTTTCTTCAGGTATTTGCTTTGGCTTGATTTTTGTGTGTTGAATCATGGTTTTCTAGTTCTTTTCATTTGTTTTTGATTAATGCTTACAAGAAAAGTTCAAATAGGTGTTTTCTTACTTTTCATAGATAAATTGGGGTTTTTGGATCAATTGCTTGTGAATTAAGTTAATAAGTTCTGTTGTATTTAACTTAAATATGGAATTTATCAACATCGCACACAAATGGTTATATAAAATATAACCCTTGTGCTTAAGTAAAAGTTGCTTAAACCAATTCGATTTATGAAACTCTCTCTCTCTATCAAAGTCTTCATTTGTATAACTTAGAACTGAGATTGAAGGCACTTTGTTCATATGGATTGATTAGAGGAGTTTCTCTTTGTTCATCACTCATGTCTCTGGATTCTGCATCAATAGTTAATTACCACAAGAGGTAAACATTTTATCATTGATCATGTCCATTTGTAATGGTCAACTAAGGTTTTTTTTCTGCTGCATTTTATATTTCAATTTTGCTTCATAAACTCTTCACCAAATTTTTTTCTTATTGTCATGAAAAGACATGTATGGCTAAGGGGTGTTGTCATAAACACCATGAGTGTGCGACTAAGGAAATCAAACCCCTGAAGTGAAAGTTGCTAAATAAAAGATACCAAACCTCAAAATAAAAGGCGGTGATCCAGGCATTCTCAAAGCATTCTCAAAAGAGGCCTACATTATAGAGTAATTGTACCCTACCACCTTTGCATACTCTTAAGAAAGGTGAACATTTTTATATCACATCTCACCAAGGTCATCTTGAGCCTTCTTCAAACCTTCCCAAGCTTCATTCAAGGATATCTCCATCTCTCTTAGCGTCACGTGAGAAGATTCTAAATCCCTATTCATATTAACGATATTGGTTCCAATGTTAAAAATGTTTTTCAAACTAATTTCTATATGGTATCCCTCTATCTTATCCCTTAAGTCAACGTCCGCACCTTCTCAACTAATAGATGGGGATACATGAATGTTGGCATCTCATCATTAAGTTCCTTCTATAGATTTCTCTGCCTGGTAGGTTCAGTAAGGAGATGACCCCTTTCAAGTAAAACAGCTCCAATACGCTACTAAAAATATATATTTATCCTTTCGAACACATTTGGGCGCAAAGACGTCCCCTATGCCCGCAACTCAAAAAGCTAAAATAGCATAAGTCTTGGACATATGATATGAAATTTCTGCTATCTCTTCTCGGAAAATAGTTGCACCTTTGCTCAAGAAATATGTGCACTCCTCTACATTAATGAAAAATTATATTTACCTAGCCGACCGAGGTTGAGGAAGAGCTAGAAGCATCAGTGACAAATTCTTTGGAGTTAACGAAGATCTTTCCCTGTGGCCTGACCTTCCTGAATCTAGTTCTTTTTATCAATGCCTTTCGAAGTTAGGTTCTCTAGCCAAATAAACTTGTTCATGACTACCCTTGATAACTGGCTCGGGACCCCTTCGCCTATAGGTCGACTTAAAGAGTTTTTCATTTTGGACCACTATGAGGAATGAGGAGCTAGAGAGACCGAAGAAGTATAATGGCCAATAAATCATCAAGGTGACAACTTCGAAAGGAAAATGAATAGCTTTTGAAACCCTCTTCATTTGGAGCATCTTCTTGTGATAACCCATCTTGTCTACAAACAAAAAGGACAAATAAAAGTAGTGAAAACACCCAATTTGTAATGACAAAGCACAAAAAAAGCCTTTCACTTCCTTACAAAATATATTATACCTTTCGTCTTTGGTGGTAGTCTCCACTAGCAGATGAGTCTTTATGCATTGTCAAAAATATCCCAGAGCTTCCCAAAAGGATACTAACTTTTTCTCTTGAGACATGTCGTTAGAAAGGTAAACATAAGTTCTCAATCTTACCATGAAGTGATTTTGTTGATAAAATTCAACGAATTTATCAGAGCATCTATGAGGTGTTCTAGATCGATCATTACATATACTTGCATGAGCGGCCCCAATGAGGGGGTGTGACCAAGTAATATTGACTCTTGAAATTCTTTATACAGTCGGTATACTCCTCTAACATCTTCCTACCTTTCTCGTAGAAAAGTAAACCTTGGACCCATTTTGAGTCGGTTGAGATGCATTAAGCATTGAAAAGATGAAAAAAGTATCATGGTTGGAACAGTCCTCTTATATTCAAAATATTATTGGATTACCTTCACATTGGCCTAACTCATTGGATTCAGCTATGAAGGAGTGACCACGGGTAGTTCAGAACTACCACCTTGAAATCATTTAAAGGAAGTTGAAACCTATGAGGAAGAATAAACATTTATGAAGAGGAAGGACACCTCTGTCATATGTACTTCACAATAATTTGTCATATCCTAGTAAAAACACCTCTTAGTCCAGGGAAGAAATAACCTTGGAAAAGAATGGTCCATACCTCCATTTCCGTCAAAAACTAAATAAATGGTATCAAATGTCTCTTGATATTCCCATGACACTAGGTCTCTGTCTCTAGAGTCCATGGAGATTTGATGACTATTTTGGTCCATCCCGATTTCACCGCTAACACATAAAAATAACAAATGTGAGTATAAGCACGAGACTTAGTATAAGATCATAACCAAAATCATGCCGACACACCATGATATAAGTTTTAACTTTTCGTTCTTTGTTGAAGTTGCTGACATTAAACATGATTTGTCAAAAGCAAAGTCGGGAAAACAAATCCCCTCACAATTTACCTAGAATCAAGACCAATAACTCACCCTCCAAATTTGACAGAAATATCTCTATTAAAGTCCTCCATAACAATCTCTACAAGAAGCCTAGAAAATGATAAGCAAACATGATACAAAGAAGGCTAATTTGTTATCTTTAAGCGAAATAACTCCTGATATGTGTAAGAATCAAGTTATTTGAGCACCACAAAATATGTTGGAACAAAAGAATAATATCGAGAGACGAGGAATAAAATTAGAAAAAAACATAAAGTGGAATATGGGATTGAAATTAGGAAAAATCAACAGAAAATTACCTAAGTCTTGCAAGCGATGGAGGTGAAAATAAGATCAAATTCACCCTTCGGCCTTCATATATTAATTGCATATAGAAACCGATCATAGAGAAGATTAAAAGGAGATAGGGAAAGAGAAGATTATACCATAATTTCTACTAGTTCAAAGTGTTCATCCTCAATTTATGCCTAATCCAGTCTCCAATGGAGAGCCATTAAACATTCGTAGTCTTCCACTATTTTGACAATTATACAACATGCATTTTGTATAATCAAGATACCATATGTGTGGATCTATGTGCTTGCAAATAGAAGGTTAAAAATATCTTGCAACCGTGATGATGGTGACCTAACTAGAGAAATATCATATGCCTCACCAAAAGGAGACTCGAGATCGAAGTGCTTATATGATCAGAAACAATCTAGCAAAGAATCTTGAAACCATATGAAATCTCGCCATATCATGTGTGTCAGGTCATGTATGCATATCAGTCCAAGTGACCTGAATATTGTAAAAGTAAGGAAGTAGCTTAGAAGTATTAAGGCAACTCACACAAACACACACACACACACACACACACACACACACACACACACACACACACACACACCTACAAATGTTTTCTCAAATGTATTTAAGCCAAAACAAGTGATTAAAAAGTTGTCCAAACATTTTCAAAACTAATTTTAAACCAACCAATTGATTGGTAAGTTGTTCCAATTGATTGGAAAAAAATTTATGAGCCAACCAAACAATTGGAGGATTAAGCCTATCGATTAGAGAAGAGCTAATTGATTATTAAAGAACTTATGACATTACATTAATGACTTGCAACTACTCTATATCCAATATTTCCTTTTTGGCCTTGTTAATCGATTAAAAATGTGTAAGCCAATCGATTGGAGCATTATACCAATCGATTGGCTCATTTAGAGCAGTCAAAATGGGCTAGCCCATATGGGCCGACCCGCCAAGCCTTAAAAATCATAGGGCTTGGGCCTTAAAATTAGAGCCCATATTTTTCAGGGCCTTTTTAACCCAGCTCTGAAAAGCCCGCTACCCGTTAAGGCTAGCCAATATGGGTCGTGGGTAGCCCACTAGGCCCGCATAATTATAAATTTTTAAAAAATATTAATATTTATATTATCTTACTCCAAAATAGCACATTGTATTTTCTCACCTCACTAAATTTTATCTCGATTCTATTCAATCTTTCTCTTTTAAATATTAAATATTAATATAATTAACATTCTTTCATCGTATTATATATATTTTTTTCTCTTATAATAAATATTCAAGTATTATTTTGTACAATTTAGACATATATTGTATTTAGAAACACATTATAGTATTTATAAGAGATAATATAGTACTTAAAAATGTACTAGGTTTAAAATAACATAATTTTTTAATTTTATTTATAATAAATATTATGGCATTTTATTTTAATTTTTTTAAATAAAAGCCCATTTAGGACCGGGTAGCCCGAAGCCCATCTAGGGTCGGGCTTGGGTAGTAAATTTCAAGCCCATATTACACAAGGCCTTTTTGGCCCAACCCTAAAAAGCCCAGGGCCCATCAGGGCCGGCCCGGTTAGGACCGGGTAGCCCATTTTAACAGCTCTAGGCTAATTGATTCGGCCCATGGATTATTTCCATTTTTGGATTTTCCAACTCCTATATAAAGGAGGCTCGCCTCTACTTCATTTCACACCACTTTCCAACGATTTACATTTTCTTTGGATTTTCTCTCTCAATTTTCCCTCTTTCTCAATTCATAAATATTTCTCTTCACTTACGCTTACCTTAGTGATTTTTCAGTGAAGCTTTGCTAGTGAGGAAGAATTTTTGTAAGTGGTTGTGTCAGTCATTTAAATTCTTAAGAGTGCGACACTCTTGGGAGATTGAGTTAGGTTCTTGAGATAAACCTATTATAAAGTCTTTATTATTTGTTTCTTAAGCTTCGTCAGAAAAAAAACTTTGTTTTAGATATTGAGATAAGCCATAAATCTCTAAGAACTGTTTGCTAGGTTAGCCTGGGAAAAAAGCTATTATTGGTTAGGGATAAATTTGTAAAAATCTTAAAGTCAATTTGTATTAAAGGTTCATGGGCATAACCTGTAAAAGGTCATAGTTTATAGTCAAAATCTCAAGAAGAACACTTGGGGACAAGATAAGGCCAACATTCGGCCAAACCTGAATAACTCTCAGGTGCAATCTCTCTAACCCTTACTCGATTTATTTCCTATTACTTACTATTCTTTTTATTTACGCTTCTCTTTACTCTTAAAGGAACTGTTAACACGATCCTAATTGAGAAAAGTATAAAATTTATCACGAACTTTAAATACCAAAATTCACCCCCCTTCGTGTGCTTGAAGTCACTTATCCAATAATATGTTGAAATTAAAAACAAAAATAACAACTTCAATCTGAATCTTTCTTTCTTATATTGTACACAACCAACAATATTGAATTCTCCAAGAACTTCACTGAGTCTTGATCGTGCTCTTACTTAGATCCAAGCATATGTTCTACAACAATAAAAGTATTTGATGGAGAAGAAATGTTTTAATTTTAACTCCTATTGGATTGTCAATTTCCAGCAATAACATACAATCCTAATATTGACACGCACTTCAAGAACTTCACAAACATGAATGATAACAAGTCCTCCACTATGATAGATCTCACTCTCTCTAAGAATTAAAAATAATCAATTCATTGTATATCTTGCTAGAGATTGAAGATGAATGCATATTCAAAAGAATATTGTGATATGGGGCACTTTGATAGCTAAACACTTTGTTTTGAAAACTCTCAAAGTTATAATATATTGCTCACATATATGATGAAAAATGATACAAGATGATTTATATGTCTTTGAGATATATCACTTAAAACAGACAAAATTATCCATTTGATTAGAGTAAAGTGCAATTTGTGTGATTCGAGTCAAATGACTTGGGTCAAGAACTTTAAAACCCAAAATTTTAAATTTGTGATTCGAATCATGATTTGAGTTGGTGATTTAAGTCATGAATAAATTTGATTCGATTCAGACTGACAGAACTGAAATATTGATTTTGAAATGTATTTTTATTCGAGTCAGCTTTTAGCTTGATTCGAATCAATCTTGCTTATGGTTCGAGTAAGAGAAGTATGTGGTTCGAATCACACTAGCAGTGGCAAAATCTATTTTCATATTCTATTTTGGATTCATATCATTTATAATGTTGATTCGAATCACACTTTAAAATTTGAATTTTTGAGAAATTGAAGTGTAATATTGAATCTAAAGCTAATATGATATGAATCAATCATTCATGCGTTTCTTAACTCAACTAATTAACTAATTTGACTTGAACCACTTGAAATAAGTTTTATCTCATGATTCAATTTTATGCATGCAAAACACCTTTGAATGCATTGCACTTTGTAATACGGTGAACTGACTTTTTATATTTAAGCAATGTTGCGGTAAGCAAGAGTCGCCACCGACTTTTATTTTATCCAATTTAAAGAAAGGCTAAAAGAACAGAAAAAGAACTTTAAAAGAGATTGAGTTTGGGGGGTAGGTTATACAAAGGGAAGGTTTAAAGCACCCTTTGTATCCATGGTTATCCATGGGCTCTTAATTGCTTAGCTCACTTGTTTGTTTGAAAAGAAATGTAGTGTGTGTTTAGAAAAGATTTGAATAAGGACTTTAGCTTGTAAATAAGCGTAGCCTTTTGGAAATCGTTTTGAAAAAGAGATGTGAAAAGCAATTTGAATTTTAGAGCAAGCAATTAGTAGCAACTACCCTAAGTTTTAAAATTTGTTCTTTTAGTCTTTCGGGCGAAAGGGTCTATCCATACCATGAGAGGGCAGTAAGTCTTTCAATTGGAGGTGCGGGTCATCGAAGGGTCATCGAGAATTATCGTACGCCACAAGACTGTCCCTACCATAAAGGGGGCAGGTAGTCTCGGGAAAGGATAGAATAGTCATTTAAGGCAACAGTAAGGATACCTTAGCAATCGAAGGGACTATCACCATTTAATCGAGGGATAATATCATTTATACCGAAGGCGACATCGAAGGGACTATGATCTTTAAATGGAGGGACATGGTGATTTTGAATCGAAGGCAGCAAGCTAAGGTATCCCTACGCTCGAGGGACTTGACTATTTTGATCGAAAGGCAACGGAAGAGGGGTTACCCTAGAGGTGTGTGTGTAGCAATCACGTGATCGTTAGATTCGAGTATTTATCTTGTGTTAGTGAGCTATGTCGAGTTATTATTCTTGCCACTCCCTATTTTACTAACCACGCAATTAATATCATGCAGAAATTAAAATGCGGAAGGTAAAACCTACGCTATTACAGTTTTGTGGGTGGGGGATTTTACAATAAAAACTTGTGGGGTTTGCGAAAAATAAGGACGGAAATTAAAGAGACTATAATTAATTTATATTTAAATAAACTTGAATCATCGTCGAGTCTTTGATAATCCTGAAAATCAAGAATGAAAATAATAGGATTAGTGTATGAAAGATCTATTGATTAATTCCGTAAACCCTAATTTAAAATGATGAAAGAAAGAATTATGTAAAACAAAGAATTTTAATGTTTAAATAACAATTAAAAGTTAATTCGCAAAAAGTCGAACATTTGATTAAATATGATAATTAAATAATTACGGGGTTAAATCCTAATTAACTAATTAATTAAAAGTATAGGCAAAAATTGAATTTTTAATATTTAAAAAAAACAATTATTGACAAAATTATTTAAAAAGTCGAGCCTTCGAAAAATAAATAATTATAAAAACAACATTATTTAATAAATATAAAATTTTTTAGAAAAAAATAATTAATAAAAAAGAATAAAAGAAAATAAAAATAAAAATAAAAAAGAAAAAGGAATTATATAATTAAAACAAAATTATTTAATAGAAACTTAGCTCTGGATCAGGTGTGGCATGGTTAAGGAAGATCATGGGGGACTGGTGAGAGCTGGAGCGTTAGATTTGATCTGGGAATGATCAAACAGCTACAAACAGAGTGCACATGGTAGTCACGCGTAAGCTATAGGTATGGAATCTGCAAGAAACCTGTGACATTTAAATGTAACAAAAAAACAATGTCGCTGGTGAGGCTCGAACTGGGGTCCCTTCGCTCACTCACCAACAATCCTCACCAACAAGCCAAGTTTTTGTTTTGTTAATATGATGGACAACTAAATATAATAATGAAACTCAAAGAATTAAATAGAAAATTCAAAAAACTAGAGCTGGGGTCCACTTATCTTCAGCCAACCAATGAGAGCGAGAGAGAGAGAAGATTGTTGACTGTGGACCACCAATCAAATCAGCACACACGCGAGGAGAGAGGTTGTGAGGGTTGACCGTCCAACCAAACCACGCCACGCCACGCACGCAGTCAAACGTCCAGGGCACTATTCATCTCCTTCCTCAGGATTTCCTGCGGATTTACACGCGAAAACTCTTGCGAAGTTACCTGCGGAAAAATCGTATTTTCGAAGGAAAGAAACCTGCACACATGAACCTTAGGAAAACGGGTAAGAAAAATACTATTAACGCCCAGGTTGACTTAAAATCGTCCCCTGATCCTGAATATGACGTTAGTTTGGCCTAACAATGCCTGTAAAGGTGAAATCGACGAGGAGCTTTTCTTAGCCCTAAACATGGTGTTTTTGCCTTTACGCGTGAAAGCTTCGATTTGATGGTATGGATCTCATCTATAGGTCACAAGGAACTAAATAGAATCATTAGATATCATTAAAACATAACAATATATCAAAAACGAAAATCACATGTGTAAAGGTATGAACAACATGAAGTATGAATTCTGAGTAGCATGGGCCTTGGTTATACGATCATTCATACCTTTTGACCTCCCTGGAGGAGATTGGAAGGACTTGTTTGGCCTGACAATTGCTGCAACCAAGAAAACAAAATTCACACTTCATTGAGAATTTTTGTGAGTTTGAGGAATACTCTCGGAGGCTAGGTTTCGTCCTCTCAGAGGCTGCACTTGTTGGCCTTATATAAGAGGTGAATTAGGGTTACAAACTTGCTTGGAAATCAAGTTAATTTGTGTGAGAAAATTTGAAGAAGATTTGATTGAAAATTTATTCAAATCTTTCTATTTTTGCTCCATTTTCTTTCCAATCAATCTTGCACAAAATTTGATTGATTTTTGGAGTTAATGTTGATTGGATTTGATTAGAATTATGAGCCAAATTAAATCTTTGATTTTTCCTTTGATTTATTTGAATTTAATCATTTTTTAAATGAATAAAAATCCATAATAAATCAAATAAATCAAATAAATTCGTGGCAATTGGACTTTGGGCTCTACATATCATGAAGATGGAGATTGGATCCTAAGAATATGAGCCCATTTGCAAAGAAATTCATTTTGAGGCCTCTTCTTTCACATTTTTCCCTTTAAAATTGTCCAACTTTGACAAGGCATATCTCCCTCAATTTTTAAGGTATGGAGGAGTTCTAGGATTTTTTGGAAACCTCAAGATGTCCTCTACCAGCCACTTTGGAAGCTTTTTTACATTTTAAAAATTTATCTTGATGATATGGGTTTTGACAAAAAACTGCTTTTGGTTGACTTTCAAAAAGGACCTATAATGTTTTGGTCCATATCTCTCAAATGGAGCATTTCTAGCCTTGGCATGTGAGAGACAAAGTTGTAGAGAATTCAATTTCCTTCAAAATGAGCTTTGGATGGGAAATTTATAATGTTCCATGTGAAAGTTATGGCTGGTCAAAGTTTAGTTGACTTTAGGTCAAAAAAACCCTAATTTAGAAACTTTAGGTTTTTGTTGATTTCTGAACTTTCCTTGATGAATCATGATCAATCCTTGATCAAATGATGAATGATACTTCAAAATAATGTTGTTGACAAAAAATCAGGAATTCTGACTGTGCTTTGACCACAGTTGACTTTTAGGTCAAATTAGTCGACTATTGACTTTCTGAGCAATTGATTGGGCAATCCTTGGAATTGAAGCTTGTACTTTGCCACAGAGATAGTTTGAAACATCATAAGCCATATGAAATCCATTGGAGACTTTGATTCATTGTTTTTCTTTAGAGAATTAAAAACCCTAGTTCATTGAGCCATTGTTTAGGAGAGTGTGTCTTTGAGTCTTGAACTTTGGTATGAGCTTGAAAGGAGAAATGAGATGGGCAAATTTTGGGATATGACACTTAATTTAAAAATATGCACAAACCTAACATAAATAAGACTAAAAAACAAAAGGTTATTAATGATAATATAGAAAGTAGACAAGTATCAAAACCGAAACCCTAAGAGGGGAGAGAAACTCCAATGCAATCCTCGCTTCATTGGTGACAACAATTGGGTCATCCAAAATTCTAGTAACACATGTGCAATTACAAGGGTCAATCCCAAAGCATCATCACAAAAGGCATGCAAACACGTGAATCCTCTCTAGAAAGACGAACACTTGGTCAAGGTTACCAATGCATTAAACACCATCAGATCTTAATAGACGGCTTCCCGTAACACCTGCCAGATCAAACGAGAGGATGTTTTTAACTGTTTGCATATATAAACTATGTCACGCACCATAATGTGTATTATCTTATTCTCACCCTCGCAAATTACTCCGCTATTACTTCACTGACTTTGATATTAGAGTGCTAATTTTGTAGGTTCACCCTGCTCCACCGCATTGAAAATTCTGGCCACCTACCAGAAGAATTCTCTCCCTTCATCAGGTCAATCTCTCGTTTAATGGTCGAAATAGAAGGAGTAGAAAATATATAAAAAAAAATTACTTAACAAACTTTTTAAATTACCCTAAAAATAATAAAAGAGTCTTGGCGGGAAAGTTTTGATAGAAAAGTTGTAGGATTAAAATTTAATATGATAAGTTTGTTTATAGATGAGTGGGATAGTAACGGATTGTTTCTTTTCTCTCTTCAATAGTGATGCTTATACCCCATTTCAACTATCCGAGGAAGTATAGATTACAATTACATATAATTCGACACGGATTTGGTCTTTCAAGATAGAAAGAAAAAGGATTTCTTCTTATTCTTATCATCAATTTTCATTCTTATACTATTAGTTTTTAGACTCCCAATTTTAAATGCAATATTGAAGCAAATTTGTAGTAATTTTTAATGTAAATACACATCCGTTCTTGCACTTTAATTTATTGTTTTCATTGTAGTCATGTAGGAGTAATAAATAATTGCAACTAATGATCGAAATGGAATCTGATCATTAGAACTTAAAAGTACAGTATACTTATGTTTCATATGCATAATTCATAGAGTGTATTTATTTTAGCACATAGAATGTGCATTAAAACCAAAATATTTGGCGAAATAAATGAACCTAACAGGGTTTGATTTTGATCATTAATAATGTTTTTAATACTAGTATTAAATTACAAATCTGTCAATATGCAATATCGTTGTCGATTATAAAGAAGATGTGATGTATTTGAATGGTTGTATTTAGCACTTGCTTGATTGCTAACACGTACATATGGATATTGCATTTATTATATAAATGAAGAAGGTTCAAGATAAGTTAATATAAGAGGAGACAAGATTGGTAGGAATAGGCACACCGGAGGAGCTAGCATAAACTTTGCTATAGATACAAATATAATGAAAAATAATATTCCGTTTTTAAAATTTTATTAAACTTAATTATTCTCTTTATTCCATAATATTTGTTGTTTTTACTGTTTTATCCAAACTAAAAAGAATGATAAAAAATAAAGAAAAAAATGATGGTTGTTAAGAGTATAGTTACTAGGTGTATGCTTAAGTATATGTTATTTTTAGAGACTTTAAGATATGCTTTATCATTGTGATAGATTCAGTTACGATCGAATGTCGCATACAGATTAAAAACGAAGTATTAAAAATATAGTTTAGAAAAGCAACATTCGAGTCATACAGTAGAGATTTTTAATTCAATTACATAAATTTAGAATCAATAAAATTATGAGATTTTTTTAGTTTGGACGATTTTGAAGAATTTCGATAAAAAAACGTGTATGAGTAAAAATAGATCGATCCACTAAAACGACAATTCTAACCTATCAGTCATTAAAGGTCAATCTCTAATTTCACTCATATTCATGATTGACTATGGAGTAAATTAAACAAGCGACAATCAATCTTAAGCAAACTTGAGTTCCTAGTATCGAATAAAGTATCACAATTGATAGTGACTTATACTTGAACAATCAAGTGTTATAAAATTATAACCTATCAATTATGCTATAAGGAACCAACTTCTATCAAATTAAATCCTATCAGTTTTAGTGGTACTCAAATTAAATATTAGAATACAAGATAAATCATATAGTAAAGAAATAACAGTGATGAAATTAAAGAAATAGCATAAAAACCTCAAGTCTTGATGATTTGACAAAATATTTAATCGGGGAAAGTTTAACCTACCATGAAAATACTGTTTTGGGTGGGTGGGATAGCTTAGGGTGAGTGGGAAAGCTCAACTGGATGTGCTAGTTGAGTTAAATGGGTGTAATCACGGATCTACGATTTAATCCATGAGGACAACATTTATTTATATTTTGTATTAATGTAAACAAGTTGTTGGTATTTACAAATCAACAACTTTAATAAAAAATAAGAGTAATATTTTGTTTTTCTTAAATTTTTTGTAAATTGAATTATGCAATTTATGACTCAAAAGTAAAAAAGAAATATACAAAAAGAAATATAAATTGAATTATGTAAATTGTAAATTGAATTATGCAATTTTTGTAAATTTTTGTCTCAAAAGTAAAAAAGAAATATACAAAGGTTTTTGGCTTTTTGAACACCGAATCCAAAAATATAAAATGACCCAAAGCATAATTTATAACATTGATTTAAGTCTTGTATGGAGAAAGAAAAAAAGATTTTTTTACCACTATGCCACTTTTATGGAACTTTAATACCAGAATGCCACTAAGTGAAAAAAAAATACCAGAATGCCACACTTCCAGTTGGGGTCCGGCCAGGCCTTGGACAGACTGGAAGAGGATTTTTTACTCACGTTGGGGTCCGGCCAGGGGTGGGCCGGACGCAAACTAAGCCTTTTTTTATTTTTTTTATTTTAATTGATTTAAAGAATTATTAATTACAATAATTATGTTTTTATTATAAATAATGATTAAAATACAATAAAATATAATAAAAACATTATAATATAATAAAAAACAATTATTTGCCAATATTTATTTTAATTGATTAAAAAACATTATAATATAAATAATGATTAAAATACAATAAAATATAATAAAAAATATTATAATATAATAAAAAAAAATTATTTGCCAATATTTATTTTAATTGATTAAAAAACATTATAATATAAATAATGATTAAAATATAATAAAAAACATTATAATATAATAAAAAAAATGTATTTGCCAATATTTATTTTATTCAATACATAAACGGGTACAAGGAAAAAAAGCCTATTTTTTCTTGGGCTTTGGTTGGACCATATGACCCCCAGTGAGACATTTTTTGGGTATCTTTGGTCTCGTACCCCTACGTAACGGTTGAACTTCGTTTGGTGGAGGTTGCCTTTGTGGAGAATCGTCGCTTGAAAGATCATCGTTTTGATGCGACGGACCATCATCCATAAATCTAGCCAGTTGTTCTGGAGTTATTGTCGGTAAATTATCAAGTATTTCATCATCAGTGATGTCAACGAGTGGTTGATTTGAAGCCACAAAGGTTTGTGGCACTTGTGCTTGAATGTCTGGATAGTAGGCATTTGTGGTGTCAAATGTATATTGTGGTTGGGAGAGTGAAAGCGGTTGAGATTGGGAGTATGACTGGTCGAAGTCGGGTTGAGGGATTGGGGTGTTATGTAGCGGTGGTCGAAGTGTGGATTGTTGTTGATATTGTTCTTGGTGGTAGTAGTAGTTTGTTTGGGGGGTTGAGGTGTAAGGGCTTGGTGTGGCAAAAAACATGTGTTGTTGTGTGGTTTGAGTGTGTTGGTATGTTTGTGGAAAGGAAGAAGTTTGTTGTTGGAATTGTGTTTGTTGGAATTGTATTGTTGGTTGGAATTGTGGTGTTGGTTGGAATTGTGGTGTTGGTTGGAATTGTGGTGTTGGTTGGAATGATTGTGGGATTTGTTGATGAAAGGTTGTTTGTGGGGTTGATGAAGAGGAGGCATAATGACGAGGGTCTGCCAACTACGTTTCTTTCGACAAATATATTAATGGAATATTTCTTAACCATTGCATATATTCATCGGTGTGGCGTAAAGTAGTACTCACCTCACCTGTCATTATTAAGTTTCTTCTATCTTTCCACTCATTGTTCTCGTGAATGTTCAAATCTCGATAATTACAATCCTTTACATCATTCTTCGTTACCAAGTGATGATCTCCAAGACACCTCGGGGGTTGAGGGATGTTTTGAGTAAACCCAAATTGAAGTCTAACCCTGTCGGCGTGATGCATTTCCACAATATAAAAACAAATAATATATGTAGTTGCACTCCACGCTCGAGCTTGTCGTTGAGTGCAACGTGGATATTTTTCGTAAGGCCTCCACAAAAACTGTAAGACATAAATAAATATAAGAGTCGTATTCACGTAGATGAAAGATTTAATATATGGCTTGTAAAAAAACTTACATCTCCTTGGACCATGTGATCCAAAATGAAACGATATCCATCAAGAAAAGCATTTGGAGATGAGAAATACTCCATACCTCGTTGTGCAAATCTTGCATATTTAAAAAGTTCAATTAGGAATATGCGTTAATTTAGTGGAAAAATAAATATATAGAATAAAGAATTTACCTAGTGGCGTATGGATAGGATGGAGCAATTTCACTCCTTGGAGCAAGTCGTGGAATGCGATAGTAGGTCCACACAGCGAGAATGAGTGAGCAGCCTCCAACACTCATGCATCCTACACGACATGCTTTGCACATCTCCCTATAAAGGTAAGACAAACACGCAGACCCCCAACTATATTTGCCGCATTCATCAAAATCTTTGACAAATTTGAACCAAGAAGAATGCAACACATTATGAGATTTGTCAGGAAATAGAACTGCAATCATACTTAAGATATATAATTTTGCATGCTGTATATTTTCCTGCTCGGTTTGTGGAGAATGTTGTTCTAACTCAATCAACTCGTCGTGGATCCATCTCAATTTTACCGCACCCTTCACCCTATCACTAAAAGTTTCTATGCCTAAAGCATCGACACAAGCATAATCGGGACCTTCAGTTTCACCTACTACAACCCTCCCATCTATGCGGAGGCCAAACAACATATTTATATCCTCTAATGTGATTGTACATTCACCGGTTGGCAAATGAAACGTGTGTGTCTCAGGCCTCCACCTCTCAAGCATCGCAATTACAAGTTTAGAATCAACACTTCTAAAGTTGATTTTGGCGAAGATTCCAAAACCGGCTCTTTCCAAGTAAGGCTTGATAGCCTCACTTGGCTCCCTATCAAATAGATGATTATGTAGTCTAAACCTTTTAGACTCATCCTATACAAAAAATATATCATTTTGTTAGTATACAAAAACAATAAACTGTGAAAAATACGTATAAGAAATACTAGTAACAAAACGTACGTATGCAGCCACGTTCTCCCTTGTTCCTCTATGATTATCTCCCAAAGCAAGCAAACCAGACATGTTGTGGACGGATTCCCTACGTGTCCATTTTTTGGTTGGCACAGTTTAAATACCACTTTGACTGAAACATATATAGCAACACACATTCAAACACATAGAAAAATTATTTGTTCAGAGAAAAATTATATCAAAGCAGAATGGCTCAGAGAAACATTATTTGTTCAGTGCATTACAATGGTGTTATCAGTAACGATCTAACCGACGGTTTTTCGTTTAGCAATACTGAAACAAAACGTTTCAAAGTGCATTGTAGAGCCGATTTTATTCATTTGAAGGAACGAATTGAATCAAAATTGCAACTTCCTGTAAGTGAAATTATTTATCGACTACCGTTATTTACTGGAGACAACGGTAACATTTTTTACGTCATGAAACAAATAGAAGACGACGATGGCGTTAAAGTGATGTTCAAATGTCACAATTCGTTTGCTCCGCTTGACTCAGTCGAGCTTTATGTTCGCATTGTTAGTCCTGCAGTTAACCAATCGCAAGAGTCGCATTCGCATCAATACGGTCTGAGCCAACCCACTAATGAAGAGCCAACACAAAACAACGAACCATTTATACCCAACGAACAAGTGGACGGGTACAGTGAAGATAAAATACAAGAAGTGCAATATGAAGATCTTTTTGGTGATGACAATGACCCTGATATTGTTGTGTCGTCGCAGCCCACAATTGCACGACCGATTAGCATGTACGCCCCACCGGATCACATGCGAAATATCTGTTTAGAAGAGGCACAGTCTGAATCAATATTTGGTTCGCACAAAACAAACTATAGTGATGTTGATTTATATGAGGGAATGGAGTTTGAAGTCAAGGAGGCGTGCGTTGCTGTTATACAACATTAGCATATCACCAATAATCTTGATTATTGGGTATACAAATATGATAAGAACAGATATGTCATCAAATGCACGAATCCAACTTGCCAATTCAAATGTAGAGCATCAGTTCGCAAGAAGAATTCCAAGTGGACGATAGGTAAGTTGAGTGGACCACATGTCTGCACAACCACTTCAATGTCGCAAGACCATAGACAACTTACCTCAGATATTGTCTCTCACTGCATCAGAGATCTGGTTAACACCGACCCATCAATTAAGGTAAAGCTCATAATTTCTCATATAACAGGAAAGTATGGTTATAATATATCTTACAGGAAAGCGTGGATTGCAAAGGTAAAGGCCATAGAATCCTTGTATGGAAACTGGGAGACATCTTACAATGACCTTCCACAATGGTTATTGGTAATGAAAACACATCTGCCTGGAATGGTAATAGACTTGGAAACGTTACCTGCATTTTCTAACGAAGGCAGCCAGTTGGGTGATAAGATGATATTCCATCGTCTATTTTGGGCTTTTCAACCATGCATCCATGGTTTTGCTTATTGCAAGCCAATTGTTCAAGTCGACGGAACATGGTTGTATGGAAGGTACAAAGGGACATTGTTGATGGCTGTGACGCAGGATGGGAATGGTAACATTTTTCCAATTGCTTTCGCTATTGTCGAGGGTGAAACCAAGGATGCTTGGAGTTTTTTCCTTCGCAATCTAAGAAGCCACGTGACACCCCAACCCAATCTATGCCTAATATCAGACAGACATCCATCGATTAAAAGTGCCTATGATGATCCTGCAAATGGATGGCAAAATCCTCCATCTTCACATGTCTACTGCATTAGGCATATCGCGCAAAATTTTATGCGTGCGATTAGAGACAAGGAACTACGTAAAAAACTCGTCAACATGGGTAATAGTCTAATTGATCTTTGTGAAGTACATTTGTCAAATGATCTTTGTCGATTTCTTGACTTGTTTATTATTTGTAACAGGATATGCATTGACGGAGTCAACGTACAACTACTATAGAACTGAAATTCGTCAGACAAATAGAGATGCTTTGGAGTGGATTGAAAATATCCCCAGAGAGAAGTGGGCAAGGGCGTTTGATAGAGGGCAACGATGGGGGCACATGACGACTAACCTTGCAGAAGCAATGAACTCTGTGCTAAAGGCAACCAGAAACCTTCCAATAACGTCTTTGTTTTCGGCCACATATTTTCGGATGGGAGCATTATTTGGTCAACGTGGACATGAATGGACAAAGAGGTTGACATCAGGCCAAACTTTTACTGACAAGTGCATCAAGGGGATGACTGAAGAAGTCAACAAAGCAAGCAGTCATAATGTTTATCAGTTTGACCGGGAAAGGTTCTATTTTATGGTGGCCGAAAGAATAAACCGCAATGATAGTCGACCAACTGGTACTTACGGTGTTGATCTGCGAAAAAGAACATGTGATTGCGGAAAATTTCAAGCGTTCCATTTGCCTTGCTCACATGTGATTGCAGCATGTGAAAGTATACGCCAAGACTAGACCATTCACATACCCGACGTGTTCAAGATACAACATGTTTTTAAAGTCTACCAACAAAGCTTCCAGATCCTCCCATATCAAGACAATTGGCCGTAATATAGAGGAGCTACTCTTTGTCATGACGAAACTATGCGTAGTAAAAAAAGAGGCCGCCCTAATAGTACTCGGATTCGAACCGAAATGGACGACATGGACAAGGAAAAGAGAATGTGTGGGATATGCCGTGAAGTAGGCCATATCCGAAGTAAATGTCCAAATGTAGCAGGCCCGTCCAATAGGCCTCCTTAATGTTTACTTCAACTAGCTTTATGAATGTAATATAATGTCTTTTTAATTGAGTTTGCAGCCATCAATGACTAAAACAACATTTCACATTAAACATAACTAAAACAACATTTCACATTACTAAAACAACATTCAATGACATCGAAATAAAGACAGCCACAAATAAAACAACCACACAGGAAACAATTAAAACGGCCTCACAGGAAACAAATAAAACATATTCTAAGAGATTACAACCATCAACACAATATCATGTGGTCCTAGCATCATCATAAGGACACCAACGTCATTTTTCACGGCTCTCCAAGAACGAGTTACTACTCCATTTGGGCCTTTCTCCATGACCTGCCTTTCAATTTTCCTTATCTTTTCACCCTCGAGAATGTTTCCGTCTAACCATCCGATCAAGTGCCTCTGTAGATGCTCGAAAGTTTGGGTGTTCCATAGTTTGATCTTCAACGGAGGCTTTGTTGCTGAAAAAAATAATGTTGCATCTCTCTTCATAGGTGGAAACGTTGGAAGGGGTTCAGAAGACATCTCCAATAGTAACACTAAACCTTCAATTGTAACTGGTGTGAGTGGAAATGTGGATGTACAATCTTATTTATAGGCAAAAAAATAATAATAAAATATGCCTCCTCGTCCATGTATTGGCCGAACCTACACATGCTCGTCCATCTATTGGCCGAACCTACACATGTTCGTCCAACCCGTGACTTACTCATATTTTTAATAATTAAAATAGCATTTTTTTTAATTTTTTATTATATTTTATTATATTTTAATCATTAATTATAATAAAAAAACAATTTTTATAATTAATAAATCCTTAAATTCAATTAAAATTAAAAAAACGAAAAAAAAATCCCCTAGTTTGCGTCCGGCCCACCCTTGGCCGGACCCTAACATGCAAAAAAAAACATTTTCCAGTCCGTCCAAGGCCTGGTCGGACGTGTACTAGAAGTGTGACATTTTGGTATTTTTTTTCAATTGGTGGCATTCTGGTATTTGAATTTCATATATGTGGCATAGTGGTACAAAATTCAAGAAAAAAATGAATGATCAATAATTTGATTTAACTTCTGCAGTCAACGTAAATTTTTTTAGTTTCTTTCTCTTAGCTTTCCAACGTCTACTCCTACGCAAAATCTGACACTTGTAGCTCAAGTTATTATATGGACAGTGAGGAAACATTAATATGCAATTTATTTCCAAAATAAGTATAAGTAATAATTTAAAACTTATTTATATGCAATGTTTCAAAACATAGTAAAACACTAAAATTAACTTAGAAAGCTATCAAAATATAAAAGTACAAAGTGTCATAATGTACTTGTCGAATTCCTCTGCACTTAAACCTTTTCACTCTAAGCAAAATTTCAGCTCCCGACTCAAAACAAGATTAAAAAATCAACATAAAGCATATAATCAGAAAAGAAAATCTTATTTCTTAAATTCAAGAAATATGGCAATCATGAACATCTTCTTATACAATTTTATAGAAAATAAAAGGAAAATGAACCAAAGGATATATCATATGTGATAAGATTCTTACAGTATATAAAAATTCTCTCAACTCTTACGTATTTAAATTATCTGTTTACACTCAAAGCACATCATAAAAGTTAGCACTAACCATAAATTTGACAATAATCTAACATCTACACTTGAAATACATGAAAAAAAAATAAAAAATACTTTATTCAAGTTATAACATTGCAAAAGTAAGAATGAGGTTGAACTCTACAACAATTTATTAACTTTCAACATTTATATTTCTTTTTCTTTTTCTATTTTTTTATTCATTTTTTTAAAAAAGAGATAGGAAAAAATATATAATTTTTTTCTTATTTTGAATATATTCTTTTTTTTTTTTTGCCAACTTCTAAAATATAACAAACATATCTATTCAAACCCATACAAACTTCAAACAGAACTCCTCCTTCCTAAATAAAGTTATAACATTATTTTTCACTTCGGGCTTTTTATGATGTATAACCAAAAATTAGATAAATAGACATGACTTTAAAAACTGACAATAATTTCAAGGTTAACTTATTAAGATAGTGGTTAAATAAAAATCAAATTCAAAATGTCTTTATCAATCTGTGTACACATACAAACAAAAAAATTCAACCAGAATCAATTCAAGTTCTAGAGTACACTACTACATAAAACACATACAATAACGGTTGCGGAACATATATAATAACGGTAGCGCATGTGTTGTTAGGTAGCGTGTGATTGTATGTATGTTGGTTACCACAACGAGTATGTGACAGTTGTTATAAGTTAGATGACGCGCTACTTATAACTATGGTTTACGGAAACAACCGTTGTAAAATAATGGAAAAGCCTTGGGTTCAAAACCCAGCAACACCATTACTGGGTTTTATTATTTTGGATAGCGCTCTTTAGGGGTGTTCGCGGTTCGGTTTGAATCGGTTTTAAGTCAAAAACTCATCCGATCCAAAAATAAATTTACTTGCGGTTTGGTTCGATTTTGGATGATATGTTAAAAAAATCCAATCCGATCCGATCCAATTTAATGCGGTTTAATTTGGATCGATTTTTGGATATCCAAATTACAAATTATATTTTTATTAATATTATAAAAATACTAATAAATCATAGATTTGATATAATATGTATCATATAGTATATTAAAAGTTAATATTTTAAAATGAAAATGATCGATTATAGTTGAAATAAATGAAATAATAAAAATAAATAGATTAAACTAAGCTAATAGATAAGATAAAAAAATTAATTATCATATTGTAATAAATTTATGTAACATATCATACTAATAAAAAATAAATAAGTACAAAATACATATACATGCGGTTCGGTTTGGTTTGGATCGATTTTGAAAAATCAATCCGAAATCCGATCCGAACCGTGCGGTTCTCACAAAATGGCATCCAAACACATCAAATAAACTTCGGTTTTTTTGCGATTTTCAGTTTTTTTGGATCGGTTTACGGTTTTTATTTGGATTGGTTTGGATTTGAACACCCCTAGCGCTCTTCTTATAACAACGACATGATTTATAACCGTTGTGATATAATTTGTGCTTTTTTAAATATTTTTTTCAATTTTATAGAATTTCCAATTTTGCAACCTCAATATTTCTAAATCGTATCTACCAAAAACAACAATACACCCAAAATTCCATTAGGAACCAAAATTGAAATAGGCCAAAAATTGTATTACATCAATAACACAATTCCATTAGGAACCAAACCTTGTATTTTACATGAAAATCAGAATTAAGATAAAACAACCTACAATCTATACATCAATAATTTTCAAACCTTGTTGTCTTGGGGTCTTGTCTCTTAGTGTATTCACTTTATAGACCAATAATTTTCAAATAATAAAAGTTGTTAGAAATTAAATAACATCATTAGAAATTATAACAAACAATATATTATGAATGAAGAATAGAATAGTTGTTAATTTTCCCATATTCCTTCTTGATGATCGTTATGAATAGCATGCGCATCATCTCTATCAGCTTCTTCATATGAATTAGGCACTTGTGTTGGGTAAGAAGGAGTGGCAGCAATATCAAAGTTTTCATCATCACTATGAGGAATGTATTTTCCTTTGAGAACAATTGACCATTTCCCCGATAAGTCCGCAGGGTCTTTCACATAAAATACTTATTTCGCTTGAGTAACCATGATGAGTGGTTCGGTCTTATAAGTTGCCTTGCCAAGGTCAACCCGTGTGAATCTCAACTCATCAGTTTATACACCATTTTTATTGGGGACCCGCTTGCATTTAAATAAAAGAACTTTGAAAGTAACATAATCAATCTAAAAAATCTCCTTAATGACGCCATAGAACACAGTGGTTGCCGAAATAGGATTCTTATCTTTTGAACTAGAGAAATACATGGACTTGGCCTCAACCATAACCCCAATATTTTGCATTGTACTTCAATCATCTTTTTCTTTTGTATAAAAGGAATAATTAGAAATTTCGTATGTCATCCAAGTTACCACAATAAATTTTGGCATGTGCAACAACCATTTAAGTGTCTCGGATGCACCACCATGAATAGAAATCCTCTTACCAAAGAAACTTATGAATTTTTTGTTATGTTAGGTCATCAACCACTTGTCATGCATACGACTATGTTTTTTCTTTATAATTATTTTGTGCTCTTCTATGTTAGGTTCAACTACACTAAGATTATTCAATATACAAAAATGTGCTTCAAGAACTACATCTCGACTCATTGTCTTAAAATTTAAATCTTGAGTGCCTTACCATCAAATATGTCAGCATGACAAGACTTTGGAATTTCAATAGACTCTATTTCTGACAAATAGTTTAAACATAACTCAACAACTTCTCCTATGATGTACCTTTCAACGATCGAAGCTTCCGATCGGTGATGATTCTTCGTAATTTCTCTTAAATAAATTAGACCATAAAACTTAATTTCTCTAATCAGATGAACAAGTAACTGAACCACAATGTCGAAAAATGAAGGAGGAAAATACATGTCCAAGAAACTTTATTACATATAGAATTGAAGAATAAGAAAATTTTGATTATAGTTACTCTTACATTTTTTGGAAGGATGCCATAGATAGCCACTGGTAGAAGTTGTTGCATCAAGACATGATAATCATGAGATTTTAAGCCAATTAACTTGAGATATTTCATTGATACAAGTTTCTTGACGTTCGAAGAGTAAACTTGGGGAACTTTAATACCTTACAAACACTCGCAAAAAAATTCTTTTCCTTTTTAGATAGAGTGTGACATATTTGAGGCAAATAAGATATTTTTCCTCTATCTTTTGGAGCCAACTGTTGTCTAATACCCATCACCACCATATCTAAATGGAAACTCCTACTATCTTTAGTCTTGTACAAAATGTTTAGAAGTGTTCTATCAAACTATCACACACATTTTTCTCCACATGCATCACATGAAGGCAATGTCTTACATTAAGACTAGACTAGTATTGAAGCTCAAAGAAATTCGATCTATTTTTCCAAATATTTCTCTCAATGTGACATTCTTTATTCTTTCTAAATATAACATTAAGGTGTTCTTGTCGTTGATAAACTTCATCGTCAGTTAAAGGTTTAGGAGCACGTCTGTACTCTTGATCTCCGTTAAAAGCCCTCCGCAATCTACGATAAGAATGATGGGGTTTTATAATTTTGATGCCCAAGGTAAACAGTCTTTTTTCCAAACTCAAATTTGGTGAAAACTATTATCAGATTCACATATAGGACACACTTTATGTCCTTTGACAATGTATCCATCCAAATTTATGTATGCAAGAAAGTTGTTGATTGTGCAAAATAACATTGCACACATCTTAAAATTTTCACCAGAATAAGCATCATTAACGTCAATATATTTATCCCACAAAACTTTTAAATCATCAATTAATGGGCTTAGATAAACATCTATGTCGTTTCCAAGTCATCTTGGTCCAGAAATCATCATACTTAACATCATATACGTGCGCTTCATGTTCAACCAAGAAGATAGGTTGTAAATTGTTAGAAGAACAATCCACGAAATATGGGTTAGTACTCATATTGCCAAACATGTTCATTCCATCTATGGAAAACCCAAGCCTAAGGTTTCTTGGCTCAAGGCCAAAATCCAGAAATAGTGAATCAATTTTCTTCCATTGCAAAGAATCAGTTACATGGCAAATGTTTTCATCATATTTTCTTTCGTCTACACGCCCTTTTATATTCTTTGTGTCAGTTGTATTAGAAAAAGTATCTTGAACCTTGAAAGTATTGGTAAGTACCATAACACTTTAGCAGGAGGAGGCTTCTTACTGGCATTGTCATTGTCATCACCATTGTTGTTCTTCAACTTGTAGTGTAACTCACCACATTCTGGACATTGATCCAAATTTTCATACGTTTTCTTGTATAATATGCAATCATTAGGGCATGCATGTATTTTGACATACTCCAAACCCATTAGACACAATATCTTCTTGGCGTCATAACAACGATCCGACAAATTGTTATCCTTTGGTAGCATTTGTTTCAACAAATCAAGCAATTATGTGAAACTTTTATCCGACCATCCATTTTTGCTTTCAGATTAAAAAAATTTAACGACACAAGAAATCATGTAAAACTATTGCACCCCTTATATAAAGGCATGTCTTTGGCGCTGCATAAATTATCATAAATATGGGCTTTCAGATAAGACGATTCTCCCATATCACGGATCATATCTTCTAGTCGATCATCCACATATTCATCATCTTCATCCATTTGTGACAACTCATTTCGATTATTATCCCCTTCTTTATGCCACGTCCATGTCGTATAATTTTGAAATATTACATCACAACATAGATGATTGAATATTTCTTTTTTTGATTGTTTCTTGATATTCTGAGAAACAACACAATGACAATAAAAGATACCATTATTGTCGGGAACATTATTTCCGACGAATTCAAGGAATTCAAGAACTCACTTCTCATACACCAGACCTATTCTATAAGCTTTCATCCAACTGTGATCCATAACAAATTCTGAAATTCAAATAAAAGGACTATTGTGAATGACACACAAATGCTACACACACATAACCCAAAGCATATGCAGTGAGTCTGAATAAAACATGAAAGCACACTAATTTAAAGCATACTCAGTAAACAAAAACCATTGATTCATGAAAGAAACAAGTAACCGTTGATTCACCCAAAACATTTAGAAGCGTCAGGAAATGGTAACATACCAAATATTCGAAGAGGATGGTGAAGATTTCGCTTCCAAAAAAGATTCTTCGAAGAGGATGATGAGGATTACGCTTCCAAAAATGATTCTTCAAAGAGGATGGTGGATAATATAATTAAAAAAGCGCATAAAAATGAGATATGACTATGGTAGATAAATGGTCGTGGTAATGTTGTGTTACCAAAGGTGTTTTCCATAGTAGATACACAAGAAAGAAAAGAGAATGACAATTATTTTTCCATCCAATATAAGACTTAAATTCTCATAAGGATAGTGATTTATTACAAATGATGCATAATTTAGTATCAAATTATACTTATCATACTAAAAATGTGAAGACAATGATTCAAATCATGCCAAAGAAACCTTCAGTCGTAGAACAAAGAACAGTCGCAACAATTATAACATTTATCTCATGTTTTCTTTGGAACTTTTGACAACTTATGTTCATGATCCATAGAGTCTAACTTGATTCCAATTGTCCTTGCAGCGATACGACCATTAGAGTGGAGGAATAAATTCGGGGCAACAATGGTGATTGAAGAGAAGTCCATGAAACTTTTGCATTTTGTTAAAAATTGTGTCATGTAACATAATGATATAATTTCGGATTTTCTCATGAACGATGATGAATACCATGTCAAATCTTTGTGGAATAGGTCTAGGAACACTCAGGAGTCGAAATCGAGTCCATAGCTGAAAATTGACCGAAAGTCAACATTTGACCAAAAAGTCAACCAAACCAAAATTGTGTAATTTTTCCTCCTCTTTCCATGTAATCTATCCTCTTGACTTCATTCTTAAATCAAAATATTGTAACATTAATTTGAATGAATGAAATATTTGTTTATTCCCATTGTGCCATTTTCTTCAAATTTCAATAATTTTCTAAATTAAGTGATATTTCTGACAACCATTAATCTCAAATAAGGAGAAGATCTGCACCATAAATAAATACGGGAAAATAAACCCAGATAATCACTAGATAACCTACTTCAAAAAACCCAATTTGAGCTGATTAGAACCAAAATTACAAAACCTTGACCCCGTGACTGTGTTATGCAAAATGTGAGGAACGGTATGTTAAATGCATGACCTATTTGAATGAATTGATAAGAACATATGTAAATGAATAAAAAATTATAAGCCAGATAAATTGAGTGAAGGGTATGACAAATTTGGGGTATGATAGAGGTGAAACAACGATAAAAGTCCGAAATGTAAATAACAAGAAAATAAAAGAGAAGAGATAGGAAATTGAATGCCCGGATTTAAACTAGTTCTGACTTAAATCATGCACTCTACACCAGTCCCCCAAGGATTTCCCCTTGAGAGTTTCACTTTCAACTTGATTTTTATCACATGATGAGTCCACAAACTTCTTACACCAAGCTTTTACCTAGGTTCAAAATGAAACCTTTATAGTAATATCAGTGTTACAAGAGAATGATACTCTTGATTTACAATTACAAAACAATCTTATTCAAACATTAGTTACGCAAGCAAAGATCTTACTTAAGTATTTTGCTCTCTCAGTACTAAAATAATGTGAAGTTTATGAAAATATTTTAAGAAGAGAGTGAGTAAGAGATAAGAGTACAATATCATATTAAAAAGAGTATACTTTACCCCCTTTAAGGTATACTTCTACCCCAATTGGAATTATCAAAAGCGGAAAAAAATAAGAAATGAGAAAATATAAACATCAGATATTTCAAATTAAGAATAGAGAGAAAGAGAAGAAGCACATATATGAATTTAATCAAGTCTTGATTGGTTTAGAATTCCTAAATTAGTTCTTATGAAAAATAAGTTTTCTTTACGAATAGGCTTAATAAAAATACATTTGAGTTGATTAGATGAAGACACAAACTTAACTACACAGTCGCTTTATGTATATAATTCCTAATAAAATGGTGCCTAATCTCACTATGTTTTGTATGAGAGTGAAATATCAGATTCTTAACGAGGTTTATGGGGTTAGTATTTTTACACTAAATCAGGAAAGTTTCAAGACTAATTCCATAATCACTTAACTATTGTTTTAACTATTACTTGTGCATAACAATTACCTGTAGCGACATATTTTTCTTCGATTGTGGATAATGTGACACTTGCTTATTTCTTGCTATACTAGGAGACAGGTGGGTAACCAACAAAATGGCACGTGCTGCTGGTAATTTTCCAATCCAATTTACAACAGGAAAAACTGGAATTAGAGTACCCAACAAGCACAATCAATCTCTTAAGGGTACCATAAACCCATTAGTGGTATGCTAACGAGATACTGCATAATGCATTAGACCATATTGAGGTGTGATTGTTTAAGTTTTTTGAAAGCGTGCGTGTGTATGTGTATATATATATATATATATATATATATATATATATAGAGAGAGAGAGAGAGAGAGAGAGAGAGAACACGATAGCAGGATAAGATGGAGTGAGATAGAGAAGAGAACCAATCATACCTCGATATTTTCTTTCTTCTACCAATTTTCCTCCTTCATCTTTGTCTAAGTTACATGAAGTGTTCAAGGGAGTTGAAGATGGTTTTTCTTTTTCCAGTACAAATCTTTTTAAAAGCTCTTTACAATATTTAGCTTGATTTATTAAGGTGCCTTAATTTTTGATGTATTTGCAAGCTAAGAAAGTTCTAAAATTTAACCGTCATTTTTGAAGAACAAAAGTAAGTGAATTTGTGTATCGTATCCACGAGAACTAGTGTGATATTACAACCATTCAAAAATCTTTTTTATTTTAAGGAAAGTGATTTGAAATATATTTGTTTATAGAATTAACGTAAGATTACAGTAAATGACAATGAGTTTAACAAATGAGATGAGATTGATAGGGTTAGATTTCATTATCATTTTTTAATGTATCCTTGTGATTGATTATACATATTCTAGTTAATATTTAATATTATCACTTATCTCTCACCAAATATTATTTGTCTCAAAAACAACATGTGTTATGAATAAATATTATTGTGGATGTCCATATGTATTATAATCTTTCATCTTCATATTCCCTATTAAGTGGTATAGTAAGGTTATGATTTTTCACCTTCCTAATATCCTATAAATAGAGACCAGTTTGAGTGGAGTATTACCAGCTGATAATTTATTTCATAAACTTTGCAAATGAATAATATTTTGAACTTTTGGTTCATATTGATTTGTACGAGGATCAAGACAATAATTTATTTTAACTTGTTCATTTGAACTTCTTGTTCATGATTTTAGCTGTTCATTTCCCTACCCCTAATATTTGGAAAATTAATTTATCAAGTGATAATCAGCCTACTAGGCTGCAATCAAGTATTTGATTATTTTCTCAAATTATATCCTCAAAATTGAGAGTCATATTAATTATATTTTTCCAATATTCTTTCATGACTAATCTTAATGTATTATATTGGAGCAATTGGAATATACACAACACATCCAAATGTTCATTTAGATGAGAAGTATTAGAATAAATTAGGGAGGACTAAGATATAATATCTTGTTGGCTTAATGCGAATAAATATCTTAATATCATACTTTGGGTATTTCAAATATATAATTTAGAATTGATGAGCTCATAAGTATCAACCATATAATAAACTTTATACGTCTAAAGAATGGATCTTCGGGTCCATTTTCTTTTTATGAACATATATTACATGATATTCAATATCAATTTTAATAATATATGTGATACTTATACAGGAATTTCTAAAAAATCCAGAAAACAAGATCTTAGTCTAATTAGTTGAGAAGATAATTTCACAAACTTCTGGTTGTGAGTAGAGACATATGCATGATAGTTTAGTCGATGCAACAATTAATGTCATAAAAACACAATTTCTCAAATTTTTATTTTCCTTTAGAAACACACAAATATTGACTGGATTGAAGAAACTTCTAGTTCTTCAATACAAATTATTCGCATCATATTATATCCGAGATGACCCAATCGGTTTTACCAACGACACATTTAAGTATAATTTGTAAACTACTGACTTACAATGACATGTGCTTCAATTGTACTAATATAAGTGTAGTACAAGCCCGGGGAAAAAGACAGTAGCTTTTCTATTACACATTTTATGTCCAAATTGTGTTGTGTAATACAAAGATATTCGATACCTCCAATATAAGTCAAAACCAATATAATAGTATTTCATTATTAAACACTTTAATCAAATACATTCATATAAACATATGATCATATAATTATCAAACAATTACCCCTTATAAAATTAAACATATTTAATCATATAATATTATATCACTAAAATTATATCGTCATATAATTAATTTGATTTAATTTACTATCCTTCAGGGATGGATAAGTTCTTCAGGAACTATAAAAATAATTTATTTTTCTATCCTTCAGGGATGCTCGATAAGTTCTTCAGGAACTATATAAATAATTTGTTATAAACAATAATCTAAAAAATATATATAACCATCCTTCTAGGATGCGTTAAAATCATTTGTGTCATTTTTCTGGAATGACAATATTTTAATGAACATATTACAAATTATGAATTTTTAGATCGATACAACAACAAAAATTTATGAAATCCTTCTGGGATTCAATAATATTATAGATGCGACCTTTTAAAGGTGATTGAGCGTTGAATTCTTCTGGAATTCATCAATTATTGATAAACACAATACTCGATTAAACTCAATCTTTGAATAATAATTTGGAGTTAGTTTAATAATAATCTTTAATTTTACAAATATCACATCACAAACTATTTCTATAAACAACGGTCAAGAAAAATTATTCTTTGTGCAATCCTTCAGGGATGCTTGAATATTAAATTAACACTTTTATGTGTTAAAATTCAATTCCGGACAAACATATAAAAATGCTTTAATGTTAAATTCTTCCGGAATTTAACAAGAATGATCAAAGAAAGCTAATATTATTGTACAAGGAAAATCAATTTCTCTACAAAATATATAAAAAATAAACATATTTATATGAAGAAAAAAATAGTAACAAAATCATGGATTATATTATATTGGTTCAAATATATTAACATTAGGAAAATAACGTAGAACCTGGCTATATCATTACTCGCGTTGTAGAGTATCGTGCTGATAACCTGTTATGAAATTAACCAAAACAATATAGATGAATGAGAGAAAAGAAGAGAAAAAGTAATATTGTATTATCATCTTTCAAGTAGTCCGACCTGTAGTCCACCACCTCAAGGTGTGAAACTAATTGGATATAAATGAGTTTTTGTGAAAAAGAAAAATAAGAATGATATAAAGTTTGATTTATTGCTCAATAATTTTCACAAAGACCTAATATTGATTTTGATAAAACATATTCACCTGTAGTGGATTCAATCGATTTTTGATAACTAATTAGCCTCGTAACACATGAAGGGCTTAAATTGAACATGATGGATGTAATGACATCTTATTTATATGGTTCACTTAATAGTGACATTTACATGAAACTCCCTGAAGGGTTCAATATACTAGAGGCACGTAATTGTGGATCTCGATAAAACTATTACATGAAATTGAACAAGTCTCTCTATGGGCTGAAAGAATCTGGATGCATGTGGTATAATCGCCTCAGTGAATATCTATTAAATGATGAATATACCAATAACTCAATTTGTACTTGTATTTTCATAAAATGATGTGGAAACGAATTTGCAATAATAGTTATCTATGTGCATGACATACATATTATTAGAACTCCTGAAGAGCTTCCAAAAGCTATAAATTGCTTAAATAAAGAGTTTGAGATGAAGGACCTAGAAAAGATAAAATATGTCTAGGTTTGTAAATTGAGCATGTAGACAAAAGAATATTTGTACATCAATAAGGCTATATAGAAAAGTGTTGAAATGATTCTATATGGACAAATGTCACATATAGCCTACTCTAATATGGTTATAGATCATTATATGTGGAGAAAGATCTTTTTAGGCCCCGAGAAAAGGATGAAAAATTACTTGGTCTTGAAGTACCATATCTCAGTACAATTGGAGCACTAATGCGCCTTGTTAATTATACACGTCTTGATATATCATTTGCAGTTAATATATTAGCAAGATACAGTTATTCACCTACATTAAGATATTGAAACAGAGTCAAACACATACTTCTCTATCTTAGAGATGCAGGTTACTTGTCAGATCCTCACAATGGTAGATGAGAAACAAGTTATTTGTTTACATGTGATGGTACAACCTTCATGGAGATCTATAAAACAAAGCATGGCAACAAACTTCATAAAATCCTGCATAACTATTAACACTACATGAAGTCACTTTGAAGAAGATATTTTAAGCAACGACTATAAAGAATATCGTCTCACATATAAATGTATGTATGAGGGGGAGAAAAACATATGTTTTGCACTCTTTTTCCCTTCACCATGGTTTTGTCCCACTGGGTTTTCCTTGTAAGGTTTTTAACGAGGCAATTCATATTCAAAGGATATTGTACTCTTTTTCCTTCACTAGAATTTTTCCCACTGGATTTTTTTTAGTAAGGTTTTAACGAGGCATATCCTCAATGGACATCCAAGGGGGAGTGTTATGAATAAATATTATTATGGATGTCCATATGTATTCTAATTTTTCATCTCCATATTCCCTATAAATAAGGTCCACTTTGCAATGTAAATAATACTTCTTGAAGAAGATAATAGAAAACAACTTTCTCTACTTCATCTCTATATTATTTTTGTTAATTTCATAACAACATAATATTAATTATATTGCTTAAATAATAATCTCTCACCGAATTAACCAATATGATAACATGTCAACATCATTTAAAGGTAATTTATTAAAATTAACAGTATTTTACTTCTTAAACTAGTAAAAATCATTTGTATGTTTTCAGCTTTTACAACCCGATATATATATATATACTAGTAGTTTGCCCGTGCGATGCACGGGTAAGTTTGTATAATTTGCTCTTAATAATTTGTTAATTATATTTTTAATATAAAAAAATATCAATTATAAGAAAATAAGTAAAACATAGATTGAAAAAGGGAAAAGCGTGCGAGTAAGATGAAAAGAATATTAGAATAATAATTATATTATTATTATTATTGGAGAATTAAAGACTTTTTTATAAAAAATGAGAATTAGAATAATAGGATATAATAGTGCTAATTGAATATATTATTATTATTATTATTATTATTATTATTATTATTATTATTTTCAATATTATTATTAGTTAGATATTATATAATTATTATTATTAATACTGGTGGTTAAATATTATTATTATTATTATTATTATATTATTATTATTATAAATATAATAATAATTATTATTATTTTTCTTAGTATAGAATTTGTATAATTAGAGTTTGTACTTATAAATTAGAGTTTTTATTAATAATTATTAATGTAAAATCAATTTTTAAAAAAGTAGAATTATGATTGATATTAGAGTGATATGTGTCAAAGGTTGTCAATAGTTGTTATCATGATGACACATGGCTAGGGTTGCCATCATGACAACCTTGCATTTATATATATATATATATATATATATATATATATATATATATATATATATATATATATATATGAATCAAATGTTAATTACTTCATTACCTTAGTCCCTTAAATAGCTAATAAAATACACTTAATCCTTGGATTGGAATATACTTACCAACAGTATTAGAGCCTATAATTTTTTCTTTATTATTACCACCATATAACACAAAGTTTCAATTTTTAGGAGTAAAGTAAGAAAATATATTTCTATCTCCAATGAAACCAACCAATGGAATTGCAATAAAATATCTCTAAGACTTCAGTTTCAACCTTAGAAAGTATTTAATTTTGTAATTTAATTTTTGACTTGTAAGTAATTAATATATTTGAATGATTTTACATAATAAAAGTATATGTCGCAGCATTTAAAACATTTCAAGTCATTATCTTTTTAGTCCAAAATTGAGAGAGAACCTTAATGCAAATGTATTTGCTTATACATGCCCAGGTCTTTGCAAAAGCAATATGCTCTATTGTTCTGGGCTCTAAATTTTGAGAGGTAAAAAAAATTAACTTTTATGTCATTTAATATATATAAATTAATGTTTTAATAATTATTAAAAATTCACACAGTCGTGTCTTTTATTAATATGAGTTTTTATCGATATATATATATATATATATATATATATATATATATTTGATACGAGCAGAACAGATAGTCAGCAACAGTAGATTTGATCTTCGGTGATGAATTAGAAAAAAGAGGGTTGTACCTGCAAGGCACTCCGATGCCAAGGTAAGAAAAAGAACAACAAGGTACAACAGAAAATATGAGATTTTAGGCAAAGTTTGGATTACCTTGCCCTCTAGAGATAGAAGGCTATTTATAGTGTTCTCCTTAAGTGAGGATTGGATCATGCTATATTTGTAGGCCTGAGCGTAATTACAGGGCCTAAAATATAGGAGATTGTTATATTAGGTCGTAGTCCTCCGGGCAGAAAGGAACTAGCCGTTGACGGGCCTGGTGTGAAAGCATGCTCGGATGTCTTCTATCTAGAGCAGTCCTGCTATTTATTCGTGCTCGACTGAGGGGCAGGAAGGATCTATGTGTCCTTGGTGCTCCCTAAGGAATAGACTCATGTTTATTAGATTGTTTGCATAAATATGAGTGGGTTGGCCCAATTAGAGTGATTGGGCCAGTCCAGGACTATATATATATATATATATATATATATATATATATATATATATATATATATATATATATATATATATATATATATATATATATATATATATATATATATATATATATATATATATATATATATATATATATATATATATATACTTCTACTATACACTACAAATTTATAAGCTAATTGATTATCAAGCATCAATTATTTTAAAAATTATCACTTATAAAAGCATCAACTATAAAGTAACTTAGCATATTGGATTACAAGGTCTTTTTTAAACATACCCTTAGATTGGAAAAAGTTGCATAGTGGATTACAGTCTTTTTTAAACAGAATCGTAAATGAAGTCACTTTTCTTAAAAATATTTCAAGCACTCTCTTAATTGTCTTAGAGTTTGAAAAGTAAGAATACCCAGAATAATGTCAGCCTTACTCGAATCTGCACAAGACCGATGAAGAACTTGAATGCAAGGAAGAGTGTCTGGAAGAGGATTTATAATTTTTTTTTGTTTTATTTTGGATTCATAAATGTGTATTTATAGGCCATGCATGTGTTGTTTCATAAGTTTGCAACTCTTGATGAAACAACATTTTTTCACCATATATTTCAATGGTTTATCTATAATGACACAAGGAACTCCTTCATGAAGTGTTGTAAATTTGAATTCAAAAAATAAATTTTATGCAACAACCAAAAATCTATTCCTATTTTTTGTCACATTATAACACACTATGGTAATTATTATTTTATAATTTTCAACAGATTCTATGTTAATTTTGTCTGCATTTTTTAGGATGATCAAAATTTTAAAGTCTATATTTTTTTAATTTTTAATATGTTTGTTCCTCTGCATTTTTTCAAACTTTTACGAGATCAATATTAATATAAAATTGTATAATTTTAAAGTTAAAAAGATACCATACTCGCAAATTTTCCCGTCCTGAGTGTTGTGAATTCAATGCCAAGAACAAAGTATAAAACAAAGGAAGAATAAAGGACAAGGAAGAAGAACACAAGAATTGGTTATAACTGCTATTCCTTTACTTTCTCTTTGAAAACAAGATTACAAGTTTACAAGAATAACAAATAACCTCTCTCACCCTAAATTAGGATTTGTTGTGTTGCAATGATGAGAGACTAGTATGTTATTTATAATAAAACCTAACATACTAACTAATGGGCTTTTTCCACAAGGCCCATTACACAAGCCAACTTAATAAACAAGCTAACTTAACAAATTAGGGTTTAAACACTAAACCTAATTTAACATGCTAACAACCCTAGCATCTTCGACACAAGCATGTGAGCAACCTTCAACTTCATGCTTAATCCTGTCGGACCAAGAAGCTACCCTTCGACCATACTAGAGTTCGATCCAACATCTCACAAATCTCCACCTTGGACCCAACTCTATAACGTCAAGGGAACAAACTAGCTTTCTTCATGCAGCTTTATCAACTGCATACAGTGGAAAAACTTGCAACTCGGCAATGTCTTTGTGATCATATCAACAACACTGTCCTCAGTAGAAACCTTCAGCACTTGGACTTCTCCACGCTCGATTACTCCTCTGACGAAATGCAGCCTCACATCAATGTTCTTAGTTCACTCATGATAGGCTGAGTTCTTCGACATGTGTATTGCACTTTGGCTATCACATTTAACAGTGATACCTTTACCTTGAAGTTTCAGCTCCTTAGCAAAACCTTCAAGCCATAATGCTTCTTTCACAGCTTCAGCTAGGGCAATATACTCTGCTTCAGTGTTTGATAGAGCAACAACCTTCTGAAGTGTTGCTTTCCAACTAATTGTTGTGCCAAACATGGTGAAAACATATCCAGAAATAGAATTTCTAGAATCCATACAACCTGCATAATCAGAGTCGACATATCCTTCGATTACTGCTTTATTATATTCACCCAAGGCCCCACCATAAATTAGGACCCTGTTCAGAGACCCATTTATGTACCTTCAAATCCACTTCAATGCTTCCTAGTGAGCCTTTCCAGGATTCGCCATGTACCTGCTTATAAGACTTACTACATATGCTATGTCGGGTCTAGTATAGACCATAGCATACATCAAAGAACCAATTATATTAGCATAGGATGTTGTTCATATAGGCTCTTTCGACATCAGTACTGGGACACTAATCAATACTCGGCTTCGAATTCTACATACCAAACCTTTCGAGAATATTTTGTAGATATGCCTCTTGAGATAAGCATAACTTCGACTTCTTTCTATTTCTTCGAATGTCAATTCCAAGAATTCTGGAAGCAGCTCCCAGATCCTTCATATCGAACTCCTTATTGAGTTCAGCCTTCACCCTCTTTACATCTTCGACGTTGTTGCCAGCTATGAGAATATCATCCACATAAAGTAACAGAACAACAAATGAATTACCAAGTCGAAATCTGAAGTAAACACAGTGGTCGAACTGACTTCTAATGAAACTTATGCGTGCCATGAACTTGTCGAATCTCCTATTCCACTGTCGAGGAGATTGTTTCAGCCCATATAAAGATCTCTTTAGCTTGCACACATAATATTCCTTCCCCTTTTCAACATACCCTTCAGGTTGCCTCATCAGGATCGTTTCATCTAGATCACAATGCAAAAACGCAATCTTCAATTCTATCTGTTCCAGTTCTAGGTCGAACTGTGCCACCATGGCAAACAACATTCGAATGGACCGATGCTTCACAACAGGAGAAAACACATCATTGAAGTCAACACCTTCTTTCTGAGTGAAACCCCTTGCAACTTACCTTGCCTTGTATCTTTTCGACGTCACTCCTTCAATTCATTCTTTAACTTTGAAAATCCATTTACAACTGACTAACCTTGCCCCAGCAGGTTTCTTGATCAGTTCCCAAGTGTAATTATCATGAAGAGATTTCATCTCATCATTCATGGCCTTCAGCCATTCAGTCTTATTTCGACTCCTCATAACTTCCTTATAGTCTCTAGGTTCTTCATCTAGAACCTCACTTGCAGAGATTAAGGCATAAGCTATAAGATCTGCATACCCAAGTCTCTGAGGTGGCTTGATGACTCTTCTTGACCTATCTCTCGACAATAGGTAGTCATCGACAGTTTCCTCAACTTCCTCAGCATCTTCTGCTTCTTCTTCGACTTCATCTGAAATATGCAATTCAGCACCAACTTGCTCCACCTCAACAGGAATCTCTACCTGTTCCAGCTCTTCTACAAAAAACTTGTTTGTGATGTGATCGAATGAATATTCACTTAAAAACACACTTCGACCATCATCATCATCAGTTTTCTTAAAATCCATCTCGGCTTCATTGAAAAATACATCTCGACTGGTGATACACCTCTTGTGACCTGGCTCTAGGCACCATAGCCTATAAGCTTTGACTCCTTCAGGGTATCCCATGAACATGCATTTCAGAGCTCTAGGTTCGACCTTGTCTTGCCTAATGGGAGCATAGGCTACGCAGCTAAATACTCCCACTTTGTCGAGATCTGGTGGATGTCCCGGCCAAACTTCTTCAGGTGTATTCATATCTAACATTGTCGAAGGACATCTGTTTATCAGATATGTTGCTGTCAAAACAGCCTCAGTCCAAAACACTTTCTTTAATCCATCACTAGTCAACATGCATCTGACCCTCTTCAATATAGTTCGATTAAACCTTCCAGCCAAACCATTTTGTTGTGGAGTACATGCAGTAGTTATGTGCCTTGCAATGCCGGAGGCAGCATAAAAACTGTCGAACGCCTCATTGCAAAATTCAAGGCCATTATCAGTTCTCAACCTCTTGACCTTCCTGCCAGTCTGATTTTCAACCAAAGTCTTCCAACTTTTGAAATTCTCAAAAGTTTCATCCTTAGTCTTCTGGATGAATATCCATAATTTTCTAGAATAATCATCTACTATAGATAGGAAATACCTCACTCCTGAATGTGATGGACACCTTGCAGGCCCCCAAAGATCACCATGGATATAATCAAGGGATCCATGTGTTCTTTGTTTGCCTTTGTTGAACTTCACTTTGCAAGATTTTCCAAGTACACATGGTTCACAAAATTTTAGCTTTTCGACTTTGTCTCCGTCAAGCAGATTTTATTTCCCTAATTCGACCAGACCCCTTTCACTGACATGGCCCAATCTCATGTGCCAGATTTCTGTCTTCGACAACGGTTTCGTGGATGCAACATTTGTTGAACCACTTACAACTTCAGCCTCAAGGGTATACAAGCCTTGTCTCTTCACGCCTCTTAAGACTTCCTTCGACCCCTTCATGACTCTTAGGATACTTTTCTCCCCTTGGAAAACATATCCTTTCTTGTCGAATTCACCAAGAGAAAGCAGATTTCTCTTCAAATCAGGAACATACCTAACTTCAGTCAACAACCTTATTGAATCGTCATGGAGCTTGAATCTCACAGATCCAACACATGCAATCTTGCAAGC
This sequence comes from Vicia villosa, assembly GCF_029867415.1. NCBI lineage: Eukaryota > Viridiplantae > Streptophyta > Magnoliopsida > Fabales > Fabaceae > Vicia > Vicia villosa. Next base: position 387,242 of record NW_026705241.1, on the reverse strand, counting down.
TTTGTTGTTTCCCAACAGTACTGATCCACCATCTTGATCACATAATTCTTCGAACAAGTCTTTGTTTGGAGTCAGGTGCCAAGTGCAACCTGAATCCATAATCCACTCCTTCCTAGAGTCACTGCTCAAAACCACAAGGACATCAGATGATTCAAAATCATCTTGAACAATGGCTGCATTGCCATTATCTTTACCTCCATGATATTTCAGGTGTTTAGGGCACACCTTTCTTGTGTGACCCTCCTTCTTGCAATGATAACATTGAATGCCAGATACTTCGCCGCTGTAAGACTTTGACTGGTTTTTGCCCTTCTTCTTGTCGAACTTACCATCCTTTCGCAAGAATTTGCCCTAAACGGCCAAACCTTCACGACAAGTCGAAGGTTTATGCTCCTTTCGTTCATTCAAGTCCTTAGAATACAGGGCTGATTGAACTTCTTCAAAGGTCGGGGACTCCCTTCCATACAGGAGAGTTTCTTTGAACTGAGCATGTGATCGAGGCAAAGCACATAATAGTAACAGCGCTTGATCTTCATCATCGATCTTCACATCAATATTTTCAAGATCAAGAATCAGCTTGTTGAACATATTCAACTGCTCAGCCAACACTTTGTCTTCAATCATCTTGAATGAATACAAAGCTTCCTTCAGGTATAGTCGATTTATCAGCGATTTGGTCATGTACAAACTTTCAAGTTTCACCCATAACCCTGATGTCGTCGTCTCCTTTGATACCTGCCGGAGAACCTTATCACCAAGGCTCAACAAAATTGCGTTGTGTGCTTTCTCGATCATGGTTGTCTTCTCTCTTTTCGTTAACGCAGCGTCCATTGCCGCCGCACCCTTCAACGCTTCCAAACAACCCTGCTGCACCAGTAGGGCTTTCATCTTCAAGCGCCACAGACCGAAATCGTTCACTCCGGTGAACTTTTCAATCTCATACTTTGTTGAAGGCATCTTCTTCACGCTCACCGCACCAATTTGTTGTGAATTCAATGCCAAGAACAAAGTATAAAACAATGGAAGAATAAAAGACAAGGAAGAAGAAGAACACAAGAATTGGTTATAACTGCAATTCTTTTACTTTCTATTTGAAAACAAGATTACAAGTTTATAAGAATAACAAATAACCTCTCTCACCCTAAATTAAGATTTGTTGTGTTGCAATGATGAGAGACTAGTATGCTATTTATAATAAAATCTAACATACTAACTAATGGACTTTTTTTCACAAGGCCCATTACACAAGACAACTTAATAAACAAGCTAACTTAACAAATTAGGGTTTAAACACTAAACCTAATTTAACATGCTAACAACCCTAGCATCTTCGACACAAGTATGTGAACAACCTTCGACTTCATGCTTAATCCCGTCGAACCAAGAAACTATCCTTCAACCATACTAGAGTTCGATCCAATATCTCACAATTAGCTTATTTGTTTTTAAGATGGATCAATATTTTAAATCTACATCCTACACAATACTTGCTCCACTCAACCTCATTTTTCTTATGGCCGTATGCACAGCGAGCTTGCCTTATTTGCCACCCCTCTCACCTATAGGGCCACACATATTTATAATAAGATTCCCTTCCTCTCTCAATCTCTCCTAAGGCAATGCAATGCAATGCAATGCAAGGGGCTTTCCCAATTAAAAGCACACGCTCTTTCTCTGCAAATTAGCTTCCTATATTTAATGACTCTCTCTGACTCACACAAGCTGGCTCTGCAACCCCAAACACCATTTACTACAATCATGTTTATCTTGCACACCTTCAATATATATTTTTTATTTATATAATAACACTTCCTTGTTATTGGTAACTTAGAGATAAAATATGTGCATGTAATTTTTTTTATATATAGAAAATAAGTTGAAGATAGAATAGGAAGGTTTTCATTGAAGTTTGTGAAAGGATATGGGACCATAGCTTAGGTTTGGTGGACTTGTGATAGACGGAGTGGTCCCCGGATGCTCTCTGCATAATTAAATCAAATTTGTTTTTAAATTGTCTCTTTCTTTTCATATATAAACATAGGCTTATCAGTTAACAATTTTACTTAAGAAAGTAAACATTTTTTTATACATCGAAATATTCTTTACACGCAACTATAGAGATTAATATTTTAAAATTTATAGAAAAATCATATAGACAATGTAACTTTCCTTCAAATGATTCAACACTACTGTATATTTAAGACAGAAATCAAATCTAAAATCTTTAATTAAGCTGAAAGAAATCTCCGACTTCTTATCTTAAATAAAATGTTTTCTTAATATATGAAAGTATTTTTATTTTTTTTTGTGATATTGTTTAGTTTGATTTTGTCCCACAGAGAAGGAAGCATTAAATAGAAAAGTCAAACGATGTATGTGGTTGAGTAAATGAAGATCTGGCAACAGGACAAGACTCCAGCTAGGTGGAAAGCAAAAAGGTGGATGGGTCCAACAATTTATTGGTATTAGTGTGACCGTTACCCCAACCATATTCATTGTTTCCAAAGAGACTCAGTGTTAGGTTCTATTTTTGAAAAAATCAAAATATTTTACAAATATAATTAGTTTTTATTTTAAGATTATAAACTTATAAATATTACTAATAATTTACATTAATTATATAAATATTTATTTAATATAAATAAATGATACTATTAGATTAGTCCATAATTCTATAGCTTATATCTTTTATATCTTTTATATGTAGATAAAATAACAATAATCACTAAAAATTTACATATACATAGTAGAGTTTGAATTTTGATGATGGTAAATTAAACAATATTAACTTCTGATAGTTGATTTAAAATACAATATAAAATTAATTTTAATTGATTTAAAATACAATATAAAATTAATTTTAATATGTTTATTTGTTTTAAAATAAAATTGATTATGCCTTTGAAATTAATTGTATTATAAAGCTTGAATTTAAATATAACTTTTGCATTGAACAGTTTAATAACGTTTTGCAAAATTAGGGATTTTACAATAATAAAATTTATTTAAATTGAAATAGAAATTATATAAAATTAAATATTACTACTTGATTTGCGATTTTGTGAAATTTTTGCAAATTTATTAGAGAAAAAGGGATATGCACTGACAGTGTAAAATATCTTTACACTGTCAACCAATCACAACCATGTATCTAATTAAAACAGAATTTTAATTTAAAAAAACTAATATGACATGGCAAGTGTAAGCATTTTGATTAGATGTATGTGTAAAGTTTGTTTACACTGTCAGTGCACTACCTTTAAACTCAATTTATTAATTCTAAATATATTTTTTCAAATAAATTTATTTTGATTAAACCAAAAGATTTCATTTTTGGGCTTTTGTTGATACATGACTTGGGCCTGAATACAAGTTTGATTTTCTTACAAGAAATCTCTTTGTACACCTATATACCTTTTTAAGGATCTATGACAAAATTATGTTTGTCCTCATAATTTGGAGATTTCTCCGGACCATCAAATTTATAATTTTTGGTGTTTTTGGAGATTTCGAAGACGCATGTCTGAAATATCCCAATATTTGGTGTTGGAATTTTTCGGAGATGCATTTCTGAAGTAACCCAATATTTATTAAAAAAATTAAAATCAATGTGAATCAAATGTATTAATAGTATAATTAATTGTATTAATCAACGGACAAAACTTAGGTACAATTCTTTAGGTGTGATTCTTACTATTTTCCAATAAAGTTATGACAAGTGTATAATTTTCGGTTACACGTATGCTAATTTATCCTATTTTCACTCACTAAATCATATTTAAGAATATTTGTCATATTTTCATTGGAAAATAGTAAGAGTCACACCTAAAGAATTGTACCTAAGTTTTTTTCTTAATCAAAATATATAATTAAAAATATATCATTATAATCAAGATATAATAATAATTTGTAAATAATGATGATCAACCTATTAAATATTTAAATCAACACATTATTCTCATATAAAATTAATTAAAGACAAAAAGCTAATATAAATTAAAAATTATAATACTAATAGGAGGATATTTTTAACATGATAATTTCATTAATTAACAACATTACTCTAATATTTTTTTTATTGATTAAAGAGTTCTTCATTTCACCCTTAATACAACAGAGTTCAAGTTTATTCGAAACGTCCCAAATGCATAATGTATAATTTGTAGTCATTTAAAAAATAATTACTTTTATAATTTAAAAAAATTTATGACAAATAAATTAATACAAAATTAAAATTTTATTTAATCTCTTCATTCCTTATTTATAACTTAATATCTTTGTTCCTTATTTATAAGAATTTTTATTTAAGTTATTCTTTATTAATAATAACTCCCTTAATTGTATTATAACTATATTATAAATAAATGTTTTTTCAAAATAAAATTAAAAAAAAAATAGGATATTGATTACTTCGGATATGCCTATCCGAAAATCCCTGAAACTAAAACATTGGGATACTTCGGATATGTATACCTGAAAACAACTAAAAAAATTAGGTGAGTTTGGACATATACATTCGAAGGGTATTTTAGAATTTTCATGAGTGTTTTTCACTTATATGGGTGCATAAAGAGATTCTCTTTCTTCGGTCTAAATTTTTTTCTAAACCGGATTAGTTTGTTTTGCAAGTTCGTGAGCAATTGTATTTTTGTCTCTTATAGTGAGCAACTCTAACTCTCATAAGACTAACCATATTCCTTTGAACAATTTGCATATAAAACCCCCCATACAGTTCTATGATGTAATGTCAGGCCAAATTCCATTTAATTTCTTTGCAAGATCACATGTTGTCTATGGCTTCTCTCCTTTCCCTATAACCAAATGGTCATGAAGATATTTTTTGCAGCTCTCAAATCCCTTATGATATTCATCTTGATTGATCTAATTGATGCATACAATGTCTCCCTCTAGTGTTGGTTTTGAAAGTTGTGAAAATTGTATCTCATCTTCCATGTTGTGCATTGCTTGGCCAATAATGTTTACCGGCAACTTGAGTGGCTGGTTTAGATGGATTCGATAGTTTCAGGCACTTCCATGTGCATGAGAAAGGTTGAATATTAATGCCGTAAACAGAAACCCTAGAAGAGCACCATTCTCCAATCATAGAAAATTTTCTTTCAAAAACCTAACCCTTACAAAATTATTCTTTACCATGAATTCGAAGTATTTATCATGATTAGTTTTAAGAAGTATCAAAAAAAAAAAGGACTATTTTGAAATAGTTTTGGTGCTTGTGTGCATTGCCATAATACATCAGGACCAATTATTTCTTCATTTAACACACCTTTCTAAATGTTTTCTAAATTAGCAAGGCAACCTTTAAAACTTTGTTTGCATACATAGAAATCATTCATAAAGACTTCCATGATATCGTCTAGGAAATCTACGAAGATTGCCATCATGCATCTTTACAAGGTTGTAGGTACACTACATAGTCTGAACGGAATACGAAGGTAAGCAAATATGCCATAAGGACAAGTGAAGGTCATATTTTCCTGGTCATCAAGATGGATAGGGATTTGGAAGAATCTTAAATATTTGTCCAAGTAACAAAAATATGAGTGCCTATTCAGGCGTTCAAGCATCTAGTCTATGAAAGGAAGAGGGAAATGGTCTTTTCGGGTGGCTTTGATTAATTTCATGTAATCAATACTCATTCGCTACCCTATTTCTATACGCTTAGTTACAAATCCCCTTTTTCATTCTGAACTATTGTTACTCCTTCCTTTTTGGGTACGACATGTACTGGGCTGACTCATTGGCTATCTGAAATTGGATAAATAATTCCAACCTCGAGTAATTTTAGTACTTCTTTCCTAACAACCTCACTCATAATAGGATTGATTCTCCTCTGATGCTCTATTGAGGCTTTAGAGTCCTCTTCTAGCATAATTTTGTGCATACATACAAAGGGGTCAACCCCCTTTAGATAAGAGATATTGTAACCTAAGGTTGTAGGATATTTCCTTAACACAACCAAGAGTCTCTTAGTTTCATCTGGACCAAGATCTGCATTGACTATAATTGGACGATTTAGTTGTTTGTCTAGAAACTCGTATCTAATATTCTTGGGAAGAACCTTGAGTTCTATTGATGGTTGCTTTGGACGTGGCATTAGTTCAAGAGTGAGGGCAAGGCGTTGTCTTAGGCTATCATCTACATATGGGCGCTAGTATTCAGCGTCATCTTCCTCTAGCAATGTTGATTATGGAAGTTCAACCAACTTTATCATAGGTTGTGTTTCTGGCATTTCCAATGTTAACTGTTTTACACATTCATCAATAATGTCGATGAAACAATAAGTATTGTCTATAACAGGAGCTTTCATAAATTTGGACAAATTGAACTCGATTTTCTCTTCACCGACTTTGAAAGTGAGTTTTCCTCATTTCACATCGATTATTGCACATGTTGTGGCTAAAACGGGTCTTCCTAACAAAATCAGGATATTAGAATCTTCCTTTATGTCGATTACTATGAAGTCTGTAGGAATGTATAGTTGACTGATTCTTAATGGAACATTTTCCAGGATGCCTACAAGATATTAGACTGAGCGGCCAACTAGTTTGAGGGACATCCTACTGTGCTTTAGACTACCAAGGTTTAGCTTTTCACTGATCGACAGAGGCATTAGGCTTACACTAGCTTATAATTCACAAAGTGGGTTGTCGATGGCATATTTGCCTATAATGCAAGGAATAGTGAATAAAGTTTTTTGTATGATGGCACTGCACTTCTTAGTGAGCGCCATTGTACTCTCATCGTCTAGCTTCCTCTTATTTGATAGATTTTCTTTATAAAAATTGGCATAAGAGGGCATATGAGTAATGGCTTCTGAGAAAGGAATAGTGATATGGAGTTGTTGTTTCAGTAGCTTTACAAATTTCTTAAACTGACCATCGGTCTTGGATTTAGTTATCCTTTGAGGGTATGGAATGTGTGGCTTGTATGAAGAAGGAGGTACATATGAAAACTTTTTCTCAACTGGCTCTTTGTATTTTGGTGACGACCCATCATCATCTGTTGTTTCTCTCACGAGGCTTTTGTAAGTGTCTTTCTCTGGTTCCTTATCTACTTAGTCTGCTTTCTTAATCGTTGTTTGGTTTTTGACTCAAGGATCAACGGGGCTGTCTAATTATGTCCCGATTCGTAGAGTGATTGTGTTAGCATGGCCCTTTGGGTTAGGTTATGGTTGTCCAGGAAAAACGCCAGTTGGGACAGCAATGGCTGCTTGTTGTTAGGCTAATTGTGAGATATGTGTCTCAAGCATCTTGTTATGGATGGCCAAAGCATCTACCTTATTCACTAGTTTTTTTATCTATTCACTCGTGTGAACATTCTGATTTAGAAACTCCTTGTTTTGTTGAGTCTGAGACATAGTAAATTTTTCCATCATTAGTTCTAGTTTGGACTTTTTAGGTGCAGTGGGAAAAACAGGGGGCTCCTTTTTGAAAACCTGGAGGTATGGTGGGTGGTGGACTATGAGCTAACAAAGTGTTGTTGTTTTTATAAGAAAAATTCAGATGATTTTTCCAGTCAGAATTATAGGTGTTAGAATATGGATTTCCTTATGCATAGTTTACCTTGTCAGATGGGATTCTAGTCAAAGGTTATCATTCAGTAACGACGTGTCCAGGGGCTCCACATATCTCACAGTTTGGAGTTATGGAAGTTGCATGAGTTATGGTTAAATTATCGATCTTTTGAGTGAGGGTGTCTACTTTGGCATTGATGTGGCTGATGCCATTGACTTCATACGTGCCGCCCTTAGATTGGAACTTTTCTACACGAGTATGCTCGCTTCCCCACTGATAGTAGTTTTGGGTCATATTTTCTATAAGCTCATAGCCTTTCTGAAAGGGTTTGTCTATTAATGCATCGCCAGCTACAACGTCTATGGTTACTCTTGTATTGTACATAAGACGATTGTAGAAGATGTGGATAATCAACCATTGTTCTAAAACGTGATGTGGACATAGTCTCATCATATCCTTATATCTCTCCCAAGCTTCAAAAAGTGACTCTCCATCTTTATGTTTGAAATTATTTATTTGGCTCTTTAGCATAGCGTTCTTGATAGGTGAAAAATATCATGCTAAAAAGGCTTTCTTCAATTCATTCCATGTAGTGATGGAACCTGATGGCAGGGGTTGGAGCCAGGCTATGGCTCTACCCCTCAGGGAAAATGGGAAAAGACGTAGTAGGATGGCTTCAGGATTTACACCATTAGTCTTCAATGTGTCTGCGTATTGCACAACACGGTCAAATGCGAGTTGGGATCCTTCGTCGGGTTACTAGAGAATTGGTTCTGTTGCACGATTTACAGTAGAGAAGGTTTTAGCTCGATGCTGTTTACCTCAATAGAATGAGGAACAATGCTTGCGTGCGGCTCGTCTTGTGATGGAACAGCGTAGCCCTTAAATGGTTATTGTTTGCATCCATATCTAGGATATTGAACTCTATGCGAAGTTGTCTAATTCGACATTTAAGATGAATAAAATGCTCGATTTCGTTTATGGGTTATGCTAGCTCATCCCCTAAAGTGCGATTACTTGGCATATAACCCGCGATTGAGAAGGGAAAAGTTTTTGCCTTAGTCTCTACGGTGCAACAAGAAAGTTACGCTATTGACTAAATTGGTCCCTGGCAACGACACCAAAAACTTGATGCTTGTTCCACAAGTGCACGAAATATATCGTAGTAATGAGATTATCGAACCTACAGGGACCAAGTATTAATCTACTGTTGAAGCGGTAAAGCGGCAAGCAACAAAAGTTTTGGAAGTATTCATCCGGGATTTATCGTGTCCACAGAGATCGGTGAGAAGAACTGCCGTTCGACTATCTCGCGTTCTAAGTTTCATGATTTGGGTGCGGAAAGGTAAATGCGGGAAAAGTAAATAAAAGCAGATAAACAATCTCAATAGTCTAAGAGAAATAGTTATGGAGTTGCATTTCGTTCTACCCGTCTAATACTTAAATCCGAAGATCTATCGCTCGACACTCACAAAACGCATCAACATCACCGGGCATCATTCGAGATGCCACATCGGTGCCCATGTCTGCAACACCGACGAAAGCTCAACCGTACTATTCACATCAGCGATTTCTCCACTAATCAAACAACACGGAGGCATTAGACTCGATACCCATTACGATTGTTAGTCCTAAATCCATGTCTGCAACCCAGAAACTAACAGTTATCATTCCTAATCAAGATCTATGGTGTCCATGTCTGCAACAACACAAATCCAGAGCATTTAAGCAAAAAGATCAAGAACAACAACAATGAAGATTTGTAAAGCGAATATATAAACGATCCCAAGATCCACAAATATACATACAATAAGAGTAGAAACATACATACAACACCCACCATTGGAATGAAACAAAGGGAAGAGAGAAGATGAACCGGAAAGATCTCACCGGTACAATGAAATCGAGTCAGATCCATGATCAATCCACATGATGTCGCACCCAATGGTGTTTCCTAAACCTCTAAACCACCAAGAAAGGATCAGAGCTCAACTTGTCAAGAAGAGGTGATAAAAAACCTAAAAAAATCTGTTATTAACTATTTATACAAAACTGAGTTTCGCAGTGGGCGCGACGCGCCCTATTTCGGCGCGATGCGCCCTTTATAAATTTACTAAACCGCCCTAGAGCGCGACGCGCCCAAATCCGGCGCGACGCGCCCTAACTTCTGCCAGACTAAGCTCTTCAAACTCAAAGAGGGCGCGACGCGCCCTACAGCGCGCGAAGCGCCCTGCACCAGAACAGCAGAATTATTTCCTCAAGGCTCTCGCAGCCGTGTCTTCGACACTTTATTCCTCAAGGCTCCGAAAACGCAAGAATACCTACAAAAATACAACAAAACTATCAAACGGTATAAAAGTATATGAAAATACAAGTATTCGTAAAGTAAACGTAATTACACAAAAACGGGGAATTATTCAAACGGTATTAACAAAAAGCATTGATAAGTGCCACTATTTACATACACAAAATAACTACAATTTGGCACTTAACAACTCTCCCCAACTAGAATCTGTTTGTCCTCAAACAGGGCCAAACACTCAAATCGCAAAAGTAAAAATCCAAAGAATCAAGAATCGACAAGATTTGGAAAAACAAAACAATTGTACGGTTCAAACAAAAACGTACGAACAAAGTAAATACTTACCACTATCCTACAACGACAACATGAAAATGAAACGATTCCTAAGTACAAAAATTCATACAAAACATCCTAAAACAAAACAAGCTCAATAATGAATCACGCCTAGCAAAAACTCATCGATAGATGAAAAACACCGAAAGGTGAGGACTTTGAACATTCATCCAACAATCTTGCAAACAATAGACAAAATTATGCATTCATCCAAAAATAGTATCGAAAATGCAACGACACGAATCACAAGGGCTTTCAAGGTTGTAATGTGGCTCGGTTAACAAACAAGTGATAAGTCCTAAAGCTAATCGAAACAAAAACTTGCCTAAACCTAAGGGAGTAATTACTTCCACAAAGTTTCAAACAATACAATTTCAATCCAACTTTTCTCTTCATCACAAATTTCACACCAAACACAAAACTTATTAGCACACTCTTATTCAAAACTCTTTTTGATATTTTCTTTTTCAAACTTTTTCTCTTTTTTTTTTTTTCTTTCTTTTTCTTTTCTTTCTTGGTCACATCTTTTTTTTCTTTTTCTTTTCTTTCCACTACCTCATATCAATCACATCATAAAGAGGAAAACACATTCTCCCCAACTTGAATTCAACCATAACATAAAGTGAATACTCCCTACTTTCTAAGGCAAGGTAAAAATCCAACTAAACATCATAGTTAAGGTCAAGAAAACAAAGATAATCAAAATCCATCAAAAAGGGTGAACTATGTCTCAAGTTCAAAAACAAAATGGACAATGACAAAAAGGCTCAAAGGGGGTACGAATGGTCACACACTCACAAGGTAAAATGACATTTGGCTTATGGTAGTTGTGCTCAAAATCAAACAAGTGCCTTGATCACTTTCGTGCATTCACAAAATCGATACAAACGAAAGATTAAACATAATAATATCCAGTTAAAACAAGAAATATCGGTCACTCACATATATACACAATGGAAAGCCACCTCACATTTATGGTAAAAAGGGGAAACTAATTGTGATTCAAGTCAGGAGCAAGTTATGCAAAAAGAATGAATAGTATGAAAATTGTACAAATGAAAAGTCTCCTAAACATGCTATGCTATAGAAAGCGATAAACGAGTACCTTGCAACGTACAAATTCGATCAATCATTACCGCACAACCGGCTTGTTGAATCAATCAAAATCGAAGAATTACCAAATGCGACTCCAAGTAATCGGGCCAAAATTTGAGTCTAAACACAAACAAAAGAATTAAAAATAAATCGATAAAATACTATACTATAAAGCCTTGGTGTAAGTGGGAAAAAGGCGAGCCGAGTGACCCGTTAAAAAGAGGTCACTGGCCAAAAGCAACCCAGCGCGCGACGCACCCATGAGCGCGCGACGCGCGCTACACCAGAAAAACCAGACCAGTCTAAAAAGACAGATTTTCCAGTGAGCCACCACTTAACACCTACACAACTCAATTACAGAAAAACAGAAAAATAAAACCGTTGGGGTGCCTCCCAACAAGCGCTCGTTTAACGTCGTTAGCTCGACGCCTTTATTGTTTCGCGAATGGTAAGAAACTTCCTCGCGGTACGCCAATGCTTTCACCTCAAACGCAACCTAAAGAAAACGTCCTGCCCAAACACTTAATCAAATTTATACGAAACTTAAAACATAAAACCATCGCAATGCGATTAATCTCAACCAATCCCCGGCAACGGCGCCATTTTGTTGGAAGCGGTAAAGCGGCAAGCAACAAAAGTTTTGGAATTATTCATCCGGGATTTATCGTGTCCACAGAGATCGGTGAGAAGAACTGCCGTTCGACTATCTCGCGTTCTAAGTTTCATGATTTGGGTGCGGAAAGGTAAATGCGGGAAAAGTAAATAAAAGCAGATAAACAATCTCAATAGTCTAAGAGAAATAGTTATGGAGTTGCATTTCGTTCTACCCGTCTAATACTTAAATCCGAAGATCTATCGCTCGACACTCACAAAACGCATCAACATCACCGGGCATCATTCGAGATGCCACATCGGTGCCCATGTCTGCAACACCGACGAAAGCTCAACCGTACTATTCACATCAGCGATTTCTCCACTAATCAAACAACACGGAGGCATTAGACTCGATACCCATTACGATTGTTAGTCCTAAATCCATGTCTGCAACCCAGAAACTAACAGTTATCATTCCTAATCAAGATCTATGGTGTCCATGTCTGCAACAACACAAATCCAGAGCATTTAAGCAAAAAGATCAAGAACAACAACAATGAAGATTTGTAAAGCGAATATATAAACGATCCCAAGATCCACAAATATACATACAATAAGAGTAGAAACATACATACAACACCCACCATTGGAATGAAACAAAGGGAAGAGAGAAGATGAACCGGAAAGATCTCACCGGTACAATGAAATCGAGTCAGATCCATGATCAATCCACATGATGTCGCACCCAATGGTGTTTCCTAAACCTCTAAACCACCAAGAAAGGATCAGAGCTCAACTTGTCAAGAAGAGGTGATAAAAAACCTAAAAAAATCTGTTATTAACTATTTATACAAAACTGAGTTTCGCAGTGGGCGCGACGCGCCCTATTTCGGCGCGATGCGCCCTTTATAAATTTACTAAACCGCCCTAGAGCGCGACGCGCCCAAATCCGGCGCGACGCGCCCTAACTTCTGCCAGACTAAGCTCTTCAAACTCAAAGAGGGCGCGACGCGCCCTACAGCGCGCGAAGCGCCCTGCACCAGAACAGCAGAATTATTTCCTCAAGGCTCTCGCAGCCGTGTCTTCGACACTTTATTCCTCAAGGCTCCGAAAACGCAAGAATACCTACAAAAATACAACAAAACTATCAAACGGTATAAAAGTATATGAAAATACAAGTATTCGTAAAGTAAACGTAATTACACAAAAACGGGGAATTATTCAAACGGTATTAACAAAAAGCATTGATAAGTGCCACTATTTACATACACAAAATAACTACAATTTGGCACTTAACATCTACCATTATCTAATATTGTTGTGTAAATCTAAGGCTACGGAACTAATTGGGGAGGAAATTTAAAATGAAAATTTAAAGTAAGTTAGTTTAGAAAATATGACAAAAGCGAGACCAGAATATGGTTCGCATCGATCAACACCGCTCACAGCTAAGCCGGGTTAATTAGTAAAACGAGATAGTATTTTCATTTAATAAAAAGAAACTTAATTTAAATGAACCATTTGCATTCGCGAAATCAGAACCGGGTCTTATCCTAAAATCTATACTATCGTTGTCGCGGTTCAGCATGTTAAAGCATAAAACTTATATTTTTGAAAATTAAGTACTTTTAATTAATTAAAAAGCCTTCTTAGGTGAAAATACGTCTAAAGGTGTTATTGGCTATCGCTCACATAACACCATATCTTAATTCCACACTTTCCGGACGCTAAACGGTTTAGTCGGACAGATTCACAATATTGATCATACTGTAATTAATACTCTCTCCGTATTTTATTATAAGTCGTTTTAGACTTTTCACACAGATTAAGAAAAATAATAATTGTTGTATGAAAATGAGAAATTATGAAGGTTTTTACAAAATTATCTTTCATTAATGACACGTGGAAGATAAATTTATATAATTGAAAGGAGAGAGAATAATAAATATTTAAGGATATAATAGGAAAAACAGCATTAATTATTCATTGGAATTGTAAAACGACTTATATTTAAATACAAAATATTTTTCTAAAAGGATTTATAATAAAAAACGGAGGGAGTATGCATACTCAATAAATTTTTAAACATGTTAATATAATATTTTGATAGTGTCGAAGTTATAATAGGAACTCAAAACAAATGCATATGTGATACTTCTACCCATCAATTTAATATTTAAACCAGTAAACATTAAAAAACAACCAATATACTATAAAATAATATTAGATGCTATATATAAAAACAGTGAAACAACCATAAAGTAGTAACATAAAGTAGCAACATGCAAAGATCGAAAAACTAAAAAATAGGAAAATATTATTAGGAAAATATTATGTACGGATATGGAAGCTGCTGGAGAATCTCAAACAGATAAGCTTCTTAAATAAATTCTGAAATTTATATGACGACAGAATTATCTCGCGAATGATTCAAATACACACTGCAATTCTCCAAATTTCTATTCTAAATTGCACTTATCACTCGATGTGAGCAAATAAGTGTTTTACAATAAGTGATTTTATGCCTAAATTAAACTCTAGAAACTTGGATATTGAAAAACTAAAAACTAGACCTTTTTATAGAATTGGAAACTGGTAAAATTTCCCAAAAAATCGTGTTGAAGTCGTTGCAGAGAAATCAACAAAAATGAGGTAGAGTTGGTTCTTTTGTTGCTATTTTTCTGGCCACAAAGCCCATGGCGGGCGGCCTCATGGCAAGGGTCATGAGTGCAAAGAGGAGAACGTGACTAATCTGGGGACATGGCAGGCGCCATGGGTATAAAATGATTATTTTTTGCATTGTTTGTCCTATCTGGTGGTGCCCCATGGCGGCCACGTCATGGGAAGCACCCTGGGGTCGCCATGACCACATTTTGTTTATATATTCTCTATTTTTTTTATTGTTTTCGTCTCATTTTCTCGCGTACCGACCACTAGTTGTAAAGTACCTAAAATCCAGATAAACTACTAGCATTACACTACAAAAAGGTGACAAAAAACTTCAAACATCAAGTGAATCGAGTCAAAAAATGCGATAAATTATGTGGTTATCACTTTAAATCATAATGACCTCCTCGTTGAACCTCTCGACGTAAAACAACATGGATTAATGATTTTCTTTCCTAATTGAGTCTAAAGTTTTCATCAACTTTGGTTGTCTTCTATATGATGTGAAATTGACAATTTATTACTTCTGAAGCACTCCCCACGAGCTAATGGATTAATTTCTTAGCCTTTGAATCAAGTCATGGCTCAAACCTTTAAATTAAGAAAAGTTAGTTTTCACTCTTTTCGGGCTTCTAGATCCCTTGAAATTTAGGAGGACGTAAACATGATCTACTTGTTAATTGAGATTGGTTGTTCTACTGTAGGTTCCCATTTCTTAAAAAAATGGATTTCTAGACATATATGATATTCATTGGTTTTTCTACTAAAAGCGTTTTTGAAAAGTTTATTGATAAGTGTAAAAAAATACGTTAAATATGTAAGCACTTATTAACTTGTTTTACAAAAAATCATCTGAAAACCCCCTAATTTATCAATAAAAAGTGATAAAACTCATGTATAGACATTTTAACTATGCATTTATGAAATACAGGAAAAAAAAGATAGAGGAATCAACCAAAACGTCATAAGAGGCTAAGCCAAGACTTTTTCCAACAAATCAACGCTCACTAAGCCAAGAATACATGTGAGCAAAGGTGCATCTTCGCTAAACCAAGAAACATTGGTGCGTTCTTGGGTGAAAACTATAAAACGCGCAAGTACACACAGTCTATAGTAGCAAGTGATAAAAATAAGAATATCGTTCTCACGGGGAGTGCAATGTCTTATATTGATTTGCAATAATGAATCTTGTGAATGGGCATGAGCAAAGATTAAAGTAAATAGATGTTTGTCACAAGTTCAATCATAAATAAGAATAAGAGAATACGTTTCTTTTAAGAAGTTAAGTTATAATGGGAAACATGTTGAGCAATGATCCATTTGATAGACTCTTCCTTGTGTGTGTATTATGTGATCTGTCAGAACATACGAGGTCAGAAAGTGATCTAAAGGTGTATTCCTACATCATCAGCGTATATACAAGAAAGTAAGTGAAAAATTCTTAAGTCTTACATTAACTTAATTGCATACCTTGGTTTATTTTGATCCCCCTATAATTGCAGCTCTTTATGCCTAAAGTAGTTGTTCTAGTGAATATTTATATACTACTATTTTCAATCATATTTTTTATGATATCTACTTGCTAATGGGTTTTTCACATTAACAAGCTTTTATTTATTCCTAAAATGATCAACCAAACAGATATATGTATAACATGAAAGAAGTAGGATAAAATAAGTCAATAATGCCACATCATATAACACACAAGAGTAATACTATTAAACTTCACATTGCTCAACATACAAGATTTTAGCACATGATGAGTAAAGTAGATACATTAACATTAGGACATGAGCTAAACATTCTTAAACACATAACTAAAAAATGAATGAAAACCCCAAAGTAAAAAACGCCTGCTTGAAATATTCAATCAACAAGAGGCGAGTTCTATCATGCTAGATGGTGTGGTATTCTAATCAAGAGGGGAGAGAAGATAATACTTCCACAGTTGACTCAACTTTCTTCTTAATACTTTTTCTTAAGTTTTTCTCTCTTAATATGAACCTCATTTCATTTCTTCTAAAAGGTCCTTTTATAGGTAGCCTCTTATAGGGTTTCGTGAGGTATTGGATCACGAGCTTATTGATTATTCATCACATTTGGCCCATATATTCATATTCCTTCCTTTCTTCCCTTCCGGACCAGTACTAGGTGAGATACATATTGCATGTAGGGGACAATATGTCTGGTGGAATGCATGGGGACATATCACGTGCTGATTAAAATGGTTGTACCATTTACAGTCTTTTATCTTGTAGTGTTTGACCATATATGTTCACTTTCCAACTCAACTACGTGCTTCTTTTGCCAATCTTCTTCCAACTTTGCCTACCACTAAAGTTCTCTCAATTCATTTATAATTTTCTGGTTCTAAGGCCTATTAGGAGTGAGTGTATTCCTGGCACGCCAGAACTTTTCACATGAGTGATTCCTACACATGCATAAAATACATAAAATTCACAAAAGAGAGCACCTAGTGTGCTTTATACTAAACTAGCTAAAAACAACAAAATTTATCTAATTAATTCAAGTTAAACTAAGCAAAGCAAAATGAAATCAATTATTAAGGGCTTAAATATCTCACAGTTAATGAGTTATCACACCCCCAAAATTGAAAGATTATTATCCTTAGGTGATGCAATAAATGTGAAGAAAGAAAAACTAAAAAATCAACCATACTCAACAATTATTATAAAAACTCACACTTTTCATTATTCAATGGATTACATCAAATATTTAGCACAACTCAACCTATCAATTTATAGTGTTTCATCATGTCCGTGTAACCCATGATGCCTTGTGTCATGTCGAAAGTCTTCATTGAAGATTGATAGCTTAATTCCTAGTTTTTCTAGGAATTTCAACTTTTCACCTGACGGGATCTCACTTGTAGTGAGTCCAACCTGTTATTCAAAGTAGAACACCTGTTGTTCCTCCAGTTTTGAACACAGGAACTTTTTCACATGTTCTATTAGTATTTCTTTTTATCTTCTTTTTTTCTTCTTTTTTTAACATGCATTATGAATGTAGTAGATCTTTTACATGTTAACTGATTTAGCAGTGTTCTCCTCCCTTAAACTAAATCCTACAACGAAGCTTATTCCACAGTTATGGAAATTCAAACTACTTAAAAGACAAACTACTTTTCTGACTTCTTTTGGCGTGATAAGGGTCATCACTATGCCAAATACATGTTATGCCAAATTAATTATTCTTGAAGTTATATTTTCAATGTTGAAGATGAGTTATTTTAATTTTCTCTTTTTATTCTTTTTTTTTTCTTCTTTTAACACAAAAAAATATTTAAAAATAAAAAATAACATATTCATTAATTAAAAAGATAACACTTGAAAAAAAAATTAAAAACATTTAAAATAACATGAGTATGTCATACCCCTAAACATAGAGTAAGGATTGATTCCTCACTGTCATCAGACGAGTTCTAGCATATCAGACACTAAAAATAAAATGATAGATAGGAAATACCAACTAGGCTTGAAGCTTATTGCTTTTCCTTGTTGCTCTAACATTCTCAATCCTCTTCCTTTTCTTCACAACTTCCTCCTTCTTAGCCTTTTTAGCCTATACATTTTACTCGGCCTCCTTGTCAGCAACAAAAGCATTTTTTTCTTTCTTTTCAGTTATGGATAGGATGTACTGGTCCTCAATTGCTCTATTTTGAGGGGCTCATTGAAACCTCCTTTTGCGTATGATGTTCCAGCTATCTCATGGCTCTTTTTCTTCTTTGGGATCTTCATTTTGGTAGGGCTAGATACAACCTCTTGCATGACATATCCTTCAATGGCCTCTTTGAAGTTCCCAATCATGCCCATTCAAAGAATTTTTGGGTCTGCATTCTTGATTAACTTGCTTAATTATTGTTGTTCCCTTGCTTCAGTAATTTTGAAGATGGGTGAACTGTCATGCTCTTCTATATCAGCTTCCTCAATTGGCTTTTTCTCTTTTTCTGTCTTCTTACGTGTTGTTACAGTAAAGCAGCAAGTAAAAGTGTAAGTATTTGTTTTATCGTCTCCATCGTGATTAGTGCGATATCGTTTAAAGTTATGGAATGTAAAAACGGTAGAATGATAAATAAAGTTTCAAAGAGATGAGAAGTTGTCAGGATTGAATTTCATCCATTAATATAATATGCAATTTTACCAATTAGTTGTACACAAACTACACATATATCAATACCATCACGTATCGCTCACAACAACATTTATGTCTAAATATCGGATGAGAGTTGAACCTTTTAATCGACGATCCCTTATCCTATTAAGCAGTTCCTACCTTGTTGTGTAATCAATGATTTCTAAGTCTATTAAACAACAAGGAGCATTAAGATTCGATACTCTATGTGAATGTTAGCTTAAATCTATGTCCAGAGTTTAGAATCTAACAAATGTTCATCTTAGATCAAGTTTCGAACAATATTTCACAATAACAATCCAAACCCATTAAGATAAATAGTAAAACAAAGATATCATCGATATGGATTCATAAATATGTTGTATACAACATCATGATCAACAAAAATACATACTTACACAATATACTTACATTCAATTTCAACTAGGTGGTTCTTTAGCGAAGCTAGGTTCGCACCACAAAGCACAACAAGCGAAAAGAAGATCGATGGCGAAAGCAGTGTCTGAGGATCATCTACAAATGCTTTTCAACTTTCTTCTTCCAGGGCTTAAATGTAAAGCTACCATGATAAATAAGTTCAATCCATGTTAGCATCATTTATTTATATTCGTGCATTAATATAAACAAATTGTTGATAATTATAATCAACCCCTTAAAAAAGAGTTTTAAAAATAAAAAAAATTAAAAGTTTTTATTTTTAATTTTTAAAATTGAGAAGAGAACAAAAAACTAGAAAAAGTGATACACTTTTTTTTAAGTCAATTTAGTAATATTGTATAATTTAAAATAGTTTTAAAAAATAAGATTATCAAATAAATTTAATTTAATTTTTTCTTCAAAACTATTTTTTAAATTTAATTTATGAAATACTAAATTAAATTTTTTTTATTTCTAACAAACATTAACTATTTCTTTAATCGTGAGATCCTTTTTTTTAATTGCTAAAGTGATAACATTTTTCAGAAGCTTGTTATTCATTTTTAAACAATAATTTGCATCATGTAAACTATTAACATAAAACTAACCTTTGTAATTTTCTTTTTTGTAATCCGTATGATGTGGAAAGAAAAGAAACATTCAATTGTGCCGATGAGAGGAAGACACAAACTCGGTGCCATTTCAAAAGCCAAGAAACTTTCGTGTTGCTGGTTTGACCTAATCAATGTATGGAAGAAAACTTTTTCTTCTAGGGTTTACTCATTCACCTTTTTAAGTCAAATGATGACAAAAATGGGAACCACTTGTCTTTTCCTTGGGATCATGACAGCTACATGAATACCCCAATGTATAGACTTACATCATCGACATCATGGCCTACAACAAATGTACATGCAATTTTGACAAATTAATTGTTAGAAAAAAAAAATATCACTATTTATGATTAAGCATATAACAATAAATGAAACGGCCAACTGCCCTGAAAATGAAAAGAAGAGAAGTTGAGGTTTGAAAAAAAAGATACCATCTAGCGTATGCCATAAGAAAATTAATGGATATGGTCCATTAATCAATTAAATGATTCCTGGAGAACAGAATACTACTTTGATTATGAAGTATGAACACCTAATTGGAACTCTGGTCAGATTTTGACCTCTTTGTTTTCTACCTAGTCTTACTAGAGGTGTGAGAATTTGATATGCTTTTATTTAAAAACCCTTGAACATTTAGTGTTTGAATTAACTTTTAAGAAAATAATATTTTGACAATTTTTTGATATTATTGTGTGATTTTTTTTTTAATAAGCAATTTTTTTAATATTGTGTGATAATATAATTAGTTCTCATACTTATATTGAATATTAATTTATTTTCTATTTGTGATTAGTTACATGGGTGAAAAGTAGTTTGTTGATTATTATCTTAGAAAATTGTAATTATAATAAAATTTTGCCATTTTGGAACTGTGATATCTTTATTAATAAACATATCTAACTTCTTTAAAAAATAATATATTTTTATGGTATTAGAAAAAATAATTGTTTGATATGAATATTGATAAAAACTAGTTACAAAACTTTATTTAAATTTGTGATTGAAATGTTAATTATGAACAATGTTGAATTTGGTAGTTGATAATACTTAAAATTTAAAATTTGTGAATCTATCATATAAGAAAAGTCTACCATTTCCTCATCTCTTAGCTATGCCACATCAGCCTCTCTTCTCACAAAATTCCACATCATTCCTTTCTCATTGTAGGATTGAACTTTAAACCTCCAACCTCTCATGATCTCGCAGTTACAAATTATTTACTTTCTCTGGCCATTCACATTCACAACTGCTTACAGCACTAATGACCTCATATAATGCTTCTGCCTTCCAAGCCCTCCACCTTCCACGTTCCAAAACACTTTTATCATTACTATATATAATCATCATACTTTCACAGTATCTATCATGTTCATCAAACCTAATCGTGGAAAATTTTGGTTTATACTATTTTTGCAATTACAGCCATTCCCACGACTATTCATGTGGAAAATTTTGGTTTATACTATTTTTGCAATTACAGCCATTCCCACGACTATTCATGGACAAACCAGAATTTAACATTTTCTTTCTTTCTTTTCTTGATAGAAAATATCTTTCATGTTATTTGCAGGTTGAATTTGTACTGTATCATTCTGAAGTACTAATTGGCGTTTCATGTTATTTGCAGGTTGAATTTGTAATGTATCATTCTGAAGTACCAATTGGCGTCACTCCATAGTATATAGTTCGTTTTTTACATGGGTTGTTTCCAATCCCTATTTTCTATTTTTTTAGTAACAATTTAAATATTGTCCTAATATGTGTTTTGGATTTTTTTCTGGTGCAGATAGTAGAAAACATCGTCTATACGATTCGTTTGAAATAAATATTCTTCTTTGACTGTCCCGAAAGTTTGAGCTGTAGAAGTAGAAATCAAGTTGGCTGGTGTCAATATACAATGGAGAATGTGCTTGAAATTACTGGGTTATGCTTGCGCAAGTTTTGTCAAAAATGTAGATATTATACTATGTAAATAACATGATATTTTATATTAATTCATAGAATGAATTTTAATTTTTTATATTTTAAGTGCAAATATTAATAAATAAATCTTAATTGATTGATTTTATGTTTGAGTGATATTTATATTAAATCTTAGTAATTATAGAAATTGTAGATATTATAATATGTAAATAAGATAATATTTTATATTAATTCATAGAACTAAAGAATATTTTAGTTAGGTCAAATTAAGAAATTAAGGTTATCAATATATACAAAGTTACTTTTTTAAAATATTATTGATATTTATTTATTATAAGGTCGAACAAAACAAAAAATAAAGATAAAATATTACAAATTAAAAATGTATACATAATTTTGAAATTTATAAGAAAATAGAATCAAAGAGTAAAGAAAAAAACATTATATTTGTTTAGGTAAATAAAGAGTTTTGAAATGAAAAGACATAAATCATTTACCTATAAAAAAATTAAATATCATAATCATTTTACTTGATTGCAACTTTAATTTTTGATTTAATCTGATTGCAAATTTTGATTTATTATTTTTAATTTTTTGATTTAATGTGATTACAATTTTTAACTTCTTATCCATAATAATCCAAGCATTATGGTCGATTTGAACGTGATTTTAAACAATGGTTTGTTGAAATAATGAAGCAGCACACCTATTTTCTTGATATGGAAATAATTGGTATATTATTGCAAATTTTAATAAATAAATTTCATTGATTAATTGATAAAATTGATTTTATCTTTGAGTGATATTTATATTAAATCTTAGTAGCTATAAAAATTATAGATATTATAATATATAAATAACATAATATTGTATATTAATTCATATAACTAAAGAATATTTTAGTTAGGTCAAATTAAAAAATTTAAGTTTATCAATATATATATATATATATATATATATATATATATATATATATATATATATATATATATAAATTTATAAAGTTAGTTTTATAAAATATTATTGATATTTATTTATTCTAAGGTCGAACAAAAAAAATAAATATAGAATATAATAAAATATTACAAATTCAAAACATATACATAATTTTGAAATGTATAAGAAAATAGAATCAAAGAATAAAGAAAAAAACAGTATATTTTTTTAGGTAAATAAAGAGTTTAGAATGAAAAGACATAAATCATTTACTTATAAAAAAGTTAAATATCATAATTATCTTTAGTAATCATTGATCGATTGATTGCAACTTTTAATTTATGATTTAATGCATGTGATTGCAACTTTTGATTTCTTATTCTTTTAGTACTTACCATATGTATATTTAAATTATTAGATTTGAGAAAATATTGTACTTTTATATCTTACAAAATTATATTGTTTTTACAATATTGTATGATTTACCTAAAAATAATATAATTTTGAGTAAATATTGTACTTTTGTATGATTTACCTAAAATTATCTAATTTGTAAGATATAAAAGCCTTTTTAACGAGCCATACCTTAAAATATTGTACTTTTATATCTTACAAAATTATATTGTTTTTACAATATTGTATGATTTACCTAAAAATAATATAATTTTGAGTAAATATTGTACTTTTGTATGATTTACCTAAAATTATCTAATTTGTAAGATATAAAAGCCTTTTTAACGAGCCATACCTTAAAATCAGTACCTTGGGAATAATTTAATTGATATAGAATCAATACATTAAAATCATATCAATTACTTACCAATATCTTAATTGGTATAAAATAAATACATTACAAATATATTTAGTACTCCAATTATATTGATGTTGTATCACCAAAAATTGAGTGAATCATATTATCATTAAAAATTAATAAATATAATTTATCTCACTTGATTTCCTTCAAAATTATTTAATAGAAACTTTCCAAAATATTGAATTTATCAACATAATTTTGAAACCAAATTTCACATGGTTAGAAGATTTTTAACCTCTCATTTAACAAAAGGATAAATATTATTAGATACATATTTTAATAAAATGTTTTAGACATATCATTGCTTTTATATATTGTATGGAGTTTTTTGATAAAAAATTCATAGATATTATTATAAAAATAAAGTATATTTTCAAAATATTTAAAATACAACATGTGCCATCGTCATTCTCTGTATAGAAAAACTAACTACTATTTTCTATTTTCACTTTAATAAGATTTCTTACTAATACTACTAATAAATATACATATATATATATATATATATATATATATATAGATATATAAATGAAATTTTTTAGAGATTATTAAATAAAATAAATATATTAGATCTATTGACTTTTTTAAAAAAAAATATTTAAAAATAACTATGGGTGTTAATAAGCATAAGTAATCGAATGAAACATAAGTATTGTATGAATAAATAGTAATAGAATGAAACATAAGTAATGTATGAATAAGTAGTAATAGAATGAAACATAAGTAATATATGAATAAATAATATCAAAATTGTATGATATTTTTTATTAATCATACAATTTGTTTGTCATTTATAAAATTTAAAATTTAATTGAACAAGTTCATCAATAATCAATATATATATATATATTTATCTATATATAATATAATATAATTGAAATATTACCATTAAAACTTTAATGGGTCAATTCTATCCAAATACAAAATAATATATTACGGATACACACGGGTAATTATATGGTACGCACATATGGTACTGATATTAACACATTTAATTAAATGTAATAACCAGAATAAGTTTACAATTGATTTAAATAGTTGGCTTAGTTGCAACTTTGGTCCCCCTATTTTGTCTTTTTCTCGATTTTAGTCCCCCATTTTTAAAACCACGATTTTGGTCCCCTTTTTGAGTTTTCTAATGAAAAAGAGACAGGAATAAGGATTAATTTTGCAGAAAAAAACAAAATAGAGGGACGAAATTTGCACAGAAAACTTAAAAAAGGGACTAAAATAGTGATTTTAAAATAGAGGGATCAAAATCAAGAAAAAGACAAAATAGGAGGATTAAAGTTGCAATTAAGCCTAAATAGTTTTATAAATAATTCCAAAACAAAAATATTTATATATAGGAATAATTAACTATTGATTCAAATATTTTATATATGGAATAATATATTTGATTTGTAAATTGAGTTTAATCAATTATATTAAATATTTATTATTAATTGTATTATATAATTTGATAGAATATTTCTTCATTATAATTTGTCAATTTAAGATTTTTGTTATTATAAAAAAATTTAATTATCATCAAATATTTTTAAACAATGTTAAAATTAATTTATTTTTGTTTCAAAAATATCATCAAAATATTGAATATTAATAGAAACATGAAGTTACTGATAAAAAAATTGAATATTAACGGGAACATGTAGTTATTAATCAAAATATTGAATATTAATAGAATTTTTTTTAATATTAATGGGTACATGAAGTTACTAATCAAAATATTGAATATTAAAGATAATATTAAATTATTGATCAAAATATTAAATGTATTGAATATTAACGGAAACATGAAGTTACTGATAAAAAATGGCATGTTAACGAGAGCATAAAGTTACTGATCAAAATATTGAATATTAACGAGAACACGAAGTTATTGATCAAACTATTGAATATTAACGGGAAAACAAAGTTATTAATCAAACTATATGGAATATTAACGGGAACGTGAAGTTATTAATCAAAATATTGAATATTAACGAGAACATGAAGTTAGTAATCAAAATATTGAATATTAACGTGAGTATTAAATTACAGAGCAAAGTATATAATATTAACGGGAACATGGAGTTACTGCTAAAAATATTGAATAATAACGGAAACATGGCGTTATTAATCAAACTATTGAATATTAACAGGAACAAATTTGAAACATTAACAGAAACACGAAGTTAGTGATCAAAATAATGAATATTAATGGGAACTTGAAGTTATTGATCAAAATATTGAATTTTAACGGGAACATGAAGTTACTGAACAAAATATTGAATATCAACGAGAACACGAAGTTACTGATCAAAATATTAAATATTAAGGGGAACATGAAGTTACTGGTCAAAATATTGAATATTAATGGGAAATGAAGTTTATTGATCAAAATATTGAATATTAGTGGGAACACGGAGTTACTGATCAAAATATTGAATATTAACGGGAGCACGGAGTTATTGATTAAAATATTAAATATTAACGGGAGCACAAAGTTAATGATCAAAATTTTGAATATTATCGAAAACATTAAGTTACTATCCAAATTTTAAAAATTAACAGGAACAAATTTTGAATATTAACGGAACACAAAGTTACTAATCAAAATAATAAATGTTGACGGGAACACGGAGTTATTGACAAAATATTGAATATTAACAGGAACATTAAGTTACTGATAATTTTTTTGAATATTAACGGAAACGAATTTGGAATATTAACGGGAACACGAACTTATTGATCAAAATAATGAATATTAACGGGAACAAGGAGTTACTGATCAAAATAATGAATATTAACAAGAACATGAAGTTACTGATCAAAATTTTGAAAATTAACGGGAAGAAATTTGAAATATTAACGGGAATACGAAGTTACTTATCAAAATAATGAATATTAACGGGAGCATGAAGTAACTGGTCAAAGTATTTTTCTATTAATTATGCATTTTGAATGAATCATTATTATAAATGGAGTTTGTAGTGGTTTCTCATTGGCCTACAAGACAGAGCTGATAGTTTGAGATTGGGCTGATAGTTTGTAGTTATAATTGAGCCAAAATAATTAATTTTCTCCTTAGCTAGCAAAAAATAATCGATTCTCCTTAGCTGATAGTTTGAGATTGGGCTAATAGTTATCACTAATTGAATTATATAATTTGATTGAATATTTCTTCGTTATAATTCGTGAATTTGCGATTTTAAAACTTTTCCTTCATTATAATTTGTTAAATAAAATATTACTATTTTTATAACTTTTTCAATTTTACCCAAAACTTAATCTTTTACTAATATCTTTTATTTTTCTCAATCACAATGCGCGAAAACGACGGGTACCCGTGCGAACGCACGGGTAAGACACTAGTTTTGAGTAAGATTATCACCTGTACAAAATAGTTTCAAAAACAGGTGTACAAATTATTATGAAATGCCAAAATCAAATCTGAAGGTGTGAAATAAGTAAAATCTGATAGAAAAAAAAAAGAGAAAGAGAAACAAATAATAGGATATATGTGAATTTCATGTATGATAAACAAAGAAAGAAATACATTACAAGCACCGAATGCATGTCGGAGGTTGTTTTCAATTCGTGGTCGTGGCTTCTTTTTTATTATAACTTAGCGGATCATTGTAACTTTTACATTTGGAATATTCTACTCCTCTCTTGTTTTGAGATGTAGAAGTTTTCCTCTTTTGTAATCAGTTGGAGTATCACTTATACTCCTTGTTTAATTCCATTGCCTATTAAAAAAAACTTTACAAGCACAAAATTATTGGAACATTGGATTTTTCAAGTAGATTAATTGGAACATTGATGAAATTGCTCGTATTGTCTTTAAGCAAGGTAGGTCGTATTAGATAAATGCCAATAACATATCAATCTACTTCTTAAGGTAAGACCTAAAGATGGAAACACAAGTGCGGGTGGCACTAATCATCCATAATATTATTCCTAGAACCATAACTCAAGCATCACTATGTGGATCTATGTGCTTGAGGGTATAGTCAAGAAGTAATCCAAGATGGTGAAACTTATGCATTGCAAAGATGCAAGTTAATTAATAGCTACTTAGTTTTGATGATGACAATACTTAAATTTAAGAAATTGCTGAAGATTCTCAAGCGGTCAAATATGCACTAGATGGTTGATCAAACTATCCTCCTGAATCAACCAAGATATTTATTTAAAGTCAACATTATAGTCCAATGACTCTCAAGTGAAGACTGGTTTCAAGGATCAATAGTGGTTTAACCTTTTGAAATCTCAAATGATGGTAATCAACATGGAGATATTTCAAGCCTCATCAAGATTACTCAAGACTCTTGTGTTATGCTAAAGTCAAAGAGAATGATGACAAGACCCGATGCTTCAGAGTGGGAAAGACATGATAAATTTGTTGGCGAATTTGGACTCAATCACAAAAATTGAGACAAAAGGCATGGCTAGAAAAATTAGTGATTATGATGACGAATATGAGTTAAACCAACGAATCTGAGGCAAAAGAAAAGGGAAAAATCTTGATAAATTTGTTGGGAAAATATTCAGCTCGCCTTACGAATTTAAGGTGGCTCGCAAAGGTGGTTGGAGAATACTTTGGCGCGAAGCAACCAAATTCGCAGGATGAATTATAGCTCTCCTGGCGTATGAGGAGATGTTTTGAAAATCTATAAATAAGGCGCTGGCCAATTATTTTCCTATATCAATTTATATAGTTTTTGTTAGTTATATAATTTAGTAAACCTGTGTGTGAGAGAAATGGATAAATGATGCAGAAAAATGCTTCGCATATATCTATTCTAAAAGACATAGAGAAATGGTGCAGAAACTTCATATGGAGTGGTAACACATCAACTAGGAAGAATTTTTATTGTAGCTTGGAGTAAATGTTATCAAATTATGGAGGCTAGAGGCCTTGTATTTACATCCATAATCTCTATAAATGAAGCCTAAAAACTTTTCTAATGTTGGCATATGGTTAATTATGAGGATCGTTGGGCTAGAGTTATTAAAGCCAAAGCTTTCAGATCAAGTGGTCATATTAGACACCACATCCCTTCTTCTATATGGTATGGTTTGAAGAATAATCTCACTAATATCAAGGTAAAATATTGATGGCTTATTGGAAAAGGGGGCAAAATTAACTTTTGGTTGGGTAAGTGGTGGGTGATTCTTGCTGATCACTTTAACATTCCCACTATCACCTTAAACAATCTTAAAGCTTTGATGTGCACTTTCATTCATGATAATAAGTTGACAATTCCGATCAACTATTTGATTGTTTTTCTTTCCCTTTCTAACCTAACTAAATACATCACCATCTCTAAGGAAGGTGGGGACCGCTTGGTTCGGGGTCCTAATGAGGATGGTCATCTATCCCTCAAGGCTACTTATATGCATATGATGGGAACTCCTCAGAATATTAAATGGGGCAATGCAAAGTGACATAAGAGCATCCTTCTATCAATTTCCTTGCTCTTTCGGAGGATTAATCAAGGTAAGATTCTAATTGATTGTATCATTTGCCAAATATGAGTCCATTTGTAGTTTATGGATGACACGTGCAAAAACTATGATCCTGAATTTCTATGAGTGCATTTTTCCTCATAACCTTTGGAGGCGGTTGACCAACTTCACTAACCTTCACCAAATGGTCGTTCTTTGGAACAACTTGGTTATTGTTTGAGGCAAGTAATTCCTATCAGTCCAAGACCATTCTCTCCTCAGCATTTGCAAACACAACAAATAATATTCGGAAAGCTAGAAACAATGCATGTCTTAATGATTAAAGACCGAACTAGAAAACTTATTTCGCTACTATTTTTTCCCAAGTTTCTCTTTCGGGGAGACTGTTAAAACCTTCTTCTAGTTTGAATATTAGAGACTTCATGCTCTTTAAGGCATTCAAGCTCAATGTCAGACCTCTTGCTCTTCAGAGGCTTATGAAGTCTTATGGACACCTCATTTGGTTGGCAAGATCAAAGGTAATTCAGATGGTACCTCAGTTGGAACTCATAACTTTGCAGCTTGTAGTGGTATGTTTTGAGATCACTATGCCAATCACATAGGTAGTTTTTCTTTCTTTGTTGGCAATGGCAATGCCCTTTTTGCTGAACTCTTGGATGTCATCTTGGCTATGGAGCATGCTTTATCTTCTATATGGTTTTACTTTTGGTTAGAGACATATTTAATATTAGTGTTTAAGGCTATATCTATATGACAATTACTTACTTGGTCTCAAGTTAAGGTTTTTTTTATAACTCATATTTATAAGGAAGATAATAAATATGTAAATATGTTTGCTAACTTAGACCTAACAATTAACAACTATATTTGGCTGAATGGTATACACACTCGTGTAACTATGGATTTTAATAGAATTCCTAGGGCTTCTTAACTTCAGAATTTTCAACTCTTTAGGTTTTGGCCTAGTACCCTCACTTTTGTATCTATCTTTATCTTTTTATTTTAGACCAAGAGCCCCTTGCTCACTTTCGCTTTAAATTTTTTTAAAAATTTTAGTAAATTTAAAGAAACAATTTGTAAAATTTAAAAATTATTAGAAATTTATTTGCAATCTTTTAAAATTTTGAAAGTAAATTTAAAATTTTTAAAAATATGAGAATCATGTGCAGATTTTGAAAAATTAATAATAAATAATTTAACATCAAGTTATATAAAGTGAATAAATAATTTTAAATAATTTACTTTTTTATTTGATATTCTTTAAAATTTAACTTAAATAAATTATTTCATTAATTTTCATCATTTTAAATCTCTATATATAATTTTTATCCAACCAACAAATTTGAATCAGATTATTTTAAATTTCTTCAAAAAAAAAAATAAATTATTTATTCAAATTTAAGACTATACTGTGCTCGTTTAAATTAATTGGTCCGTTGCCGAAGTAAGGGTTAAACCCTAGAACTTGTTCCGATGACGTTTCTCTTTCCAGCGATACCGTGCGGTGAAATCAACGCGCCGTCGCCAGTAACCCTCCCTGAAGAACTTATCGTCCAAATCCTATCACTCCTCACCGTTCAATCTCTCACCCGACTCAAATGTGTGAGCAAATCCTGGAACTCCCTCATCTCCGATCCATTCTTCATCAATATGCATCTCAAGAAATCATCGCGAGTCCCACACATCATGATTTGCCTGCGTTATTTGTCAACTGGATCGATAATCAACCTACTCAATCCCTTCCACATACACCGGAAACCCTCGATCAATACCTTCACTTTCCCTTTTGATTCTAAATATGACTATGCTATAATTGGTTCTTGCAATGGAATCATCTGTTTTGTCGAGAATTTTCGATACTACCGAGAGTTCCATCTCTTGTTATGGAACCCAGCAACAAGGTTTTTCTCCAAAACACTATGCAGTTTTCCATATTCTGAACAGACTCTGAATTCCAAAATAGAGTTTTCATTTGGTTATGATAATGTAAGCCACAAATATAAGATGGTGGCCATCGCGCCTCGTGACGAGCTTAGTGTTTTCACTATAGGAGATTATGTTTGGAGAAATATTCAAACTTTTCTCACTGATTCTTATCATTTTACTCCTATGCATAGGAGCCGTGGTATCAGCTGCGGTGTCTATGTGAGTAATAGTCTTAATTGGTTTGCTCTTCATAACGATATAAATTCTAGTTATTTTCCTCCGAGGAATTTTACTGTTGATGAACTTGTGATTATCTCGCTTGATTTGGGAACTGAGACATATACACAGTTTCGGCTTAAGTTTATTCAAGATTTTGATGAAGTGGTAGTTGTTGAGCCAAATATTTGCGTGCTGCTGGAATGTCTTTGTTTTTCTCATTATAGTTCAAAAGGGTATAATTTTTTTGTATGGCAGATGAAGGAATTTGGAGTTGAAGAATCTTGGATGAAATTGCTTAAATTTGATTGTTATAAATATAATCTACTTCACGTCTATGTTATTTGCTATGGAATTGTTAATTTTTTGCCATTACATGCTTTTGAGAATGGAGATATGCTGATAATGGTAATGGAGAGGCAACAACTAATTTTATATAGTAGGAGAAATAATAAAATAATAATGCTTGATGCAGTTTGTGATAGAATACCTTGGTTTAATCTCAACCCTTATGTTGAAAGTTTGGTTTCAATAGGATGAAAAGTAAGTTTCTGATATGATTTACTTTGTTTAAGTTCCTGTTATGATCATATCTCTATATCTTGAATTTCCTTTGTCTTCACATGTTTTGGTCTTATAACGGTCTTTAGCTTTCTAAGAATGATGTGTGGGGGTAATAATTTTTTTGGTTTATTTCTGTTTCTCTTGATTAATTACATTGAATGTAGTTGTTGTTTTTAGGTCAAGTTTATAAAACTAATACAATCCACACACAACCTTACATTTTCTTTGCACATGTTAAACCTTTTGCCTTCTTCATGATAAAAAGATAAATCAGTCTTGTCT
Organism: Vicia villosa; assembly: GCF_029867415.1. Taxonomy (NCBI): domain Eukaryota; kingdom Viridiplantae; phylum Streptophyta; class Magnoliopsida; order Fabales; family Fabaceae; genus Vicia; species Vicia villosa. The sequence continues at coordinate 355,415 of NW_026705241.1, read as the reverse complement.
GGCAATGCAAATGATCAGGCTGTTTTTTTGAAATCTATTAGTATGGCTGATAATGGATTTTGATATCTACTCAATATTTGAAAGAATGGGCTAGATAAATTTCTTCCATACAAAGATGTATAAGTATAAGTACACACAACCGTTGGAAAATGGATACTATCACGCGTGTCATACCGTTGTTAAGTAGGGCATGGTTGTAAGTTCGTTGTTTTCACCACGGTCTAAAAATTGTTATTGTAAGGCAGGGCGCGCGCCACCTATCACAACGGTTATTCTTATAAACCGTTGTGATATATACACGTAGGTATTGGAATCGAAACCAGAAGCAGCAAATAAAACATAAATTATTTTTGATATAATCTAAAAACTAACTATTCTTGAAAACCAATTTAAACAAACTATTGTTTTTTTATTACATGCATCTCATCGTTCATTTCATGCTCTTTTACGTATAGATTGTGGTTTATTGGTTTAATATGAAAGCATCAACTTATTAAAAACTGAACATATTTCCAAAGTGTATAGTCTAGTCAAGAATCTAAGGCATTCCAAGATACATACTAAGTACTCAACATATTAATATTGTTGGTGAAAACAATTTAACTGACAGAATATGCTCAATACTATGATCCCATGAATTAAAGCATATGAATTGGTGCAAACAAATTCAAAGTGAACAAGTGTGTTTACGAACAACAAATAATCGAGTTCTAAACAAGATAATAGGATCATATCTGGTTTATTTAATATACCAACTGTAAGAATGTTTTGAAACAAATGAAATTAATTAAAAAATAGAACAAATGGTAGTTGATAGATAATCATTCAAAAATATGAAAGTTAAATATGTCAGGGGTCCTTATAAATATACGATCCTGTAATTTTGGTCCCTTTAAAAATTTTCTTCGAATAATGGTCCTCGCAAATTTTTCCATCCGTAATTTTAGTCTCTGCCGTCAAGTTTCATTGACGGAAGCTGACGTGGCATAAATTGCGGGGGTTTTAAACCTCCTCTAAACTAACCTAGAAAAAAAACAAAAAAATTGGTCTACACCTCCAACTCTATTCCAGAAACGATATCTTTCCTCAATTAAACTCACGTATCTTTCAAGGTATTGCTCCATATGCTTATTGTTGTAAATGAACTTTTTTGGGATACTTTACAATGAATCTGATAACAGTAGGAGACAGAATATGGTTTTCTGGCTTATTTCATTCATAAACTGACAGCCACTACAAAAAAAAGTCAAATTTGCCAGGTGGAAATCACCCTGCAAATGTAAATATCACCCTGCAACACAACACTTGCGAGGTGACCTACCCACCCTGCAAAAACGTTAGTCGCAACTTTTTGCAAGGGAATTTGCACCCCGCAACTTTGCCAAGTGCTTTTTACCCCGCAACGTTGCCAAGTTTAAAGCACCCCGCAAACACGCTTTCCAAGAGTTGCAAACAACTTCGTTTCTTGTGACAGCTTCGTTCAGAGCAGGTGCACAGTTGAGTCAGAGCAGGGATAATAGTGACTTGCGGGGTGAAATTCACCTAGCAATATTTGAATATTCTAAAACTTGAAGGATGAATTTCACCTGGCAAATTATAATGTAGATAATAAAAAAAACTATTTATATTATTCTAAATATTAAAATTAATATTTAGAATAATATAAATATAATAAATAATTTAGATTAAAAAATATTTGAAAACATAAATTTATAATTAATTGTAGATATTTAAATTCAAGCTTAATATAAAGATATTCATACTTAATATAAAAAAATTCATAATTAGTTCAAAATATTTAAAGATAAGTAAAAAAAAATAGAAGATAAAAACAAAAGATAAGTAAAAAACTAGAGATAAGTTGTGTTCTTCATTCTGTTCTGTATTCTTCATTCTGTTACAATCTTGCTCACAAACAACCATTATGTTCTTCTTCCTACTTTTATTTCAGTTTTTTTATGTTCTTCTCTCCTTAAGTTTTATTGCTCTATACTTTAAGTTCTTTAACTAACAGACACTAACAACCTTCTAACAAAAAACTATCAATCTACTATAAAACAAATAAACTAAACACTTTAACATATTTGTAAACAGAATCATATAAATTTCATCAACAAATTTCTAAAATATCATACTCAAATTAGTTCATTCATATAATCAATTACAAAGAAATTAACTCACATGTGTACCTTAATAATGTATTGAAAGTAGAAAACGCAAAGAAATTTGGATGTAGAAACGAAAGTGTGTTGATTTGTAGAAAAAAAAAAGAGGGTTTTAGGGTTTATGTTTGTGGAATATGTTGGTGTGTTGGTAGAGAAGAAAAGAAAGAGAGAAGGTAAATATGTTTCTGAAATGTTACGTTTCAGATCTATTTTTCCCCAATTCTATTAGAAATTTTACGAGGTTTAAATCACCTCGCAATAAAAAGAGATATTGCAACTTGCGACGTGCATTCTACCCCGCAATTAATTTGTCTGACAAATTTACCTGGTACTCTGTGCTATCATTAATTGACAGATTTACTTTTTTTTCAAAATTTTCAAAAAAACTTGCGGGGTGGTTTTCACCTGGCAACGTACAAAGATGTTGCAACTTGCGGGGTGTTTTTTACTTTGCAACATTTGTGTCAGTAAAAGTATCATACAGTCACCTTCCACCCTGACTTTTCAGTAAAAGCAATTTTTTATTTTCCCAACAAATTTTTTAAAACAATGTTGCGGGGTGTTTAACACCCTGCAATTTTTTTTCCAAATTTTCAAACTTCCTTCCCTCATTTGCGAGATGGAAAAACATTAATATTTATTTTTCTAAAAAAACTGAGTTGCGAGGTGTTATGCATCCTGCAAGTGCAATAATTTGTGAGGTGTTTTTCACCTGGCAAATTCATATGGCTAATCAACAGATTTCTTGTAGTGAGCCTACAAATAGGCAAATACATAACTGAAAGTACCATGAAAATAGGCACTATCTAACACGTTCAAAATAAACTCCTAATGACTAGGTAAACTGAAACAAACCTACTAGGTAAACTGAAACAAACTTACTGACACTCCTAAATACTAGGACAACCCAAACATGCAAATTATTAAATTTTCTCAACAATCCCTCCCTTAAACTAATATTCTAGACACAGATTCAGTTTAGTAAGAGTTAAACTTTGAAACTTCATTCTTCAAGTTGAAAACTTTGAAGTACAAACACCAAGTAACCTCCTGAGCTTCTGAAATGCAGGAAACTTGAGAGGCTTGGTTAGAATATCAGCTATCTGGTCTTCACTTCTGCAGTTAGTAAGATTAATGACTCCATCATTTGTGAGATCCCTCAAAAAATGATACTTCACATCTACATGTTTGCTTCGACCATGTAAAACTGGATTTTTTGAAAGCTTTATTGCTGAACTGCTGTCGCAGTAAATCTGAGTAGGTCCATCCTCCTTAAAATGCAGCTCTTTAAGAATTTTCTTTAGCCATATAGCTTGACAAGCACAAGCTGTTGCAGCAACAAATTCAGCTTCGGTGAATGATAATGTGACAATAGGTTGCTTCTTTGATGACCATTAAACAGCTCCTGTTCCCATCTTGAAAACATACCCAGATGTGCTTTTTCGATCATCCGAATCTCCTGCATAATCACTATCTGTAAACCCAAACAGATCTGACTTTTCTCCACTTCTGTAGAACAGCCCGTTGTCCTTAGTACCTTGCAAGTAACGAAAAATTCTTTTTGCGGCCAAGAGATGAATCTCTGTGGGACATTCCATGTACCTGCTAATCACACTTACAGCATGTATTATATCAGGTCTTGTTGCTGTCAAATTCATTAAACTTCCCACTATTTGTTTGTAAATAGTGTCATCAACCTTCTTTCCACCGTCATCTTTGTTTAACTTCATACCAAACTCAGATGGAGTATTTACAGGATTACAATCCTTCATTTGAAACCTGTTCAATATATCTCGCACATACTTCTTTTGAGAAATAAAAATTCCAGTAGAAGATTGCTCCACTTCAATGCCAAGAAAGTAATGCATCATGCCAAGATCAGACATCTCAAATTCAGCCATCATGGATTTCTTAAAACTTCCAAACATGGTTGTATTATTTCCAGTGTAGATCAAATCATCTACATATACGCAAACAATGAGCATTTTTCCTCCATCTCCAGTCTTTGTGAAAAGTGTATGTTCATAAGGACATTTTTGAAATCCTTCCTTCAAAAAATAAGTTTCTATACGATTATACCAAGCCCGTGGAGCTTGTTTTAATCCATATAGAGCTTTCTTTAACTTATACACTTTGTGCTCATTGCCAAGCTTTACATAACCAGGAGGTTGATCGATAAATACCTCTTCTCGCAAATCTCCATGGAGGAATGTTGATTTTACGTCCAACTGGAAGATAGGCCATGAGTTTTGAGCTGCCATAGCAATCACCAATTTAATTGTATCATGCCTTGCAACAGGAGCAAATACTTCTTTATAATCAACACCAAACTCCTGCTTGTAGCCCTTAGCGACCAAGCGTGCCTTGTGTTTGTCAATCTTACCATTCTCCTTCAGCTTTGTCTTGTAAACCCACTTTACACCAATTGTTTTCTGCCCTTTTGGAAGATCACATAGTTCCCATGTGTCATTTCTTTCAATGGCTGTAATTTCAGCATCCATAGCCTTCCTCCATTTTGGTTCTTTTACAGCCACTTCAAAGATGGTAGGATCACAATATGAAAATAGAGCAAAGTGTGTAAGTGGGTCGTCACCTTGGTCAACACCAGCTACCTCATAATCAATCATCCATGCTGGTCTCCTTCGAACACGTTGAGGTCTTTGTGATTCAGCTGTAAGTGGGCTTTGATCAGTTGGGACTATTAGAGTGACTTCATCTTCTTGCTCTTTTTCCATAGGCTGCTGTCCTTTCTCCTCATCATCAAAATCAACTGGAATACTTTCTTTAACACCATTTTGATTCCACGACCAGGTGCATTTTTCATCAAATACCACATCACGGCTGATGACAATTTTCATGGTGCTAGGATTATATAGTTTATAAGCTTTTGACTTATCACTAACACCAAGAAAAATACATTTTTCTCCCTTGTTGTCTAGCTTCCTCCTCTTCTCATCTGGAATATGGGCATAGGCAATGCATCCAAAAATTCGGAAATGATCTACGGTAGGTTTCCTTCCGCTCCATGCTTCCTCTGGTGTCATATTTTTAACAGCAAGTGTAGGACTTCTGTTCAATAAATGAGTGCTCCAATTAACTGCTTTAGGCCAGAAACTTTTTGGAATGCCACTTGTTGTCAAAAGGCTACGCACCATATTCATAATAGTGCGGTTCTTCCTCTCGCATACACCATTTTGTTGTGGTGTGTAAGCTGCTGTAAGTTGTCTCTTGATTCCATGGTTCTCACAAAAATTTTCAAATTCATGTGAGTTATATTCTCCACCATGATCCGTGCGAAGAACTTTTATTGGGTTGCCAACTTCTTTCTCAACAAGCGCTTTATAGCATTTAAAAGCTACAAAGGCTTCAGATTTTTCTTGCAAAAATATAAACCCAAATCCTACGACTATAATCATCAATGAAGGTAATTATATATCTTTTACCTCCATTAGAATGTGGTGTTATTGGCCCACAAATGTCGGAATGAACAAGCTCCAATGTTTTCTTCGCTCTCCAAGATTTTCCTTGTGGGAATTGATTACGGTGTTGTTTGCTAACAACACCTTCTTCAAAAACTTGAGAAGAAGCTGTAATTTGAGGAAGCCCCGTCACCATGCCTTTTTGTTATAGTGTTTTCAGTCCACCAAAATTCAGATGCCCATAGCGAAAGTGCCATAACCATGCCTCATCTTCTAATTTTGTCAAGAAGCACGAATGAGCTGTGTTATGGAGATAAAGTGGGAACATACGATTCACCGTCATCATAACCTGAGCAATTAAGCCCAACTTTGCATCTTGAATCTGACATACTCCATCTTTGATAAAAATCTCGTATCCTTTTTCTTGTAATTGACCCACACTAAGCAAGTTGGTTTTTAAATATGGCACAAAAAGAACATTAGTGATAGCGTGGGTGGAATTTCCTTTGGTTTGGATTGTTACCTTTCCTTTTCCCATAACATAAATTTTGGAGTTGTCACCAAACTTAACAGAGCTGCGAAAGGATTCATCCAAGTCAGAAAATGCCTCCTTATCTCCACATATGTGGTTGATGCAGCCAGTGTCTAAATACCACATGTTTTGTTGAGTTTCTTCCTTCACGTGACACACCATCAAAAGAGACACCTCCTCTTCTTTTTCTGCAAAGTTAGTTTGATCTCCACTTCGTTTATTCAAATCAGTTTGACATTCGGATTTATAATGACCATACCTATGACATCTGAAACATTCAACACTGGATTTGTCTGCTGACTTTGATCGATAAGTTATTGAGTGGTGGCCTCCGCGTCCTCTGCCTCTTCCTTGAAACTGACTCTCTTGATGATGATTTTGTTGTTGGTTCCCACGATCATTGTTGTTTCTGACTCCTCTATATCGACCTCTACCTCTTCCTCGTCCTCTATCGGCTCTACTAGGTATGAAGTGATTTTTTGATAAGGTCTTCAATGCTTGTTCTTCCTTTTCTTGTTGGTTAATTTTTTGTTCATGAACCAACAAGGAACTTTGCAATTCATCAATTGAAAGTTCATCAACATCATTAGCTTCTTCTATCGAACAGACAACAAAATTAAATTTTGGTGTCAAAGATCGAAGAATCTTCTCAACAACGGTGACATCTGTTGTCTTGTCTCCATGAATTCGCATCTTGTTAACAATAGTCATCATTCTTGAAAAGTAGTCCGTAATAGTCTCTCCTGATTTCATTCGAAGTAATTCGAACTCCGAACGAAGTGCTTGAAGCTGCTGCCTCTTTGTTCTTGTTGTACCTTGGTATTTCTTCTTCATGGAATCCCAAATATGCTTTGCGGTGTCCTTGCAAAGAGTGGTTTCCAAAATTGTGCGATCAATAGCTTGGAAGAGATAATTTTTTGCTTTAAGATCCTTTAACTTCAGCCCTTCATGCTCTGTCTTTTGCGCATTTGTCACCGTAACACCCGCTGCTGGTTCTGCTACTCCAGAAACAACAACCGTCCAATATTCTTTGGACCTCAAGAAGTTCTCCATGAGCATGCTCCAATGGTCATAGTGACCATCAAAGCGTGGAATAGCTGCTTGCACAAAGCTATTTTCTGAAGCCATGGTTGAGAAAAAAAGGAAAAAGAAACTACAAATTTTCTTGGTTCTCTCCCTCACAGTTCACAGTATTTTTTTTCTCTCACTATGAAATCCCTCTCACGTAACCAGCTCTTGATACCACTGATAACAGTAGGAGACAGAATATGGTTTTCTGGCTTATTTCATTCGTAAACTGACAGCCTACAAATAAGCAAATACATAACTGAAAGTACCATGAAAATAGGCACTATCTAACACGTTCAAAATAAACTCCTAATGACTAGGTAAACTGAAACAAACCTACTAGGTAAACTGAAACAAACTTACTAACACTCATAAATACTAGGACAACCCAAACGTGCAAATTATTAAATTTTCTCAACATAATCTTTTACTTCCCTCCATCAATTTCATCTTTATTTTAAATGTAAGGATACAGTCTCATTCATCTTGTTATGAACAGTCTCACTCATGTTGCTATAATGCCCATAACATTCTAAGAAATAATATAAACATCTTCGAAAGAGTCAAGTAACTTATGGTCATTTAAAAGTACATAAAAACGAGACTCACTGGCCATGGAACTAGCTCATAATCATAATTAATTTTGATGACCTTGCCTATGTTACGAGGTTTCAATGATGCACAATGATTCTCATGATAAAACGTACCAATTTAGCACCTTTATTATTCTTAGCCAAAGGAGTTTCATGCATTATAATCAAAGCATTATCATTACATTACCTCTTAGTTTGAGTCATGTTATGGTCCTTAATGTTGACTTTTGCCTTGCCAAAATTGAAAGAAATTTACCACCTTTATGAGGATAATTACCATGTTGGTGATTGTATAGTTTCTATCAAAGGATGTAGCATTTTTCTCATGCTTGGCAATATCATTTTTTTTACCGTTAGAAACTAAAACAACATCGACATTAGTTCCTTTCTTATGAGTATGTGGTTTCCTCTTCACCATTAACCAATCACCATAAATATTATCCGGATTATTCTTCAAAGAATATGTGAACCTGTTATTAATCTTAATATGTGTCCCAATTGTCGTAGCTAGCACCATTAAAATAATTTCATCAAAATAAAAAAGGATCAAACTCGAGAAACAGATTCAGACCATAGTCTTGTTGATCTTGGCAAAGGGTGCAAACTCCTTAGACCATTTTTGTACAATGATGTAATGATCGAAGATCATCCATGTCCCTCCATCCATCACTGTTTCACGTTCAACAATCAACATCATTATCAAATTTAACCATGAAATATCTCTTCCCAATATCCATTAATTGAAAACCACCATCAGTTTCCATAATTTGGTTAACTTGTCACACATGGTGTTAGAGCCAATAAATTTTCCAAATTTTTTGGTTTTTTTCTGGGTTAGTTTAGAGGAGGTTTAAACCCCCGCAATTTATGTCACGTCAGTTTTCATCAACGAAACTTGACGGCAGGGATCAAAATTGCGGATGGAAAAGTTTGCGAGTACTATTATTTGAAAAAAAAATTTAGAAGGATCAAAGTTATAGGATCGCATATTTATAAGAACTAAAAACATATTTAACCAAAAATACAATTAGATCAAAGCTATGATAAATCAAACAACTAAATCATATCAGAAATCAGAAACTTGCTTTCAAAATATTGAAACTAAACTTTCAACATAAGGGGTGAACCTAAACCAAGGTATGGTATGCGGAAGTACATCAAGCAATATTGCTCTATTATTGTTAGTTTTTGGGATAGTAGTGATAGTTTAGAATGTAGTTGGATAGTGTAAAGAGCTTTGATGGATAGTTGAAAGATAGTAGCAAGTAGTGTGTGAGCTAGTATCGGAGCATGGCAACACATAAGTAATCAATTTGTTGTAGGAGGAGAGTAATAGTAAAATGAAGCCTCCAATGTTATTGATATTGGACCTTAAAGGCTTAAAGGCTTGAATACAATTACACATATGCTTGTCTATTTATAGGTGCTTGAGGATGTTTCTAGAATAGAACTATCTAGGCTTTTGGTTGTCTTTTCTACATTACATTGACATAGAACTTTCTAGGCTATTAGTTAATCTAAGATTTATTGGAACACTCTAGAAACATGTAGCAACTTTAGACTATTCTAGTTTTCTCTAAAGATTGTCTTATATTTTTGCTAGAATATTCTAAAAATGTGCATCAATTTCAACACTCCTCCTTGATGCATATTTCCGTAACTCCAAGTGTAGTCCATAAGTGTTCAAATATGTGAATTTGTGAAACTATCTCCTCCTCCATTGATACTCTTATGTAATATATTCTATTTTGAAAAGCATTACCTCCACCGTGATTCAACTTTGTCACACTACTTGTCACAATGATTATTATAACACTCTATCTCATCATTGTTGAAGGCTTTTGACGAGAATCATTTTCAATCCTTAATTGCGTTTGTGATCTTCCTTGTTTGTCTTGTTAAAGACTTGTAACAAGGACCACTTTTGTTGTTTAGTTGCATGTGAATCTCCTTGTCATCACTCTTGCTTTTTAGTTACTATGAGTCTCCTTGTCATTCTTGTAGAAGAATTTTGACAGGGACTCATTCTTGCTCTAGCAGTTGCATTTGTCTTCCTAGACTTGTACTCAAGTTGAGCCTCAAAGGCCACAGGTCCCAATTTTTTTTATCGCCTGGACTTGTGCTCTATCATAACTCGAGCCTTATTTGTCATAGGTTTACGACATTAGTTAGACTTGAAATTAAGAGGGTCAGACTATTATGCTACCTGAACTCCTCTCTCATTTTTAGTTTTGGGTTTTAACTCAAACAGAGTCGGGCCGTGTAGCTACCTGTACTCCTTTGTGTTTGAGTCAGAGACCTCATTTTCTAGTTTTAATAAAATTGTTGGTGACAAGAAGAAATAGTTTGCTACACCCTGTGAATGACGGAACGTAGCTCTGATACCACTGTTGGGTTTTTGGGATAGTAGTGATAGTTTAGAATGTAGTTGGATAGTGTAAAGAGCTTTGATTGATAGTTGAAAGATAGTAGCAAGTAGTGTGTGAGCTAGTATCGGAGCATGGCAACACATAAGTAATCAATTTGTTGTAGGAGGAGAGTAATAGTAAAATGAAGCCTCCAATGTTATTGATATTGGACCTTAAAGGCTTAAAGGCTTGAATACAATTACACATATGCTTGTCTATTTATATGTGCTTGAGGATGTTTCTAGAATAGAACTATCTAGGCTTTTGGTTGTCTTTTCTACATTACATTGACATAGAACTTTCTAGGCTATTAGTTAATCTAAGATTTATTGGAACACTCTAGAAACATGTAGCAACTTTAGACTATTCTAGTTTTCTCTAAAGATTGTCTTATATTTTTGCTAGAATATTCTAAAAATGTGCATCAATTTCAACAATTATTTCTCCTACTATAGAGAATTAGTCGTTGAATCATGATTACCATTATCAACATATCTCCATTCTCAAAAGCATGTAATGGAAACAAATTAACAATTCCATTGCCAGCATAGGTGCCATGAAGGAGATTACAATAATCAACTTCAAGCAATTTCATCCAAGACTCTTCAACTCCAAATTCTTTCATTTGCCATACAAGAAAATTATACCCTTTTGAAGAATGAGAAAAACAAAGACATTCCATCAGCACGCAAACATTTGGTTCAACAACTACCACTTCATCAAAATCCAGAAGGAATGTAAACCTAAATAGTTTGTATGTCTCCGTTCCCAAATCAAGTGAGATAATCACCAGTTCGTCAACAGTAAAAATCTTAGAAATAAAATTACTAGAATCAACGTCGTTACGAAGAGCAAACCAATTAAGACTATTACTCACATAAACAGCGCGACTATTATACAGAGGAGTAAAACGGTAAGGATGAGTGGGAAAAGTTTGAATATTTCCCCAAACGTAATCTTCTATAGTGAAAACACTGAAATCGTTGCCACGCGCAAAGGCCACCACCTTATATTTGTGGCTTACATTATCATAACCAAATGCGAACTCTAACTTTGAATTCAGTTTTCGTTCATAATGGTAAAAACTGCATAGCATTTTGGAGAAAAACCTTGTTGCTGGGTTCCATAACAAGAGGTAGAACTTTCTGTAGGATAGAGAATAATCGACCAAATAGATGATTCCATTGCAAGAGCCAATTATAGTATAGAGATATTTAGAATCAAAAGGGAGACTGAAGGTGTTGATCGAGGGTTTCCGGTGTACGTGGAAGGGATTGAGTAGGTTGATTGTGGATCTAGTTGACAAATCACGCGGGCAAAACACGATGTGTGGAACTCGCGATGATTTCTTGAGATGCATGCCGATGAAGAATGAATCGGAGATGGGGGAGTTCCAGGATTTGCTCACACATTTGAGCCGTCTGAGAAATTTAACGGTGAGGAGTGATAGGATTTGGACGATAAGTTCTTCAGGGAGGGTTACTCCCGACGGCGCGTTGATTTTACCACGCGACATCGATGGAAAGATAAACCCTTAGGGGCTAGGGCGCCTTATATTATATTTAATTTAAAGCCTATGTGTTTTAAGATTTAAGAGAAAATATAATTTTTTTTTTATTTTGGATGCTAAGAGTATGTTTGAATAATTTAAAGGGTTAATGAACTTTTTTTGTCCCTTTAAATATTATAAATTTTGTTTTTAGTCCCTCCAAAACTTTTCTTCAAGAAATCGTCCCTTCAAAATTTTTCTTCTGAACTATTGGTCCCAAACGTCAAATTTCGTAGTTGATCAGTGGCTAAAATCGTAGCTAATCTCTAGCAAATTTGACGTTAGGGACCAATAGTTTAGACGAAAAATTTTGAAGGGACGATTTCTTAAAGGAAAATTTTGGAGGACTAAAAACGAAATTTGCAATATTTAGAGGAACCAAAAAGTTCGTTAACCCTAATTTAAAACACGAAGGAGAACGAAAACGGAGTGGAGCGAAATATAAACTATATTATGTTATTTGGATATTTTACGATAGAGTGGAGCTAATATCCCATTCTATTGTTTAAAAATTATATTATAATGTTTTATTTTCTTTTTATCCTTTATTTCAAAAATATTAATATAGTTAATGTAAAAAAATTTAGGACAAAATTGAAATTATGCTATTAATTTATTTTATTCTATTAGATACACTCCAATTTGAGTGGAATGAAAAACGGAGCTAAAATAGTGGTATTGGATGGAATTGATTTTATTCCATTCCATTCAAATTTTATAAAACCAAATAATCATTTTCCATTAATCCAAACATACCCTAAGGTTATGTTTGAGAGTTTGGAGGAGAGATGAAAGGAGGGTTTTGAAATTTGATTTTTTTTTTTTAAATATAGAGAAAATTTTAAATTTTTTGAAAGAAATTTTGTTTAGACTGATAAAATAATATTTATCATTAATATATATATTTACTTTTTGAAATACTATAACAATAAAAATTATATTTGAATATTTTGGGTAAGCCTTTCAAAACTTTCTTTTAATACAAATTTTGATTTCTCATTTTCCGTATTATAAAAAAGATCAAATTCTACAAAATTCTCTAAACTAAAATCTTTCTATTCTTTTTCTCAAATTCTTCTTATTTTTCAAAAGACTCTCCTCTCACTTCTCTTTGGATGATTAACCTGTAGATAATTAAGGGGTTCCTTGTGCCAAAGAGAACAAGGGGAATGGATGTCAAAGTATTGAGAGTAAGTCAATCCATCCAATGTTTAAAATTAATTCATGAGTTATTTCGTGAAGAGACAATAATTATGTGTATATGGACATTAACACACATTAGCACCCAACGTTGTAATATTTTGTTCAAGTAATATAGATATTTTATGTTGAGCTTCTTATTTTGTTTATATGACCTTATTTTGTTTTTTTCAGGTTATGTTGAACAATCATATGTTGGACATTGGATAATAAACATCACATTAAAGGAAATTATGTTTCAATTTATAGTTGTAGTTGTTGGTTTTGATGGGCAGTACTTAATAATGAGTGTTTAGCTTTATTTGTTTTGTATTCTAAAAAAATTAAATGAGAGGATTGCATGAATGTTTGATGAGTTTGACAAAAATGTGTTATATAAATAAAGAAATTTCTTTCTACACATTCATATAGGCTAAAAAAACACTAATAAAAATCCTACAATACCTTTCAAATATGCATATTTAAATGAATCTTCATCTCGTTTTTACTGAGATAAGATATGCATATCTAAAATCACCTCTCTTTGAACTTTTTTATTTAAACGTTAGATTTAAAATGTTAAGTGTTTTTTTTTTTTTGTATATGCATATCTAAAAAAACCTTTTCAAATAAAATTTGGGATATTGGTTAATTCGGATATGCATATTCGAAGTATTCAATAATCCAATTTTTTTTTAATTTTAAAATAATATTTATTTATAATATAGTTATAATATAATTAGAATGAACTATTATTAATAAATAATAACTTAAATACAAATTCTTATAAATAATGAATAAAAAAATTAAATAAAATTTTATTTTATATAGGGATATTTTAATTTATAAACATTATATTTTTAATTTATATTAATTTTTTTAATTAATTTTATATGAAAATAATGTGTTGATTTAAATATTTAAGGGTTAAATATATTAAGCCCCTGCCATTATAGCGTGTTTTGATTTGGCCCCCATGAAGTTTTTTTTTACTAAAGGCCCCTATAAAACATAAATCCTGGATTTACCACACCCTTTTATCCTATTTGCAGACTGTGCTTTGACGGGTCTGGATAGTTTAAAATATGGGTGTACAATTAGAAAAAATTACGGCCTTCCCTGTGCTTGTATACTTTCTAAAAAGATGAAGTTGAATTCCCCGATACGCATGGATGAAGTAAGCGATCATTGGAAAAAACTTCGTTTTGATGATTACGAACCAGTGAAAGAGGGTGAATCCAAAATAACATCACCGCCGAGTTGGAAGAGATAATGGATAAATTTTCTAAAGCGGATGACACCATGAAATTTCACATAAAAGAACAATTGTGAAAAGTCGTGTTTATGGAAACAACCGATTTGAAACCTCCATCTCAACCGGTTAAAACCAAGGGTGTGCCTAAAAAGGCAAAAAGTACCTAAGAGGACACATCAACTTAGCGGAATCCTTCTTATCATAAATATGTTGATGCTTTGAACCCGGATTCACCTACACCAAAATCCAAGTGTAGTGCTAACAAAGGAGCATGCATTTCAAAACCGCCTCGCACACCTTCGATTGAAAAACCCCGATGATGTACATTGATGAGAAGCCACTATTTATGCACAAACATATTTAAAATATAGTTGATGTGGGGACCGATGGTAATTGTGGGTATCGGGTCGTTGCCGATTTACTCGATAAAGGAGAAGATAATCACACTCTTATTCGCCTGACACTTATTTCGGAGTTGACTTTGCATAGAGACCTTTACACCCGACTTTATGAGAATAAAAAAAACTTTGATAACATTCATGATACCCTTGTTCCATCCCTCACCGGTCACGCACCAGTTTCAAAATGGATGTCCTTCCCTGAGACGGGTCATAACAAGTGCGTACGATCGGGTGTGTGTCGATTTGATGAGATTTGTATTTTCAGACATTTTTTACACTTCATAGTCGAGCAACTTTAGACGCGTCCGGCCGCATCATTTGTATCGGGTATATAAGATCACGCCACTTCATAGTCGGTCAACCTTTGACTTTTGAGAAAAATGGTCAAAGGAGGAGGACACTTGGCCAAATCCTTTTTTTTGAGAGAATGGTGAGTTCGAAGAAATGATGAAGCAAGAGGGGAAAGAAAATAAGGAGAAGTCGAAGCACTTACCGGTTTTAGATTTATGCGGTGGGGATTCGTTCAGCGCATTTTAAATTATACACCGGATCATTTTTTGTATGTATTGATCGGCTGTGTGTCTTTTCTTGTATGTATTGTCGTGACGAATGTAAAACCAATACAATTCAATATATATAATATATCCATATTTATTGTTGTCGACGTTTTTTGTATTCCTATTTAATGGTTTTGATTCGAATCGAGGCTGAACTTGGACAAAACAGAATGTTGTCTTTCTGTTTATGTTTCTGCATAATTCGGAAATGCACTTCCTAAATTTTCATGCATCAGGGCTTATTTCGGAAGTACATTTATGAAACATCTACTGATCACTAACAGCAAGA